>NC_039359.1:188174812-189374812 GCF_003573695.1 Papaver somniferum | reverse complement strand
CATGTTCACAGCTTTGAATCATATAGTATCTGGGAAACGTCTACTGATCCCAGAAGTACCTTCTGAGCCTCCAGCCACTGACAAAGAAATGTATGACCGGGGACTGCTCACCACAGTGCATCTCAAGGGAAATGAATTCAAGAGAGTATTCGTTGATGTTGGCACTGCCATCAACATCATTCCGTTTAAAACCCTCTGAGCCGCTGGCATTACTTGACAAGAAGCTACTTTTTCTCCCATGCCAATCAAGGATCATGAAGGGATACTCAAAGATGCATATGGCTACATTACTCTCAAGATCAAGGAAATCTCGATATGCACTGAAACCAAGTTTTATATAATCCGGGAAGATCCAAGATATGACATGATTCTTGGACGACCTTGGATTCATGCTGGAAAAGTGACTTTAATTCCTTCGGTTGAAGAAAGCTCTGACTCAGAAGAAATAGAAGATATTCCATCATTCGATCATCTGGAGGAAGTTAAAGCCTTGGTGGAATTAGGACATAAACCTGGAGAAAGTGCATACTCTTTCGTCAAAAGATTATGTACTCAAGAAAGTCTGATTCCCCTTCATGCGCCTATACTACAAATTTTTAATCATGTTTCCCTGGTCCGGGGACTTCTTCCCACTAACAACTTAGCCGTCGCAAAGTGCTATGAGTGGATAGTCTCACCGCGACAATATTACCCCAAATGGTTGAATACAGAGGCTCTTCAAATTGAGCATTCTATCAAAAGGTTTATTGCTGAAGACATGGATGAGCATGACAGACAGTACTCTGGATACTCCCCTTTGCATGAGTGTCCATATGTGCCACATCCATGGAATCCCACCGCATGAGGAATTCCAAATCAACAGAAGATATTCAAGGCGTGGACGACCAAGCCTAACAAATCCATGAAGGAGACCTAGTTTTCAAAGCAACTAAGCGCAACCTTCATTCTGCAAGAAACTCCAATTGGGAAGGACCTTTCGTGGTTGCTAAATCTATAGTTGGAGGATACTACAGGCTAATCAACACGGATGGCAGGTCCATGCCAATGATACACGAGAATTGGTTTAACGCATTTGACGCCTGAAATTATTGGGCGTTTGAGGTACTAGGCGTTTGAGAATTCATGACGTCTGGATTTGGCATTTAGGATTTTCTTTCCTTGTATTTCAATTTCTACAAAACGTTTGCAATACTTGCATTCAGTATTTGAATTCAGTAATTTATCAAAATTCAGTTCATTTCATTTAAAGAAAATCTCTATCAAATCCAAAAGAAAATCCCCAATCATCTAGAAACCCAAAACCAATCAAAAAATCAAAACCAAGATAAAACCTCACATCTCTCAGAAGTTTAAGAGTTCAAGAGATCATGAAGTGAATCTAAAGAAAATCAGCAAAGAAATCTTTCTGCTCCTCTGCGTCCTTCAAGACTTGCAACTCCACTTTCTATGACTCCAGCTCCTCGATCAGTTTAGCAATCTTGTCTTTTTTCTTCATCACAGCAGCATTGGGAAAGGGTACATTATTCTCAAAATAATCCTTTATAGCATTTATCTTCTTGTGGAGCCATTACACGTTGAAGCCGAGTCTCTCAGAATTCTCCAAGTTGAAAACCCAATCGAAGAGTATATCTTGGGAAACAATATTTCTAGCCCTGGTACATATATCATTTATAATACTCAAGATGACGCCTACTTGTCTTGTTAAATAGTAAGCACGTTTTGGGTCCTTGGTGACGACGATGTGACCAAAATTCTTCCGTATCGTCTCGTACAAGTCTGCATATTCAGAAGGAACGCTGAATCCGCCAATCATTTCATGGTTTGGGAAAAACTCGCCGAATGGAGTATCAAAGGTAACTCCTGCACGGGGTATTGATATACTATAATGGCCATTGGAGCGGTCTCTTCTACTTCAAGAGCAATTACTTCAGCCTCTGGAGCAGCTCCTTCCATCATGATAGCAGGTTCTTATATCCCTGGAGTAAGGACGACCTGGACTTCGGTCTCCTTAATAACTTAATCAATGTCTCCCTCACGGCTGTGAGATGGAATGGTGTTGGTATCACCACTTTGATCCATGTTGTTGATCACACCATCATCGCTCATCAGATTATTCTCAACTTCATCATTCGGCACCTAATATGAGAAGTACATGAGGTTAGAATATTCCGAGCATGCAAATTAAAAGCAACTGTAAAATCAAGGTGTAAGTGATTTAACATCATCTGAGAAGATTTTACTCTTCTTTGTACAAGACGACGAACTGGGAGCAACTACAAGGAATCTGAGGTTGAGTCATATGCCATTATCTTTGTATGGATGTTCTCTCCAACATATCCAAATTTCATAATAATTGGGTGAACGAGCAGAGAGATGTGATCAAAACATCGGACCACATACCAGCTGAAAATTTTCTGGAAGTCTCCTGGAAGTTTACTGTTTTGCCTATTTCGGGCCCTAAACATGCTTAAAAGTCAAAAATCTTCTTCACTAAAGCATGAAAATTTCCTTGGCACCAAAATGCATGGGTAGACCGCGAAAATCCTACATCAGACGAAGATTCTATGGCGTTTTTTCTAAAGGGCTGAATTCTGAAATTTCTGGTGACGTATTTCGGAAAAACTTTTCGTATATTCACATGAATTCTCATTCATTCATTCATAAATCAAGAAATTTATGCTTCTATGGATAAAATTCAAGATAAATACTTACTTGGGTGGTCTCTGAAGCGTTCAAAGAACCTGAATTGCTCATATCAACATCAAGAGCACCATTGCTTTTATTCGGTTTTGAGATCTGGAAGTTTTATTTATCGCCATTTTCCGAAGATGAACGAACATAACCAGTATTCTCCACTTCCATGGCGACATCTCTTGTAAATATTCTCAACAATTAGCATTTTCTCTACAAAGCATCATAATTGGTTATACGAAGAAATACTTATGGCCTCTTCCTCATCACTCAAGTCAGAAACTATTTGCCCAGCAACAGATAACTAAAGACCGTCAATACTCGATGGAGTGAAGTTCTGCAACGGAATAATAAATATTGGTTTTTAAATCCTAATAATACGGATGAAAAGAAGTCACAGCAAGAGAAGTACAGACAAATCACCAAAGAAACAACTGGGAACTTTATGGTATTGAACCACAATTTATAATTCTTGCTCATGCCTTCTCCGCCATGAACAGTTGCTTCAGTTTCTGAGAGGTCTACATCGATTCGAGGTCTTACGTTACGACCGTCCTGTGAAAAAAAATTTGATGCAATAATCAAACACACAATTGTCATAATTTTATGAAGATTATGCAAAGAATACTTACTTGTGAACATCCTGGAGATGTTTTCCGTTTATCACCACCAGGGAAATGCTTCAGCCTTGGTCGAGTAGTAATCATCTCAGCAGAAGGAGGATCCTTCACAAAAGGTTGATCCACCTTCACGAAATCGAGTAGACGCCCGAGTTGTTGATCCCAAAAGTTTATGTAACCTGGAGTTACATATGTAATTCGCTCGGGACTAGGGAACCAGTATTCACTTCCTTCCACATGTGTGCGATCTAAATGGGTCATGAGTTGTTCGACCGATGGCTTCCTTCTTCGAAAAGTCAGAACACATTGATCCATACACATTTGCCGAGCGGCCCTATCAATATTTTATTCTTCCACCAAGAATTCTCCATGTATTGTTGATATCAGGTAACCAGGAGTGAAACTCAGCATAAAAGACCTCTCGTCGTCGCTCAAATCAGCACCAGATTTCAAAGTCATGCTCTCTTCAGCATTTAAAGTTGTCAACTGAGAAATATAAGGAGGAATTGACACCCATGGACGGAAGTTGAATTCAGATTCACGGTCTAACACATCAACAAAACGAGTCTTGATAGACCAGCGCATGATCCTGGCACTATCCCTCTCAGAGAAAACGTGATGAGCATCAGTGTTCAGTGCTTGCAAGATAGTATGTGTAATGGTGCATAATTCTTGAAACGTTCTCATATCAAAGCTTGAAGAAACATCGTATTGGCATAGCATTCAATCTTCATAAAGCCATTCGAGATGCTGGAGTCTATAATCAAGGAGTCTAAGTTAGAGTACAAGGAGCCCAAGAACAGACTACCTATTGGGAGTTGCTCACCCTGAGCCATCTTAATATCAAAAGGAATCACGAACGGCTTCAACAAATTTACAGCATCTTCAAATACATCTCTGGACAGCCATAAACACAAGAAAGCAGCAATAGATAACGTACCGTCAACAGGCCAGTCAAGAGGAGTATCTCTCGTCCATCAATGTATCAACCAATTAGCATAACAACCTTTGCTGCCGGATACCTTATTGATCTCCTTCATTGCGGCTGTCAAGATGTTAGAGATTGATGTTTCCTCTAAGGAAGAAAGACCTTCAGGAAGGTTACCCGTGATTGGGAGATGCAACAAAGCAACTACATCCTCTAAGGTGATGGTAAACTCTCCCCATCTGCATATGAAAGTGTGAGTTGGAATACACCAACGAGCAAGTAGAGCTACCATAGGCTTGGATAGCCCGTTTTATTTGTGCATCATGCTCGAACACGAGGAAAACCCAGCATATACCTCGCCCATCCAGGAAACTTTTCTAAAGGCCGTCGAGAAAGCTTGAATTCAATGATTGACGCAGAAAAATATCTTCGTTCAAGACAAAACCGAATTGATGCCTGAGGAGTCACCAATTTTTTCTGAGTAACCTCTCTAGGATTTATCAGAAGACGAAATGCTAGAGTTCTTAGGCGCTTTTCAGGTCCTTAATCCACAAAGAATGCATCCTATATGTTTGGAACATTCTTGATTCCAGGTGCTTCATCTTCTTCTTCACCAATATAAATCTCATTCATGCATATATCATCTCTGGAGACATCATTTTCTTGAGGGTCGGACATCCTTGTGAAGCAGTTGTAACATGCACACAATACTCTACTTCGGTATATCATCCATACAAGATGCAAACTTCGACAAGATGATGGGATTATGCACACGGAAAAACATCTACGAAAATGGTAATTCTTAACTCTTACCTCTTTACAATTCCAGTAATTGTGGTATAAGAGTTAGCACCCCAAAATTTGCTTGTTACTTGAAACCTGCAAGAACGAACAAAATTTTATTATTTGAAAATTGAAACCTGATTTTCTGTAAAATCATGAACATAATTTTCATCGTGTGAACAGCCACAACTGAGAAACTCACACCAGGACAATATTTCATCATAAATAAATTTTCTAACTTCAACGGTTGTTTGAAACCTATGCTTTGATTTTAACAAATTGATAAAATGTGAATTACTCACGCAAAATTTTCAAAAATTTTAACGTGAAAAAACTCACGTAAATAAAGTATATAATATACTTTTCTTTCATGAAATATGTCACGGTTTCATGTATAAAAAAAAACTTTTCCTTCGTATTATCGCCTGTCTTCGAAACGATGGTTTGTTCTAATTTTTGTGAAAATTCACACTTTTAAGATAAATTTTGGTTTTCATGAAAGCTCATAAACAAATTTTTATCATTAGACACAGGTCTATTTAAAATAAAAATCTCTTCTAAATCAAGGATTATTGCTAGTTTTTTAAACTAACGATCGAACGAACATACGTTCCTAAAAAAAAGTTTTTCATAAAACTCACATCCATAAATATGTACATACACACATAAATTTTATGATGCAAAACTCATGAACAAACAGCAAGCTTTAAAAAGAAAAAATTACGCACTTGTCGGCGCCGGCCGGAAATTGACTGGACGGTGGAAGCTCTGGCGGGATTTCTGCTCCTCCCTTGATGCTGGTGTGTTAAGGTGATGAAGATACTAAGGTGGTGGTCGTGTGGAGAAGAAATGAAAAAAGGGTATTTATTCCTTTTATATCAAATTTTATTTCCAAAACCTAATTTCACAAGGATTTCCTTTCTTGGGCTCGGTCCCGTGAATCCTAAATCGACCAAGGTTCCATCACAAAATCAGCAGTGCTACACCAATTCTTGCTCGTCAAAGGGTGCTCTGTTATGCTACTGGAGTCTTTGTTCAAATCGTGGATAGTTCATACAGTCGAAAATCCGGTAACATTCTATCTTAAGTTCAATTACTTATTTCGTCTGTAACTAAAAATCACCATTCTGTGCTGACAGAGGAACATGAATGTCCCTCAATAAGCAGGGGACTTAATATTGATGGTGGATTTTTAATAAAGGGTAAAATTGTAACCTTATATATTCCTGATCCAGCAGTCAGACGAATATTGAGAGTTATTCCTAATTAAAGCGTGAAAGCTCATGCCACACCTCTGATCGAGCGTATTGCCTCTCAGAATATCTTCAAAATTCTCTGATCGAGTATATTACTTCTCAGAGCATAGATATGCAGTCTTTCAGCTGAGACCACAGCATATTTCATTAACTGAGCAATTTCAGTAGTCACCTCTGTAAATTATCGAAATGATTGGACGGCTCCTAGATGTATTACTCACTAGTATAGAGCACTACTTCTTCAGGACGTCGCAATGTTCCATGACTTTACAGAATAAACATTCAATTCAAGCGTTCTGCTTCAACTAGCTCATACCTCGATTTTCAAATAATTATAATGCTCCTAGACAGCATGCCTGCTAGTATAGAGCCACCAATTAATTATTTCTAGTCGCAAGATTCATCAATTGAATTCCTAGAAAATATTCTACGTTACAATATTTCGTTACTTCAATTTATGGTTATTCCCAGCAGAATTCCATGGGTTAGTATTGAATATTCAACGTACGGGCATCTGGGCCACCATCGAGTAAGCCCCGAGGGAATGGTGCAAGTGTATTCGGAAATAAATGCACTAACGAGCACCTGAATGCACGAACGAACATTCAATTACACGAAGGAACGATGAAACCATGGAGAAAATAATAATAATAAAATATTTAAAGAGGCGTCTAAGGGGACCAAGCCCACCGGCCGGCCGGTCATGCCATCATGACCGGTCCCACGCCCTTTTCTTTATTTTATCATATTTTATTATTTTCCTTGATCCAATGAAAATCCTTTCGTTTGAGCAAATCCCTTATATTCGTGGTATTTCCTTCACATCAAGGAAATTATACAAAATTACATAAAATTAGGAAAGGTGTCACGGGACCGTGGTCACTAGCCGGCCGACCATGCCCTAACCGTGACCGGTCGCATACCTTGTAATTCCTTATTTTATTAGTTATTATTTCCATCGTCTCATGAAAATTCCTTAATCCTATGAAACTCCTCAGTTTCATGGTATTTCCTTCACATCAAGGAAATTATACAAAAATTACATAAAATTAGGAAAGGGGTCACGGGACCGTGGTCACTAGCAAGCCGGCCATGCCCTAGCCGTGACCGGTCCCACACCTTGTAATTCCTTATTTTATTATTATTTCCATTGTCTCATGGAAATTCCTTAATTTCATGATATTTCCTTCAAATCATGAAAATAATATAAAATTAGGGAAGACTCACGGGACCGGGCCCGACCATGACCTAGTCATGGACGGTCCCACACACCTCTTATTTTATTATTAATAATTATTATTGTTTCCTTCATCTCATGGAAACTCCTTCACTTCAAGGAAACTCCTTGGTTTCAACAAACTCCTTGATTTCATGATATTTCCCTAAAATCATGAAAATAATATAAAATTAGGAAAAGTATCATGGGACCGGATCATTGGACGGCCGGCCATGCCTTGGCCATAACCGGTCCCACATTTCATGATTCCTTCATTTTATTATTATTATTTCCTTCTTCTTATGAAGTTTCCTCAGTGTTTGTGGGTGAAAACTGTTTCTGCCGGTTTCGGTAATTTCGTGTGTGTGGATGATAAACGAGTTTAGAATCTAAACAATGCACTGCACGGGAGTACTTTTGATTCGAGAGATCAATCTTTACAATCCTGCATAAACTAAGAAATGGTCGTTCCAGCCTTGCTTCGTCACAAAGTGAAGGAGAAGGGTTGGTCTTAGGGAGGAAAGCGAAGAAAGTGTTGAGACCAGAATCGTTGATTCTGGAAGTGTGATAGTTTTGTGACTTGTATCAGAAATTAGAACTGGCTATCTGAATGAAAATCTACCAGGTAATTTCTGGATGTTGTCTTGTTCTCTTGACCAAAACTTGTTATCTGGTGGAAATAGGTGAGACCTATTTATATAAGTCGCAATAAAACGTACCCTGGTCTCGTAGAAAGTGGAAACGATTGAGCGGTGGAAGAGTAACGTGTAACGTTGGGATCTATGTTTCTATAATGAGGGTGGTGGATCCGCTCACGTCATTACTCCTTGCCATTACTAACCGCCAGACCAATACCCTGATGAGCATCCCCCAGTTTGTGACATATTTGATGTCTCGAGTGTTTTCGTGGGAAACATGTAGCATTTTTCTACGTGTAGAAAGTTAAAATCGAGAGGCATGTCGTAGGAAAATAGCATGTGATACTATTAGGCTTGTCTTGGATAGTCGCCTGAAGGGAAGCCGTTGATTATGTCTACCTTATGTTGGCGCCTGATAATGGCGCAATGGCACCATTGGTGCATGCCAGCGGCGATCCAGCATGGCTGGCATGGCTCGTGCATGCCAGTGGCACGGTGGTGCAAGTGGCGCCTGGCGTAGCCATGACCACTAGATTTAGGCGACTGGTTGCCTAAAAGTTTCCACAAGTCTGTCAGTTCGGTGGCAAAATTGGATGTCCGAGATTGCATCTCATGAGGAAGGATAGTCGTTGATTATGGATACCTTCTGCCGGCGCCTGCTAATGGTGCAACGACGCCTTTAGTGCGTACCAGCGACGTTGCAGCATGGCTGGCATGGCTCGTGCATGCCAGTGGCACGGTGGTGCAAGTGGCTCCTGGCGTAGCCATGGCCACTAGATTTAGGCGGCTGGATGCCTTAAAGTTGCCACAAGTCTGTCAGTTCGGTGGCAAACTTGGATGGATGAGATTGCATCTCAGGAGGAAGGGTAGACGTTGATTATGGATACCTTCTGCTGGCGCCTGTCAATAGCAAAGTGGTGCCATTGGCACATGCCGGTGACATGGTGGCATGATCAAAGTTAGGTTTTGGCGACGCGGCCAAACTGGGATTTGGCGGCATGGCCAGAATTAGGGTTTGGCGGCATGGCCAAAGGATTTGGCGTCGTGGCCAAAAATTAGGGTTTGGCAGCATGGCCAAAGGATTTGGCGTCGTGGCCAAAATTAGGGTTTGGAGGCATGGCTTGCATGGCTCGTGCATGCCAGTGGTGCGAGTGGCGCCTGGCGTAACCATGGGCACTGGTTGCCATAAATCTGTCAGTTCGGTGGCAAACTTGGATGTCTGAGATCGCAGCTCATGAGGAAGGGTAGTCGTTGAATATGGCTACCTTTTGTTTTGTGTTAACTCATGAAATTTCGTAATCAAAAAATTCAGATGTGGGACCCTCACTAAAATCGTTGTAGAATTCTCGTACGAACTCGGATTTCGACGGTCCGCCCCTATATTTTGATCGGAAAATAATTTCCTATTTACATCCGCGGGAATATCTAGGTTTTGAGCTCTTTTAGGAGGTGAAAACATCCCGACAGTAAAATTCGGGAGGGATTCTGTCAGTTTTCAGCCATGACCTAGCTCGCCTTTTATGTTGTATCTTTTAGCTCGTTGCTCCGATTGATTTGAATTTTTAGTATGTTATGCTAGACATCCATATGAAACTTTTGGCATGTAGCGCATACTAAAATTTTACCAAACGTTCCCAGCTGTTTGTACAATCTTTGGGAAGCCGATTTGGCATGGTGACCACTTGATGCAATTTCCACCTCTTTCACTGTTGTGGCAGGTTTAGAGCAACCTGATTGGTCTATAAAAGGAGGGCCCGGACAAGAACGGGCGTGTCCACCTTTTGGTGCGCGTGGAAGGTTTAATATGACCTGATTGGTAGACGAGGAATAAGGGTCGGTTGGGTAGTATGGGGTGTGTCCAAGTGGTGCACGCTTTCCTCGTTGTTGCTCCTACTCCACGGCTTTATTTGCTTTCTGACTAAGTATTTCTTGCAATGGCCTTAACTTTGGTACTTGGAGATCCGTGCTACTCTGCTGCGAGTGAACACAAATCCGTCATCCATAACGATATTAAGGGTCTGCCGGGGAACATATCACAGGAAAAGTACTCAGTGAATCTTATATTAATAGGTAATATGGGCAAGGCGCCGAAATTTACAGAGCATCTGGGATTGTTGCTATATTCACCAGTCTGGATAAATTTCGTATAAATATATTGAACGTCTCAATATATGTGTCAGTGGAGAGGTTGACACTCATGGCTTTGTTTCCTCGCAGAGTGACGTCACATCAGATGCAAGGTTTTACAATTTTAATCCTAAGCTAAAAACCACCATCAACACTCAGTTTCAGCAAAATCCTTGATTTCTTCATATTTTCTCAAAATGTTTCTCAAATGCACATCAAAAAATATCAAAGTTCTCAAGACTCAGACACGGACACTTTGGCGGCGTGAACATGTTACCTTGACCGACCAAGGTTGGTTCTTTGGCTTGCAAGGAGCCGGTCCCACACATTTTCACAAATTGACCTAATTTGCGCAATTGCACGTATTAGGTCCAGAACTCTTCCAAACGACTTGGAATTTCATAAAATGATCATCATTCGATCCCGTGACCAAATAGTGCCGATTTTCATGATCCCTTGTGAAAAAGCGGGGGTCTAACAATACCACCTAATATTTTTCTTAGCAATCTGTATGGACTAACTCCGAATTACTTTCTGGAGAATCAACTAGACAGTTAGACTCAATTTAGGTAAAAGTATCTTAAGGATTTAATATCTATCTCTTGTTTTGATTTACTCGAGCTAATAGAAATCAGCGAGTCTTTAACCAAACACAAGTAATAACTTGGATGGTACCAAAGACCAATATCCAAGGATCAATCAATTTAAATCAACAACCAAAGGTTGGATATTCTAATTGATGATCTAAAATGCACAACTTGTATTATTTCAATTATAAAGATAAAAAAATATAATGCGGAAATTGAAATAACACAGACACACCAGAAATTTTGTTAACGAGAAAACCGAAAATGCAGAAAAACACCGGGATGTAGTCCAGATTGAACAGACACTGTATTAAGCCGCTACAGACACTATCCTACTCCAAGCTAACTTTGGAATGGACTGTAGTTGAACCCCAATCAATCTCCCACTGATCCAAGGTATAGTTATGCTCCTAGGCCTCTGATCCTAGCAGTATACTGCGTACTTGATTCCCTTATCTGATCTCACCCACAACGAAGAGTTGCTACAACCCAAAATCGCAGGCTTTGACAATAAACAAATCTGTCTCCCACAGACAAGTCTATCAAAAGATCAATCTGTCTCCCACAGATAAACCCTAAAGGTTTTGTTCCACCTTTTGATAATAAACAAGGTGAACAGGAACCAATCGATAATCTGGTCTTATATTCCCGAAGAACGGCCTAGAGTTATCAATCGCCTCACAACAATCTTAATCGTATGGTAGCGAAACAAGATGTTGCGGAATCACAAACAATGAGATGAAGATGTTTGTGATAAATTTTTATATCTTGCCTATCGGAGATATCAATCTCAAGCCAATCAATCTGATTGTACTCGTACTATAGAAGATGCAAGATCAGATCACACAACTACGATAAAAGTAGTATCGGTCTGGCTTCACAATCCCAAATGAAGTCTTTAAGTCGTTATCCTGGTTTTAGAAGAAGAAAACCAAAGGCTAAAGGAGAATCGACTCTAGCACGCAAACTAGTATCACACGTAAGGTGTGGGGATTAGTTTTGCATAATACTAGATGTCTCCTTTATATAGTCTTTCAAATCAGGGTTTGCAATTAATGTTAGATTAGTAACAAAGCATTCAATATTCACCGTTAGATGAAAACATGATTTAGATTCAAGCTAATATTTCTCAACCGTTAGATCGAAAACTTAGCTTGTTATACACACTTGACAATGCACGCTTCAACAATAGTTAACCAAAAGGTTAGCCATATGAGAATTTCATATCAACCATGTTCTTCTTCACCATAACTAGTTCAAATGACTTCAAATGAACTAGCTAGAGATTTTTTCAATTGTAAGGAAATCTTATGTACTACACAAGACACAATTGAAGCAAAGATGATTTGATTCATTTGAATCGGTTCATGAACTTTTATAGCCACGGTTTGCAAACTGCATTCGTTAGTATTTTTAAGTTTAAGTTCAGAAATCATCTTCAGGTATATAACCTTCTCAAGTTCGCAGACTAGGTTCGCGGAGTCTGCAAACTTAAGTTACCGGGCAGAATTTACAAACTCCAGCAGAAATTCTCGGGTTTGAGAACTTCGCCGGTTCGCAGACTGGGTTCGCGGACTGAGTTCGCGTACTTATCTTCATGCAAGTAGTTTTTCAACTCTAGCATAAATTCTCGGGTTTGAGAACTTCGGCATTTCGCGGACTGAGTTCGCAGACTTGGCTTACGCCATTCTTCCGGTTCTCTTGATCAACAAAGTTCGCAAACTTTGGTTCAAGGAATATGACTTATACATAAATGTGTTTTCACAACAATGCTTATGTCCACCATTGGTTATGTAATCTAAACTCTCATTTCAATCATTGAAACATTCTTAGAGGACGTTATATAGTTGTTACACGATTTCTCGTCAAAGAAATTTTCAAAGTGATTGAAACATATCATGACTTTCGTCATTAGGTAAAGATAAACTCGATCGAAGAGAAAAGCTTACCAACACATATTTCGAGATATAGATAGGCGAGGTATACTCGGCTCGAAATACCAAATGTGACGACTTCTTGTCTCAAAGAGTAGGAGATAGAGTAGATAGACTTTTGAGTGACAGATAAGTTCAAGTCTTCACATACCTTTTTGTCGAGAAGTTCCACCGGTTCCTTGAGTAGTTCTTCTTCTTGTATGATGAATCGCCATGAAGTCCTTGAGCTCAACTACACTTTCTATCCTAGTCCGAGACTTAGCTATAATAGATTAGAAATCAAGACTTATAGTTTTGATCACTAACATTGACAAACATGCCTGAGATAGCAACGCATGCGAGTTCGACCGAGCAATGCTCTAACAATCTCCCCCTTTGTCAATTTTAGTGACAAAACTATCAATACATATGGAATACAAAAAAGATAAAGAAAATTTAGTAGATCCTATTCCACATGTCTAAGCTTCAACATTCCTTGAAATCTTCGTCACTTCCAAGTACTCCAATGATCCCAAAGGTTGTAAGTTTAGCATCACCGCTGTTGAAGATCTGTAGCTATAACAATGAGAAAACATAGTTCTCGATCATTGTTATACAATGTCATAATATTATTACACGGTGTCAAAGTCCAATTGTATCACAACTTCAACAATAATACTATGGTGATATGTATTACTCCCCCTTAGTCAATACTCCATCTCACATGGAAACCACTTCCCCTTACACAATGATCCGAAAACCATATGTATTTGTAGTGTGAACTACATATTAATTCTCCCCCTTTTTGTCAATAAAATTGGCTAAGGTACAAGAACGGGATCATAATGAAATTTCCGAAAGAGACATTTCATGACTAAAAGAAAAAAATACATACCAACTAATTTATATGCAATCATAAAGCCGAAGCTAAATGCATTCATCAAGGAGTTTAAAGATACAAGATAACCCCTCTAAAATTCCACAGCCGCACACCCCTCAACATATGACCATTAAGCACAAGTTCAAAAGAAATCTCCCCCATTTGATGTCATTCCCGAAAGAACAACAACGAGCGACCTTAATTTCAAAAGAAAATATTTTTATTGGACACCAAAAACCATGAGAATGATTTTCTATATCTAAAACCTCAATCAAATTAATCACAAGTAAACCCATGATTAATTTAATCGGAATACGCAACCAAATTAAACACAAAAAGTGATCAATTCAATTGATTGTGCTCAACATAAGATAACTTAAGGAGATACGACTAAGTTAACCATAAGGAAATGATTAGCTTAACCGTTCATACAAGAGAACCCAAAATTAATTACAAGAGAACCCATAATGAATTACCCAACTATATTAATTACAAGAGAACCCATAATTAATCTAATTGGAATACACAACCAAACTAATTACAAAAGTAATCAATTTAATTTTCATTTGTTTTGCTCGACATAAGAATGCTTACGGAGCAATAACTAAATAACCAATCAAGATGATTAATTTAGTTCAATATGCTTGACATAACATATCTCACGGAACAACAAATGAGCTAAGAAAATCAACTTGGTTGTATAATGCTTAACATAAGATACATTACGGAGCCTCACAGTAATATGGATCAGAGATGATCAATACTGCGGAATACACAAGGATTCATTCTATCTTCAATCACTATTTTCATAACGACAATAATAGACATAATCCTTGAAAACAAAAGATTTTAACCTATCTTCCATCAAATAATTGACAATATAGGATTAAATTTTGTATTTGCCAAAAGTCCATTCATTCTTTTACCAGTACGTGAATACCGAACACGAACGACTTTACTTTTGACAAAGTATGGGACAACCATAATTCACGGAAGTAAACACCAATATCCAATATCCCATAACAAATTACAATATATAAAATCATAAAGATTAATACTGCAAAACATCATCCTCCAAATATTTTTAGAATTTAATACCAATAAACCTAAAAAAGAACAAGTAGATGAAAAATAATAGCTATGTGTAGTCACAATCATTGCTATTCAAAGCACTAGTTATTCTTCCAACTAAACCAAAAAGAAGACATACTAGGAAACAATATCTTTGAGAAATTCCTTATCATTACCGAACTCCTTGTCGTCAACAGCCATTGGAATATAAGGTTAGTGGAGGAAGGAGTCAATACCAACAAACCGTCTTGGACGATGATGTCGAACCAGGGTCTTCAGAATTTCCAAAGATCATAAAACGCAAGCCTTTATTTCACTAATCTCCTTTCTTACTTCCTTCAACTCATCAAGAACATCGGAAAACTTTTGAGAGTTAGAAGGGACAGCCCTTGGCTTTCTTGTGTTCCTCCTCTTTCTTTTCAAGGAAGGAGTTACTGGAGATTTCTGTTTTTCCTTGATTGATGGCTTAGCAATCATATGTAGATATGTAGTCTCCCAGCTGAGGCAACAACATAACTCATAAATACTGAGAAATTACAATGATCACTTCCATAAATAATCGCAAGATTAGATGGCTCCTAGACAGCTTGCATGCTAGTATATAGCAGTAACGTCTTCAGGACGTAACAATGTTTTCCCTGACTGTATAAAAGAAATATGACGCTTCAACAAGATCATATCACTCAACTCCTGAATAATTAATGCTCCTAGACGATCGTACTAGTATAAAGCCATCAATTAATTATTCCTAAATCGTCAGATTCATTCACTGAATCCTTGAAAAATATTTAATGTTTTTCATAATATTTCGTTACTTCAATTCATGGTTTTCTCAACAGAGATCCATGGGTTAGTAATAAATATTCAACGTACGGGCACCTGAGCTACCTTCGATTAAGCCCCGATCCAAATGATGCAAGTGTACTCAACAATAATGCACTAACGAGCACTTGAATGCACGAACGAGCCTCTCAAAACACGATGGGACAATGAACCTATGCAAAATAGGAAAGAAAATAATAAATAATAAAGTATTAACCAAGGCGCTGGGGGACTGGGTCCACCGGCCGACCGGTCGTGCCGTGACCAGTCCCACGCCCAATTTTATATTTTATCTTTTTTTTATTATTTTCCTTGATCTCATGAAAATCCCTTCATTTGAACAAATATCCTTCGTTTTAAGGAAACTCCTCAGTTTCATGGTGTTTCCTTTGCATCAAAGATATAATATAAAATTGAGAAAGGTGTTGTGGGACCGTTCTACTAGACGGTCGTCTATGCCCTAGTCATGGCCGGTCCCACACCTCATGATTCCTTATTATTTTATTATTATTTTCCTAATCTCATGAAAACTCTTTAATCTCATGGTATTTCCTTCAAACCATGAAAAAATGAGATAAAATTAGGGAAACTCGTGGGACCGGGCCCTAGCCGGCCGGTATGCCCTAGCCGGTCCCAAACACCCTTTATTTTATTATTATTATTTTTTATGTTTCCTTGATCCCATGAAATTCCTTGATTTCATGGTATTTCCTTCAAATTATGAAAATTCTTTCAAATCATGGAAATAATACATAAAATTAGGGAAAACTCACGGGACCGGGCCTTAGCCGGCCAACAATGCCAAAGCCGGTCCCACACGCCCTTATTTTATTATTATTATTATATTATTTGTTTCCTTCATCTCATGGAAATTCCTTCACTTCAAGGAAAATTCCTTTATTTCAATAAACTCCTTGATTTCATGATATTTTCATAAAATCATGAAAATATAATAAAATTAGGAAAAATGCTATGGGACCGGGATCATTGGTCGGCCAGTCATGCCTTGACCATGGCCGGTCCCACACTTCATGATTCTTTCATTTTATTATTATTTTTCCTTCATCTCATGAAGTTTCCTCAGTTTCAGCAAAAACCCCTGATTTCTTCAAATTTTCCCAAATGATTGCTCAAATGCACATCAGAAAATATCTAAATTCTCAGGACTGAGACAAGAACACTTTGGTGACGCAAGCATATTACCTTGACCGACCAAGGTTGGCTCCTTGGCTTGCAAAAGGCCGGTCCCACATATTTTCATCATTTGACATAATTTGTTCATATTAGGTTCAAACTCTTCCAAATAATTTTGGAACTTCATAAAACGATCGTTATTCGATCCCGTGACCACCCAGGGCTAGTTTCATGACCCCTTGGTCGGTCCCTCATCCCGTCATAATTAATTAGGTTTTATCACCTAAGGCTCAGACGAGCATTATTTTAATAAATGATTAAACCGACATTTAATCATCCTTTCATCAACGTCTTCAAGAGACTTTGGTATTTTGCTCACTGAAGCATCTGGGTGCTACATGGTCGATCCATCATCCATATAGCCGGTCCCTCCTTCGTTCTATGGTTAATTCTCAATAATCCATCAATTGATTAAATTAGGGTTTCGAGTCCAAGGTTCATAATCCCAGATTCAAATGCTAATAATTTTACGTTGATCTTATGGTACTCGGTCCAGTTGCCAGAATCTTAATTTAATATTTTATCTGGTCACCCTACTAATTATTCATCAAACAAGCAACATTTTCTTAGATGAGCAATATTTTCTCAAACCAAGGAATATTGGTTTGATTCTCAATATTCAACAATTCACCGAATGAGCAATATTTGCTCACCTTAACTATCAACGTTTACTTGAGAATTATACCTTTGTCTCAACAGACATGTTCAATTCATGAATTTCAGAACATTTGCAAATCATGTTCAATTCAGCAATACATGGAATCATCGTCCCATGAATTCATGAAGTCAGCAACTGACTAACTAAATACACGTCTGCCTTGCAGACTCCACAATCACGAGACTTCAATCGTGTCACATTGGGGGATATTAACTAGGGTTTTGGTCTGGCGGTCTACGGCATGTGTGTTATACACATGATGAGAATGTGAGCAAGTCGTGCAATCAGTTGAAGGAGTTAACAAAGTAGTGGATGGAAAATCGACCAAGTCTTTGCACGTTGAGCAACTGGTTTTAACACACGATTTCCATTTCTCCACTCTTTGATCCCATCAACTGTCACACTTCATGGGATCATGGTGTTTACAATTCTAGCGATATAAATAAGTCTCTGAATCATGATTGGAAAAAAAGGACAATCTCTCGTCAAGCAACAACACGAGATTAGCAACTCAACGTCTGAGCAAATTAAATCATTCAGAACTTATCTTATTTTCAGTATACACAACACACCTACAATCTTCGATCACCATTGATCTCACACATTTCCCATCTTCTCTCCTACAGATCGACCCATCCTCTCTTGTGACCGAATTTGCTGTGGAACGACCATTGTTTTGGTTTAGGCCGGAGTACTACAGATTGATCTCTCGAATTCAAAGCACTCCTTTCTTGCAGTGTATCTGTGTGAGGTTTGACAGTTCGCTCGGTTCAAGGAGTTTCCTTTGTACGGTCGTCTTCTCAATTCCGTAAAAACCAGCAACTCGTTTTGCCCCATCTACAGATTGGCGACCACATGGGGAGATCATTCTCTCGGTTGCAATCTCAATCCTTACGCAAGATGGTCGGTCTGTGGTCTAACTCAATCACTCAAAACTTTAGTCAGGGTCTTTCAAATGGAGATGCTCCTTTAGCTCGTCCCAATGACTCTGGTAATATTCATCACCCTTACTTTACTACTCCTTTCTCATATATGAATGCGTTTGATGGAGAAATTCCATCATTAGCCGAACTGGCACGAAGGCAGGAAATCTTGGAAAGGAACATAGATCGATTGAAGGGAGTAATCGATAATTTGTTCAGTTACATGGTGGACCTTACAAGAATTTTGGGGGCCCAAGTTGTGGAACGCTCATCTCCTGATGCCACTGACGCTAGCCCTCAAACCAACGGTTTCACTACTTACGAGAAGCCGGTAGACTAGGAGGTTACAAACTTGATCGAAAATCTGTGTGAACTTCTGCATTTCTCAAGGGATCAACGTACGAACACATTTGCTGCACTTAACCAAATATCGTCAGACGTACAGATAACTCCGTCATGCCTAGCAGTTAAAGAAACATCCATGATGTATGAGCAGTCGATCAACAATATCACCTTCGGAGAAGAAGACCGCATGGCGGACGAAGGGCATAACCGAGCCTTGTACGTGACTGGTTTCATCAGAGACTCCGAATTTAAAAGAGCTCTTGTTGATACGGGCGCTTCTACAAACATTATTACTATAAAGACTCTCAAAGCGGCCAATTTCTCGTAGAATAAAATCGTTCCCCATCCCATCTTGAAGACAATTTTTGAAGGAAGTCAGATCCATACATATGGATATGCATACATAGACTTGAAGGTAGGGCCTATTCAACCCAAGGCCAAATTTCACGTGATCGAGTAAGAGCCTGATTATCACATGATACTCGGACGACCATGGCTTCATGATAACAAGGTGGTTCCCTCAACATACCATCAATGCATGAATTCTCTGCTCACAAAAAGATTGTTCGTATTGCGGATTTGTCATCTCCTTATGATCATGTCTATGATGCTGAGTTTCTTGAATCTCAAAAAAGCATCCCCGAACCTCCAAGAAAGATTTACAGTACTCCACTCCCAAGATGGAAGTCCATTGAAGAAGATGCTGACAAACCATCATCCTCATCAGGCGCTAAGTCGATCAAGCCATCTCTACGCCAAACAAGCGCCATAAGGATCAAGTCTCCACTCCAGGATATAATTTCATAGCCAGTCATGATGCGGAGGGGAGGATCATTTACCGTCGACGCAAAGATTAGAAATTAACAGGGGAAAACAACGAAAAGTCTCCCAGCCACGAAAAATTATGTCAGAGCGAACCATCAATCGACGAAGAGGTTCAAGACGCTCCACGACAATTGCAAGACGGCACAGACTCCACCACTGATGATCTTGAAACAATCAACATCAGGACGGAGGATAATCCAAAGCCAATCTTAATTAGTTCAATGTTGTCACCGGAAGAATGGACAAAACTGATAAATTTGATGAGAGAGTATCAAGATGTCTTCGCTTGGACGTACGAAGAAATGCCTGGTTTAGATGACAAACTGGTGACTCATCATCGGCACATCACTCCCGTCTCCAAAGCTGTCAAACAACCGCCTAGGCAATTCCGACACGAAGTCGAAGAGCAGATCAAAGTCGATATTCAGAAACTACTAACAGCAGGATTCATCAAACCTACTCAACACCCAACATGGCTGGCAAATGTTGTTCCCGTCAAGAAGAAAAATGGTCAAATCAGATGCTGCGTTGATTTCAGGAATCTGAATAAATGTTATCCGAAGGATCATTTCCCTTTGCCCAACATTGATATGCTCGTTGATGCAACCAGTGGCCACGGTATCTTCTCCTTCATGGATGGTTACAGTGGATACAACCAGATCAAGATGTACGAGCATGACGCCAACAAGACCGCATTACGTACTCTTATTGGGAATTTTCACTACACTGTGATGCCCTTTGGATTAAAGAACGCATGTGCAACTTATCAACGAGCCATGACCGCTATATTCCATGACATGATGCACAAGCAAGTGAAAGACTACGCTGATGATGTGGTGGTGAAGTCGAAGACTCGAACATCCCACCTGGGTGTTTTGAGGCAAGTTTTTGAAAGATGCAGAGAATACAAATTAAAAATGAACCCTCTGAAGTGTGCTTTTGGTGTTTCCTCTGGAAAGCTTCTAGGATTCCTGGTCACAACAGAAGGGATCAAAGTCGATCCAGACAAGACGAAAGATATTACTACCATGCCTCCTCCACGCACCGTGAAGGAACTCCAAATTATCATGGGCAAGGTAAATTATATTCGACGCTTCATTCCTGGATTAGCTCAACTCATTGCTTCGTTTACTCCTCTATTAAAGAAATGAGCAAGTTTTACATGGACAACTGTCCAACAAAAAGCGTTTCAGAAAATACAACAGATACTGTTATCACCTGCTGTCATGAAATCTTCGGTGCAAGGACGACCGCTGATACTTTACACATCTTCTAGTGATGTTGCTATCGGAGCACTCCTTGCTCAAGAAGACGTCGAAGGCATTGAACGACCGATCTATTACTTCATCCGTACGATGCGAGACGCTCAACTCCGATACCCAAAGGCTGGGAGGGCATGTCTATCATTAGTGCATGCAATCCAGAAATTCAGACAGTATTTGCTATCCAACAGAGTCGTGCTCGTTTCCAAGGCTGACCCTATAAAGTTTCTACTATCAAAACCATCCTTGATAGGGAGACCAGCAAAGTGGCTACTTCAGATGTCAGAATTTGACATAGCTTGTACACCTCCTAAAGCAATAAAGTTCCAAGCAATCGCAGACTTACTCGCTGCTTTTCCAGGAGAAGATGCAACAATGTTACATGAAGAAGTACCTGGTGAATTTCCAGATATCTTTGTTATCAAATAAGAGACGTGGCTCTTATATTTTGACGGATCCTCCACCCCTAGCAATGACACTGGAGGAGTGGGCATAGTGCTAGTATCTCCGTCTGGTGAAGTTTTATCACATTCGTTCAAATTGGATTTTCACTGCACCAACAATTCAGCAGAATATGAAGCTTTCTTACTAGGATTGTCCCTGGTCAAGCAAGCAGAAGCAACGCACCTTGAGATAAGAGGTTATTCAAAGCTACTGGTCAATTAGATGAACGGAACATACTCCCTCAAAGAAATCACTCTCGCCCCATTCAGAACTGAAGCTCAACGGCTATTAACTCATTTTGATGATGCAACAATTGTCCATACTGGACGAACTAACAATAGGCATGCTGAATGCCTAGCATCTCTCGATTATAAACTTGAATTCGAAGGAGAAGAGAAGACAATCACAGTACATAGACGTGTTATGTCATCTACCTGGCTTTACCAAGTTGAAGACATTCAGGCAAACGATTGGCGAGCGCCCATTATTCATGAATTGAACAGTTCTCTTTCAGAAGGGAAAGTCAGTCTCAAGGAATTAAATAATTACTTCTTGCTCCATGGAGCGTTATATTACCGAAATCCTGATGGGTCTCTATCACGATGCCTCGGAAACGACAAAGCGGGCAAACAACTCCAACGCATACATGAAGAAATCTGCGGACATACACTGGTGGTAACACTTTACAGAAAGCTTCAAAGGATGGGATACTATTGGCCTTCCATGGAGGCTCAATCACGAATTATGCAAAAGTCATGTCCCAATTTTCAGACACCTCCTCATCACTTAGAATCTCTGACAGCCCATCACACTGGGAACTGGAGGGAACCCTACATCAAGTACTTCCGGGACAATGAATTGTCGTCAGAAAAGAAAGAAACAATCAAACTCGTTCAGAGATCTAAAAGATTCGTCTTTCTAGATGGAGTCTTATACCGCAAAATATTTGGTGGGAATTTGCTGAGATGCTTAGCTGAGCATGAAATACCAACAATTTTGAAGGAGATGCACGATGGAGAACATCAAGGAAAAATGAAATTATTTCTCCAAGTTCATGAGAAGTATTATTGGCCGACCATGGAAGACGATGCAGCTGCACATGTTCAGAGGTGTCATCAATGCCAGGTCCATGGTAATCTCATCCACACCCCTTGTCTCCCATTGAATTATGTGAATAGCCCATGGCCTTTCTATAGTTGGGGGTTGGACATCATCGAGAAAATCAATCCAGCATCTTCCTAGCAACATGAATACATCATCACTGCAACTGAGTATTTTACCAAATGGGATGAAGCCGAAGTATCCAACTCAAGAATCGCTGAACTAGACATGCTCGAGTCAAGGAGGTCTAAGGTGGAGAAATACATAAAAACCAACAAACAAAGGATCTCCAGAGCCTACAACAAAATGGTAAGACCTCGAACATTTCAAGTAGGGGACCTGGTATTAAAGACTGCAAAGCATATTCAACAAATACATGTCTGCTCACAAGTTCGCTCAGAAATGGGAAAGGCCATATGTAGTTATCAAGGCAGTATCTAGCGGATATTACAAAGCTATTGACGAAGGAGTGGAAGGAAATAAAATCAACGGTAAATGGCTTAAAGCATATTACGCCTGATCCATAGAAAACAATTTCCTTTTTCATCATTTCATCATTTCGAGCATTTTCAGAATGTAATTTATGTTCTCCAAAGAGCGTGCAAAATGCTCCTTTGTTCATTAAACGTTTCATAAATGAACAAAATTCCTTCAGGTCAATTATTCTACCTAAGAGAGAGCCTAAACCTATTCGAAAAAAAAATCCCTCTCAAATGCTCACTCAGAGCAAACCATCCAACAGAGAATAATCTCTATAGAAAACTCTGTCGAGCTTCTTCCGAAATTTTTTGGTTTTCATCTTCAAGTCCTGGACTGCTTTCTCAACTCTTGATGACTCCAAGTCAAGCGTCTTATCTTCCTCTAATGTAGAAGTGGTCGCAGAAATCGCATCAGCAGCAGCCACCGCCTTGTGAATTTTGATCATCTCGAGCCTATGACGAAGCCAGTCTATGTTGAACTGCTGGGTATCACAATTTGAAACCATCTCGTCCCATTTGTGCAGTTCATGATTCTTGACATCTCTCAGATGCATTCGGTTCATCTCCTCACTGATAGGTAACAACCTTGCAACTGTAGTCAAGAGGGTTGGTAGAAAGCCTTTCCATACTTCGGTCGTAGAAATATGCCCGTACCTTCTTCAAATTTTGGTGTACAGGGGCGCGTGACACCTGGGAATGACGAAACCACCAACCACTTCATTATGTGGGCAATTATTGATCATGGGAGCCTCAAATGGGAGTCCAGTTGTTGGATACTCAGGAGCATGAGCTCTAACCCTAGTCTCCGCAGAATCAGTAGAGTTCTCCTCAACACGGTTGCTGCTATCGTCAATCACAACCACAGATTTCCCGTTCTTCATTTTTATAGCATTGACAACAACACGAACATCAACCTGCGATGGAACGAAGGAATATTTAATTGACCATTGAGCATGGTAAAAGCTTTAGTCGAGAAGTTGTGTAATTACTTACGGATGTTCCAGCATCAGCATGAGCCGACCTGTATAGGGCAGGAGCTTTAACAGTCCTTTTGGGTCTCAAGCTACAAGAGGAATGCTGATTCTTTTCATTATCCTACGACAAATTCTTTTCTTTTATCAATCATCCTGATTGAACAAAGACAAGAGAAAATATGTAACTCACCGAGATGGATACTGTTATAGCATGTTCAGCACGAGATTCACTTCTGGAAGAAACACTGCTTCTGGACTTGGTGACGAGAGGTGGAATTATGATCAAATTTCTTTTGATAATACACAAAGGCAGCGGATGATCGACTGTTTAAATAAAACCCTAAAGTACTGCAAGTCAGACGTGGATGCTCATCCCGTAACGGGTAAACAAGTCTTTTGCGGTTTCTACTGAAACCCTAAATCTCGAATCAGGTGCATGACAGATGGGAGAAGAGTAAAAATACTGGGGACTGACATTTCGGGCATAGTCAGCATTACGACTACGGATCAGTTGCTTAGCAGGCCACGTGTTTCGCTCATGTGATTTCGTTCCATGGGTAATTATTGTCTACGTGATTGGTCCATCAACTGGAGATATGAGGAAAAGTTCAGAAAACAGATACTACAAGGAATTACGGTTCGAAAAATAATCTCTAACGAAACATCTCTATAGCCAAGCTGCTCAAATAATCAGAAAATATCTACTTCAAAGAAAAATAAATAATCTTAGAGAGATCCATAAGCAAGATAAATCGTCGGATTCATCAGAGTCATCAGATTTGTCAGAATTATCGGATTCATCATCATCGTCGTCCTTTGCAGAGTCTTCCTCGGATTCCTCATCAGAATTGCTATCAGGGACATTGACGAAGTCTGGATGAATTTCAGGATCGATGTACAAGGAATCCAAATACTCTTCTTTTTCACGCTCAGCTTCAAGGTCAGCTCTGAACAGTTTCTCGATCTCTCTGGTACGCCGGTCTGGCTTAATCTTGAGGTCTCGCGGAATCCACACGGGTTCATCGTCCAAAGCATCAGAATCAGAAGGTACACCGTCAGGTCGAGATCGAAGTTTCTCCTCAGACGCTAGCACTCTATGCTGAACCCGGTCCCTTCTTCGCCAATAATCATCCATCCTGTCATCCTCGGATTTTCTTTTCATGAGCTCAGCATAAGTAACTCTACGGTCATTAAGAGGCGCACTAGGCGTCTTTCCCTCCGTACGATTCATCTTAGCTCGTGACTTGGCGGCGAAAGCTTTGGAATCCTCTTCAGAAGAGCTAGAAGAATAACTATAATCATAATCGCTACTGCTAGAAGTCACCATTTTCTTGAACCAGGAGCACGGAATAACGAATATGCTGGTGACATATCCACTACAAAAATGGTAATCTTAACTCTTACCTCTTTACAATTCCACTAGCACAGTGATTGTGATATAAGAGTTAGCACTCCAAAATTAGTTCGTTCCTTGAAACCTGCAATGACAAACAAAGCTTTGTCATTTAAAAAATTGAAACTTGATTTTTCATAAAATCATGAACATAGTTCTCATAGTCTGAACATCCACAACTGAGCTATGAAAGTTACACCAAGACAATATTTTGTCATGAATAAATCATCTAATGTCAAGGGTTGATCATAACCCATGTTTTGGTTTTGCGAAACGATGACTAGCGTGGATAATAATTCACGTAAAGTTTTCAAAAACTTTTTATTTACTCACGAAAATAAATATATGGCATTATATTATGGCATATATCACGGTCATATATATAAATAAATAAATAAAAACTTTTTTCCTTCGTACGATCGTCTTTCTTTGAAACGAGGGTTTATTTCAATTTTGTGAAAAGTTCATGTATTTTAAAATAAAATTTTGACTTCATGAAAGATCATAAAAAAAAAAATTATCACTGGACACAGGTCTATATATATAAAAAAAATATCTCCTAAGTCAGGGATTATTACTAGTTTCTTAAACTAACAATCGAACGAACATACGTTTTCTAAAAAACAAAGGTTTTTCTACGAAACTCACACTCATATATGCACGTATATAACTTCAACATGATCAAATCATGAACAACTCATGAAACTATAAACTTCTGAAGAAAGAAAATTCTACCTGGTCAGCGCCGGCAGAGATATGCTCGGACGGTCGGACGCGGCAACAGTTCCGGCGAAGTTTCTCTCTTGTTTTCTCCTGAGCTCTGACGTGAAGGTGATGAAGGGAGGAAGAAGGTGGTCGGTCATGGAAAAAAAAGGATTAATTCCCTTTTATATCAAATTTTATTTCCAAAACCTAATTTCACAAGGATTTCCTTATCGGGCCCGGCCCGTGAATCCTAAAACGACCAAGGTCCCGTCATCAAAATAAGCGGTTCAACACCAATTTATGCTCATTAGACGATGATCTATCATGCCACTGGGATCTTCATTCAAGTCGTGGTTTTCTCGTATTATCAAAAATCCGGTAACGTCTTAACTTACGACTAAGTTCAATTTCTTATATTGTTTGTAATCGGAAAATCACCATTTGATGCTGACTGAGGAACATGACTGATCCTTACTAAGAAGGGGACTTAATGTAGATGGTGGATTTTCGACAAGGGCTAAAATCATAAACCCATAATTATATATGCTCCTGATCTAGCAATCAGACGAGTACTGAGGCTCATGTCTCTTATCGAAAGCGTGAAAACTCATGCCACGAGAATCTCTGACTGAGAATACTGTCTCTTAGAGTATATGTAGATGTGTAGTCTCTCATCTGAGGCAACGACATATCTCATGAATACTGAGAAATTTCAGTGATCACTTCCATATAGAATCGAAAGATTAGACGGCTCTTAGACAGCTTGCCTTCTAGTATAGAGCAGTAACGTCTTCAGGACGTAACAATGTTTTCCCTGACTGTATAGAAGAAATATGACGCTTCAACAAGCTCATATCACTCAACTCCTGAATAATTAATGCTCCTAGACGATCGTACTAGTATAGAGCCATCAATTAATTATTCCTAAATCGTTAGATTCATTCACTAAATCCTTGAAAAATATTTAATGTTTTTTATAATATTCCGTTACTTCAATTCATGGTTTTCTCAACAGAGATCCATTGGTTAGTAATAAATATTCAACGTACGGGCATCTGAGCTACCTTCGAGTAAGCCCCGACCCAAATGATGCAAGTGTACTCAACAATAATGCACTAACGAGCACCTGAATGCAAGAACGAGCCTCTCAAAACACGACGGGACAATGAACCTATGCAAAATAGGAAATAAAATAATAAATAATAAAGTATTAACCAAGGCGCTGGGGGACTGGGCCGACCGGTCGTGCCATGACCAGTCCCACGCCCAATTTTTTATTTTATCATTTTTTTATTATTTTCCTTGATCTCATGAAAATCCCTTCATTTGAACAAATATCCTTTGTTTTAAGGAAACTCCTCAGTTCCATGGTGTTTCCTTCGCATCAAAGAAATAATTGAGAAATGTGTTGTGGGACCGTGTCTACTAGCCGGCTGGCAATGCCCTAGTCATGGACGGTCCCACACCTCATGATTCCTCATTATTTTATTATTATTTCTCTAATCTCATGAAAATCCCTTAATCTCATGGTATTTCCTTCAAACCATGAAAAAATAAGATAAAATTAGGGAAACTCGTGGGACCGGGCCCTAGCCGGCCGGTCATGCCCTATCCGGTCCCATGCACCCTTTATTTTATTATTTTTATTTTTATGTTTCCTTGATCCCATGAAATTCCTTGATTTCATGGTATTTCCTTCAAATTATGAAAATTCTTTCAAATCATGGAAATAATACATAAAATTAGGGGAAACTCACGGGACCGGGCCTTAGCCGGCCGACCATGCATAAGCCGGTCCCACATGCCCTTATTTTATTATTATTATATTATTTTATTCCTTCATCTCATGGAAACTCCTTCACTTCAAGGAAAATTCATTTATTTCAATAAACTCCTTGATTTCATGATATTTTCATAAAATCATGAAAATATAATAAAATTAGTAAATATGCTATGGGACCGGGCTCATTGGACGGTCGGTCATGCCTTGACCATGGCCGGTCCCACACTTCATGATTCGTTCATTTTATTATTATTTTTCCTTCATCTCATGAAGTTTCCTCAGTTTCAACAAAAACCCCTGATTTCTTCATATTTTCCCAAATGATTGCTCAAATGCACATCAGAAAATATCAAAATTCTCAGGACTTAGACATGAATACTTTGATGACATGAGCATATTACCTTGACCGACCAAGGTTGGTTCCTTGGCTTTCAAAAGGCCGGTCCCACATATTTTCATCATTTGACCTAATTTGTTCATATTAGGTTCAAACTCTTCCAAATAATTTTGGAACTTCATAAAACGATCGTCATTCGATCCCGTGACCACCCAGGGATGGTTTCATGACTGCTTGGTCGGTCCCTCATCCCGTCATAATTAATTATGGTTTATCACCTAAGGCTCAGACGAGCATTATTTTAATAAATGATTAAACCGGCATTTAATCATCCTTTCATCAACGTATTCAAGAGACTTTGGTATTTGGCTCACTGGAGCATCTGGGCGCTACATGGTCGATCCATCATCCATATAGTCGGTCCCTCCTTCATTTCCTGGTTAATTCTCAATAGACCATCAATTGATCAAATTAGGGTTTCGAGTCCAAGGTTCATAATCCCAGATTCAAACGCTAATAATTTTACGTTGATCTTATGGTACTCGGTCCAGTTGCCAGTATCTTAATCTAATATTTTATCTGGTTACGCTACTAATTATTCATCATACGAGCAACATTTTCTCAGATGAGCAATATTTTCTCAAACCAAGGAATATTGGTTTGATTCTCAATATTCAACAATTCATCGAATGAGCAATATTTGCTCACTTTAACTATCAACGTTTACTTGAGAATTATACCTCTGTCTCAATAGACATGTTCAATTCATGAGTTTCAAAACATTTGTAAATCATGTTCAATTCAGCAATACATGGACTCATTGTCCCTTGAAGTTATGAAGTCAGCAACTGACTAAATAAATACACGTCTGCCTTGCAGACTCCACAATCACGAGACATCAATCGTGTCACATTGGGAGATATTAACTAGGGTTTTGGTCTGGCGGTCTACGGCACGTGTGTTCATACACACGATGAGAATATAAGCAAGACGTGCAATCAGTTGAAGGAGTTAACAATGTAGTGGATGGAAAATCGACCAAGTCTTTGCACGTTGAGCAACTGGTTTTAACACACGATTTCCATTTCTCCACTCTTTAATCCCATCAACTGTCACACTTCATCGGATCATGGTGTTTACAATTCTAACGATATAAATAAGTCTCTAAATCATGATTAAAAAAAGGACAATCTCTCGTCAAGCAACAACAGGAGATTAACAACTCAACGTCTGAGCAAATTCAATCATTCGAAACTTATCTTATCTTCAGAATACACCACACACCTACAATCTTCGATCACCATTGATCTCACACATTTCTCAGCTTCCCTCCTACAGATGGACCCATCCTCTCTTGTAACCGAATTTACTCTGGAACGGCCATTGTCTTGGTTTAGGCCGGAGTACTACAGATTGATCTCTGGAATTCAAAGCACTCCCTTCTTGCGGTGCATCTGTGTGAGGTTTGACAGTTCGCTCGGTTCAAGGAGTTTCCTCCGTACGGTATTCTCTTCAATTCTGTAAAAACCAGCAACTCATTTTGGCCCATCTACACTAAGCAAATAAGAAGAAAAAAATTTCCTAAATCCTGATTGGTACATAACCTTGTCTCTTTTTATCAGGCACATGAGACAAGATTTACCTAACAATACAATCAATTTGTGTTGTGGTGAACAATAATTTGTCCATCATTTTTCTTCTAGAGAGGAATCCTCAGACTTCTGTCTATCAAAGCGATTTGTCCATACTTTCTTCTCTAATGGTCTTATTTTGTATTTGTAAACCAACTTCTTAGACGAAGATAAAATCCTACATACCTCAGCAGTCTTCTGAGCAAGTTTAAGCTTCCTTGCCAATCGATTTGCTCTTCGTTGAAGTTTTTTGGCGTGCCTCACTTGATGTTTGTACTTGTAACATTTTGATAGTTCATGACCCTTCTGGGAACAAAACAAGCACGTCAAACTTGGATAGTATTCAGGCATCTGTGGTGTGAAAGCAGCCAGACACATAGTAGATCCTGAAACATTACAAAAAGAGTTTCCAAAGTATGGGTCAATTGATTCTTCCAGCTTGATTGGATTCTCTTATTCACCGAAACCATCAAGGTTGATATATTTATTGCTACAATTTTCAAAATCAATGTTTTCACATAGAAGACCAACACTTGATTTCCTATCTTCATCAGAATCATAGATCTCGGACATCTCATCAAGTGTTACAGCAAGACCTTTATTCCCAGTGTATTTACTACGATCTGGGTACTCGTTTGTAAAATGACCAAACCTTTACACTTAAAGCATTGTGGCATGTCCTCGTCAGCATCCCTGTTTTTAGGAGGGACGCGATTGTGAGGTTTATCTGAAAACCTAGGTTTGTCTCTTGAAAACCGTTTACTTATCTTCAATAGAAGATCCCTAAACTGTCTTGTGATCAAGGAGACTGATTTGTCAAGATCTTCATCCGAAAAATCACCCTCAGACTAATCATCCTCAGAGACATAAACACTTTTACTTTTATCAAGTAACTTTGTGTTCTTACGTGCTTTAAAGGAAACATCCTTTCCGATTTTGGATGTATGCTCATGATCAAAGATCTTTAGCTTTCCAACCAATGTATTTCTGGAAATATTATCAAGGTTATTTCCCTCAACGATGGCATGCTTCTTAGACTCGTATCTAGATGGCAGCAATCTGAGAATTTTCATCACAATGTCCTTTTCAGGAATAGTCTTACCCAATGCAAAAGATGCATTAACAATTTCAGACACTTTGTGATTAAACTCATCAAATGTATCTTCATCTTCCATACGAAGGTTCTCCCAGTCGGAATTAAGGTTTTGAAACCTAGCTTCCTTTTCACTGGAGTTACCTTCAAATACAGTTTCTAAGATATCCCAAGAATCTTTAGACCTAGTGCAGTTTGACACATGGTACTGAAGAGTTGGGGTAATGGCATGTATGATGGCATTCAAACCTTCGGAATTTTTCTTTGCAGCAAGTATCTCGGAAGGATTATATTCACCAATATTCTTGGGAACGTTTACATCTCCAACTGCCACAACGGGAGCATCATAGACATTATCAACATATAACCATGATTGAAAATCACGCGCTTGAAGAAAAGCTCGCATAACCATTTTCCACCATAAGTAATTAGATCCATCGAAGACTGGTGGTACGTTAATAGAGATAGTACCTCTGTCCATAGAGTCGGATCGATAGAAACACAGACTTGTAAGGTCTTAAACGTGTATGCCTGCTCTGATACCAATTGAAAAAACGGGGGTCTAACAACAACACCCAATATTTCGCTTAGCAATATGTATGGACTAACTACGAATTACTTTCTAGAGAATCAACAAGACAGTCATACTCAATCTAGGTAAAAGTATCTCAAGGAGTTAATATCTCTCTCTTGTTTTGATTTACTCGAGCTTATAGAAATCAGCGAGCCTTTAATCAAACACAAGGAATAACTTGGACGGTACCAAAGTCCAATATCCAAGGATCAATCAATCTAAATAAACAACCAAAGGTTGGATATTCTAATTGATGATCTAAAACGCACAACTTGTATTATTTCAATTATAAAGATAAAGCAATACAATGCGGAAATTGAAATAACACAGACACCAGAAATTTTGTTAACGAGGAAACCGCACATGAAGAAAAACCCGGGACCTAGTCCAGATTGAATACACACTGTATTAAGCCGCTACAGACACTATCCTACTCCAGGCTAACTTCGGACTGGATTGTAGTTGAACCCCAATCAATATCCCACTGATCCAAGGTACAGTTATGCTCCTACGCCTCTGATCCCAACAGGATATTGCGCACTTGATTCCCTTAGTTGATCTCACCCATAACTAAGAGTTGCTACGACCCAAAATCGCAGGTTTTGACAATAAACAAATCTGTCTCCCACAAACAAGTCTATCAAAGGATCAATCTGTCTCCCACATATAAACCCTAAAGGTTTTGTTCTGGCTTTTGATAATAATCAAGGTGAACAGGAACCAATCGATAATCCGGTCTTATATTCCCGAAGAACATCCTAGAGTTATCAATCACCTCACAACAATCTTAATCGTATGGTAGCGAAACAATATGTTGCGGAATCACAAACAATGAGAAGAATATGTTTGTGATTATTTTTTATTTCTTGCCTATCAGAGATATCAATCTCAAGCCAATCAATCTGATTGTACTCGTACGATAGAAGATGCAAGATCACATCACACAACTACGATAAAAGTAGTATCGGTCTCGCTTCACAATCCCAATGAAGTCTTTAAGTCGTTAACATGGTTTTAGAAGAAGAAAACCAAAGGTTAAAGGAGAATCGACTCTAGCACGCAAACTAGTATCACACGTAAGGTGTGGGGATTAGTTTTGCACAATACTAGATGTCTCCTTCATATAGTCTTTCAAATCAGGGTTTGCAATCAATGTTAGCTTAGTAACAAAGCATTCAATATTCACCGTTAGATGAAAACCTGATTTAGATTCAAGCTAATATTTCTCAACCGTTAGATCGAAAACTTAGCTTGTTATACACACTTGACAATGCACGCTTCTAGGTTTGTTAACCATACCCAAACGTATGCACTTGTTGGTTCAACAATATTTAACCAAAAGGTTAGCCATATGAGCATTTCATATCAACCATGTTCTTCTTCACCATAACTAGTTCAAATGATTTCAAATGAACTAGTTAGAGAGTTGTTCAATTGCAAGGAAATCTTATGTACTACACAAGACACAATTGAAGCAAAGATGATTTGATTCACTTGAGTCGGTTCATGAACTTTTATATCCACGGTTTGCAAACTGCATTCCTTAGTCTTTTTAATTTTAAGTTCAGAAATCATCTTCAGATATATAACCTTCTCAAGTTCGCAGACTAGGTTCGCGGACTTAAGTTACCGGGCAGAGTTTACAAACTCCAGCAGAAATTCTCGGGTTTGAGAAGTTCGCCGGTCTGCGGACGGAGTTCGCGGACTTAGCTTCACGCAAGTAGTTTGTCAACTCCAGCAGAAATTCTCGGGTTTAAGAACTTCGGCAGTTCACGGACTGAGTTCGTGGACTTGGCTCACGCCATTCTTCCGGTTCTCTTGATCAACAAAGTTCACAAACTTTGGCTCAAGGAATAAGACTTATACATAAATGTGTTTCACAACAATGCTTATGTCCACCATTGGTTATGAAATCTAAACTCTCATTTCAATCATTGAAACATTCTTAGAGGACGTTATTTAGTTGTTACACCATTTCTCGTCAAAGCAATTTTCAAAGTGATTGAAACATATCATGACTTTCGTCACTAGGTAAAGATAAACTTGATAGAAGAGAAAAGATTACCAACACATATTTCGAGATATAGATAGGCGACGTATACTCGGCTCGAAATACCAAATGTGTATAATCCAAGTCTATATATATAGTATACGACTTATTGTCTCAAAGAGTAGGAGATAGAGTAGATAGACTTTTGAGTGACAGATAAGTTCAAGTATCCACATACATTTTTGTCGAGAAGTTCCACCGGTTTCTTGAGTAGTTCTTCTTCTTGTATGATGAATCGCCATGAAGTCCTTGAGCTCAACTACACTTTCTATCCTAGTCCGAGACTTAGCTATAATAGACTAGAAATCAAGACTTATAGTTTTGATCACTAACATTGACAAACATGCTTGAGATAGCAACGCATGCGAGTTAGATCGAGAAATGCTCTAACACCTTGGTCGGTCCCTCATCTCTTCATAATTAGGTTTTATCACCTAAGGCTCAGACGAGTATTATCTTAATAAATGATTGAACCGGCATTTAATCATCTTCTCACCAACTAGTCATCAAGAGACTTTGGTATTTTCTCACTCGAGCATCTGGGCGTCACATGGTCGACTCATCATCCCATGTAGCCGGTCCCTCCTTCACTTCGTGGTTGATTTTCAATAAATCATCAATTGATCAGCAATTGATCGAAATTAGGGTTTCGGATCCAAAGCTCTCAAAACATAATTCTGAGCAGATTCAAACACTAATAATCTAACGTGATCCCATGATCAACATTTTAATTAATTATACTCGGTTCAGCTGCCAGTATTTTAATTAATATTTTATTTGGTTCTGTTACCAATAATTCATCAAACGAGCAACATTTTCTCAGATGAGAAATATTTGCTCAGTCCATAAATTTTGGTTCAACTGTCAACAATTCATCAAACGAGCAGTATTTTCTCACTTTAACAATCAACATAATTATACCTCTGTCTCAACAGACATGTTCAATTCATGAATCCAAGAGCATTCGTAAACCATGCTCGACTCAGCAATACAAAGACTCATCGTCTTATCAAGTCAACAACTGACTAACTAAAACACGCCTGCTTTGCAGACTCCACAATCAAGAGACATCAATCGTGTCACATGGGGGATATTAACTAGGGTTTTGGTCTGGCGGCCTACGACACGTGTGTTCATCCACTATGAGAATGTGACTAAGTCGTGCAAGCGGCTGAAGGAGTTGACGAAATAGTGGGTAAATAATCAACCAAATATCCGCACGATAAGAATCTGGTTTTTACACGATTTTCCACTTTCCCAGTCTTCGAATTCAACAACTGTCACACTTACTGGGATCAAGGTGTCTACTGCTTTTGCAACATAAATAGTTCTCTGCACCCATGATTGAGACAACCGACAATTATTGATTGACAGTCTTTCGTCTACAAGAACTCATCGTCTTAGAAATTACTCTCAACTGGGTAAAATTCAATCATTTAGAAACTATTTTCAAGCAAAATACACAACACACCAACAATACTTGATCACCATTGATCTCACACATTTCCCTCCTACCGATCGACCCATTCTCTCTTGTGACCGAATTAACTCTGGAACGGCCATTGTCTTGGTTTAGGCCGGAGTCCTACAGATTGATCTCTCGAATTCAAAGCACTCCCTTCTTGCAGTGCATCTGTTTGCAAAAGGTTAAAGCAATTTGCTCGGTTCGAGGAGTCTCCTCCGTATGGTCGTCTCCTCATTTCCTAGAAAACCAGTAAATCGTTTTCTCCCATCAACAACTTGTGTGTGTACTAAATGGTTGATGAAGACTGCGTAAGTATGTGTACCCGTACGCATACTGGCGGAAGTTCACGACCGTGAATTTCTTCTGAGTTTCGAAATCAAAAACGACTCAATCCAGTTGCCTAAGTATGCGTACCCATATGCATACTAGCGGGAAGTTCATGTCCGTTAATTTCTGCTGATTTGGAAAACCAAAAAAAAACTCAATCCGGTTACTTAAGTACGCATACCCATACGCATACTTAAGTTTTTTTGATGTGTTGTAGAAGTGGTGGTTAAGATTCGTTTAACTCGGACTTGTTAAGATTCGATTTCCGAAATAATAAAGAAAATATATACGAAAAGATGTCACAATATCGAGAGGTAATGAGACTCGGGATTCCACCAATTCTTATATTGATGTGGCTCAACTATTAATTCTAGACAATTATAGCTTACCAGATAACAAATATTGAGTCTTTCTTTGCCAAAAGTAGATTTTATAAAGTATTAGATGTAAATCATAAGCATGATGCATCAAAAATTCTTAGACTAAGCATACACCATCAGAAAAAATCACAAATAATCAAGAAAAATGATAAATCAATTTAAAATAGTGCAAATGTCATAAAAGAATTAAATAGAATTACCACATGCATAAAGAATGGCTTCCTCCTTCTTCCAGTGTTGGGGTTTAGCTCCTCATGGTGAAAACACGATCAAAATAATAAGTCATGGTTGAATAGGTGTTTTAATGAAGAAAAATAATATTACAGCAATCTGTAACAGGTATAATTGTTACAGAATCCACTGTTGCAGAATTCAATGTTACAGAGAAAAGGCTAACTGGAATAATTGTTTCAGAACTGTTACAAATATAAAAGAAAGGGTGACGATTTCTATTCTTCTTCTTCTCCGGCAGCAGCAGCTAACTTTTCTCAAAGATTATTATTCTTCGTACCAGAGCCCCCTGTTGGCTCCCTCAACCTTGGATCCCCCTTTTTGGGACTCCTACCACGATATATATACACAACAGGGTCGAAATATCTCACAAAATCTTTCTTTTTTTCATCACAATTCTCGGGATTTTTACCTTCCTTTTTATTCTCCTACACATTTCCAGATTTATCGAACTTCTTTCCAAACACGATAGATACGATCAGGTGAGATTTATCTTTCCCTACTCCTCACGTTATTGCCAAATATAGAGTCGAACAAACCCGATAATACTATACCTCCCTATTTCATTGTGAATCGATTAAACCTATTTTTTTCTTCGAAACCACACCTCCTGTAGTCCTTGTCTAATCCAAACATGCCCAAATAAAACTAAATCCATGAAACAAACCGTGGGTGTAATGTTCATGAATCGATTCGAGTGAATCAAAACCATTTTTGCTTCAATTGTGTCTTGTATACTTCTATAAGATATAAGCAATTGAAAACTCTCGAACTAGTTCATTTGAGTCATATTGGACTAGTTATGGTGAACATGAATATGGTTGATATGAAAGTGCTCATATGGCTAACCATTTGGTTAACTACTGTTGAACCAACTAGGTGTACACGTTTAGGTACGGTTACACAAACCTAAATCAAGATGCATTTCATTTTTGTATAACAAGCTAAGATTCGATCTAACGGTTGAAAGATATTAGCTTGAATCTAATCAGGTTTTCATCTAACGGTGAATATTGAATGCTTTATTACCAAGGTAGCATTGATTGCAAACCTTGATTTGAAGACTATATAAAGGAGAACTCTAGCAACTGGGAAACTTAATCCCCACACCTCATGTATGACACTAGTTGTATAAGCTAGAGTCGATTCTCCTTTAACCTTAGGTTTCCATCGAGATCCTGTAGGTTAACGACTTGAAGACTTTATCGGGATTTTGAAGCCAGACCCAATTATTTTCTCTGTAGTTGCGTGATCTGATCTTGCTGTTTCTATCGTATTGAGTACAATTGTAACATTGGCTCGAGATTAATTTCTTTAATAGGAAAGATAGAAAAGTAGTCACAAACATCTTCGTCTCATCATTTGTGATTCCTCAATATCTTGTTTCGCTAGTCGATTAAGATTATTGTGAGGTGATTGATAATTCTAGGTTGCTCTTTCGGAATATAAGTCCGGGTTATCGATTGGTTCATGTTCACCTTGATCTATCAAAAGACGGAACAAAACTCGTAGGTCCCACAAATTTATCTATTCCTATAGACGTTTCTGTGTGATACAAATTTGTTTATTAAAGTCTTCGACTTTGGGTCGTAGCAACTCTTAGTTGCGGGTGAGATCAACTAAGGGAATAAAGTGTGTAGTATCCTGCTGGGATCAAAGACGTAAGGAGCGCAATTGTACCTTGGATCAGTGTGAGATTGATTTGGGTTCAACTACAGTCCATACCGAAGTTAGTTTGTAGTAGGCTAGTGTCTGTAGCGGCCCAATACAGCGTGTGTTCAATCTGGACTAGGTCCCGGGGTTTTTCTGCATTTGCGGTTTCCTCGTTAACATAACTTATGGTGTCTGTGTTATTTCTTTTTCGCATTATATTTTGTTATATAATTGAAATATCACAGGTTGTGTGTTGAATCGATCAATTGGTAAATCCAACCTTTGGTTGTTGATTGAAATTGATCGATACTTGAACATTGGTCTTTGGTACTGTTCAAGTGATTTATCTTGTATTCAATTAGACTCGCAGATTTCTATTTGCTTGAGTAAGTATTGAATCGAGAAAGAGAGATATAACTCTTTGATATACTTTTATTAAGATTGAGTCTGACTGTCTAGTTGATTCTCTTAAAAGTATATTGGAGTTAGTTCATACAGATTTCTAAGAGAAATATTGGGTGTGGTTGTTAGACCCCCACTTTTTCAATTGGTATCAGAGAATGCAAACATTATAAACCTAATAAGTTTGTGTTTGTTCGATCCTTAAAAATTGCGCTATGGGAAATTTCTTTGGAAAACTTTCTCTTGGCATCTGTAACGCATGCCAGAACTTCTTAAAGATTGTTCAAAGATTATTATGGACAAAACCTTCGGTTTCTTATAATAATCTCATTTCATCTAGGAACTTGGAAAAATTAGATGATGAGAAACAATCTAAAGAAAAAAATAAGAAGAAGGGAAGATTGAGAAAACGTTTGTTACGCTCAAATATATGGACTCTCACTATATTAACTCTTAATCTTTTTGAGAAATACTATAGTAATGGATCAATTGACAAAGATCTATTTAGAGCGTTTGAAAGCGTTTTCAGATTCTTAGAAAAACTTAATTTTGTTAAGTTTAAGAATCGACCCGATAAAAGTTCTGTACATGTAAAACCATGGAATAACGATGTACGAACTGAACACTCTGTCAACACAAGTAGATCCAATGTCGGTTCTCATGTTTTTGACACAGGGTCAAGGAATCGGAAGAATCTTCTTTCCAGTCACATAAAAAGGAAGATAGAAAGATCTGATAACCCTGATTATCATATTACTTTGATTATATCACTGGGACTGCTCACAAATATCAACCAGAAACGTTGCATGAGGATTCCTCTGGACATCATGCCTCTTGGTAACAAGCCTGGAACAACCCCATTTGTATATATCTTGAGATGTGGCAAGAAATGGTTTGATTTGTGTACAATTGGGTTAAGAATATTATTCCATCCTTTTTGGAATTTCGAATAGAGATTTCTATGGCATCCGTCTTCTCTCACAAATTGTGTTGTCACGGGATGCACAACCTTGATATGCGAACTTCAAAGAAAATCCCACATTCCCTTTGTGGGTCGCGGTTCATAAACGGGTCCAAGCCCATTAGTGGGTCTTATAAATAAGTACGCGCACCTTCTTCTTCATACCATCAGTCCGCGTACGTGAACACTTTAGGGTTCTTGTGTTTCCACCATTGAAACTTCTTTGGAGGAAGATTAAAAGGAAGGGTGTTCAAGGTTCATTCCAAGTAAGTAATCTCCTCTTGGTTCCTTCCAATTTCTAGATCTCATGATGAATTTTAAGGATTCAAAAATAATTACAAAAATCTTGAGTTCTTCTAGCATGAATCTTCCTTTGGACCAAACATTCTCTTAGGATTAGGTTTGTCAATGATTCTTGTGCCAATGTTTTGAAAGGATTTCATCTATGGGTTTTATTGTAGGAAAGAAATTATATTTTTCTAGTGGATATGAAGAGGATTTAGTTTGCTTTGAAAAATTCAATCTTGGAAACATCTTTGATGGTCTTGGTCAAGGATTTGATACTCTCACAAGAATTTTCTATGCCAATATTCATGATGTTGATCTCGGAAAAATGGAATTCAAAACCATGATAAATAAAGAAAGGTTTCTTGTTAATAGAGAGTTGATTTCAAAAATTACCAAAATTCCGTTGGGTAATATTCGTCTACCTAGGCCAACTGATGAGCGACCATCGCATGAAGACATATCTTTTGGTCTTTGTGGTAAGAAAGTTGCGTGGAATCAAGGAAAGTTTCCTACTAATGTTCTTAGTGTGGCCTTGATGGATTTCAGAAAACTCGGTATCTCTAATCTTTGTCCCTCCACAATTGAAAATTCTCGGTGGAGTCACGAGTTTGCGGAATTGGTCTATTTCCTTGAATTGGGTGTTCCGAGTGTCGATATTTGTGGTTTCATCATTTTTCAAATGACATCGATGACTTCACCCAACAAGAAGTTAGGTTACCCTTGCTTGATTAGCCAAATTTTCCTTGAACGTGGTTTGATTCAATTGGAAATTCTCTTGGGGTTCCCAAACCTGTTCGTCCCTGTACTTTCAAACGTATTAGGGAGAATGTGTGCAAAAGACAAAGTGATTATTCCCTTGACGATTCTTGTGATCCTACCACTTTGAGTCTTCTTCAGAAAATTCACAAGGGTGTGTGTAAGGTCAATGCAAGGGTGAAGTTCGTGAAAGAACAATTGTCGTTGGTTGTAACTAAGTTTCCCGAACTCAAGCATCTTGGAGTGTTTCCGATGATGAAGATGATAAGTAAATTGTGTTTTTATTTGTCTAGTAAATCTTCTTATGAGAATTTTATTCTTGTGTTTTTAAAAAGAATAACTAGAGTTTGGAATAGCCGTTATTGTGATTACACATAGCTATGTCCAACGGTTTCATCTTCATGTTTTTAGGTTTATTTGTTTAAATTCTAAAGAGTTGTTTGGAACATGATTTTTGCAGTATTAATCTTTATGGTTTTATATATTGCAATTTGTTATGGGATATGTGTGTTTGCGTCCGTGAACTATGATTGTCCCATATCTTGTCAAAAGTTAAGTCTTTCATATGTCGATATGCATGTATTGATAAAAGAATGAACGAACTTTTGACATTACAAAAGTTTTAAGCCTATTATATGTCATTATGCAAGTATTGATGGAAGATAGGATGAACTTTTGTTTACTAGGATTATGTCTATAGGAAAAAAGAATGAATCCTTGTTTATTCCGCAGTATTGATCTTCCCTTATCCATATTTTATGTATATATTGTGCGGCTCCGTAAGTTCTCTTATGTTGAGCATTTTCGACTAAATTAATCATGGGTTGTATTGTGGTTAATTTAATTGAGTATTTTTTAGATTCAAATTCATATTTGTATGTGATTTGTTATGTCCAAAGAAATCCTTATTTTCTTGTGAAAATAAGGCCGCTCTTGTTGTTCTTTCAGGAATGACATTTTATGGGGGAGAGTTCTTAATTGAACTTGTGCTTAATTGCCAAATATTTGTGGGGAGTGCGGGTGTGGAATATTATAGGGGTTAACTTGTATCTTTATAAACTCCTTGATGAATGCATTTAGCTTCGGCTATATGATGGCATCTAAAAATTTGATATGTGCTTTCTTTTGGTCATGAAACGTCTCTATGGAAATTTCATTTGGATCCCACTAGTTTTCGTACCTTTACCAATTTTATTGACAAAAGGGGGAGAATTAATGTGTAGTTCACACTACAAATACATATGGTTTTCGGATCATTATGTAAGGGGGGGTGGTTTCCATGTGAGATGGAGTATTGACTAAGGGGGAGTGATACATATCACCATAGTATTGTTGTCGAAGTTGTGATACAATTGAACTTTGATGTTGTATAATAATACTATGACACTGTATAACAATGATTGAAAATTCTTGTTTTCTCATTGTTATGACTACGGATTTTCAACAATGGTGATACTAAACTTACAACCTTTGGGATCATTGGAGTACTTGGAAGTGACGAAGATTTCGAGTAATGTTGAAGAACCAATAAGATCAGGCATGTGGAAGAGAAGTTACAAAAGTTTATTTATCTATTTTTGTATTCCATATATATTGATAGTTTTGTCACTAAAACTGACAAAAAGGGAGATTGTTAGAGCACTGCTCAGTCGAACTCGCATGCGTTGCTATCTCAAGCATGTTTGTCAATGTTAGTGATCAAAACTATAAGTCCTTATTTCTAGTCTACTTATAGATAAGTCTCAGACTAGGATAGAAAGTGTAGTTGAGTTAAAGATTCCATGGCGATCATCATACAGAGACGAAGAACTACTCAAGGAACTGGTGGAACTTCATCGACTTAAAGGTATGTGGAGACTTGAACTTATCTATCACTCAAAAGTCTATCTACTCTATCTCCTATCTTGAGACTATATAGACTTTGATTATACACATTTGCTATTTCGAGCCGAGTTTATCTCGCTTATCTATTTCTCGAAATATGTGTTGGTAAGCTTTCGCTTTGGCCAAGTTCATCTTTACTAGTGACAAAAGTCATATTAAGTTTCAATTACTTGAAAATTACTTTGACGAAAAATAGTGTGTGAACAACAACTATATAACGTCCTCTAAGAATGTTTCAATGATTGAAATAAGAGTTTAGATTATATAACCATGGTTGGATACAAGCATTGTGTGGTAACTCATACATGTATAAGTCCTTATTCCTTGAACCAAAGTATGCATACTTTGAAAACCGGAACTAGAGTCGCGTACCCAGTCCGCGTACTTTCGAAGGTTCTCTTCCCGAAAATTTCTGCCGGAGTTTGTGAATTGAAAGCAAAATTATTTAGGGTACTTAAGTCCGCGTACTTAAGTTGGTTATTTTCTAAAAACGATTATACATGAACTTAAACTTATATAAACTAAGGAATGCAAGTTTGCAAACCGTGGCTATACAGTTCATGAATCGATTCGAGTGAATCAAATCGTTTTTGCTTTGATTGTGTCTTGTATACTTCTATAAGATCTAAGCAATTGAACAACTCTCCAACTAGTTCATTTGAGTCATTTGAACTAGTTATAGTAAAGAACAATATGGTTGATATGAAAGTGCTCATATGGCTAACCATTTGGTTAACTACTGTTGAACCAACTAGATGTACAAGTTTGGGTATGATTACACAAACCTAAATAAATGTGCATTTCATTTGTGTGTCACAAGCTAAGTTTAGATCTAACGGTTGAAAGATATTAGCTTGAATCTAATCAGGTTTTCATCTAACGATGAATATTGAATGCTTTGTTACTAAGCTAACATTGATTGCAAACCCTGATTTGAAAGACTATATAAGGCAGAAGTATAGAAACTGGGAAACCTAATCCCCACACCTCATGTGTGATTCTAGTTGTATTAGACAAAGTCGATTCTCCTTTAACCTTAGGTTTCTACCGAGACCCTGTAGGTTAACGACTTAAAGACTTCATTGGGATTGTGAAGCCAGGCCGATACTACTTTTCTTGTTTTTGTGTGATCTGATCTTGATGTTTCTATCGTACTAAGTACAATCGTAAGATTGGCTTGAGATTGATTTCTCCGATAGGAAAGATATAAAATAAGTCACAAACATCTTCGTCTTATCGTTTATGATTCCACAATATCTAGTTTCTCCATCATATGATTTAGATTATTGTGAGGTGATTGATAATACTGAGTTGTTCTTCGGGAATATAAGTCTGGTTTATTGATTGGTTCCTGTTCACCTTGAATTATCAAAAGACGGAACAAAACTCGTAGGTATTTCTGTGGGAGACAGATTTATCTATTATCGTAGACTTTTTTGTGTGATACAAATTTGTTTATTAAAGTCTTCGACTTTGGGTCGTAGCAACTCTCAGTTGTGGGTGAGATCATCTAAGGGAATCAAGTGCGCTGTATCCTGCTGGGATCAGAGACGTAAGGAGCGCAATTGTACCTTGGATCAGTGTGATATTGATTGGGTTCAACTACAGTCCAGACCGAAGTTAGTTTGTAGTAGGCTAGTGTCTGTAGCGGCTTAATACAGTGTGTGTTCAATATGGACTAGATCCCGGGGTTTTTCTGCATTTGCGGTTTCCTCGTTAACAAAATTTCTGTTGTCTGTGTTATTTCTTTTCCCCGTTATATTTTGTCATATAATTGAAATATCACAGGTTGTGTGTTAAATCAATCAATTGGGAAATCCAACCTTTGGTTGTTGATTGAAATTTATTGATACTTGAACATTGGTCTTTGGTACCGTTCAAGTGATTTCTCTTGTATTTGATAGGTGTCTAAAACACCTTAATATTTATTTATTGTTTATGATTTCTTTGTTAAGTTTTCTTGTAAAATATGTATATTATGTTTGCTTTTGAGTGTTTTAGGTACTTTGGAGTCATTTAGAACAAAAAAAAAGAGAAAACAGGGCAAAAGTGTTGTAGGCGGATTATTTCTCATTATTTGCTTTTATTTCTTCATATCTATCTGAAAAGCATGTCGGCTTTAGTGATGCAAATTCATTGTCTGAAAAGCATGACAACTTTAGTGATGAAAAGAAATTTAAGAGAATAAGTGGATTTGAGAAGTAAAAGACGGTTGATGTTGGTGGAAGAATTCGACAAAGAAAGTGTTCATTTTGAGAAAGAAGGGCAATTTGGTCATTCTGCAAGCGAGTGATATTCGGAGCCAGTCAAGGACCAGGGACAATCTACATCACTAATACTAGTTCAGAAATAATGGGGCACCCTAGTTTGGTGGCCTCTATCCAAGATATGGGTGCCTAGATTCATTCTGGTGTCTTATTCAGAGCTGGGGTGCATATATCCACAATCATTCCTACACAAGACCTGAAATTCAGAGTCTATCCTATCATTGGTTTCACAAGAGATGAATTTGAGAGAGATTGAGAAGGAAAATCATAGAGAAGGGTTTTACTTGAGTTTGTTACAGGAAGTTGTTGCTAAAGAAGAACTCGAAGATGAGAGGTTAGACAGATCAGTTGAAGAACTAGGGTTTGCTGTTGAGAAAATGGGTTTTAGGTTGAATTCAGGAAGAAGAACCAAATTCTGATGTCACTGAATCTTGAGAAATGGTGGAGATTAAAGAAGGGTTTTAGGAGTTCATATGGTTTTACAACTGGGTTTGAGCTGGATTGAGAATTGGCAGAATTATTTGTGTTTAGAAATGGTGGTTGCAGTTAGGGTTTGCCATTTCTGTAAAATCAGGTGAATGAAAAATTGGTGGAAGTGATGTTGCTGTAGGTTTGAAATCAGGGAATGGAGATGGTCATGCAGTGGTTTTGATTGGAGGTATTGCTGGTGGTTGTTAACAAAGAATTGCAGGTTATGCTGTTAATGTTGAGAAGGAAATGGAGGTGGAAGTGATATGACAGTGTACAGATATGGGTGGACCTGAACTGTTAACTGTGGTGGAATTGGAGCTACAGGGAAGGTGACTTGAGTGGAGTTGAATGGATTGTGGTGGAATTCAGAGGAGAAAGAATTGAAGCTACTGGCTGAGTTCTAAGGATCCAGATGGCGCTTTTGATTCAGGTGGACAAGGTGTTGGTACATGGTAGTGCAACTGCTACTGAACATGATGGAGTTTTGGGTCTGATAATACCGTTGGAGTATGGAATTGTAGATGGTGGTAGCTGGTGATGGTACATAGAGTTGTTGGTGCTGTTAAATGTGAAGAATTGGTGACGAATTAGAGACGGGTTTGATTCTGATATCAAGATGGAGGTGAACTCACAATGCGGAGAATAAATGGAATCTGTTGCTGCTATACAAAGTCAAGGAGAGACTGAGAAGATGGAAGGAGGTAGCAAAAATGGGTTTGATGCAGTGAACTGGACTGCAGATGATGCTGGCTGGAGGCAGTGAATGTGTTGAAGCTGTTGCCGCTGAGAATTTGGTTGTGCAGGCTGGAACTGGTGGTTAAATGATACTAATTTGAAATGGAAGGTAAGAAGGGGATCTGGTGCATAGAAGAACAACAAGCTGTTTCCACTGGTGGTTGCTCGCAGTTGCAGTTTAAAATGGAGGAACTAATGTTGTAGTTTAATGTTGAAACTCAAGTTAAGAGATGATGTTATTGCAGGTTGAGTCAGGTGATTACAAGGGAGTCGTGGTGGTGGAATGGCTTCGCATGAATTGAGCTGAAATGATGTTGTTGCTATAGCATCAAGAAGTTGTAGCTGGTGTTGGTGACGAGTGACAGAAGCGACTCAAGATGCAGGAATCGTTCGAGTTTCTGGCAGCAGTTGAGAACAACAACAAGAAGGTTTGATATGAACTGAGAACGCAGGCAATTATGGCAAGAGTCGCTGTGTGTGATGGATAATGGAGAAATAAGACAATGGTGAATGATTGCAGATGAATGAATGAACAGATTGAATGCTTGAATTGCCTAGATATATGTGTAAGAGTGTTAGCAGGAATGGAGTTGAGAAAGGCCTGAAACAATGGCCGGAATATCACCAGAAACATCCATAACTCGGCCAGAACTCCTTTCTGGTGAGTTGACTCACCTCTTCCGATTCGATCCAGAGAAGGACTTGGACCTGTTTTGATCGGGCTTGTCTAATGGGATGTGATAGATTTATCTGGAGTAGGGAGCAGCATTGAAAAGTCATATAAGAGGGTTTGAGAACACGACTGAATAAATCTTTGCTACTACTTTTATTCTAGGGTTTTGAACATGATAGTTTTATTGTTTCTTCTTGTTTATGAACTTCATTGATATGATTAGATAACTCTCTTTTGGTTAAGGAATAAGTTGGAATCCCAACCATGATATTTATGCAATAAATTAGTTTTGTCTCCATACTTTGTTGCTTATGATTCACTATTAACATTGTTATATGATTTGAATGCATGTTTAGTCAAGTAGCGAATCGGTTGACTTGTTTTTATCTCTGTTGATAGATTAGGGTTATTATACGTAAAAGTGATAATTCTTGATTGCAAGTAGCATAATTGTGAGTATTTCTTGTAGTGATGCATCCTCGTAATCACAAGTGGATCATAAACTTTGTTAAATCGGATTAGTGCTTTTACACGTTCGATTGCTTTGATTAGTCTTATTCCATATAACTCAATGCTTTTAGGGAGTTAAACTTAATTGTGCTTTTACACTTTAGGTTGCTTTCTAGAAAGAATTCAGATATGTATCTTTTAATGTGGATGTGATGAAATCAGGGAATTAACGGGATATACTTGCGATCAAGATATCTTAGGACTTTTAATAAAGTTGAGATTGAATATCAATTCTAGTTATTATTGAAAAGCATGTTTGTGGATGAAAACGATATCCTTGACCAATCCTTTCACATATTTTAATTGTGTGCTTTATTTCTTTGTCTTGCTTTTATTTTATTTTAATGTATAAAAATCAGAAAAACCCCTTGTTACTTATGGGAAACAAAAACAAACGACAACCGAAGACCTCTCTGTGGGAACGATCCTTTCTTGCCCTTGCTTCATAATATATTTTGAGTAGTAAGAAAGTTTAATTATTTTTGACGCCTACGACAGCGATCAAATTTTGGCGCGGCTGCTGGGGAGGCAGCGGTTGTCACTTGTTTTTGGTTTCTTATTTATTTTTTGTTTTTTAGTTTTTCTTATTTATTTTTGATCTTAACATAGTTTTGAGAACTCTTTTTTCAGGTACCAATTTCTCATGGACGGAGCATATTGGAATAATGGGTACGGCAACATTATGACAACTATCGTTCCTGCGGGGAATACAATCAAAACCAATCCTTTGGTTATGGTCAATATTCTACGTACCCTTTGAGTTATTATCATACATACGAACCTTCTTACGGTAGGTATGTAAGTGAGCAACCACAAGGAGAGGAGAATAGTTGTGCTCCTATTCATATTTATTCTAGTTTGGTAGATGAGATGCAACAATTCATGGTGGGCATGGAGTCAGTTTGTAGACAACCAAGCATGGAACCAATTTCATCGACTAAATCTGCTCATAGTATGTTTGGCCCAATTTTTGATCGTAGTTATGATCATTCACCCATTCAAAGGGAAGATAATTGGCTTAGCAATACTGGAGTATGTGAACCAGCACAAGGATGGGAGGATAATAACGCTTCTTCTAGTATTCAGATTCTACTTTTGCCTTGTCAAACGAGCTTTACAAACAAATGGAACACTATATTCAGAATTTTAATGGATCACTCCAAGAGCTTCAAAAAGGTGTTTCCAATTTAAGAAAGGGCATTGATGAATACAAGGAGGAAATGGATAATTGTGTTGAAAAAGATAAACCTTTGGAGATATTTGACAATACTAGTGTAGTTGATTCAACTCTTGATATTTATAATGATCAAGCACCTATTCAAAAGGTACATGAGTGTGATGAAACTAGTGTTCTCAAGGATTTCCTTGCAACAAGGTTTGAATCTAACAAAGAGGAGTATGTTGAGAATGGAACCGATTTTATCAATATTGTGGAAGACCCAATTGAGCTTGCAAAGGATGGTAACGATGATGTTAATGCCGAGATTTTGGTTAAGGCAAAGACGGACGAAGAATACTTGCAAGTTTTGATAGAGGACCACGATGTGCAAGAGGTAAGTAATTCACTTGAATTTTCTAAGGATGAAGAGGATACCATAATACAAAAGTTGCAAGGTTTTTCTAACCCTTTGCATATTATTTCTTCTCCTTTACCTCTTATTGAATTGAATGTATGTGCTTCGGAAGTATTGTTGAATGACTTTGTTTTCCGATATCCGCCATTGGAAACATTAGAATCTCATTCTATGCAGGTTTGTGAACAAGAAGTTGTAGAAGTTCCCGAATTTTATGTTCTTTATACACTTCCAAGTGTGGACAGGAATAAGTGTGGGGGAAACTTTTACCAATATATAGCTTCAATTCTGATTTGTATTACTAATATTTGTGTGAAGCTAGTGTTTGCAAAACAGGTACTATGGGTGGATCCCCAACTTTTCAGATTATTGGTGTATGGGGAATTCGTCTTGCAAGTCGGGCTGACGATTTTAAACCAAGCGCTAAGTGGGAGGAAACCCACCAATTTTGTATCTTTATCTTTTTATTTTTAAGCATTTGATCATTGTTTTTGCATATCATTTGTGAAATTTCCCACCTTGAACTTTACTTTGAATGACTAAATTTTACATTGAGGACAACGTAAAGTTTAAGCGCGGGGGAGCATTTATATGTTTGTAGAGTTTGATGCCTTTAGTTAAAAAACAAAACAAAATTGCTTTATACACTCTGAAACCTAGAAACATGTGCCTTTAGGATGACACTACCAATATAAGTGGATGGAACCATCTTGGTTGCAGGAGTTGAGGAACCTATTAACTAAAAGGACGAACAGAGCTCATGTTTTGGAAATAATATGATATTTTTTACCATATCTTGGAATGTCACCATATCACTTTCTGTTTTTATTTTTGCAATATTTTTTTTTGTTTCTCTAAGTGATTTGGTGGGTCACTAACATCGAATTGTTATTACTGCGAGGATGAAATAGAGTGATTGAGTTACTAAAAAAAAGAGACCAGACCAATTAGAGCAACCGGTGTATATACAAAAAAAAATGACACTTGGATAGCAATATGTGTGTGTTCTCCCTGTATCCGTCGCCTAAACAAGCGTGGAACGCACGATCCACGGGAATTACCATGTAATACCCTGACAAGAAGCATGCGCTTGGATCCAAAAGATCTAATCATTTTATCAATTCGAAAAAAAGAAAAAAAGAAAAAAATTAGTGAAAAAAATTGAAAAAGAAAAGAAAAGTTATTATTATTATTGTTCAATAAAATCGACTCCTGGTTCCCTTGTATATGCCAGTTGAGTTGATCTAGAATTAAGATTGTCGACCGCTGGTTCCCTTGTATATGCCAGCTGTGTTGATATTAGAATTCAGACCAGTATCTCAATCCATTAGGTCATGGGTTCATCTTGGCGGTGACCTTTAGACAGATATGAGAAACAACGATCACTTTAGTCAACAATTCGCAAAATCTACCTCTATATCCATCTTCTTAATCTATTCATGTGTGATTGTGGTTAGTTAGATTCCGAGTATTGTGGTTTGTTCAACTTTCTGAGTAGATCTTTTTTTAGTTATATATGAATTGGATTTGCATCAAGGTACCTCCTCATGTAGTCATTTTGGATTCGTTCATAGACTCTTCACAGGTAGTTGGAATTTGAAGTAAAAGGTTTTGTAGGTACACCTCTTGTAAGCCTTCACGAGACTAAAACTCGTCCACTAGGGACACCTAGGGGTTCAAAGACTTGTTATTTATGCTAAAAGTGACCGTAGCCTCGACGAGACGGAGTTGTATGTATGTTTTAAAATTATTTTGTTTGATTTGATCGAGGATTTGCAAAGTCTAAGTGTGGAGGAATTTGATAGGTGTCTAAAACACCTTAATATTTATCTATTGTTTATGCTTTCTTTGCTAAGTTTTCTTGTAAAATATATATCTTATGTTTGCTTTTGAGTATTTAGGTACTTTGGAATCATTTGGAACAAAAAAAGAGAAAACAAGGCAAAAGTGTTGTAGGAGGATTATTTCTCATTATTTACTTTTATTTCTTCATCTCTATCTGAAAAGCATGTCGGCTTTAGTGATGAAAATTTATTATCTAAAAATCATGACAACTTTAGTGATGAAAAGAAATTGAAGAGAATAAGTGGATTTGAGAAGTAAAAGACGGTTGTTGTTGTTTTTTTGACTCAAAAAGGGCAATAGATTAAAAATGCAGTGCCACCATTAAGGAAGTGATGGACTGCAAGAAAGAAAAAGAAATAAAAAGCTCAGTTCTAGTAGAGATGGAATTACATAGGACCCAGAACTGCTTCCTAATTACTCAACATTAAATCTAGAGTGATGCCTTCAAACAATTTTGTACCCACAGACCAGTTATACATGAATATTTTCACATTGTCAATGATTTCATCTAAAGTCTTGTATTTGCCATTGAAAACTCTATTATTCCTTTCAATCCAAGTAGCCCACCAAATAGCAAAAGGAATTAGATCCCAAAGTTTCCACCTCCTCGAAAAGTTCACACCTTTCCTTCGGTTCTATTCCCACATTGTTTGTCTCACAGATTGTTGAAAAACCCATTGCAGGTTTTATCCTTTTAGAAAATACATCCAAATTGATCTAGTTGTTTGACAATGTAGGAAAAAATGATGGTTATAATCTGCATTCTTCTTACACATCAGACAACCATTCACCACAATAGTCCCTCTTAAATGATCCACAGTTGGAGCAGCATCATAGCACAAACACCAAACAAAAAATACCACTTTTTGTGGTATTTTTGGATTTCAAAGACTTTTGTGAGGGAAAGAAATAAGACCATCATCCTCAAGAGATTTACAACAATTTGCCACTGTAAAATTACCTCCATATTGCCAACTTCTTTGATCTGCACCATTGTCAAGAACTAAGTTTGGAAGCATTGGAATCATCTGAGATACTTCTTCAATTTCATTGTCTTTCAGAGCCCTGCAAAAATTCAGATTCCAACCTTTTTCACCTGCATATAAGTCTTGAAGAGTAGCATCGTTTGATCTACTAATTTTGTATAGAGCAGGGAATAAGTTCTTTAGTGAATATCCATTTGCCCAATTGTCTTTCCAAAATAAACATATGTCACCACTATTTATTTGAAGAACAGAGTTGCTTAAGACATGTGAACTGCTCTTGAGAATGCCTGTCCACAAACTTTTCCCAACAGAATTAGAAGTTATGTTAGGAAAAAAATCATTTGGATTACCCCCAAATTTTTGATTGATTATCTTCCTCCAGAAAGCCTTGTTCTCAACACCATATCTCCATATCCATTTAGCATGAAATGCTTTGTTCATTATCCTTAACTTTTTAATGCCAACACCACCACCTTCTTTAGGTAAATTTACATTTTTCCAGCCAACCCAACTCTTTTTTTTTTATTATTGTTTGAAGACCCCCACGATAACTGCCTCGTAATATTCTCCATTTTTTCTCTCTACTGAAATAGGTAACTGAAAAAGGGATAAGTAGTAAACTGGTAAACTTGACAGCACACTTTGAATCAGCATAAGCCTCCCACCTTTTGAAAGGTATTTTCTTTGCCAAGAACTGAGTTTCTTCTGAAATTTCTGTAAAATAACCTCCCACACACCAACTAACTTAGACTTACTTCCTATTGGAATACGTAAGTACTTCATAGGAAAAGAAGCCAGATTACACCCAAAAATATTAGCACAATCTACTGCATTTTGAGCTTGACCCACTGCAACAATTGCACTTTTTTGAATTTCACTTTCAGACCTGAAATTAGCTCAAAATCCAACAAAATGCTTTTCAAGTTGTTTACCTGCTCCACCTTATCATCTAAGCAGACAATGAGGTCATCTGCAAATTGCAGATGATGGACAACAGCAGCATCATGAGCAGGCTTGAAACCACTAATTAACTCTTGAGAAGCAGCCTTCTTGATAAGTAATGAAAGAACTTCAACAACAATAATAAACAAAAAAGGGGAAATGGGATCACCTTGCTTGACCCCCTTTTCACTTCTAAACAAAGAAGAAGCACTGCCATTTATTGTCATTGAAAATCTAGTTTCAGTCACCACCCATTTTATCCATTTCCTCCACACATTTCCAAAACCAAATCTAGATAATATATAATCTAGACAACCCAAATTAATGATGTCAAAAGCTTTTTGTAAATCCACCTTCACTACCAAACCTGGATTATTGTCTCTTTCCCTTGTATCAATAAGCTCAGAAGCAATAAGAATACCATCAATAATCTGTCTACTGTCAACAAAAGCCCCTTGAAAATAAGAAATAATAGTAGGAAGCACCACCTTTAATCTGTCAGCTAACAACTTAGTGATGATTTTGTAGACACCTCCAATCAGACTTATAGGCCTGAAATCATTCATGTTGATTGCACCTTCACATTTAGGAATTAAAATGATGTTGGTACAGTTTAGTCTCCAATCTAAAGAACCAGAAGATTTAAATTCCTTGATGACTAACATAAGATCATCTTTAATAATATCCCAAACAACTGTAAAAAATTCCATAGTGAATCAATCAGGTCCAGGAGGCTTGTTAGTCCCAAAACCCCAAATTACTTTCTTTACCTCATCCACTTCAAAAGGCTTCTCTAACAAAATAGCATGCTGAACACTCAAATAAGGAACCTACAAGCCCTCAAAAGTTGGTATGATATGAACATCTTCAGTGAACAAATCTATATAATAATTCTTAGCTTCTTCATTTATCAAATCCTTATCATGACACATGTTACCATCAATAAGCAAAGAATGAACAGAGTTAACTCTTTGATTATAAGAAGCATTTTTATGAAAGAAATGAGAATTTCTCTCCCCATCAGCCGACCATTGACCCTTAGCTCTAGAAAACCACTTCCTAGCTAAGTTCAAAGATGCCTTCTTGTGATCAACTTTTAGCATTTTTTCTAGCAATGAAATCAACTTGAGACAGGCCATTAATTTCCTCTAGACTATCCAACACATCAATATGAAACTCCAATTTGTCAACTTCTTTTTGAAAAGAACCAAAAACTTCCCTACCCCACTTCTTAATGAAAAATTTCAGAGCTTGTAATTTATTTGCAAACACATAACTTGTTTTCTCAAAAAAATTCAAATTGTTCCACCAAATTCTCATTTGTTTCGGAAAATCAGGATGAGATAAACAATAGTTTTCAAATTTGAAAGAAGGCTTAGAATTAGTACATGCGTTGTAATTGAGAAGAATGGGAGCATGATCAGAAATATGCCTTTTTAGTCTAAATTGAACCAGAGATATGCACTTTTCTTCCCAATCAGCAGTGAACACAAATCTATCAAGTCTACTCAAAATTGGATCTCTTTGTGAATTACTCCATGTATAAGCTCAACCAGACATAGATATATCCATCAAGTTGTTACGGTTGACGAAATTCCTAAAATGTCTTCTATTAGTGAGACAACCAACTGGCTTGTTTCTTTCTGATTGAAACAAAATGGCATTCCAATCACCCCCTAAACACCATGGTTCTGTCAAAATGGCTCTGATATCATGAAGTTGTTGCCAAAATTTTTCATAATCTGCAGGATCTGAAGCACCATAAACGGCAGTAAAAACCCAAACAAAAGAAGGTTGTTGTTGGTGGAAGAATTAGAAGAAGAAAGTGTTCATTTTGAGCAAGAATGGCAATTTGGTCATTCTGAAAGCGAGTGATATTCAGAGCAAGTCAAGGACCAGAGACAATCTACATCACTAATACTAGTTCAACAATAATGGGGCACCCTAGTTTGGTGGCCTCCATGCAAGATATGGGTGCCTAGATTCATCCTGGGTGTCTTATTCAGAGTTGGGGTGCATATAACCACAATCATTCCTACACGACCTGAAATTCAGAGTCTATCCTATCATTAGTTTCACCAGAGATGAATTTGAGAGAGATTGAGAGGGAAAATCAGAGAGAAGGGTTTTACTTGAGTTTGTTACAGGAAGTTGTTGCTAAAGAAGAACTCGAAGATGAGAGGTTAAACAGATCAGTTGAAGAACTAGGGTTTGTTGTTGAGAAACTGGGTTTTAGGTTGAATTCAGGAAGAAGAACCAAAGTCTGATGTCACTGAATCTTGAGAAATTGTGGAGATTAAAGAAGGGTTTTAGGAGTTCATATGGTTTTACAACTGGGTTTGAGATGAATTGAGAATTGGCAGAAGAATTATTTGTGTTTAAAAATGGTGGTAGCAGTTAGGGTTTGCCATTTCTGTAAAATCAAATGAATGAAGAATTGGTGGAAGTGATGTTGTTGTAGGTTTGAAATCAGGGAATGAAGATGGTCATGCAGTGGCTTCGATTGGAGGTTTTGCTGGTGGTTGTTAACAAAGAATTGCAGGTTGTGTTGTTAATATTGAGAAGGAAATGGAGGTGGAAGTGCTATGACAGTGTACAAATCTGGGTGGACCTGAACTGTTAACTGTGGTGGAATTGGAGCTACAGGGAAGGTGACTTGAGTGGAGTTGAATGGATTATGGTGGAATTCAGAGGAGAAAGAATTGAAGCTACTGGATGAGTTCTAAGGATCCAGATGGGGCTTTTGATTCAGGTAGTGCAACTGATACTGAACATGATGGAGTTGTGGGTCTGATAAGACTGTTGGAGTATGGAATTGTAGATGGTGGTAGCTGGTGTTAGTACATAGAGTTGTTGGTGCTGTTAAATGTGAAGAATTGGTGATGAATTAAAGACGGGTTTGATTCTGATTTCAAGATGGAGATGAACTCACAATACGGAGAAGAAATGGAATCTGCTGCTGGTATACAAAGTCAAGGAGAGACTGAGAAGATGGAAGGAGGTAGCAAAAATGGGTTTGATGCAGTGAACTGAACTGCAGATGATGTTGGCTGGAGGCAGTGAATGTATTGAAGCTATTTCCGCTGAGAATTTGATTGTGCAGGTTGGAACTGGTGGTTAAATGATACTAAATTGAAATGGAAGGTGAGAAGGGGATCTGGTGCATAGAAGAACAACAAGTTGTTGCCACTGGTGGTTGCTCTTAGTTGCAGTTTGAAATGGAGGAACTAATGTTGTAGTTTAATGTTAAAGCTCGAGTTAAGAGATAATGTTATTGCAGATTGAGTCAGGTGATTACAAGGGAGTCATTGTGGTGGAATGGCTTGGCATGAATTGAGATGAGATGATGTTGTTTCTATAGCAGCAAAAAGTTGTAGCTGGTGTTGGTGACGATTGACAGAAGCGACTCAAGATGCATGAATGGTTTGATTTTCTGGCAGCAGTTGAGAACAAGAACAAGAGGTTTGATATGAACTGAGAATGCAGGAAGTGATGGCAAGAGTCGTTGTGTGTGATGGAGAATGAAGGAATAAGACAATGTGAATGATTGCAGATGAATGAATGAGTAGATTGAATGCTTGAATTTCCTAGATGTATGTGTAGGAGTGTTAGGAGGAATGGAGCTGAGAAAGGCCTGAAACAATGGCCGGAATATCACCAGAAACATCCATAACTCGGCCAGAACTCCTTTCTGGTGAGTTGACTCACCTCTTCCGATTCGATCCAGAGAAGGACTTGGACCTGTTTTGATCGGGCTTGTCTAATGGGATGTGATAGATTTATCTGGAGTAGGGAGCAGCATTGAAAAGTCATATAAGAGGGTTTGAGAACACGACTGAATAAATCTTTGCTACTACTTTTATTCTAGGGTTTTGAACATGATAGTTTTATTGTTTCTTCTTGTTTATGAACTCCATTGATATGATTAGATAACTCTCTTTTGGTTAAGGAATAAATAGGAATCCCAACCATGATGATTATGCAATGAATTAGTTTTATCTCCATACTTTGTTGCTTATGATTCATTATTAACATTGTTATATGATTTGAATGCATGTTTAGTCGAGTCGCGAATCGGTTGAATTAGTTTTCATCTCTATTGCTAGATTATGGTTATAATACGTAAAAGTGATAATTTCTGATTGCAAGTAACAAAATTGTGAGTATTGCTTGTAGTGATGCATCCTAGTAGTCACCAGTGGATCATAACCTTTGTTAAATCGGATTAGTGCTTGTACACTTTCGATTGCTTTGATTAGTATTATTCCATATAACTCAATGCTTTTAGGGAGTTAAACTTAATTGTGAGTTTACACTTTAGGTTGCTTTCTAGGAAGAATTCACATGTGCATCTTTTAATGTGGTTGTCATGAAATTAGGGAATTAGCGGGATATACTTGCGATCAAGATATCTTAGGACTTTTAATAAAGTTGAGATTGACTATCAATTGTAGTTATTGTTGAAATGCATGTTTGTGGATGAAAACGATATCCTTGACCAATCCTTTCACATATTTGAGTTGTGCGGTTTATTACTTTGTCTTGCTTTTATTTTATTTTAGTATATAAAAATCAGGAAAAACCCCTTGTTACTTATATGAAATAAAATCAAACGACAACCCAAGACCTCTCTGTGGGAACGATCCTTTCTTGCCCTTGCTTCATAATATATTTTGAGTAGTAAGAAAGTTTAATTATTTTTGACGCCTACGACATCGATCAGTGTTCAATTAGACTCGCAGATTTCTATTTGCTTGAGTAAGTATTGAATCGAGAAAGAGAGATATAACTCTTTGATATACTTTTATTAAGATTGAGTCTGACTGTCTAGTTGATTCTCTTAAAAGTATATTGGAGTTAGTTCATACAGATTGATAAGCGAAATATTGGGTGTGGTTGTTAGACCTCCACTTCTTGAATTGTTTTTTTTTTTGGAAACCTTGGTTCTTTCCTGATACAAAGCTATTCGTCGCAAAGAAAGTTAGCATGAGAAATGCTATTGGATCACGAAAGAGTTTATTGAGATTTTCAACAAAGCTTGACTACTTAGGTGTAATACTCTATGTTTTCTTTTTTCCATTTGGGTATAACCATTGAATGTAACACGGCCTAATTATGTAATGGTAACATTAAGAATTGATGAATGAAAGTGAATAATTTGATGGAATACGACAACAAAATATACAAAACCAACCACAATTATGGCTAGGTAAACCAGCCGTAACTAGCCGTAATTATGGGAATCACAACCAATGGCTAGAATATCCTGTCGTAACCTCTTAAATCCCAGCCGAGAAAGGAAATTCCAAAATGTATATGCTTTTGGAAGACTTGGTACAACCTGGAAATTATAAGGACCCAGCCGATATATGGGTTACGGTTTTGTCATGGTCCATTATCCAAACCGTAAATCTGAATTTTCAGTTTTTCTGGTCAAAACGGCTAAGTCATTTGCGATTATAACCTAGCCGATAATACATAAAAAAAAGTTAAACTATTCGTTTTTTTTACAGAAATTAAACACACATAAAACTCATTAGACCAAAATGGTTTTTCATTCATTGAATCAGAAAATCATACATCTTTTATTGCATTGATAGGATAGATCATAACATTTGAAATAAACGGTTATTTGTATAGGTAAAATGATAGGTAGTATTTTCCAAGATGCGATAGCTATCATTTTGGTCAAACTCTTTCCCATGACTGCCACATATTGGTGGTGAGCCCTCCTCCACTGTAAAAACAAATCCGTTATGTTAGATAGTCTTGTTCAAAACGATTTCTAATGAACCAACTTATTTGAAAACTTACTCTTATAACACCCGGCACAGTGGGATTTGCTTCCTTCATGGCTTTCATTTCCTTTTTAAAAGCTCCGCATTCTTCAAGGACTTTCTCGAATCTTTCTTTAAATATTGTCAAAGTTCTTCCATTACGATTTCCATTTAGTGCCACAAAAACTACGAAAACACGGTTCCAAAAAGAAGGAGATGTTTGATCTACGTCAATGTCTAGATCGTTATCATGTTGTCTGACCGTCGCTCTTGCTCTAACATTGCAGAATCTTCAAAATAAGGGTAGGGAGTCACCATAGCGTTTATTCTTTTTTTTTGGATGGGAAATAGATGAGAATGAATATGAGAGCTTATAACTAGAATATGGATGAAGAAGAGAGGATAAAATGGTCTCCTTTTATAGGGTTTAATGACCTAACGACTACTTCTTCTTTTTTGAAAACTGCCCGTTTAGATCATCAACCTTATTTTCAAAGTCAAAAAATTCAGTAAATGCATTGGTTGTGAGTGTCGACACCTAAAAACGACTGGGTATCCCAGCCGTGTATTACCTTACGGTTGGGTTTGCAGCCGTGATTGAGACACAAGTGACTCTGGATAAGTATTCGACCATCTTCACCCAGCCGTAAAACTTGATTACGGCCAGGAGTTCTTAAATGTCAAACCGTAAATCTTATTAACGGCTTGGAAGAGATCTTTTCCGAGCCGTTATTTTGTATTACGGTTGGTACGACAACATTTTCCCATACGTAACTTGTAAAAAAACTCAGATTTTTTTCCAATTTCTAACGGATTTGAATCAATCAAAATTTCTAATGGGAGTTGATTACAAGGTTTTCTAGACTAGTTTCAGAATAAGTTTCATTAGTTTTTCTTCAAAGTTTTCAAAAAAGTTCATCAAAATCATCCTCCTCCTTCTTTCTCTAAATCAAAAACAAAAGAAAATAATAGAAAACTTGATTCTCAAGAGATTAATTATCCGATTAGTCTAATCCACTTGCTAATCGTGATTAATTTTGATTAATTATCACTAATCAAATCGAGGGTACATTAAGTATTATATTCCCTCCGTACCTATTATATGAGCGGAATTTTCATTTTCTCTGTGCCACTATATAGGTGGAGTCCAAATTTCAAAATCATTTTTTACTTGTATTACCCCTATTTATTTATTTGGGAATCATCATAATTAAATGTATGTCTCTAATATTGGGAATACAATTAAGCATAAAACAGAAAAAAACATATAAATTTATAAAATCAAAAAAAATTCTTAACTTAAAACTTTTTGCTACTCCGCCTATATACATATATGATACGAACGGAGTAGAAAATAATAGGAGTACGGGTATTATGAAACCCCCAAAACACACCGAGTTTACAACCCCAATAATAGGATTCTCTTTTTAAGGAAGGACTATGTCGATCACACATGGTAATGCTACTTATCTAACATGTATCATACAAGCCCATGAAAGAGAAACACGTGGTATCAAAGCCAACAGCGTGGAGTCGTGGACCTTAACAGTTCCTTCTGTTTTCAAATTACATGGTAGAAAAAATCTCAATCTTAATCCAGACCTGATTAATTATCTTATCTTAGATCGAATTACTACTTAAGCTAATTCCTTTTCCTCCCACAAATGGAAATCTCAAGTTTCTCAAAATCAAATACTCATTACTTTCCTTCTCCACCACCATCATCATCATCATCAGGTAATATTAAATTCAAAATATGTGCAATTTCTGTTTTTCTATCTTAAGTTTGGTGTTTTAACTATTTATTCTCAGCTTGTAGATCGGATTCGTTGTTGCTATTCAATAGAAGACATTTTCAATGTCGTCAATCCTATCTCTCTACTCAACCAATCAGAATCAAAACAATATTAAGATTAAAATCATTTTCTCCCGCTAAAAATCGATTCAAGGTAAATACTGATCTCAAACTTCTTTTTGAAATTAGTCACTTTCTCTTGTGTTTTTTTTCTTTTTAATTATCTGTTATTATTATTGTTATTTTTTTGTGTGTTTAGGTTTCATCAAGCCAAAGTAAAGAAACTCCAGTATTAGAGGCCAGGTTCGGTTTTTAACTATGTAATTACCAAAATTTGAATTTTCATGGTTAAATTTGAAATTGTTATCCTTTTTAGACTACAGTGAGGAACCACATGAATTTTTAGCTGATATGATTGAACATGACTGAGGAATACATGATGTTTTACAAGTTCAAGCACATTGTGGTCCAAGCTTTAGTTCCTTCTTTTAGTATGTGCATTTTTATGTCAATGCTCACTTGTTCATATGATTAACTGAATCATGTTGTGATTATGTTAAAGTTGTATAGATGAGATATATGATGCTTTAGCTGCTCGACTTTTTCCTACATCAGCAATGGAATCAAATCCTAATTCTAAGTAAGTTTGGCAAGATATCTTGAATGCTTGTTTTATCGAACTACGTTTTCCTTTAATTTGATAGTGAAATAGAATCACAACAATATGTTATCTAAAAGAGGTTGTGCAACTATTCAGCATTTTTGTTTATGGTGATATTTGTTGACAAAACAACAAATGGTAATGGTTTGTAGTTGCGTTTTACAAAAAAAAAAAATATAACCACACTATATGTGTCTTGTATCGTAGGTATATCGTAGGCATAGCTGGTCCACCTGGTGCAGGAAAATCCACTGTAGCATCTGAAGTAACTCGACGAATAAATAAGCAATGGCCACAAAAGGCGTCTGGAGTTGGTATAGATGCAGTTAATCCTCCAGATTTTGCTATTGTGCTTCCCATGGATGGGTTTCATCTTTTCCGTCACCAGCTGGATAAAATGGAGGTTAGATAGATCCTTACATTCTCATTTTCTGTATTGATCACCACACATTGTATATAAAGAGTTATCCACAGATATCAATACATTCATTGTCTTCACTGCCTGTTTGTTTATATATTTGGTGTGGACTCATCATGAATTATCTCTTGGCTCGTCACTTTTACTTCGTTAACTCTAATAATCATCTTGTATTATCTCCTTTTTTTTCTTTTCCAGAATTCTGAAGAAGCTCATGCAAGGAGAGGAGGTGAGCATTCCTTTGTTACTTTATCGCAATGTTGTACCCATCATGAGCAAACATAAGTGTTGATTGCTGTTATTTGGTGTACTCAGCCCCATGGACATTTGATCAAGAATTGCTATTAAAATGTCTCAGGTCTCTAAGAATCGAGGTAATTTGCTAGCAGTAATCAAACTATATTTTCAAATATTTATCTCTCGGTAAACAGGCAACTTAATCTGTAAGTATACACGGTCTTGAAAAATAGGGAGAAATGCTAAAATTTACTAGTACAAGTGTTTCATTATGACATAATCGATGGAATTTCACAGGGATCAGTTTACGCTCCATCCTTCGACCATGGTGTTGGAGATCCAATAGAAGATGATATATTTGTGACCCTTCAGTAAGTAATCAACTATCTATCAAAATCACTTGCTTCGTGCATCCTCCGTATTTGATTTGAAATATTCCGAGTTAGTCAGTTTAGGTGGCTACTTCTTCCTTCACAAAGGTAAATTTTATGTTGTAAAATTCAACGTGCCCCAAGTATTTTCCATTTGAGTGGTTTATAATAGGCTGCTTGTTAAAAGTGCAACAAGTATATGATTAAATTTACAATTTGGTCCAAGTTAGCTAGATATAAACAATTATTTTGCTTTACGTTCGTCGTAGGTTGAACTCCTTCTGAGATGTGAGCTCTTTCTCCAGTCTGTGTTGTGGATATCATGTATGTATATGTATCATTTGTTGCAGGCACAAGCTTGTGATTGTGGAAGGTAATTATTTGCTTTTGGAAGAAGGTGCTTGGAAAGAAGTTTCTTCTGTATTTGATGAGAAGTGGTAAGTATATCTAATCATTGTTTGACGAGCATTTTCACTTGTGAAGAGCGGAGATATTCGTGCAAGTCGGAAGTTGCATACAATTTTTTCCATTTCCTCCTGGGTTAATCTCATAGTATGTTTCCTGTATAGGGTTATATTCACATCTATCATCTGACGAGAGTTCGCTTGAACACCTTATCGGTGTAGGTTTAGTTAATTTGGCATTTCTGGACTAATTTCTCTGTTTCGAATCATTCCCCACCCCCAGGTTCATTGACATTGACATTGATACAGCAATGCAAAGAGTACTAAAGAGGCATATTTCAACAGGTAAGTAATCTGATACATTTGTAGACGCTTCCAGTGGAATAGGAAAACTTAGCAAATTAACAAGAAAGGTTGCTGTCTTGCTGATGTAGTCTTCCTTCTTGTACAGGAAAACCTCCAGATGTCGCTAAATGGCGGGTAAGCAAATCAAATCATGTGGTCGACTTTGTTATCAACATTTGCTTATATTCTCTTCCACTAAATTTGTTATAATGGGTTATCTTACTAAATATTTTTTCTATGCCATCTCTAATTCGTCTACGCAGATTGATTATAACGACCGGCCCAATGCAGAGCTTATAAACAAGTCGAAAAAGAATGCAGACCTGATAATCAGGTCAGTGGATTTGTAGTTATGAATGCCATGGAATGATTAAAAGAAATAAATCAAGGAAGAGAACTATCTGATTGTAATTATTCATAAATGGATGATGGAACTATTCTTCCCCATGTCATGGTAAATCATTTGTTCTTCAGTGTAACCTAAACAAAAAACAATAAAGTAGATTAGCACTAAGCACATTGCAGTAATTTTCCATCTACATACCCGAAAACCATCGTCTTTACCCCACTATCTAATATTTCTCATGTTATGTTACAAATGATGAACACTTAAAATGTGGAGTGAAACAATACTTTTCTCATTTTTGTTATGTGCTATTTCGTATGTGTTGAGGAATTGATTATCAAATGGTATCTACGCACTGTTGTGGTGGTGTTGGCTCTTAATTCGTGATATCAAGCTCTTAATGTGTTGAGGAATTGATTATCAAATGGTATTTTCACGCTCTTAATTCTGTATCCCCGGTTGTATTGCCGACCCTACTATGATTCGTGATATAAAGAGTCCACATTCTGCAACCCCGTTGTCATTCTCTATACGAACTGTGACTCTCTCTTAGGGGCGGAACTACGCCCAGACTAAGCCAGCCCTAAAAGCCCCGAAACCCTTTCTTTGAATGATTTTTTTGGGCACTACTCAAAAATGGTGGGGGAATACTAAAAATATCTACCCTGTAGTTATAAGGGATGTCCTAACGTGTGGAAATGACTAACCTATCCTTAATCTATATATATGTGACCACCTCCCATCACACCACTTATATATATAATCACCACCGGCGCTCACCTCGAACCACCACCACCTCTATATATAATTTAATTTAAATCATTAATAAAACAAAATCAAAATTATAACAAATTCATTGTCATTCGTTTTTGGTGGAAAAAATGAAAAGTAATCATCAAAATGAATTGAACATGGAAGTTGCAGAGAAAAGTTCGGTTAGGAATTATCTGAAAAACTTTGTCGAACTAGCCGAACTTAATTTTAATGGAGGTTTTTCTTTCAGTGAAAGTTCGGTTACGTCGCAATTTTTTTTCCTATGCGAACTTTTAGTTCGGTTACGTCGCAATTTTTTTCTCCTAACCGAACTTTTCTCTGAAAACCTATATATTGAGTTCGATTGCGTCGCAAATTTTTTCATTTTATTTTCCCAAACGTCGCAATTTTTTTCTCCTAACCGAACTTTTCTCTAAAACAAAAAACTCCATTAAAGCTAAGTTCGGCTACCTGTGTTTTTAGAAACATTAGCCGAACTACACTTGCAGATGAGTTCGGCTACCTGTTCTTCAAATGTCGTAGCCGAACTTTGTTAACCAAACCGAAATCAATTTGTAAATTGTTCATTTTTAGGAATGTTTTGGCCAATTCAGGCACCATTAACTAAATTTGAAGTATCCATGAGTACCCAAAACATCATACTCTTGTTGTGGCTCTTAAAGAAAAAGATCTAACTTTTTTTCTTCCAAAACCCTCATTTTCATTATCATCTTCATCTTCTTCTTCTCCCTCTCAATAATTCTTCTTTTGAAAAAAAAAATCAAATTATTAATTTAATCTCACTAATCATTAATTAACTCACTGATCAATACACTAATTAATTTTACTACCAAGGGCCAGTTTGGTATTAAAAAAATTAGATAAAGGGTGACTCAAAATTACTGTAAATATCCACCCAAAAGATGAAAAGTAGTCCCCCTCCATTTTTGAGTAGTGCCCAAAAAATCCTTCCTTTTTTTTCGCTACCTATTTTACTTGTGCCGATAAAAATAAGTCCAATTAATAAGCTTAAGGCACCCCTAAAAACCCAAAGCCATCCTCAAGTTAAATTTCCAACTCCGCCACTGCCCTCTATGTATAAATACTTTTCATAAAAATAAATTATTTTTTCTTGATAATGTATATGGAACCACCGGCCCTACTAGTATTAACGATGTCTACCATTAAAATAACACAGTAATCCCATTGAGAGAGAATGAATAAGTGCAATAAGCACCCAATATTTCATTCATGCAACAGAGACATTATGGTTTTCCAACTCATTGAGACACCAGTACCACCAGCAACCGCTACAACAATTCAATGAAGTCAGTTCTCAGTTCAGTGAATCAAAAACTTTAACTTGGAGGAATCCAAAATCAAGAAATCAAGAAAATTACATAATTTTAAAAAATAATTTGGAACTTGCAATTTCGCACATGGTTCCGCTCTTTCAGTTGTCATCATTCACTGTTTAGTTCAATAACCCTATCGGGAGTACTTTAGCTCTTTGATTTTATACAGCTGTTGACACTTGTTTACCTCAGGCCCAGGTTTTTTCTGGAACACCACATTGACAAATTACTATCAGAATTAGAAGATTTTAAAAAATATTGCTATCTGATGACAATAGTCTTTAATTTTGTTTGATCTTTTTTGTTTGGGATACAAAGTTGGAAATCAGGATTAGTTGATTTTTGTTTGATCTTTTCATGTATGTGCAAAGTGTTGCAAAAGCATAAATCAATTCAAAATGGACATACAAATACAAGTAAGTGGAACATTTGAAGACACAGCAACTTCAGGAATACAAAACCAAACAACAAGAAGATGATTATTGTGGAAGCCATTACAATAACCAAGAAGTAGTCTTTTGTAAACTTAAGTTTTCTTACTTTCTTTTACAACAAAAATATTTCATACTTTTGCTTACCTTTTGTATCTAAATAAATACATATATATTTATCAAACACACTACACAACCCTGCTCGTTCCAACTCGGGAGAAATTAATCACTGTTATCGTTGTTTTATTTTGATCTGGAATGGGAAGAATTGAGAGATAAAACAAGCTGGATGTGGTTATAACCCTAATCCCTCAGCTTCTATTCTTGCATTTCTCCACAGCTCTTGGTGCTGCTGTAGATTCAAAAACCAAAGAGACATCACGTTATTACATGAAACAGTAATCAAGTCGGACATATGATATTGTATGTATCAAGGTACTAACCAAGTCCAAGTGCGTCGGACCCTTTCATAATACGTATACGCTTGCATGAATCAACAAACATCCTGTACGTAATTCCGAGCATTCAGTTTAAGTTTCAATTAAGCTTATTATATTTTATTTGATGGAATGATAAAAACTTACTTCCATGGGACATCGCCAACGAGCATCCAGTCACCGTCCTTATCTTCGTAGGTTGGCAGGTACTCCGACCCATTTAAAAGATCCATCAACTTGCTTTCGTTCATAAAATCCTTCATTCCATGAGGTCCACAGTTTCCTTCATTACATCAACAACCAAATCAATCTAAAATGATTAGTCTAAATACGTAAATCAAAGGATCCATAAATGCTTAAATTTTGCTTACCAATTGTGAAGGAACTAAACATTTTTCCTAGGGCATCAGAAAGGTCCTTGTAGCTGTTGTACAAATTTAAATCCACCTTACGCAGATAAGGTGCACCATCCATGCTAACCTTAACAAAAGCTGGATTGACGTTACCGCTAACCTTCTCTTCTTCGTCGGAACTGTTCTTCTGGATGGAAGAAGTTATCACGTTCTTCCGGTATGATCGAACAGGTGGCCAACCCACCACTTGTGCCCCGGAAGATCTAACAGGTGGCCAACCCACTACTTGTGTCCTGCAATTAGTTAACAATCAATAATAGTTCATTAAATTAACATGTATACAATAATTCATCACTCTCATATTCGACCTTGCCATTAAATATTATCAATTTCTTGTACAGAACTAAATGAAAAGTAAAATCAAACGAAGATTTTTTTCTTCTTTTTTTTGAAGCAAAACGAAGATGGTTAAGCTGAAAAGCATATAGAAACACATAGTTTTTTTATTGCCTTAAATAATTTTTTTCCTAAAGATTTTTGCAAAGAACCTAGTGCATGTTTTTTAACAAACAGGAGATTTTAATAGGTTCGTTTTTGCTTAATTTTTTATTAGATACTGTTAGCTACCATTATTTTCTTTTTACACATCTTTATATATGCATACGGAATATGAAATTTAAGTATAGCTACATACATACTAATGCATAAAAGCAAAATTCTAGTTTCTATTTTATTTTTTATTTTTCAAATGACCTGTAATTACACCTCCTAATGTTCAAGCAAATGTGAAGGAAAATCAATAGTGCGATTGAGAATGAAATGACATAAGTTCTTCATTTTATTATCTCAAACAAAATTCAGTTAACCATGCATGCATCTGAATGATCTCACTAGACACTTGTAATTAATTAGCTTAATCAAAAGTAAACTGCGGCATATCAAGTATCATAAAATTGAGAGATATATATACGGAGAAAATTACATACTTGGGAGCAGAAGGTTTTGCTTGATCATCTTCACCGGTACAGGAAGAATTAGGAAGAAGATTTTTAGTTTCCTTGTGAGAAGCAGTAGATGAAGATGAAGATGAATTATTATTACTCTTATTTTCCTCCATTATTGAATCCTCTTGGACGACACTTTCCTTACTATTAGATAGAATAAGGTTAAGCTTCAAATCAACACTAGATGTATCAGAATATCCTCTCTTCCCTGATAATAGATTAAAATTGCTCAGCGTATTATCGCCACTACCACCACCATCCATACCTCCTCCTCCTCCCGGTAATCCTAGACACAAATCGGTCTCTAAGTTGATAGCCAATTTCGGCATTTTCTGCCGGCGAACTTCCATACCAAATTCAATCCTCTACCCAGTCAAAAACTTTTCTTTCCTTCCTATATTCTCTTACTGTATTTTCTTGCTTTTCTTTGATCTTTCCTCTCTGTCTATCTGTTTGGTTTTTTCTGTTACATGAAATGGTGGTAATCAAATAAAAAAAAAGCCAAAACTATATATATGGAGATTAAAAATTATTTAAAGCCTTTAATAATATGTGTGTGTATATATATTTGGAGAGAAAGCTGTATTTGGCCTAGTGTGTATGGACACTTACAAATACGTACTATCAATCGTGGTTTGATTAGATAATTGGGACGCACTGATTTAAGGTGGTCTAACAAAGGAGATCCTGACATGTGGAAGAATTTCGAAACATTCGATCCTTAACTTTGGGGAGTCAAACTCATCGTTATTACGTATATGTTGAGTCACTCGACTTAAAAAACTTCGTCCAACATTTTACCTGAACAAGCTCTTAAACTACAAAACAGATTTTCACTAGAGTTGGGTTGAGTTTTTGTATACCACAACTCTATTTATTTTTATTTTTTTTCCTGCTTAACAGGCTAACAGGTACCTTCTGCTGACATCTCTTTGTTTCGACAGCATCAAAGAAAAAGTTTGTTTTTGGTCCGTGAAAATTCAGTTTTGAGATTATTGATTTTGGGTAAAGAAACATCTGCTATTAGAATGCCATGGATGGAGTGTTGTTTTGCACGATGACCAGGGGCCGGGTATCACCAAAAGTAGTACGTTCTAGATTCAAGATCATTACAGTGTAGGTAAAATATGAATTTCTAAGAAACCACTAGGTAAAATGTTACTCCCTCGGTACCTATTATATATAGGCGGAATTTTTCATTTTTCCTTGTACCATTATATAGGCGGAGTGTAAATTTCAAAACCATATTTTACTTCTACTATCTCTATTTATTTGTTTGGGAATCATCACAGTTGGTACATGTCTCTGACATTGGAAATACAATAAGAGCAAAACAGGAAAAAAACATGGATATTTGTGAAATCAAAATTGGTTACTTAATTTAAGAGAATTGGTCCCTCCGGCTACAGAGGGAGTAAGTCTATTATTTTTCTAAGCAAATAAATAGAAAGTGTTTTTTTTTTCCATCAGAAAAAAAAAAAATGTTAGGGTTTGGCAAACGCGTATGATGCTTTCCACTCTGCTCTCATTCTTCTTCTTTCTTAAAAAGAAGAAGAGCACAACACAAACATGATGCGGCCATGCGGTCGGTACTCTCTCTCTCTCTTCTCAATGTGAAATTATGATTACGATGAAAAGAAGAGAAGAAAAGAAATTTTGCTTGAGTTGAGTTGAATTGAGTGGTTGTGAATTTGTGATGAATGTGTGGAGCCCATATGTCGGGAGATGAATGATGATGTTGTTGTTGTTGAAATTTTTGTCAAACTACATTTTAGTGAAAGAGGGAAACAATGAGAGCATGTGCAGAGATTCATTGGCTGTTGGAATATATGTGGGCCCCACTTTGTCCCGCCAGTTTTGTGCTAGAATGTAAGTGTCAAACCCTCATCCACGGCCATGTGCGCCGTTTCCGCTTCTTGCTCTAATTTGGAGGAGCCTTCTTGGTCATTCGAGGGTCCTCTCTCCGTACAATATTTCCTTGCTCTCTCTAATTGTCGTGGGAATGTTATTATTACCCCTATTATCCATGGGATTTGCACAAACACCCTCAAGAGGTGAAAAACAAGTTCAAAACAAAATCACAATTTGTTGAATTCCTTTTTTAACCTTCCACCTTCGTTCTTCCTCAATTCATAATCTCAGAAAATGCTTTCTCTCTCCTACCACCACCATCTGCATCTCTCCCACCACCATCACCATCTCAATCGTCGCCGCCATCACCATCTCAATCACCGCCACTACATTTTATACGTTTGGTTTTCAACAGATCTAGAAATCGAGATTTAGGTTTTCGACTTCAATCAAATCTCAAAATCACTGACCCTGCAATATTGCAATTTCAGTTCGAAGTGAAGAGATGAACAAATTCAAATCTCAAAATCACTGGCCTGGAATCGATGAACACATGGAGTAGATGAAGAGATGTGATATCAAATTATGGTTTGTAGTGAATCTGAGACTTACAGAAATTCAGAGACCAAGAGAAATCAGATTTGAAATGGAAGAATCGAAGATGGGTTGAATTTGAGTTATCACTAGTGAAGATTATCCAGCAGATTCGAAGATACAATTTCTGTGTGATGATGTTGAGATAAGGTTTTTCTTGAATTTGCGGTTGATTACAGAGAATTGAGAGTGATGGGTTTGGCTCAGATCGAGAAGAAGAAAGGGGATCTGGTGGTTATTGATGTCGAGAAGAGAAGATAGTTGCTGCAGTAATGGGTTTGATTTATGAGTTTCAGGCAAGAACTTAACTGAAGAAATCAGTGAAGGAAGAAGAACGTCGATGAATTCAATTTTGGGTGATTCAGTGAATGTTGGTACTGTTGGGGGTTGTTGATTTATTATGAAATTGGGTTTAATTCAAAGGTTATGTTAATGACAGAGATGGTTAATTGCAGGATGGGTTTTTGAGAATTGCAGTTGAAGTTGATTGTGTTATTTATTGAATTTGTTGAGAGAAGGATGAAATGGGGATCGCAGGTGTCATTGGCCTGAGATGGAGCAGCTGAATGCTTGGTGATACTTCATATTACAGGGAAGTTGTGGACTGTTGGAGGCAGTGCAGAGCTGAGAATGAATGAGATTGAGTATGAGATACAGGTGCAAGACAAGATGGAGTCAGTGTTGCTGCTGAATACTTGGTGATACTGCATATTACAGGGAAGTTGTGGACTATTGGAGGCAGTGCAGAGCTGAGAATGAATGAGATTGACTATGAGATATAGGTGCAAGACAAGATGGAGTCACTGATGTTGTTGGAAGCAGATGAGATGAACTGAGAAATATCAAGAAGATGTAGGTACAATCAATGGAAACTTGAGACAACTATTGGAGACAACTTGACCAAGTTGCTTCCATTATTTGAGACAACTTGAGCTAGTTGCTTCCTTTTTTTTGAGACAACTTGAGAAAGTTGCTTTCACTTTTGAAGACAACTTGAGCTGGTTGATTCCATATTGGAGGAAACTTGAGCTAGTTGATTCCAGTTTGGAGGAAACTTGGTTATGTTTTTGGGTCCATTCATTCATCTGAAGTTATCTTATACATATATCTTAGAGTAGATGTTGTGTTGAGTTGGTGATGATGGTTGTGCTGCTGATGCTCATGCTTTAAAGTCAAGAGGATAAATGAATGCTTAGGAAGTTCAGCAGGAACTCAATATGAGTTTCAGTAGCAGAGATGGAGGATATGGTGTTGTCTGGTAGTGGTTTGAGTTATGGTGGGTGTAATTGCGAAGGACAATATGAACTTGTGTTGGATGCGCGCAAACTACTAGGTATGTATATGTTACAGACCATCAACATCTATGTAGTTTTATACATCAGTAGTTGTAGTATATTTATTTGGGTGTGATTTTGTATGTCATTTTGCATTAACAAACCTGTGGTGCAACGGTAGCACGACTGACTCCATGTCAGATGATGCGTGTTCGGCTCACGCCGGGTTCATTTTTTGTGTATACTTTTCATAATGTGGAGACAACTTGTCCTAGTTGCTTCCTTATGTGGAGACAATTGAGCTAGTTGTCTCCATTATTGAAGACAACTTCAGCAAGTTGCCTCCAGATTTGGAGACAACTTTCAGCAAGTTGCCTCTAGATGATGTTGGTGGAGTTGGTGGTTGCTGGTGGTGATTGGTGGCGGTGGATGAAAGTGGTGGTGGTTGGTGGCGGTGGAAGTTAGTGGTGGTGGTTTTTGGTGGTGTACATTGGTGCTGGTTGTCGGCGGTGATGGCGGCGACGACAGTGGTGGACAGTGGTGCTGGTTGGCGGTGGTAGTGGTGGACAGTGGTGGTGGACAGTGGTGGTAGTTGGTGGCGGTGGTGGTGGTCGTCGGTGTTGGTGGAGGTTGGCGGTGGTGGTAGTTATCGGTGTTGGTGGCGGTTGGTGGTGGAGGACAATGGTGGCGGTGGTGGTGGTCGGTGGTGGTGGTTGGTGGCGGTGGTTGTTGTTGGTGGTGTACAGTGGTGATGGCGGACAATAGAGGTTTTTTGTTTTTTTTTTGTTTTTGTTTTGGATAGTGGTTAGTGGTATTGGTTTTGTATATACATAACATAAAAAAGGGTATTTCAGTAATGTATTATGTTTAGGGGTATTTGTAAAGTTCAGAAGGGTTTATTTGATATGGGTCTCATAGTAGGGGTATATAGATAATGTTTCCTTAATTATTTTTTCACTGAAAAAAATAGCAAAATAAGAATTACATCAGGAAGAAAACAAAACTCCAGTAATGCTTGTATGCTCGAACTAGACCTGTAGTTATCAATTCAATTTTGAGTATACAAGCATTATCGGGGAGTTTTTTTTTTCTTTTTTTTTAAATTTAAAAGTTTTCATTTATAGTAATCTTGTTGTAGGGCCTACGATCCATAGATGTGCGGTTCAACTAGATACCTAAGTTTATCTTTCCATGTATATGTAGGATATTTGTATCCATGCAACTCCACTACTGTGATGGATAAGAAACTCTCTGTCTCTTTGTGTTCTGCTTTGATTCCACTACAACACGTTATCAACACGAGTTCTACCGTGAAGCTAAATTGGAATCGATGATTCTTTTTCTTCTTTTTACTTTGTGATCAAAAGTTTTGTTATCATGAAGCCGAGAATCTCATAATTGTCGCATAAGTTTTGTAATCATCAAGCGGAGAATTTTCTCTTATGTCCGTTCTGTACCTCAACCATGTAGGATTGTCGGTAACAATCAACCCAACCAACCCGGGCCGTTCCGACCCTGTCCTACGCGACCAAGATTGTTCTGGTTTTGTATATGTATAGCGGGAACCAAACCTCAATTTTAACGTTGAATACATGCTGGGCTTATTTATTTATTTTTTTAGAACATGCCTAGTTCTGTTTTTTTTTCTTAATTATGATTGCTGATCTCGATCATTAAGAATTTTGGTTTTAATGTTATTTTGTTCTCTTGAATATGATATTGGCTATAGTTGAATGGTGTTTTTCGTCCAGTTGGTTGTACCAACTCTATTCCAATGTATTTATTTTGGGTTTAGAAGTACTTGAGCACCATTATTCCGTACTTAATATTTTCTCCCCAAATTTGAATGTCCCGCGGAATGTAATCCACTTACTCGACTATAAAGGGTCAGTAGTTTCAAAAGATACGTTGCAAATAAAATCACATGTATTCCAATTTTTGTGGAAGAACTCACAAAAGATGATATGAGTCAGAAAATTTCCATTTCTCTACTGCATCCATGATACTAACGAACCATTATATGTTGAAGTATGACAACAAGAGAACTATCTTTAGTAATCTATTCAACCTAAAGTAAGTGGTTGACATGTGTAGTGAGATTCTCTTGACCTGTTGAAAAAAATCTCAAACTAAGCTAAATATTGAAAATTTGAAAATATAAAGAACCCCGAAATAACGAGGGTTAGACATACCTGATCATATAAAACATGTGAAAAGGGGAATATATATCATGAGACAAAGATGTACTTCCCCCCTAGTAGTAATGACACCAAAGTACATGTATCAAATGAACATGGGATGAAGCGAAAATGTAATTCTAGCTCTCACCAAAGAGTTGGGAATGAATCTTCTTACCAGTATTGGTACAAGCAATGTAATGCGGGTACCACAGTAGCAACCAATTTCCATAGGAAGGTCATACTTTAGACATCAATTTTAATGACAAAAAGAACTTTTCCTGGCCAATTGACTATTTGATTGAACTAGATCCAATGTATGCACTTATAGAATTAAAAGTACATCATTCCCACAAGACATATTCTCTACAATATTTGAGATATATCTGGATGAAAAATAGGCCACCCCCCCTGAAATGTAACATATATTCACTCTAAAGTATTTGAGTTGAATCTCACTTTTATTACTAATAAGGCGACACCACTTATTTAATATCTTAAGACTCAATGTCTAATAGATAATGGTTTCCCTCCCACCAGCTTAAGGAATATAAACTAGTTCCCTATAATGTGACTATGAGGATTGGATGATTGAGCGGAGGACCGCTCAAATTTTTTTTTCAAGATAGAACAAAGACATCACAAAATATCTACATGTACCGAGAGATAATCACACCTTGTTAAATTCCAAAGAAACCTATGCAAATGGATATCATGTGGAACCTCACAATGATGAGAATGTAATTGATTGCATCTTTTATAGTCTTTAATATATTTGGAAGGAAACATATTTTAGAGAAACTAATGATTCAATCTAGTGAAGTATAAATCACTATAGTATTTGGATTATTGAATCCATATTGACTCCAACGATGAAATGTTGGGAATTTACTCATACATGATTTGGGAATAACCACAAAGCCACTTTGGTTGTGACATGATGATGGTTTTGAAAGGACTCATACGAACATCACTTTATTTGAGTGAAAAAAACGGGATAAAGATTGCTAGGATGCGAAATGATGGCATATCTCTCAATAATTGTTCCTTAAAGAACTATATGCACAACACCCACCCCCACCCCACCCCCCCCCCCCACCCCAACCCAACTCACCCCCACCCACCCACCCCACCACCACAACCCACCAATTATGCTTTTAAGTAAGAGTGCATATCACTCATTTTACAAAGTCTTCAGTAAACAAGATCGAGACCATCCTAAGATGCAAATGGTAAACAATCCACATTACAAAGAAAACAAGGTGATGTTTAGAAAAATATCCATGAAGAATGCGGACCATTAAAATGACTAATGACTCTGGTGGATGTTTTGACAATTTGGATTAATTATAGTTCCCAAGAAATTTTGCGTTTGAAAAACTACCAGCACATAATTATACATGTAAGGGCTCACCACCCCTTGTAAATGCTAGCGATTGTACATCAAAAGGACTTGATGGTTATTGCATGACTAACAGGATCACAGAGCATCCTATACCTCATGGTCTCACAAAGTCTATCATCAAAGGTTACAGATGATGTCTAAGGCATAAGTTATGTGTACCAACTTTTTATTGCTTTGGGGATATGCAATATTAACGCATCTTTACTTAATTTTTTTTTAGAACCCATATTAGTCAACCTTTTCTGCGTACCAGTTGGTAACTGTATATAAGCCTGATATTCGTGTTCTTACGCATTTTTGGTTGCATTATATATGTGTCATTCCGAGTCCACATCGTGCTATGATGGGTCACGAAAAAAATTAAGTAGTTATGTTGGATATTTACTCCCAACAATTATCTACGTGTCAAAACCTTTAGCAGGAGATATCTTACCATTAGATTTGCGGGTTGTCATTTTAATGAGATAGTCTTCCTATCGTTAGGGGGAGATAAGAAAAAGTATTTTCTAAGGGAACGACAGGAATTGTCCTGGTGCGTTCTCATTGTGTCTCATATTGATTATTGTACTCCACAAATGTAAATGTGAAGTACAAAGAATAATCGATTTCATAAACTGCACTTACATCGGAAATGTGACAAGATCGCACATATCAGCTGCAAATGAAGATGCATGCAAGGTCAGATATCCTCAATATGGAGTACACCATAGACTATGGTGTTGCAACTACACTAGGTAGAAGTGTAGTTAAGGTCGTGTCTCCATAAAGGAAGATGGAGATACCACCAGGTTCCATCAATGCTCACCTATAAAGGAAGTAAATGATCAAGGTGTTAGAGCATAGCTCGGTTGAACTCACCAAGCGTTGGTATGTCTAGTTTGGTTGTCATATTTTAGTATCAAAACTCATCTGGAGTCGCTTGATTAAATACTAGAGTCAACTTCGTTTATGTTAGACTAGAAAGTATAGGAATGTTGAGACATACAAGTATTACTCCGAAGACCTGAAGAATGTGAAGAAGTAACTAACTACAACGACGACATCATCCTTCCACCTGAGGTTAGTAGTATTGACTTGAACTGTTTCATTCCCAACGCATCTTTCAAGTCGTGCTATATTGAAAACATAACTTGGAAGTTGTATATGATGTACATATTGTATATAATACTCTAGTGATGTGACATGATCATAGTATTAAGTAAATAGACTACGAAGTATAACACTTATCTTTTGAACTTCGTAGATATGACATCGACATAATCTTGCATATAGTGTTATAATTATGTGAATGGTTATGGTGAAGATTTCATCCTAGGAAACAATGTTCTACATTTGTTTAAAGAAGTACATTCATGAACTTGTTTTGTGAATCGAAAGGGAAATCAATAGGCTTATTGGTTCGACTATTTATTGCATATCCTTGGATGATCAATATGTGTGAGCTGGTAGAACCGATCTTAACTTAGGTTATGTATCTTGGTATAACTGAGCAGAATGCCTAGACTTGTGATTTGGTATGACCAATCCTAGTAATTGGTGTAACCGATCCTAAGTAATCGACATGATATGGTATGATCAATCCTTGTAATTGGTGTGACCGATCCTAGTAAATGGTGTGACCGATCATAAGTGTTGTGTGACTGATCCTTGTAATTGGTGTAACTGGTCCTGGTAACTGGTGTGACCGATCACAAGTAAATACCATGTGTAGATGGAACCAATCCTTGTAACTAGTGTAACCGATCCTAGTGGTTGGTGTGACCGATCACAAGTAGGTACCATATTTAGGTATAACCGATCTGAACCCATGTATGTGACTTAGAAGGACCGATCACAACTAACTATTGTGATTTGGTATGACTAATCACATAATAGTCTTGGAATACTGGCAAAACGATTCTAAACTTGTTTAGAAGTATGGTATAACCGATTCCAAGAAATCAAATCCATGTAAATATGAAATAAGGATTTGAAGTGAAAAGATGTCAACATACTTTGAACATGAGCAGTAACTCTTATCATTTATTGTTCAAAGATATTCCTTGGTACTCAAGGTGATCCTGTGCCGAAATAAATTAAGAATCTTTTAATTAAGGTTTTTGATTTTATATGCTTTAATTACCAGCAATTAATGCATAGCTCTAGAGAATAAAAATTAGTAATGTGCATTTACTAATTGAAGATTTTCTATTGCGAGATTTAGGAAATGTTGGACAAGCATTTATTGGAATTATAAAACCGAATTTTGGCATTCATTGCGTATCTTGAGAATATTTTCGGTTTTGGAAATTCCTTGGTGTTTATATATCCTTGGTCTATAAATACCTAAGTCTGCATTTCTAGAAAACGATCCTAAGAGCCAGGAAAACTTCATTTCTTGTTGTTCCTGGTGGAGCCATCTATTCGGAGAGGAAAGTATCCTAATTAGGTGAAATCTCTTACGACCGCTCGTTTAAAGACTTATGTGGGATCAAAAAGCTCTACGAGTACCGTTTGTGAGAAACTAGATAATTGCAGTGTTACTAGTTTTCGATTTGATTATATTTACTAACGGTTGTTGAAACTTTGTTTGCACCTAGTTTGTTTATGCTTTGAGAATCTTCTCTTATGATATAAGATTCACTCAGACTTGATCAAAGTATCGACGGGATCTTTAGAAATGTTGTTAGATCTAAAGACATCTTCTGATAATCCATTGTTAGCAGACTGCGTGATTGGTCACAAGAGACTCAAGTGGTGTTGTGCAGGTATTTGAAGATAAAAGAAGATGTGAAGACGAAGAAGATTTCTTATTAGTTTTTGTATCTTATGGATTTAGTGCACAAACCTTGATCGGATGGGATCCAACTAGAATCGATTTATCTTTGATAGATCTGATTGATTAGTTGCGTGAGATCAACATTCTCTATATTTCTATTTGAGATCTATATTGATTGAGTGCGAATCTATACTTGACTATTTCGGTAGTTAAAGTTAGATTGATCTAACCAGACAAAGGAGTTTATTAAATTAAACGGAAGATCCTTCGTCAACGACTCATCTACATATTGTAGCAAGATTAACTAGAGTGGTTACCAAACAGATTTTTTCTTTTTTATTTGGAATACGATCCAAAGGACTTGCTATTCACGTGCGTGACTCTAGAAGTCGAAGGCGCAGGTATACTGATGGAACTAAGTAGCTAGGGGTAGTCTTCTTGGTCTCAACTATACGAAGTTCGTATTAGGATTTGTATAGTGTAGTGATCTACACTACAAAGGATCAAAACTCTAAGAATCAAAGGTTAGGTTAAGGGAAGAGAGTAAGAACTGAGGGAGATAAGAGCTGGAGTTTAGAGAGAGAAAGCAATTTTAATAATATTCAACTTAAGGTATCCAATGGAAGAGAGGATACAACTACACGGCTATTGGTTATGTACTACACATGACTTGTTAAAGGCACGCAGTACAATTATAAGGGCACTAGGCAGTACAAGTAAAGGGCACCAGGCTAACAATAATAAAATGGTCTATGAAAAATACCCCCTACTCAATTTTATTCTTGTTCTCAAGAATGAATTTTGGAAACTGGTGCTTGATGACAGCTTTTTCCTCCCAAGTAGCATCTGCAATTGATGAGTGTATCCAATGCACTAAGACATGCTCTAGTCTCTCTTCGTGCTTCGTAATAGTCATAGTAGACAAAATCTGAAGTGGAGGAACCTTCATGCATCCATTTGCATCCAAACAGGGTAATGTAGTATGTGGAAGTAATCCTTCCCAAGCTTTGGCTTTAATTAAGATACATGGAACACTGGGTGAATCCTTGATGTAGCAGGCAGATTGGTCTTGCATGCCACCTTACCCATCCTTGCAACAATCTAATATGAACCAAAAGAATTTGGCAGATAACTTCAAATTATTTCTCAGCTGCACAAATGTTTGCCTATATGGCTGTAGCCTTAAATAAACCCATGTTTCAATCTGGAATTCCCTCTCAGTCCTCTGTTTATCAGCTTGCTGCTTCATTTTGTGTTGAGCTTCTTCAATAGTAGATTTGAGTATTGTTAGAGCACTGTCAGTCAAACTCGCAAGCGTTGCTATCTCAAGCTTGTTTTCAAGTTTAGTTGCAAAAACCATAAGTCTTTATTTCTAGTCTACTTATATCTAAGTCTCGGATTAGGATATAAAGTGTAGTTGAGCGTTAGACTTCACAAAGTTCATCGATTGAAGACGAAGAACTACTAATGGGAGATTGTGGAACTTCATCAACAAAAGGTATGTGGAGACTTGAATTCATCAATCACTCAAAAGTATATCTACTCTATCTCCTATTTGAAGACAAAAGTCATATAGCTAGATAGACTTCGATTATACACATTTGATATTTCGAGCTGAGTTTAACTCACTTACATATTTCTCAAAATATGTGTTGGTAAGCTTTCGCTTTAACCAAGTTCATCTTATATTCTTGACGAAAGTCAAAAGATGATCATTTGAAAATCACCTGGTAATATCTTACATGATTTCTGTGAGACAGTCATTTGATGTAGATTCGTAATGTTTCGTCTTGATCATTCAATCACCTCAAAATTGCTTCGAAGCTAATAGTTTGTGTGAGACAGCTATTGTCGTCTTCTAAGAGTGTTTCAATGATTGAAATGTGAGTTTAGAAAAAATAACAATGATTGGATATATAGCACAATATGCGTACTTGTATGCTAACTGTTGCAAGATATTCCAAGTCCGGGAACCATAATATGCATACCCGTATGCGTACTGGTCGGTTAATGAAAGTCTGGGAACTTAGTATGCATAACGGTATGTGTACTCGCGTGAGTTTCAAGTTCCGGGATTTAATTGAGTTTGGAAGGTGTGCGTACCCATTCGCATACTAGCGAACCCAAACTTAGTCTGGCCACTTAGAAATGCGTACCCGTTTTCATACTTGAGTAGGTTATGTTCTAAAATCGGTTTGTTCATGAACAAATATATTTATATATATTAAGGAATGCAATCTTTTGCAAACCGTGGCTATAATGTCCATGAATTGATTCGAGTGAATAAAAATCGATTTTGCTTCAATTGCGTCTTGTATACTTCTATGAGAATATAAACAATTGAAAAACTCTAGAACTAGTTTTATTTGAGTCATTTGAACTAGTTATGGTTAAGATGAATATGGTTGATATGAAAGTGTTCATATGTCTAACTTTGGTTAAATATTGTTGATCCAACAAGGTGTACACGTTTAGATACGGTTACTCATATCTAAATGAAGTCTCTTTTCGTTTATGTGTACCAAGCTAAGTCTGATCTAACGGTTGAAAAATATTAGCTTGAGTCTAATCAGGTTTTCATATAACTGTGAATATTGAATACTTTGTTACCAAGGTAACATTCATTGCAAACCCTGATTTGAAGATTATATAATGGAGAACCCTAGAAACCTAATCCCCACACCTCCTGTGTGATACTGGTTGCGACTAGAGTCGATTCTCCTTTAACCTTAGGTTTTTCCAAAACCTTGTAGATTAACGACTTAAAGACTTCATTGGGGTTGTGAAGCCAGAACCAATTATTTCTCTGTAGTTGCATGTTCTGATCTTTCTGTTTTATATCGTATTGAGTACTATCTTCTCTAAGATTTGCTCGAGATTTAATCTTTGATAGGCAAGATAAAAAGTAGTCACAAACATCTCGTCTCATCATTTGTGATTCCACAATATCTTGTTTCGCTACCATACGATTAATATTATTGTGAGGTGATTGATATTACTAGGTTGTTCTTCGGGAATATAATTCCGGTGTATCTATTGGTTCATGTTCACCTTGATTTATCAAAAGACGAAACAAAACTCTTAGGTAATTCTGTGGGAGACAAATTTATCTATTTATTAGACTTTTCTGTGTGATACAGATTGGTTTATCAAGTCTTCGACTTTGGGTCGTAGCAACTCTTAGTTGTGGCTGAGATTAGCTAAGGGAATAAGTGCACAGAGTCCTGCTGGGATTCAGAGGTGTAAGGAATGCGACTGTACCTTGATCAGTGTCAGATTGGTTAGGGCTCAACTACATTCCAGTCTGAAGTTAACTTGGAGTAGCGTAGTGTCTGTAGCGGCTTAATACAGTGTGGTGTTCAAATCTGGACTAGGTCCCGGGTTTTTTTTTTGCATTTGCGGTTTCCTCGTTAACAAAATTTCTGGTGTATGTGTTATTTCTTTTCCGCATTATATTTGTTTATATAATTGAAATATCACATATTGTGCGTAGTTCAATCAATTAGATAATCCAACCGTTGGTTGTTGATATAAATTGATTGACACTTGAACATTGGTCTTTGGTACCGTTCAAGTTGTTTTACATAATAATCAGGCTCACGGATTTATATCTGTTTGATTTGCTGATTACATTGTGAAACAGAGATACAACTCTTGGATATATTTCCATTGATTGAGTCTGACTGTCTAGTTGATTTTCTTAGAATTATATTGGAGTTTGTCCATACAGATTGCCTAAACGAAATATTGGGTGAGGTTGTTAGACCCCCGCTTTTTCAATTGGTACCAGAGCAGGCAAACACGTTTAAGAACTTATAAGTATGTGCTTGTAGCGATCTGACTCTATGGACAGTAGTGCTATCTCTGATAAACGCATCACCAGAGACAAAAGCTCTTTTTCGATGAAATTTATTAAAGAAAAAGACTTGTCAATCTCACATATAGATGAACATTTTGTTCCTATGAAACAAACATGTATTGATGAGTGTTACCCCGATTACCTTTTGAACGAGTTTGACTCTGTTGAAGAAAGGGAAGCATCCAAAGAAAGTGAAATGATTTTAAAACTTTTTAGAATCCAGGTTGATAAAAACAATCAGTTGAAACACAAAATCAATGTTCTCATTGGTATAACAAGGGATCGTGTTCTTCGAATTAAGGCTCTTCGTGAGGCCAAACTCAAGGAGAATGCATTGGAAATTGAACATCTATTGAGTAAACTCTTTATTCAATGCAAAGGATGTTCTAAAGAGTCCTCTATACCGATCACTTTTGTCTCATCTGTAAATTCAGTTCCAGAAGTTAAGCCACATTCCCTTCCTATTGGAAAAAATGTGCCTGTATCTTCCTCAAATCAAGGAACCACCACATTCCTTGGAAGGAAGAAATATCTTAACAACGTGCCAAGTCTATAGCATAATGAACACAAGAACAAATATAGGTTGAATGACAACTATATTGTTCAACTTCAACACACCTTAGTATGACAATTCTTGAAGGTGTAACTGACATTAATATGTCTAAACCAATTGGTTTTAGCACTTTCCCTGTGAATCCTTTAGGAAAGTTAGTACAATTTGTTCCTCAAATGTTCATACTGGTAACAGTAATCTGAGCACAAATCGTCCAAAAAGGTTTCAATGAGGATCTTCTTCGGTTAAAAAGGGAGATGTTCTTGTTCTTGATGTGAATAAGGTATCAGAAGAAGGAAGCAAAAATGGATATGTGAAAGACAACCTAAATTTGACAATTGAAGGATACAAAGAGCTCATAAACAGGCTGTCAAATTCCTTTGATCAAAACCCTTTAGGTAATAATCCATATTATGCGTCTTATTTTGATGATAGTGTGTTTTATGATAACTTTTCACACCAAAAGGTTTCTCCTCCAAAAATAAGGAAAAGGAGGTTTAAATGTGAACAATGTTCACTTAATGAGCACAATGCTCATAGTTGTGCTAATTAATCACAAGGTTGAAACCTCACTCACAAAAATCCTGGTTGAGTGAGATATGATCAGGAATACTTTGTGGCAAAATGTTCTATGTTTGGTCGAGCTATTTTCTTGTCGTTCTTAGATGGATTATTTGTTGTAGACATTTTTGCACAAGTATATTTATCCTTGTTGAGTCTTGCTCTTATGATTGTGCTTTTGATTATCTTTATTCCTTTCCCCATGAATTTTTAATGGGTTAAATTGCTTCTCTTATGCTCTAAATTTTCTTCTTGAGAGAATATAAAATTTATTGAGCTAAGATTTGTGAAAATATTCACTTAGCAATATTTTGATTTGCAAACAGTTTCTCTTTGGTTTACCTTTTTCAGTAGTTTTTGTGTTCATGGGTCAAGGATGTGTTCGTACGGGTACCCATGTTACTTTTCATGAACCAAGTATAGAAACCCTAAAATTTCCCTAAAAACCGTTTATATACTTTTCTTTGTGAGATTGAGTTATTTATCTCAAGGTTTTCTCTTATCAAGAATGTCTTCTCCTCCTTGTTCTTGGGATTTTGCCAGATTATTTTGTTGATAATGCTATATATTTCGGTTTTAATGGGAAGAAGAGAAGAACCATCGTAGATGCTGATGAACTCAATCCTAATGTATCATGTTATTATGCATATACTCATCAAGATTTTGAAAAGGTTGAGATGTTCTCTGCTGAAGTGGTTCATGATTTTCTTAAATACTTTAAGAAGGCAAAACTGCAGCTCGTTGATACTATGAAGGGTCTCGATGTGTTAAAAATTGAGTCGAAAAAGGTTAACTCTAAACTTGTTCTCATAAAAAAACATGTGAAAGATCTTCTCAATTAAGATATATTCTCCAAAGAAGCGGTTGATGCTGTCAAAAGTCTTGAAACCCTTGAAGCTTCCGAACGTGAACTTTGATTTAGCTTGTGATCGGTTTTTGTTTTTAGATTTATTTTGTTTTATCTAGGAAACTTCTTATGAGAACTTATTCTTGTGTTTTAATAAGGATAACTAGGGTTTGGAATAACAATTATTGTGAGTACAAATAGCTATTGCCAACGATTTTCATCTTGCAATGTCTTTAGATTTATTTATTTAAATTCTAAAGTTTATTTGGAAGATGATTTTGCAGTATTAATCTTTACTGGTTTTATATATTGCAAAAATTGTTATGGGATATGTGTGTTTGTGCTGTGGACTATGATTGTCCCATATATGTCAAAAGTTAAGCCTATTATGTCATTATGCAAATATTGATGGAAGATATGATGAACTTTTGATTGCAAAGATTAAGTCAATTATATGTCTTTATGAAAATATTGATGAAAAATATAATGAATCTTTGAATATTCCGCAGTATTGATCTTTCCATGATCCACTTCTATGTGAAAGTACTGTGCGGCTCTGTAAGTTCTCTTATGTTGAGCATTTCGATTAAATTAATGTTAATTTAATTGAGTGTTTTGGATACAAATTCATGTCTCATGTAATTTGTTAATGTTTGTTGATGGTGGATTTTCGACAAAGGTAAAAATCGTAAAATCATGATACTGCATATTTCTGACCCGGCTTCAGGAACGCATGTGACGATTCATATTTTACGATCCGTGAACCGTATTCACGATATCTGATCGAGTACCTCTCAGAGCCACGATGAATATGATTCTCGAAAGGCCTCCCACTTGCTGAGCGTTCGATGCTGCACATTTCATCGTGCCCCTCTATGTAGAAGAAAGATTGGGCGGTCCTCCATACACAATTGTTTGTTGAGAGGACAGAACGCCTTCAGAACGTCGGCGACACTCGTTGTTCCCTGACTACATAGAGGTACTTGCCTCTACATAGAAGAACGATTGGGCGGTCCTCCATACATAATTGTTTGTTAAGAGGGCAGAACGCCTTCAGGACATCGACGACACTCGTTGTTCCCTGACTATGTAGAGAGACCGTGTATAGATTCATGCGGTTCTCCATACATGATTGTTGAGAGGGAAAAACGCCTTCAGGACGTTAACGACGCTGCACGTTGTTCCCTGACTATACACTTTTCTGAACGGGTATGACGCGCTAATATCCCTTCTGCAATAGATTAATTCTACCGTGGCATTCACCACTGAATTCCTAGAAGATAATCAATTTTATCTCATTACTCTTATTCCATGGTCGAATCCACGGACGATCCCATGGAATGGTAATTGATAATCATTTTATCTCATTATTCCGATTTCATGATCGAATCCACGGCTGACCTCATGGAATAATAATAGATAATTTTATTACTCCGATTCTATGGTCGAATCCACGATCCCATAGAATGGTAATACTCATTTTATTATTCCGAATCCATGGTAGAATCCACGGCTGATCCCATGGATTGATAATAAATAACTACTCACCTTTATTACTCAGTTTCATGAACCGTTCTCCACTGAATTTCATAAATTAGTAATAAATATTCAACAAACAGGCATCTGGATTATCACCGAGTAAGCCCAAAGAAAATGGTGCAAGTGTACTCAACAACGATGCACGAACATGCACCCAAATTCACAAATGAGCACCAAAAATATGGACAAATGAGGAATCCTACACAAATCAGGAGAGATAAAATAATAATTAAAAAATATAGAGGGGCGCATAGGGACGGGCCCACCGGCCGGCCGGTCATGACCTAGCTGTGGCCGATCCACACGCCCCTCCCTTTGTTTTTATTATTATTTTTGTTATTTCATGGTCCCATGAAAACTTTCTCATTCCATCAAATTTCCTTGTTTGAGCAAAACTCGTGGTTTCTCCATATTTTCATGGTTTCATGAAAAATAATAAAATAAGGAAAGGTGTTGCGGGATCGGGCTACCTAGCCGGCCGGCCATGCCCTAGCCGTGGCCGGTCCCACACATTGCAATCCTTATTTTCATAATTATTATTTTTCTAAATCATGAAAACTCCTCCGTTTGAGCAAAAAATCATGGTTTCCTCATATTTTCTCAAATATTGCTCAAACCATGAAAAAACCAACACGGTCACACGACCGACTAGGCTACTCACTAAAATATATTAAAATATTATCATTTTAATATTCACGAAATATTGATCAAAAGAGCATACTTGCTCATTCGAGCAAAAAATCAAGAATTTCAGTCAAGATCAAACTCTTCTGAAAATCCACAATATTGCTCAAACAAACATCAAAGAATACCAAAACTCTCAAAACTGAGACACAGACATCATGATGACACGGGCATGCCTCCTTGACCGACCAAGGCCGGCCCCAAGGTTTGTACAAAGCCGGTCCCACACATATTCACAATTTTGACCTAATTTGCTCAATTGCTCATATTGAGTCCCAAACTCTTTCCAACCGACTTGGAATTTTCTCAAACGACCATCATTGGTCCCGTGACCACCAGGGGCCGGTCCGATGACCTCCTGGTCTGTCCCTCACTTCTCCATAAATTAGGTTTTTTCACTTAATGCTCAGATGAGCACTATTTTAATAAATGATTAAACCAGCATTTAATCATCTTTTCACCAACTGGTCAACAAAAAACTTTGGTGCATACTCACTCGAGCACTCAGGCGCCACATGGTCGTCCATCATCCCATGTGGTCGGTCCTTCTTTCACCCAGTAACCTATTTTCAGTAATTCATCAACTGATGCACAATTGATCAAAAATTAGGGTTTTGAACAAACGCTCAAAAATCACAAATTCTGAGTAAGTTCAAACACCAATAATTTTATGATTGATCCAGAAATCAATATCTAAATTAATTATACAATATTTGGTCAGCTGCCAATATTTTAATTAATTATTATCTGGTCACACTACCAGTAATTCATCGAATGAGCAATACTTGCTCATCTGCTCAAATATTGATAAAACTACCAATATTCAGTGATTTATCAAATGAGAAATACTTGCTCAAACACTCGATTCAGATATTAATATTCAGTAATTTATCGAACAATTACTCAATATTTGCTCAATTCGTCAATATTGGTCCGACTATCAATATCCAACAATTCATCACGTAAGCAATATTTGCTCACATGAGCAATATTTGCTCAGTTTATCATCATGTTGATCCTACTATCAACAGTTACACAAGAATTGCACGTCATTGCGAACGTGCTCAATTCACGAATTCTAGAGTGTTTAGGTAATTATGCTCAACTCAATAATATTTAGACTCACCGTCTAATCAGTCAACAATCAACCAACTAATACATGTCTGCCTTGCAGACTCCACGTTCTTGAGACATCAATCACGTCACATAGGGGGATATCAATTAGGGTTTTGGTCTGGCGGCCTACGACACGTGAATTCATACACGATGAGAAATGTGAGTAAGTCGTGCAAACGGTTGAAGGAGTTAGCAAAGTAGTGGGTGGATGGTTAACCAAGTATCTGCACGACCTGGAACTGGTTTCACCACGATTTCCCACTCTTTCACTCAAGAAACCATCACACTTATAGGGATAAAGGTGTTTACTATTCTGACAATATAAATAAGTCTCTGGATCCATGATTGAGACAGACAACATTGGTCTACACAGAATTTTCCGAGTAATCACTCTCAACAATTCATCAATCTATCAGTAATTATTCGAAACTTCAGCAGTTCACCAATGCAGAAACCTACAACACATCCACCATCCCTGATCAATCATTGATCCACACAATTTTCAGCTTCCCTCCTATAGATCAACCCATCTCCCTCTTTGGGACCGAATTGACTTTGGAACGACCATTGACTTGGTTTAGGCCGGAGTCCTACAGATTGATCTCTCGAATCTAAGCACTCCCTTTGCAATCCATATGTGTGAGGTTAATAAGTGTGCTCGATTGAGGAGTCTTCGATCGCTCCATCGTCTCTTCATTCCCTAGAAAACCAACGAACCATTTTTCCATATCTACAATGTCCAAAGAAATCCTTCTTTTCTTGTAAAAGTAAGGTCGCTCTTGTTGTTCTTTCGGGAATGACATTTTATGGGGGAGAGTTCTTAATTGAACTTGTACTTAATCGCCAAATCTTTGTAGGGAGTGCGACTGAGGAATATTGCAGGAGTTATCTTGTATCTTTATAAACTCCTTGATGAATACACTAAGTTTCGACTATGTTAAATCATCAAAACAAAGTTGATATGTTCTCTTTTAGTCATGAAGCATCTCTATAAGAATTTCATTATGATCCCATTAGTTTTTGTAACTTTGCCAATTTATATTGACAAAGAGGGGAGAATTAATGTGTAGTTCACACTACAAATACATATGGTTTACGGATCATTATGTTAGGAGGAGTGGTTTTCATGTGAGATGAAGTATTGACTAAGAGGGAGTGATACATATCACCATAGTATTGTTATCAAAGTTTTGATACAATTGGACTTTGATGCAGTATAATGATACTATGACACTGTATAACAATGATTGAGAGCTATTGTTTTCTCATAGTTATAGCTAGGATCTTCAACAACTATGATGATGAGTTGAACACGTTCAGAATCACTGGAGTACTTGGAAGTGACGAAGATTTCGAGTAATGTTAAAGAACCAAGGAAATCAAGCATTTGGATGAGAAGCTACAAAGTTTATTTATTTTGTAATCCATATATATTGATAGTTTTGTCGCTAAAATTGACAAAGGGGGAGATTGTTAGAGCACTGTTCGGTCAAACTCGCAAGCGTTGCTATTTCAAGCTTGTTGTCAAGTTTAGTTGCCAAAACTATAAGTCTTGATTTCTAGTCTACTTGTAGCTAAGTCTCGGATTAGGATAAAAAGTGTAGTTGAGCATTAGACTGCACGGCGTTCATCGATTAAAGACGAAAAACTATTAATGGGATCTTGTGGAACTTCATCAACAAAAGGTATGTGGATACTTGAACTCATCTCTCACTAAAAAGTCTATCTACTCTATCTCCTATTTGAGACAAAAGTCGTATAGCTGTATAGACTTTGATTATACACATTTGATATTTCGAGCTGAGTTTAACTCGCTTACATATTTCTCGAAATATGTATTGGTAAGCTTTCTCTTTAACCAAGTTCATATTATATTCTTGACGAAATTCAAAAGATGATCATGTGCGAATCGCCTGGTAGCATCTTACATGATTTGTGTGAGACAGTCATTTGATGTAGACTCGGAATGTTTCGTATTGATCATTCGATCACTTGAAAATTGCTTCGAAGCTAATAGTTTGTGTGAGACAGCTATTGTCGTCTCCTAAGAATGTTTCAATTATTGAAATGGGAGTTTAGAAAAAATAACCATGATTGGATATAACACAGTATGCATACTTGTATGCTAACTGTTGCAAGATATTCCAAGTCCGGGAACCATAGTATGCATACCCGTATGCGTACTGGTTGGTTAATGAAAGTCCGGGAACTTAGTATGCATACCAGTATGTGTACTGGCGCGAGTTTCAAGTTCCGAGATTTAACTGAGTTTGGAAGGTATGCGTACCCGTTCGCATACTGGAAAACCCAAACTTAGTCCGGCCACTTAGGTATGTGTACCCGTTTGCATATTTGAATAGGTTATTTTCTAAAATTGGTTTGTTCATGAACTAATACATTTATATATTAAGGAATGAAATCTTCTGCAAACCGTGGCTATAATGTTCATGAATAGATTCGAGTGAATGCATACCGATTTTGCTTCAATTGTGTCTTGTATACTTCTATGAGAATATAAACAATTGAACAACTCTAGAACTAGTTTTATTTGAGTCATTTGAACTAGTTATGGTTAACATGAATACGGTTGATATGAAATTTTTCATATGGCTAACTTCGGTTAACTATTGTTGTGCCAACAAGGAGTACACGTTTAGGTACGGTTACTCATATCTAAATGAAGTCACTTTTCATTTGTGTGTAACAAGCTAAGTTCGATCTAACGGTTGAAAGATATTAGCTTGAGTCTAATAGGGTTTTCATCTAACGGTGAATATTGAATGCTTTGTTACCAAGGTAACATTGATTGCAAACCCTGATTTGAAGACTATATAAGGGAAAACTCTAGAAACTGGGAAACCTAATCCCCACATCTCCTGTGTGATACTAGTTGCGACTAGAGTCGATTCTCCCTTAACCTTAGGTTTTTCCAAAACTTTGTAGGTTAACGAATTAAAGACTTCATTGGGATTATGAAGCCAGGCCCAATTATTTCTCTGTAGTTGCATATTCTGATCTTGCTGTTTTCTATCATATTGAGTACTATCTTCTCTAAGATTTGCTCGAGATTTAATCTCTGATAGGTAAGATAAAAAGTAGTCACAAACATCTTCGTCTCATCGTTTGTGATTCCACAATATCTTTTTTCGCTACCATACGATTAAGATTATTGTGAGGTGATTGATATTACTAAGTTGTTCTGCGGGAATACAAGTCCGTTGTATCAATTGGTTCATGTTCACCTTGATTTATCAAAATACGGAACAAAACTCTTAGGTATTTCTGTGGGAGACAGATTTACCTATTTAATAGACTTTTCTGTGTGAGACAGATTGGTTTATCAAGTCTTTGACTTTGGGTCGAAGCAACTCTTAGTTGTGGGTGAGATCATCTAACGAAATCAAGTGCACAGAGTCCTGCTCGGATTCAGAGGCGTAAGGAACACGACTGTACCTTGATCAGTGTGAAATTGGTTAAGGCTCAACTACGTTCCAGTCCGAAGTTAACTTGGAGTAGGCTAGTGTCTGTAGCGGCTTAATACAGTGTGGTGTTCAAATATGGACTAGGTCCCGGGGGTTTTCTGCATTTGTGGTTTCCTCGTTAACAAAATTTCTGGTGCTTGTGTTATTTCTTTTCCGCATTATATTTGTTTATATAATTGAATTATCACCGGTTGTAAGTAGTTCAATCAATTATATAATCCAACTTTGGTTGTTGATATAAATTGATTGACACTTGAACACTGGTCTTTGGTACCGTTCAAGTTGTTTCACATAATAATCAGGCTCATGGATTTCTATCTGTGTGATTTGCTGATTACATTGTGAAACAGATATACAAATCTTGGATATATTTCCATTGATTGAGTCTGACTGTCTAGTTGATTATCTTCGAATTATATTGGATTTTCTCCATACAAATTGCCTAATATTGGGTGAGGTTGTTAGACCATCGTTTTTTCAAGTATAACTCCCATAACCTGTCTTTTTTGTAAATAGTCCTCCACAGACACATTGGAATAAGCTTGATGAGAAAATGACCAAATTTCTGAGGACTAAATCCATATAAAGATTCAAAAGGAGTGATATTAAGGCTAGAATGATATGTGGAATTAAACCACCATTCAGCTAAGGAAATCCAATTAACCCATTTTGAAGGTCTATAGATAGTTATGCACCTTAAATAAGATTCAAGGCGTGCACTGACTCTTTCAGTCTTCCCATCTGTCTGAGGATGGATGCAGAGCTCAGGTGCAGTGTTGTTCGCATCCTAGTGAATAACTCTTGCCAGACGAAACTATTGTAGCAGGCAATCCATGTAGTTTGAAGATGTTATCAAGAAATACCTTTGCTACAGATGCAGTTATGAAGGATGACTGAGTGGCAAGAAATGGATGTACTTGGTGAACCTATCCACGACCACCAGATGGCCTCTTTTCCCTCTGACTTTGGTAACCCAGTGATAAAGTCCATGGAAATGTGCTTCCATGCTTGATCAGGAACTGGTGATGGTTGCAGCAACCCACCTGGAGAAGTATGTGGTACTTTGTGCTGCTGGAAGATGTCACACTCCTTGATGTATTGGAGTAAATACTTTTTCATTCCTACCCAATAAAAATATTCCTTTGCTCTTTGATAGCTGGCCTGAGTACCTGAATGTCTCCCATAGAGGAAGAATGGACAACATCCATCATTTGTTGTCTCAATGTCCCAGCTGAGCCAATATATACTCTATTCTTGTATCTCAAAACACCTTGTGTAAGTGTATAAGGAGTTCTGCTAGAAGGAGAAACTGTCAATTGAGGAACCAGTTCAGAGGCTAACTTATCTGAGTTGTAGCTATTTTGCACTTCTCCAAGATGTGTAGGTTGCAGTTGAGAGATGAGATGACATTGAGGAGAGTCAGAGTGCGGAACCATGGATAATGCATCAACTACCTTATTCTCAACTCCATTCTTGTAAGACACTGCATAGTCATACCCTAACAGTTTGGAAAGCCACTTCTGCTGCATCATAGAATGAAGTTTCCGTTCCATGAAATATTTCAGACTCTGGTGGTCTGTTTATATAGTAAAATGATTACCCATCATGTAAGGCCTCCACTTTGCTACTGCCATTACTATAGCAAGTAATTATTTTTCATAAGTGGACATAGAGAGAAACCTTGTCTTCATGCCTTTGTTGAAGTAAGCAATTGGCCTCTTGTTCTGTGTTAAAACTGCACCCACTCCTGTATCACAAGCATCAGTCTCTACTTCAAAGGGATGAGTGAAGTCATACAGGACTAGTACTGAGGTTGTAGTGACAGCTCTCTTGAGGGTTTCAAATGCATTCTGAGCTTCAGCATTCCAAATAAAATTATCCTTCTTTAGTAAACCTGTCAAAGTCCTACAAATAACCTCATAACTTCTCACAAACTTTCTATAGTATCCGGTGAGGCCTAAGAACCCTCTAAGTTCTTTCAAGGTGGTGGGCACATGCCATTTGAGCATGCACTCAATATTTGCTGGGTCAGCTGCTACACCTTCTCCTGTGATGGTGTGGCCCAGATACTCCACATTGGACTGACCAAAAGTACATTTGCTGAGTTTGGCAAATAGAGTGTGCTGTTGTAGAGTCTTGTGAGTAACTTCCAAATACCCTAAATGTGATTCCATGTCAGGATTGTATACCATGATGTCTTCGAATAACACTAATGAACTTTCTCAGATGTGGCTTAAAGACATCATTCATCAGTGCTTGAAAATATGCTGGGGCATTGGTTAAGCCAAATGGCATTACCATGAACTCATAATTCCCTTGGTGAGTCTTAAAAGCAGTCTTGTATGTATCTGGATGGTAGACTCGAATTTGGTGATATCTAGCCCTCAAGTCTATCTTGGTGAATACCTTGGAACCAAAGAGTTTATCTATGATAGGGATAAGATACTTGTCCCTGACAGTAGCTTCATTCAATTTCATGTAATCTACACAGAACCACCAACTTCCACCCTTCTTATTAACAAGTAGAATTTGAGAAGAAAAAGGATTGCGACTGGGTTAGATCACACCTGACTTAAGCATCTCTCGCACTAACTTCTCAAACACCTCCTTATGAATGTAGGGAATTTGATATGACCTTTGGTTGGGTGGTGTAGTGAGTGGGTTTAAGGGAATATGGTGATCATGTGATATTAAAGTGGGTAGTGCTTTAGGTTCTTGAAAAACAGATTCATATTTTTGTAGTAGGGTAAAATGGGAGCCGGTGTTGATGGCTATTCTTCATATGCAGCGATGGAAAAAAGTCTGCCCATCATTCCATTTTTATTCTTCTTAAGACACTTATGTAAAACTCTATCAGTCATCATAGAAATTTGAGAAGAGGGAGTATTAACTTGGAGCTTGATGTTCTCTCTCTCCATAGAAAATTCCACAAGCTTGTTGAAGTCAAAGACCATTGGAATCATCCCTCTCATCCAGTCTACCCCTAGTACCATGTCACAACCACCAAAAGTTAAGAGTTACATATCAAATTTGAAGTCGTGTCCTTACATATTCCATTGAAAGGAGGGACACTTAGCATCACTAATCATTTGGTTTCCATTACCTACGACTACCAATAATGAGGATGCAAGAATTATGTGTCCTCCACATATGGTTGCAACTGCAGGGTCTAAAAAGTTGTGTGTACTGCCACCGTCTATCAGAATGGTCAGAGACTGCTTCTTAGATGCTCTTTATATCCGAATGGTGTTGTGGGAGACATTTCCAGCTAGGTTATGTACTGAAATCTCGACTTCCTCTTCCTGATTAGGAGATACAGGAGTTTCAAGAAGTGAGTCTTCTCCAGAGTGTGTTTAATCTTCATCATCAGCAGCTAACATATAAGTTTTTTGTTTGATGCACTTATGGCATGCTTGAAAAACTTCATCGCAATTATAACAAAGACCCTTCTCCATTGTCTTTCGCATCTCTGCGTAGGATAATTTTTTGATAGGTGGTGAGGAACTTGCAGAAGAGGATGCAAAATTTTTTGTGTAGGTTTTTGGACTTGTAACTGGAGATGAAGTACTCCTTTGGGTATAACTATTTTGGACATATAATGGGCGAGGTTTGTAGGGAGATATGTTTTTCTTAGCTGCATTCTCAATGAGAGTTTCTTGCATTCAGGCTAAGTGAACTGCATTTGCCAGTATCTTTGGTAAAAAAATTTGAACGTGCAGTCTGAGTTCATCCTTAAGGCCACTGATGAAACTAGAAGTAAAATATTCTTCTATGAGGTGAGGGTTTTTAGCTAACATCAGAGCCTTTAACTCTTCAATAACCTCCTGGTAACCAAGGACAAAACCAATTTGGCTCAACTTATTAAACTCCCCTACAACATCATCATGCCCAAGTTCTTGAAAACGCAAGAAAATGTCTCTAAGGAAATCTTCCCATGCTACCACTTGTTTACCAATCTGATAATCTTGAAACCAAATATCATCCTTCCCCTCTAAGTACATGGAAGCTATATAACCATTTGAGGGTCTGACATATTATGCATAATAAAGAATTTTCTACACTTCCGAATCTAGGATCTGGGGTTTGTTCCATCAAATCAAGGAAACTCTATCCTAGGTCTAGGTTGTTGAAATTGATTTTGATCCTGATTTTCAAACAAATAGTGAGGTTGTAAGATATTTTCACCTGAATTTGTATGGTTTCCATTCGGCGCAGGACCCAAGAGTCCATTAGTTGTATTCTGATGAGTGTCTTGATTTGAACTCCTTATATTTGAAGTTTCAATGTAATGGTCAAGTTGAGAAGCAAAATAAGCATTAATTACACTCATAAACTCAGACGTAGGTTTATTCTGAGCTTCTTTGATTTCTGCAACCGATTTCATAACTACATCATATTTCACCGATGAATCACTTTGAGATCTAGTTAGTTCATCCATATTCTTATTAGAATCAGCTTGAGCTCTAGTAAGCTCATCGATCTTCTTAGTAAGTTCTTCAACAGCTGCTTTGTTATCCATAACAGGTCCAGAGGATAGATGCTCTTGATACCAATTTGTAGTGATCTACACTACAAAAGATCGAAACCCTGAGAATCAAAGGTTAGGTTAAGGGAAGAGAGGAAGAAATGAGGTAGATAAGAGCTGCAGTTTAGAGAGAGAATTTTAATAATATTCAACTTAAGGTATCCAATGTCAGAGAGGATACAAATACACGTCTATTAGTCATGTACTACACATGACTTGTTAAAGGCACACAATACAATTATAAGGGCACCAGGCAGTACAAGTAAAAGGGCACCAGGCTAACAATAATAAAATGGTCTATGACATATATCAGCTTAATTCTGAGAGTATTCAAAACTGGACTAGGTCCCGGGGTTTTTCAGCATCTGCGGTTTCCTGTTTAACAAAATCTTGATGTGTCTTTTACTTTGATTTTCACATTATGATTGTTATTATAATTAAGTAAAATACACAAGTACGTTAACTTCGTAATACTTGATAGTGATCTTATAGATTTTGGTTATTACCGAACCTATTATCAAGTAACACACTTTGTTGTAGTATTGTCTCGATCTTGTATCCATAGTCAATCACACAAGTTATCTTGTTGTTGTATTGTCTCGATCTTGTATCCATAGACAATCACACGAAGTGTGAACCGAATTGTCATATTTTATCGACTCTGTCCATATACGATCACATTCGGTAGATGACTTATAGGTTGATAATAAAAGATTGTGGTGTATTTGGGTACCCTCGTCTTTTCACAAGGCATAATATAATTTGTATCATTAATGAAATCATATCATTTTATTGCCTCTGACTATGTCCATGAATCAATACTGGAGGACACTCCGAAGTTTAATGATTATAGAGAACAATGAAATCCTAAAGGATTATCAGAACAACACGAGTCAATGGAAAGATCATGCGAGCATATTAATGGTTATTTTTATATATAGTTGCTCGAGGAAATAGAACACAATGAGATCGAACCATGCTTCTTATTGTTTAATGTCAACAAAGAGCATATTTGTCCTACACAATCCAGGTAGAACTTGATTCTTTTACAAATATACATGTATTTGGTGAGTTAGTGCTAACCAACCAAGTGTAAAGCCTATGGGACATACATGATTATTTGTCATAAAGCAGTGGGAAGAATGAAGTCTCAAAGTATCAAAATTCACCTTGTGGCGCGAGGTTTCTCACAAAGCCCTGGAATTGTCCACTTGTAATGAATGTTATAGCGTTCCGCTACTTAGTTAGCTTGTTAATCAAAAGGAACTGAAATGCAACATATGTATGTGGTTATTACGTATCTCTGAAAGAATCAAGAGATAAAAGATATTTACAAAAGGGCTTAATAGTCTTTTTTTACCCAAATCAAGTGACTTTAGACCACAAAGTGCATTTACAATTAGACTGGACGTTCACTTACAGAATTAAACAATCATGTGAATGTGGTATAACCGTCTAAGTGGCTATTTGATTTGGAGGGGATAGACAAGTAAGGTATTTTTTCTTGCGTATTCACAAACAAGTTCCTGATTTGGAATTGTAGCTACCTATGTCGTTGGTACATATATGATGGGTGCTCTTGACGTAGTAAGAGATCCTACAAGCTACTCTAAATCCAAATTTGAGTTGAGAAATCTAGGGAAAGCTCGATCGAAAATTGAGATTGTGGTATATTATTCCACCAATTTGCATAGGTCTAAAGTTTTCAGGCAATTTAACAAGGACATGCATCCTGCTAGCACTCCCATGGTTAGTCGAGGGTCAAATGTAAGTAAATGACCAATTCGTCTAAAGGAAGATGCCAAAGATGTTTCGGGAGATCGATTTCCCTTATCTAAGTACAATAGACGCATTATTGTACTTAACATAATGTACTCGACCAAATGTTACATCCTCAATGAACTTGTTAGCTAGATATAGCTAAGCGCCAACTTAACGACATTGGAATGAGATAATGAACATAATCATATACTTAAAAGTAATCATTGACAAGAGTTTGTTTTATCCCTGCAAATGAATGCAAAAGGAACTGCATCCAAAGGTTGTTGATTATGAAGGAACAATAATATCTTCTACAACGAAAGTAATCAGGGGGAGATATGGTAGATTATTTTCTAAGTTATTACCGATATTAAGTTCGAAAAGTACATGACTAAATGAACTGTCTGGAACAACTCTAAAAGTAATCAGGGGAAGATGCCGACATCAGGGGGAGGATCCAAGGATATGATGTCGACATATTTTACTTCGACATTGAAGTTGTGTTGTACTTTTTCCCCTTGATCGATAATAGTTTTTCCCACAGGGTTTTGTTACTCGGCAAGGTTTTTAATGAGACAATAACAAACACCGAGAAGTAATTTCCCAACTAAGGATATTGTCTTTCTCACGAGGATTTTCTGCCTTAGGAGTTGTGAAGCAACTAGTCAACTTCAACGGAGAAAAGTGATCATCTGCAATGGATCACCTTTACTTGCATCTGTCACGTTGTACTCTTTTTCCTTGTCAAGGTTTTAATGAGAAAACGTATTCGAGTCCAACTATGTTCTAATCTTGCTTAATATTGTACTCTTTTCTTTAGTTCGGGTTTTGTCCCTCTGGGTTTTCCTGACGAAGTTTTTAACGACGCAATTAACTTAGACTTGTCGGTCCTTGAAGATCGTATTGCATGTGATGAACTACATGTAAAGTACGGGACAACATGTGAAGTACTACATGTGAATAGTTGTACCAACGTTTTTTCCCATTGAGTTTTTCCTTGTCAAAGTTTTAATGAGGCAATTGATTTCGGCGTAAGTCATCAAGGAGAGGACAACATTTGAAGAACTACATTCGAAGCACTATATGTGAAGCACTGCATATGAAGTTCTATTGGACCGTACAATGGGGAGTGTTGTAGGGCCTACATCCCAACTGGATACCTAGGGTTTACCTTTTAATATATATGTAGGATATTTGTATCCATGTAACTCTACTACTGTGATGAATAAGAAACTCTCTGCATCTTTGTGTTTTGCTTTGATTCCACTACAACAAACCAAATATTATGTAGATGTCAAGCACATAAAAATTAGATTATAGTAAGAACAACATATGCATGTAGCAATATCTGATTGAAAATTCCGACAAGTAAAAAAGAAGGAATTCCAATTTAAACTACGAGTGGATGAACCGATTGAATCCAAGAGAAATAAAAAATACAAAATTGATAATTGGGCCAAGTTTCTTCTTCTCGATATAATTCAAATATCATTTGTAGCAAACCAATATTACATGGATGCCAAATACATCAAAACTAAATTGTAACAAAAAACATGTTTACAATGATAGATACATGATTGAAAATTTCGATGAATAAAAGAAAACGAATTCTAACCCAAAACAAGATTAAATGAACCGATTGAATCCAAGGAAAAATGACATTCACAAGATATATTAACCATTTGATCTTTGATAAGTTGTCTTTTGTATTCCTGATAAACTGAATCTCCAATGATGTATGAGTAATCTTCCCAATTTGTTGACTGGTAGTTGGGAATCCCCGAGACGTACTTAAAAATCCACGTAATTAATCACGATCAATGTGCCAGGAAAAAGAGAATCTTCATGAAGGTGAAGGCAAGAAGTGTTTAATATGCAGACAATAAACCGTTAACAGACATTCAAAGAAATATAAAACTTTATAATTTATTGTTCAACGATATTCCTTGGTACTCAAGGTGATCCTGTGCCGAAATAAATTAAGAATCTTCTAATTAAGTTTTTTGATTTTATATGCTTTAATTACCAGCAATTAATGCATATCTCTAGAGAATAAAAGTAGTATTGTGCATTTACTAATTGGAGATTTTCTATTGAGATATTTCAGAAATATTGGACAAGCATTTATTGGAATTAGGAAAACCGATTTTTGCCATTCATTGCATATCTTGAGAATATCTTCGGTTTTGGAAATTCCTCGGTGTCCAAACATCCTTGGTTTATAAATACCTAAGTTTGCATTTATAGCAAACTATCCTAAGAGCTAGGCAAACTTCATTTCTTATTGTTCTTGGTGGAGCCGTCTATTCGGAGAGGAAAGTATCCTAATTAGGTGAAATCTCTTACGAGTACCATTGGTGGGAAACTAGATAATTTCAGTATTATTAGTTTTCAATTGATTTGATTGACTAACAGTTGTTTAAAATTTGATTTCACCTAGTTGTTTATGCTTGAGAATCTTCTCTTCTAATATAAGATTCACTCAAACTAGATTAGAGTATCGATGGGATCTTTAAAACTGTTGTTATATTTAAAGACATCTTGTGATAATACATTGTTAACAGACTTCGTTCGGTGCGTGATTTATCACAAGAGATTTAAGTGGTGTTGTGCAGGTTTTGAAGATAAAAAAAATTTGAAAACGAAGAAGATTTCTTATTAGCTTTCGTATCTTGTGAATTGTGTGCACAAACTTTGATCGGCTGGGATCCAACTAGAATCAGATTATCTTTGATAGACTTGATTTATTAGTTGCGTGAGATTGACATCACCTTATTTGATATCTATACTGATTGATTGCGAATCTAGAAATTGATTATTTCGATAATCAATATTTAGATTGATCTAACTAGATAAAGGAGTTTATTAGATTAAACACAAGAGCCTTTGTAAACAACTCATTAATATCTTCTAGCAAAATTGATTAGAGTGGTTACCAAACAGATTCTTCCTTTGCTGTTCGGAATACGATCCTAAGGACTTTCTATTCACGTGTGTGACTCTAGAAGTCGAAGGCGCAGGGATACTGAGGGAACTAAGTAGCTAGGGGTAGTCTTCTTGGTCTCAACTATACGAAGTTGGTGTTAGATTTTGTATAATGGCTTAATTCTGAAAGTACTAAAAACTGTACTTGGTCCCGATTTTTTTTTTTGCATATGCGGTTTCCTTGTTAACAAAATCTTGTTGTGTCTTTTATTTGGATTTCCGCACTATAATTGTTTATTATAATAAAGTAAAATACACATATACGTTAACTCCGCAGTACTTGATAGTGGCCATATAGAATTTGGATATTATCGAACCTATTATCAAGTATCACACTTTGTTGTAGTATTGTCTCGATCTTGTATCCATAGTAAATCACACAAGTTATCTTGTTGTTGTATTGTCTTGATCTCGCATCCATAGACAATCACATTAAGTGTGAACCGAATCGTCATATTGTCTTGACTCTGTTCATAGACGATCACGTTCAGTAGAGGACTTATAGGTTGATAAATAAAAGATTGTGGTGTATCTAGGTACCCTCGTCTTTTCAATTGGTATCAGAGCAGGCAAACACGAAAAGATCTAACAACTTATGTTTGGTGCGATACCACCTATAAGAATTTAATCTATGTATGATCCAGTTAGCGTTGCACAAGATTATGAATACTCAAAAGTTGAAAATGCTACTACTGCGTTAACTCATAATCCAGGAGTTAAGGAGATTAATAGTGCATTTGAGTCAAACTATGATGCCAAAGAAGATGTTGAGAAAGATTTGGTAAAACTCTTAAAGCCTATAAGATCTCTATCTACAAGGATGTTAATATTAAATACAGAATCTAATCTTCTTAAGAAAGAGATCAGAGAAAAAGACATTCAACTACATATTCTAGCCAAAGAGAATATGGATCTCGCGATCAAAGTAGAAGCTCTTAGCAAATATGTTACTCAAGAACAAGAGGCTCATCCTATGACTCTGCCTGTTCTGTTATAATTTCTTCTGATGAGGAAACCAAAATTCCTTGCTCGATTTTTACAGATTCTGATAACAAGACTTCTTTAATCATGTCTGAAACAAATCATGATGATGGTAGTCTGCCTAATTAACTACATCAAGTCATAAGAGAATGAAAAACCATCTTCTACAACTACTGATGATCAAACTACATCATGTCCAAATGAAACTTTGATCCGGTTCCGTGAGAAAGATTCTAAGAATACAACTTTCAGTCACTTGACATGAAACTTATACTTCTTCAAAATACTGTTGCAAAAGTATTAAAAAAAGTTTTTTGTCTTAAAAAACTGAAAAATCATTCCTCAGTAGAAAGACATAATTTACCCCAACCCGTTAAAATCAACTCAAAAAGAATCATATGAAAGAGTTGATAATCACTTCTGGAAAAAGGTTCCACCTCACTCATTTCGAAACAATTTCTGTTTACATGAAGGTAGTTCACCTACTGAATGCTTCCAGAAGAAAGGGAAGGAAATAATTTCTGCCAAAAGAAGATTTCCAATAATTGTTTCCGATGATCAAGCTGATGTGCATAATAAGGAAATCCTTAGAATGAGAAAATCTTATGAAAATATCATTAACATAAATAAGAGAGATTTATCCATCTCTGAAAATTCTCACATCAGTACAGTTCCTCCTCATGATCCAAATCTCATTGCGATTAAGAAAGGTCAACTTTCTAGGAGAAAATATGTTGGGCAAAAATTTCCAAAGAGAAACATGAACTACGTTTCTGATACTCGTTGTAAGCACGATAAGGCTTACTCCGAAACAACCTAGTTGTATGGAGAATGTGCATCCTCATCAAAGTTCGTGCACATAACTTTTGGGATGAGGAAGAGAGCACATGTTTTTTGTGTTTGTACTAGAAAAATCTGTGACAAATACTGTAGCAATAAAATGCTTAATTTCCTTGGCTCTTCAACTTCCTTGAATTTTTTGCTACTTCAAGTTCTCCATCGATTCTGAATGTGTTCAACTCAGCATCATTGTTGTTGAAGATCCGTAGCAATAACAATACGAAAAAAATGTTCTCAATCATTGTTATTCAGTGTCATTGTATTATTAAATTAATCAAAGCCCAATTGCATCACAACTTTGAAATAATACTATGGTGATCATACTTTATGATCACAAGAGTGATTAGAGATAGTAGGCTTAAAAAAATCATTAGAAGTTTCCTTCCTTCCGCGAGAAACAATAATTCTTGATATAGGAAGTTAAATGCACATTTATAGAAGCAGGAAGGGTTTGCACTCTTGCTTCTGAAACTAAATTTGTTAGAGAAACATGGTTACAAGTAAATACGTTTTCTAACTTCGCAGTCTTATCAGAGGCAATTGGTATAACAAACCTTACATTGAATAGAGAATTTACTCAATAGTAGTTCGATTTTTAAGGCATTCTCCTTGAGTTTAACCTCGAGTAAAGTTCTTGATAAACATAATTCGGCATTTTCTTCACGAAGAATCCTTAATTGAGAGTCGCGATCATTAACCATACCAATAAGCATATTGACTTTGTGTTTCAGCATATATACTTCAGTGGACTGAATTCTAACCTATCTTAGAATCACTGCACTTTCTTTAGTTGCTTACATTTCCACTTCAGAGTCAGACTCGTCAGTAAGATAATAAGGATAACACTTATCAATATTTGGATGTTTCATGGGAACATGACATTCATCTAGAGTTGAGGCATACGGATCGTTCCCTCTGATGGATTCCATATTTTGTCAGAGATAACACTTTTCTCCATATAGTCAGACTGCTACAAACACACACTTATGAGGTCTTAGCGTGTTTTACTTCTCTGATACCAATTGAAACGCGGGGGTACAATAACCACACCAAACTATTTCTTTCGGAAATCTGTATGGACTAAAATTCAATACAATTCTGAGATCACCAAGTTACTGAATCTCAATCAGGAAATATATTAAAGAGCTTTATCTCTTTCTCTACCCAATCAGTAAATTAAACATATAGAAATCCGTGAACCTGATTTTTACGATAATAACTCGGATGGTACCAAAGACCAGTGTCTGAGTGTTTGTCAAGTCATATCCAACAAAACAGGGTCGGATTTATCAACTATGATTGAACTACACACAACCTATGATATTTAAATTATATAACGAAAACATAATACAGAAACGACAGACACCAGAAATTTTGTTAACGAGAAAACACAAATGCAGAAAAACCTCGGGACCTAGTACAGACTTGAACACCATGTTGTATTAAGACTCCACAGACTCTAGCCTACTACAAGCTGACTTTGGACTGGAATGTAGTTGATCCCTAACCAAGTCTCACACCGATTAAGGTACATTCACATTCCTTACGCCTCTTGAATCTCTCAAGACCCTGCACACTTGATTCCACTAGCTGACGCCCTTTACAGCCTAGAAGTTGCTACAACCCAAAGTCGAAGACTTGTAAACAAATCTGTCTCCCACTGATAAGTTTATTTATTTGTTTTTTCCGTCTTAAGGTAAAGATCAATGTGAACAGGAAACTCAACTAATAATATGGTTTTATACTTCCGAAGAGCATCCTATAAATATTAGTCACCTCACAATAACCTAACTGATTAACAAAATAAGTTATTGCAGAATCACAAGAGTCTGGGACGAAGAAATTGTTGTGATTACTTTTTATATCTTACTTATCGGAGATAAATCTCGAGAAAACCTTAGAGAATATTAAACTCAATAAGATAGAAAAAGTAAGAACATGATACGCAACTACAGAGAAAATACTTCGACCTGGCTTCACGAATCCCAAATGAAGTCTTCAAGTCGTTAAACCTAGTAATGATTTTCGGAAGAACTGGAAACCTAGGTTAATGGAGAACCGACTCTATTTTGCAACTAGGACACACGAGAGTATCGGGATTAGGTTTCCCAAATGCTAGAGTTCTTCCTTATATAGTCTTTCAAATTAGGTTTCCCAAATGTTAGAGTTTACCAAATGCTAGAGTTCTCCCTTAAAAAAGCAATTAATATCCACCGTTAGATGAACTCCTGATTTAAGATTCAAGCTAAGTTTGCTTAGAAAATAAGCAATCAATCTCCACCGTTAAATGGTATTAGCTTGATACACACAAATGAAATATACCTATATTTAGATATGGGTGAGCCGTACCTAAACGTGTATAACAAGTTGGCTCAATAACAGTTAACCAAAGTTAGCCATGTGAATACTTTCACCTTAACCATATTGATCTAACACTTCTAGATCAAATATGATAATCAACCAATCATGATAGATAATCAAATGAATCTAAATGTGCTTTAAGAGAGTTTTCAGATGTTCACTATCTCATTTAAATATCCATGAACAATTTGAACCATATTCGGTTTGGTTTGTAATTGTACAAAGTACTTATACAAGAGACAATTCATGAACATAATGACACGGTTTGCAAAACAAGTTCGCATACTTTAATTTATTTAAGTTCCAGGGAATTTAGTTCGCAAACAAACCTGAGTTCATGAGCACGAGTTGTCATACTTACAGATTTCAGAACCTAACAACTGTGTTCACAAACTGTGTACGCAAACTACAGTTCTGGACCTTGCCTAGTCTTTCCATTCACAAACAAGAGTTCCGGACCTGAACTAGTACTTCACTATTCGCATACTAGGTACGCATATTATGATGTATCCATACATTGGTAGTAGTTCTAAAACTCTTATTTTATGAATTTTTAACATTCTTAGAAGACAACAATGGTAATCTTACACATACCACTATCTTCAAGTAATTTTTAAATGATTATTAGATCAATATGAAACTTTCTAAGTTAACATCAAATGATTGTCTCTCACAAATTATGTAATATGATCAAGGTAATTTTCACATGATCATCTTGACTTAATATTTAGTTTCCAACAGCGAGTTGTCTACAACTAAACTTGTCAAGTAGATGATGAAGTGAATCCAAAGATAAGAAAGCTTCAAACTTGTGTTTCGAAAAATATATAAACGATATAAAATCGGCTCGAAATTTCAAATGTATATAACACAAAGTCTATATAGCTATACAACTTAGTCTCATTAAAAGATAGAATTGAATAGACTTTTACGTGATAGATAAGCTTTAGTCTCCGCATACCTATTGTCGTAGAAGTTCCTCCAAGCTCTTCAGTAGATCTTCTTCTTCAATTGGTGAACGTCGTGAAGTCTAAATCTCAACTACAAACTTCTATCCTAATCCGAGACATAGCTATAAGTAGAATAGAAATCATGTATATAGTTTTGATCAACTAAACTTGAAAAACAAACTTGCGAGTTCGACCGAGCAATGCTCTAGTCAAATCCTTTTCCTTTTGAATAGGTGAATAATCTTCAATATTATTAGGATTTGAACTAGAAATATCATTATCGTTATAAGGCTCAATTGGAGTAACCTTTTCCTTATCATTATGACTACAACACTTAAAAGCTGCAATTCTTTCTTTCCTTTCTAAGTAATACTTTCGTCCAGTTTCAATTAATTGATTGAGCTTATTATTGAAAGAATCAAACGAAGAATTGATGAAGGCTTCATTAATTTGTGTAGCTTCAATAAAACTCCAGAGAGAATATTCTAAATATTCCAGATATGGAGAACTCACATTTTGATCGTTATAGTATTGCTCATTACCTGTTTGTATGACTGGTGAATGTACGAATAGTGATTGGGATCACCATGGTATGAACCATAACTTTCAGAAGGTTGGTAATGGTCCAAAGTACTATTCACACTATGGTAATTCAGTTCGATATTATTATATTGATCCTTATAATACCAGCTCAATGATAAGATTTTTGAAGTTGTTATAGTAATAAATTCGAACTTAAGACTTGTGAGATTAAATATAAAGGTTTAATGAAAATAATAAATAAAAGCAAAAGAAAAAGCGAGAGATACTGGGACTAGGATTCCACCAAATTCATAACATAAGGTTCAATTATTTAATTTCAACATTTATCGCTCAGTAAATAAAATAACATGGACTCTTATTTTTTCCAAGATAGATTATCAAAACATTAGTTATAAATCATAAGCATGGGACATCAAACATTTTATCAAGTATGACCCATCAAATAAAATGACAACTAATTAATTCAAATCATAATTCTATTTTAATTAGTACAAAAGTCATATAGATAATAAAATAAATTCACCCATGTATGAAATTCGGATTCCTCCATCGACCCAGTGTAGGGGTATAGCTTCTCATGATAAAAACACACTCAAAAATATAATTCATAGCTCAAATGGTATTTTTATTGAGGAAGACTAGTAATACAATGAATCTGCAACGCTGTATTGGCGTCACAGAAATCACTGTTACAAGAGTTGTTACAAATTCAAATTAAGCATGCCAAACGGATTGTAACGAGTACTGTTTATAAAAGACAGTTCTCTGTGACAGTCCGTGGACGTAATATTCTTCTTCTTCCTTTGCGACTGACTCAGGAAGTCCGTTCTTCTTCTTTTTCCCTGAAAATGCAGAACTCGTCTGCAACTTCTTTTATGAACCATAACTTCACCCCTAACTATCCATACCCTCTATGGATCTCTTTACACCTTTTTATACTCAGCAGGTGAGGAAATCTTCGCATTAACTTCAAAATATTCCGCCATAAATTCTCGGGTTTTCACAGGAAATAATCTCCTTTACTTGCTCTTTCACGCACTACTGTTGCTGTGAAATCTCGTTATTTCTCTTCTACACGTTCCTGTTAGAGTAATAATCGATCTGTCCATACACTAAACTTCCAAAAATACAACAGATAAATCAAGAGACTTGTTTTCTTCCCTGTTTTAAAACAAACATTCTAATAACATAATTTTTCTTCCCCAAAACACATGAAAGACGTGTGTACAAAGTGAGCACATAAATTTTTTTCAAATCCCACGGAAATCTGCAACAAAATCTTCTTACGTATCTTCCAATTGAAATCAAAAGACCGAGATATACTAAACTCCCATGTTTCACGAGATATCAATGGGAACTTCCTCTTCCTTCTATTCCACGACAATTACCAACCCTGTGCAGCTGTAACAGACCCTTACTAGTCCAAAACCAAGATTAAGTCGCACCCAAACTCCTCCAATTCTCTAACTGAACTTTCTGCGGCAAAACCGACCCAATGTTTTCTTCAAATTCATGACTTCAACCAATTCTAATCGATTCCAAACTCATTATCAGGCCTGTTAAGCTCAATTAAATATTCCCATACAAATTCAGCCATTGAGTCTCCTTGAATCGTCTCCAAATACAAACCCTAAAGTCTGTTTTTCTGAAGAACTCACTTTCCCGCCAAAAACCAGAATTTGAAAGGTAGGGGATGACCTCCCCCTAACAGAGATGGGGGTGCGAATAACAGTTGCCGCCCTGGGGGTGCAAATAGTAAAGAAGGTGCCCCTTATAAATTGAGGTTTCCCTTAGTAATTGAGGTGCCCCTTATCCAAAACTTAGAGAGTCTGAATAACATGTGTCCTCCTGGGGTGCTTTTATCAACTTTTCGAGCCGATTTTCCAAAAATATTTATTACGCAAAAACACCTACAAACAAGTTTATTAGTGATAAAATGAGTCCCAATTAATGTATTTATGGGTGAAAATGCGCCGTACTTTCGTGCTTGTCACTCAACATTATTTTTCTCGATGAACGTGCAAATGTAAGATCAACTAAGTTAGGTAGGCTTAGATTACCTTAGCAATATATATCTATAGTCGAAGACTGGTCAAAATGTACAAGGCTAAGGCTTGTGAATTTTTGACTATTCCATATGGTTCAGTGTACTATTCCACATATTTTCCTAAATATCGGTAGCGGACGATGCAAAATGTTGTGCACATGTTTTTTTTTAATAAAAAACAAATTAATAAAATCAAATTAAATATAGAAGAAAACCTTAAACTAATTATTTACAAATAAAATAAAAAATCTAGATAATAAAAAAAGAAAATCAAGGAAATAAAAGTAAAATCTAAGATACTTAGAGCTTCTCCAATGGAATGTGTGTGAAGAAAAAAGTTTTCATCCACATAGGATACACAACAATTTTTATAAAAAATCATCTCCAACTCATTAATGTGAAGATGATGTGGCAAATAAGAAGTTAGACATCCTCTAAGTCAACCTTAGTTTTAGACATTCACTTAGAGGATGTCTTCCCATCCTAGTCACGTTTTTGTTAATAAAAATCATTAAAAACAAGAAAGGAATAATTTTAACCAATTACATGCCTACAAATAAGTAAAAGGATGATACAATATTTTATGGGTTGGAGATAAAATTTATTTTCTCATAATATTTAGGATTTTATACCTAGAGGATGTCTTAAAAGTGATGCCACATATGAAAGATCCATAATCACCATTGGAGAAGCTCTTATACTTATCTTAAATCTCTCTTTCCACTCCTGGCTTCCAATAAAATTTGCAAAACATAAAAAAGAAAAATTCCAAGAATGAAATATGGAAAACAAAATAAATAAACCAAATAAAAATTTAAATCATCCCAATATATACACATTTAATGGAAACTAAAATAACAACTTTTAGTCCCCGGTAGCGGCACCAAAACATGATGTGATATTTATTAGCATGGCTAAATTGGGGCCTATGCCACTTATTTGGAGCCTATCAAATTTCCCTTCCCGCTCCACCAAATTTCTATGGGCTACCAAACTTCTCAAAAATACTAATTTACCCCCAAATTAATTCCTAAAACTATCTCATATAAATACTAATCTTTCCATTTTCAGTATATTCAAAAATATAAAAAACTTAAACCTAAAAAACTTTCTATTTTCATCCTAATCTTTCCAAATTCTCAAAACCCTAATCAGTATATTTTTTTTGATCCTCTTCTCCAATGATCTTCGATCCAACCAAGAAAAAGGTAAATCTCCATCAACCTGTTGTAGTTTTCTGAATTCTTCATTGTTTTGCATGTTTAAATTTTCGATTTTTGAAAACCCAAATCTCTGATTACACCCAGAATCGGTTTATGTTGACATATCGAATAAACGGATTCCAGGTTTTGTTCTTCGCCTTTGAAGAGCATGAAGAGTAATCGGTTTATATGATGATTAACATTAACCGATTTTAGGTTTAGAAAAGAAATATAAAAAGACACCACCAGAATCGGTATATAAGTGCATTAACATAATCCGATTCTGGGTACATTTTTTTTTAACTATGCGATCCCATAATTGGGTTTTATTTGCTTGTTAATTTACCGATTAAGATTATCTTTTCAGCTTCCATTCCACGATCGATGTTTATATATGTACCACATAAACCGATTGTTTACATTTGACATTCCTGTGTTATTTTTTGTTGAGAATCGGATTACATACGATTAGTTATGTACTGATTGTTAACTTGATTCTTGTTTTTGTTGTAGATATGGACTTCGGCCACCTAGTATTTTACGCTCGAGATCTCACCTATGGGGATATTCACAGGGCACCACAACCCATCCTAGAAATAAGCCTTTACAAGTTTGAATATGGGCGTGAGACCCGTCTGGAGAAAGCACTCCACTGATTGACAAGCTTGCACTGGAAGAACTCCATGAGGTCATCAGGTTCGCGAGGAGAATGAGGGATTTGATTTCAGCTGGGAGGAATCGCCACAGACATTTGGAAGAAATGTTTGAAGAAATGGCTGAAGTTCAAGCCATTACTGAAGCAGAAGCTGCTGCTGCAAATGCTCCTGGTGTTGCTGCTCCTGATGCTGGTGCTGCATGATTTTAGTTTAAGTTTTTAAGACTTTGGTTGTTTAAGTTTTTAAGACTTGGTTGTTTAATTTTATTAAGACTTGGTTGTTTAAATTTTTGGTTTTTAAAACTTTAGACTTCGGATGGTTAAGATTTATATTTTGGATGATCATGGTGTTGAACTTAATGCACTTAAAGTTTTAATTACAATTATGTGTATCAAACGAGTTTATGCATGCTCAACAATTATGTTACCAAAAAAATGCCCACAATCAGTCTACTCGATATGTCCACATAATCGGATTGTTGAGGGTCCATCATAAAATTGGTTTACCTGTGGGGTCGGTATAATCCGATTCTTCATGCCTTAGAAATGTTGTTTTATCTGTATTTTTTTCAAGATAGAATCGGATAACATATGCATTTATATAAACCGATTAGTGTCGGTGAAAATTCAAATTTTTTACATGTCTTTAATCGGTTTATGTTGGTCACAAGAAAGACCGATTCCTGCTGGCATAAAAACATAATCAGATTTTATAGACCTTCGAGAAGACCGATTATTCCAAATTATTTCACTTTTTTCAAAAAAAAAAAAGTCGTTAGCGACTTTCTCTATATATAAAGACCTCATCCTTGAACCCTATTTTCCACAAAATTGGTCATTATATTCCCTCTCGCTCTGTATACTCCACAACTACTCATTTCAAACCTCCACAATAGCATCGTTCGACTCTGCCAAACATTTGGCAATCACCAAAGCTTGGTACGCCGAAACTCGAATTAAAAATCAGTCATCCGTAAGGGTAGATGCCGAAACCTTTTGGGAAAAGGTGCATAACAAATATAGGCAAGATTTTGGGAATCTTAATGAAAGAAGTGTTCAACAAGTCCATGATAGAGACCAAGTCATCTAAAGTGCGATACTTGCTTATTTATCTATCCAACATCGGATTTTGAACACTAGCCACTTTAGCTTGTCCATTGAACAATTTGTAAGTATTTTTTGTAGTTTATTTTACGTAATCCATGTTGTTTTATCTCCCTATGAAACACCACTAACTAAGCAAGTTTGTGTTGTGTTTTTGTAGCATCAAGTCGTGAAAGCGCGCTACTTGGAGGAAAAGGGGGAAGCATTCACATTCGATGCAATCTATCACTTCATGGTATCCAAAATTCCGTAGTACGGGCCGGACTTTATGGTTGGTGAATCGGACTCGGATTCCTCCGACGAAGATTGATTGTTTTAGAAGTTTTTGTGTAGGTTTTGTGAGTAGATCTCTATGTAAACCCTCACGAGACTATAACTCGTCCACTAGGGCGCCTAGAAGTTTAAATGCTTGATGCATGTGCTAAATGCATCCGTGATTCCTACTATAATGAATGAAAAAAAAGTCTTATGAAACACAACCGTCGGTTTATATACACAGAAAAACACGATTTTGATAATCGGATTATAATATGCCAACGTCAACCGATTATGGAAGTCCTCTGTTAATTTTGGAAACATCATCCCAGAATCGTTTTACAAGTGCATGAACGTAAACCAACTCTAGGTACTATTTACGGTTAAAAAATCAAAAAATTTAAGTTGTTTGATATTTTGAAGAACTCTTTAACATTAGTTGATCTCACATCTAAAACACAATTAACACCTAATACGATTAATTAATGCTAATTAATCAGGGGTAAAATAGGTAGTTAGATAATTATTAGATAAGGGGTTGTGTGAAGTTGTTTCTAATGACCTATTTTTTCATCTAGTAGCAGGCCCCAAATAAGTGGCATAGGCCCCAATTTAGCCAGGTTTATTAGACTGCAAGTATATGGCTATCGATGATATAGTATATATAAGTATGGGTTGTCCTCGGAAGCTAAATATTTCTATCAATGATTTCAATTAAAAACTATGCAAAAATAATAAATAGAAACTACCTTATAGTCTTAGAAAATAATATAATTGATTTAGTTTGGTCATGTTGATCTAGTCAACTATTTGTTTGGCCTTTTTCTTAAATATATATGTTATTATTTAATCCTAAATATTACTTCCTCCGTCCTACTTTACTTGCCAAAATTGATTTTTTCTAAACAAACGTGTACCGAAAATTTACTATATTTCCCACCAAAATTATCTAATTATGAAGAAAGAAATAAAAACTAGGATACAAAAACTTGTATATTAAATAAGTGATTTGAAAGATTGATGGTGTATGTGGAAGTAATTTGAATTTGTTTCAAGTTTTTGCAAAATCCTATTTTGACAAGTAAATTAGGACGGAGGGAGTATTGTTTAGTCTTAATATGGACGATACCTATGCGGGCTGACGTCATCAATGATGTCATAATTATTTAGTAATAGTTATAGAATACCCCTTTTTCTCTCTCTTAATAAAAATAAATAAATAAAAACTTAAAACTGAAATATCTTTTGAACCATATGTTCAAAAATAATAAATTTTATATATCTGGAAAGCCCTCGATGAAAGCTTTCCAACGAGTACCATTATTGCTGTATTTCAGAGATATTAATTTATACCTTATCCTTTAGCTAAAAATGGTAGGCTTAGAAACCTACGATTATAAACCGCAAGCGCACGGTGTCTAGAACATAGATAGAGGAAAATACGGGTCGATCCTACGGGAAGTCGGATTTTTGAAACTAAATTTCTAAGGTTCCACAAATACTAATTTAGACGAAATGGGTTGTCGAAATGACGAGATGCTTGGTGATTATACTAAAGAAATAACATTACAAAGCAATACAATATAAACTAAGGCTTCGAATCCACCTCCTAAACGCATATAAATCCATAACTTTGATATGTTGTTCTACTTTTAATCAAGGAGATGTAGAGATTCTAGCCTCAAACACCCTTGAAGATGCGATAAATCACTAACGAATATGAATGAATTAATCTCAGCTAATATGCCAATCCCTAGCATTATTTGTCTTTCTAAGGCACAAGTAATCAGAGATTGAACTAAAGTCAGTTTACATAGGCTTGAATATTGACAAAGAATTAATCTAACTACCTAGGATGCCTGGCATACAAGGTGAAAACAATTTGTCAAAATTCAGAAATTAAGACATGTTTATCAACATATTTTCATGAAGAAGAACAAGCAAAATCAAACAAGAGAAATTCTAATTATTAAAGGAGGTTTCATCTCTGCGCTAGCAAAGACTTTTAGGCATAATAAACATTCAAATAAACCTTAGACTAACACTAGAACTTGCATCAGCTACTCCGGGCTTTCTTTCAAAATACATTTGCAAGCATATTTATACAAGTTTCCCCAAAATCCAAATCGCCATAATCAACAATTACACAAATAGAAATTTAGCGATTTGATATGATTACAACTCACCACTGCAGTGCCACCTTATTTTCTTTACTAACTGTCTGATCTTGTCGGTTTCGAACAAATTCAGATCTTATACCTAAAAATGGACAAACCCTGCTACTAGTGTTCTTCATAGCCTCCCTATTATCAATTCAGGATTTATCTAGGATAAGGGAAGTTGAGATAGTGAAACAAGGGCAGTGAGAGATGGGTTTGTTGCAGTTGCAGTTTGAGAAAGATGGATACAGGAGTGGTCGGATGTTGATGGTGGTGGTTTGGCAGTAGGGAAGAAGGTACTGTTGTCGGGTGTAGCAAGAACACCAACTTCTGATCTTGGAAATGCTGATGGGAAGAGTGATAAATGGCATGTTTGGGTGTTCAGAAATAATACCCATCTTAGGTATACGAGAGTTCAATGCACACTTTCTTCAGTCAGTTTGGCCCATTAACTATCAATCACAGTAGCTTCTTTGTTACACTCTTTTATCTCTTCTCCTAACCGTGAAACATGATAATTTTTTGTCATGCTTCTGTTGTTATTGACCACGAATTTTCTTCATCTTTCACCTCTCCAAACCACCAATCTTCCTGATTTCTTATTCACCATTCACTCAAACACCTACACCACAATACAAAATGAGATTATTCCGACAAAATTACCTATTAAAGGAGATATACGCAAAATATAAGATTTGTCACAAAATAAAACATTAAAACACCAGAGATGTGATAAAAGAAAACAAAATGATCTAGAAATATGCATTGTTAGGCACCGATCAAAAACTAACTATAAAATGAACTATTGTACGAGTTCATTCTACAAAATGAACTACTTTAATGAATTAGCGTACTAGCTAGTTCATTCTAAAAAATAAACTGTATGAATAGAAAATATCATGTGAGTTCATTCTGTAGAATAAGTAACATACAAGTTCATTCTACCCTATGAAATACCATTAGGAGTTCATTCTACAATATGGACACCTATCACGAGTTCATTTTACAATATGGGCTACCATTTACGAGTTCATTTTATAATATGAACTACCATAATGAACACCTATTACGAGTTCATTCTACACTGTGAACTACCATACTTAATTATCATTACGAGTTCATTTTACAACATGAATCATCAATCCTTGTAGGATCAGATAAGAGAGAGAAGAGAATAAACGCGGAATCATTAAAAGACTAAATTGATAATAATTTGGTGTATCTTACAAAGATAATAACCAGTGCCTTTTATAAGCATCACAAAACTTAGACCAATTACCTGAGATTATACGAATCCTATGTTAGGATACTACTTTTAAATATTAATCAAATACCATAAGTAAAGTCTTATCTAACATAAGGAAACTCAAAAAATAATACCTATATTGATGGTGGTTTTTAGTCCAGGGCTAAAATTGTGAAACCTTATATTTAATGTGTTGTCATTCTGCAAAGAAATAGAGCAATTTAAAAATAATGAGTGCCTAGGACCTCTTTACTTACATATGTATTGAGCAATTCATTATATTTGTATAAATTTTATTAATCTCTCGCCTGCATTACTCATTAATATATGGCTTATTGAGTATTTTTTTCTATGCTATGTTTTCCGGCTGAACCCTTAATATTGATATGACATGACAATTAGTGTTCACTCGCAGCTGAGTAGCATGAATTTCCTAAAGTATCGAGATTAAAGTACGCAGTCAGAATACGCGCCGACTGCTCTTTGAGAATAAACTTAAGAATTTTGTGACAGCTAGCAAAATTCAAATTTTATCCTAATTAATTTGCAAAAATTAGGTTTTTTGCGCCCTATGCAATATCTCGAACACTATTGGTCGAAACCAAACCTAGGTAAGCTAGGAAATTAATCCTCCATGAACTAGTAGGAGCAAAATCCTACCAAAAGTAGAAAACAAGAAATAAAGAGGAACTGCGGGAAGTAAAAGCAGCAGCAAAGGGAGGCGTGGTCACGCCACTTGGCCGGTCGATCTGCTCCAGCAGGCTCTGCCCGTGGCCTATCGGCCACAATCCATGTTACCGCTTGCCAACCCCTATTCCCATCGACCAATCAGATCGCTTTAAATGCGCCACACACATTTTTAAATAAAGTTGGAAGTTGGTTGGTCGATACACCTAATACCTTAAGGAATTTAATATAGGCTGCCCATATCAGTCTTAAAACGATCACGGTCGTACGTTTTTGCCACTCCATTTATCAAGTCTATCCACTTCTTAACACGGTCGTACAAGCACCATCATGCGCACCGGCGAGCCCACTAACTCCTTGGGAAATCGGAATCCTTCCAACTCGCCAACAGAGCCATTAAACGATTGCCCAGAGCTAGTTGGCCGCGCGACTTACAAAACCCTAATTTCTATTAAGCAGCGTTACATTACTGCCGCAGAACGATCTCGGCCGTCCAACTTCGCCAGCCTTATTTATCGGTCAAGATTCAATTCCGATCAACGGACAAGGCGCGAATACACTCACTAGCAGCCAGACTATAGCGCTGGCTGGTCGAATGATCCATAACATGCCGCAACACCAAAAACCGTTGGCCCAAAATGGGTTGGCCACACGGCTTTTAAAACCTAGATTAAGTCAATGGCAGCCATTAATTGCCGCAAATCATCTCGACCGCCCAACTTCGCTAGACGAATCGGCCGGCCAAACTCCTACTCTAGGCGTTCAGCAAGATGTGTCCATGATCACTGGCCACTCCTCTTCCATAAGGAACAATCGTTCAAGCCGCGGCCTGCCCATATGGCTCCTAAACGATCTCCCAAAGATGGATGGCCGCACTTCTTGTAGAAGCATTAAATAAATTAGTGGAAACCAATGACTGCCGCAAATCATCTCAGCCATCCAATTTGGCTAGCCAATTTAATCGGTTTTGATTTAACTTGGACCGACTAATAGGATGTTAAGATGGCTACCAGCCATCACTCTCCTACAGGGACCGACCGACCTACCTTTGGAATGCATAAATAGCTCCCAGCAGCTTCCTGAAAATGGCCGGTCATGCTCCTTTTAAGACACTAGTTTCCACGACCAACCAAGACATGCTCAATACAACGATGCGTCACATGCATCGATTATTTTGAGTTGCTTGCTTAAAAACGATGCTTTACATACATCGAATACATACGATATTTCATATATATCGGCTTCACAATTAACTTAGTTATTTAACCTAATAGCGTTACATGTTATTCTTTGCGGCAAGTCTCATGACTTGACTCATCACACATGACTACCCGCCGCCTAGCTTGCGCGTGATTGGTCAAAATAATTAGGTCTTGCAGGCAATACCTACTCAGCAACTTGCTTCATGTTTTCCACGAAAATACTCGAGACATCAAAAATGTCACAAACTGGGGGATGTTCATCATGGTATTGGTTTGGCGGTCTACAGCGTGGGGCGTGCAACACGCCCATTACAAGAAAATATCAGGAAAGGCGGGCAGTTAGTGATGATAGAAAAAGTAGTAGGACGAAACCACCAGTTTTCCCCTCATAGTGGAAACGTGGTTTTCACCATCCTACACGATCCCACTCCTCCATCACTCAACTATTCCCAGTTCCTATGAGATCAGGGTCCGTGCAAAAATGGCTAATATAAATAGGTTTTCAACTTATTTCAACCAACAACAGAGTTTTGGTTTTCAACACAGTATCTAGAAGTAAACACCTAAGAATTGATAGTTTACATTCCGCAAGCCAGTTCCATATTCTGATACAAGTCATAAAATAGGCACACCTTCAGAGTTAACCATTCTGATCTCAACACCTTCTTCGCTTCCCTCCATAAGATCAACCCTTCTCCTTCATTTTGTGACCGAAGCAAGACTAGAACGACCATTTCTTGGTTTAGGCCAGGATTGTACAGATTGATATCTCGAGTCTAAAGTACTCCCGTGCAGTGCATTTGTTTAGGGTTTAGATTCGTTTCTCGGCGGCGCACCCAAATTTACCAAAACCAACAGAATCAGTTTTTACCCCAAAACAACTGGCGACCACAGTGGGAGATTAATCTATCGGTTGCAAGATCAATTTTCAGTTTCATTTCAGTTTTTTCAATTTCAAGAGTGTGGATCTTAGGCCTAAGTCAATCATTAACCAAAATTCATTTTAATCACCAATTCCTACTTTCCATTTTATGATGTACCCCGGTCATCCAAATTCTTCCTTAATCCACGAATGCTAGAAATCCAATCACCATGGAAGGCGTGGCGAAAATGCTAGAGGACGTTGCCGCAAATCAAGCTGATATCATCAAGATGCAAAATGAGACGTTGTGTCTCCCAAAGAGCATGGCAAACCGATTGTGGCAAGAGTCAGTGAACATTCGCTCGGAAAACGCTACTGATTATAGAGATGATACAAAAAATGTTGAATCCTTGTCTGAGGTCTGCACCTCCGCCAATGACAATGCTTACAGAGCACGTAGCCGTATCGGACAAGAGCAGAAAGTAAATGACCAACTAAATTCAGCCAACGGCAAAGAGCTGAGACAGTTTCACAAGGATAAGGAGAGAGATCTGCTAGGTGCGATCACAATATCTAAAAGATAAAGGCAAAAAGCCGTCCAATGAAGCTTTGTTGGAAAACCTGTATCTCCATACCCTCACAGACGTTCAGAGAGTTGTCCTGCAGTCATCATCCACGACCGCTCTAACCTTACTAAAAAGATAAGCACCTGAAGAAGGGGAAATCTACTAGGGAAACTATGAAGACGAGAGTCGCGCCAATGAACAGTTTTCAGTCCAACCACTTCACATTGCTGTCACCGATGCAAGTCTGTCAAGAAAAGTTAGATTCCAACAAAATTTCCGAACTAAACAATCCGCGCCTGAATCAACACTCACTCGAGTCTCAACTCCGCCCTCGAAACGAGCTTCGTGTCAAAGCTTAAAAGAGTTTCCACCAGAACATCCACTTGTTAGAGCATTGCTAGGTCGAACTCGTATGCGTTGCTATCTCAAGCATGTGTGTCAATGTTAGTGATCAAAACTATAAGTCTTGATTTCTAGTCTACTATAGCTAAGTCTCGGACTAGGATAGAAAGTGTAGTTGAGCTCAAGGACTTCATGGCGATTCATCATACAAGAAGAAGAACTACTCAAGGAACCGGTGGAACTTCTTGAAAAAAAAGTATGTGAAGACTTGAACTTATCTGTCACTCAAAAGTCTATCTACTCTATCTCCTACTTCTTGAGACAAAAAGTTGTATGCTATATATAGACTTAGATTGTACACATTTGGTATTTCGATCCGAGTATACCTCGCCTATCTATATCTCGAAATATGTATTGGTAAGCGTTTCACTTCGACCATGTTTATCTTTACCTAGTGAGTAAAGTCATGATAAGTTTCAATCACTTTGAAAATTGCTTTGACGAGAAATGGTGTAACAACTACATAGCGTCCTCTAAGAATGTTTCAATGGTTGGAATGAGAGTTTAGATTACATAACCAATGATGGAAATAAGTATTGTTGTGGAAACACATATGTGCATAAGTCCTATTTCTTGAACCAAAGTTTGCAAACTTTGTTGATCAAGAGAAACCGGAAGAATGGCTTGTTGCCAAGTCCACGAACTCAGTCCGCGAACTTCCGAACTTCTCATCCCGAGAAATTCTGCTGGAGTTGACAAACTTGTTACGTGAGTACCAGTCCGCGAACCATCGGAAAATCTTTGCCGAGATTTTCTGCCGGAGTTTGTAAACTCTGCCCGGTTGCTTAAGTCCGCGAACCTAGTGTGCGAACTTAAGAAGGTTATATATCTGAAGATGATTTCTGAACTTAAACTTATAAAGACTAAGGAATGCAATTTTCAAACCGTGGCGATAAACTTCATGAACCGATTCAAGTGAATCAAATCATCTTTGCTTCAATTGTGTATTGTGTAGTACATAAGATTTCCTTGCAATTAAACAACTCTCTAAGTAGTTCATTTGAGTCACTTGAACTAGTTATGGTGAAGAAGAATATTGTTGGTATAAAATGCTCATATGGCTAACCTTTTGGTTAACTATTGTTGAACCAACAATGTACACGTTTGGGTATGGTTAAGAAACCTAGAAGCGTACATTTCATTTGTGTATAACAAGCTAAGTTTTCGATCTAACGGTTGAAAAATATTAGCTTGAATCTAAATCAGGTTTTCATCTAACGGTGGATATTGTTTGCTTTGTGACCAAGGAGAAACCCTGATTTGAAAGACTATATAAGGGGACATCTAGCAACTCTGCAAAACTAATCCCCACACCTCACGTGTGATACTAGTTTGCGTGCTAGAGTCGTTTCTCCTTTAACCTTTGGTTTTCTTCTTCTAAAACCAGGTTAACAACTTAAAGACTTCATTGGGATTGTGAAGCCAGACCGATACTACTTTATCGTAGTTGTGTGATCTGATATTGCATCTTCTATCGTACGAGTACAACCAGATTGATTGGATTGAGATTAATATCTCCGATAGGAAAGATATAAAAAGTAGTCATAAACATCTTCGTCTCATTGTTTGTGATTCCGCAACTTCTTGTTTCGCAACCATATGATTAAGATTGTTGTGAGGTGATTGATTTATCTAGGCTGTTCTTCGGGAATATAAGACCAGATTATCAATTGGTTCCTATTCACCTTGATTATTATCAAAAGACGGAACAAAAAATTTAGGGTTTTACTGTGGGAGACAAATTGATCCTTTGATAGACTTGTCTGTGTGAGACAGATTTGTTTATTGTTAAAGCCTGCGATTTTGGGACGTAAAAACTCTTAGTTGTGGGTGAGATCATCTAAGGGAATCAAGTGCGCAGTATCCTGCTGGGATCAGAGGCGTAGGGAGTACAACTGTACCTTGGATCAGTGGGAGACTGATTGGGGTTTAACTACAGTCCAGTACGAAGTTAGCTTGGTGTAGTCTAGTGTCTGTAGCGGCTTAATACAGTGTGTGTTTAATCTGGACTATGTCCATGAGTTTTTCTGCATTTGCGGTTTCCGCATTAACAAAATTTCTGGTGTCTGTGTTATTTTAGTTTCCGTATTATATTGTTTTATATTTATAATTGAAATAATACAGGTTGAGCGTTAGATCATCAATTAAAGTAATCCAACCTTTGGTTGTTGATTGTCATTGATTGATCCTTGGATATTGGTCTTTCGTACCATCCAAGTTATTCCTTGTATTTGATTAGTACTCGCAGTTTCTGTTTGAAGAAATCAAATCAAGGGAGGGAGATATAAACTCGTTGATATACTTTTAATTGATTGAGTCTTGTTGATTATATTAAAAGTATAATCGAGTTTGTCCATACAGATTTCTAAGCGAAATATTGGGTGGTGTTGTTAGACCCCCGCTTTTTAAATTGGTATCAGAGCAGGCAAACACGTTCAAGACCTTACAAGTCTGTGTTTATAGCGATATGACTCTATGGACAATAATGCTATCTCAATGAATGCACCAACAAATCCAGGGATTTCAGAATTCTCTTCCATGATCGATTTATTAAAATCTGTAGAAGCAATTCTATCTAAACCTCTATCAGGTACAAAATTCCTTGAAATATTTTCTGAAATTGAAAAGAAACTTGAAATCCTATCATCTGATGTTGATTTGGTTCTCCAGAATGAGCAAGAATCTCTTGAAAGGCTAAACCAAGCTATGAAAAATACTATTTATGTAGAGGTTGACATTGATTCAATTATCAATGAGAGCCGTGCTCCTCTTCTGGGATCTTCTAGAAATAACCTGCAATTCCTGGTTCAAGAGGAGTTTAAATCTCAGTCACATGAATACCTCGTTACGAATAAATTTTGTCATTACCCAATTCCTGATAATTGTTTTGAAGATAGTTTCAGAAAAAACTACTGTCAAGAACAATTTCTGATAGGATGGAAAAAGAGAAATCAGATCGTCAAATTAATTCTGATAATACTCTTTGATAGTTCTATAATAACTATGTTCAGGATGGTCTCAGTACTTCAAGGCGTAAGAGCTGTTGGAAAGAAGCTCTCTCATGGTGTTATGATAGGCAAACTTTTTAGGCTAATGGTCCTTGTTGTACCAAACACGTCCTTAGTTGACACAAGCAGTTCGCACGCCTTGTTTCAAGAACCGTATCATGTACGAGTATAGTACCCGAACGTGTCAAACTGTTTGCTTGACATCTTAAAAGTTTTTTCTATCTCTTCTTTTTCCTTCTCGTTCTCTTCACCTTCTTCTCCAGTACGAGAACTCAAAGAGAAAAACCAACAGTTCGCATACTTCTTCCCATGTCGATTCCTCCTCTCAATCTTCTTACCAATAGGTTGTACCATTGGAATCAGAATAAGACACTGCTTCTTGGATCAAATGAGGTTTGTTCATCTAAGTTCGTGTTTGTATTTCACCATTAGTACCAGTTCGAGAACCAAGTAACTAATTTTACTTTCTCTTGAAGTTAACTGCCATGGAACATAGAAGAAATAGACATGTAGGTAGTTCTAGTTAACAACCTAGAGACGAATCTTTTTTCGACCCAAGCATTGGTGCTAGTTTGTTAACCCCATGGCTCGTGAACTGTATTTAGAATTCATGAACAAAACACCCATTTGTGAACGGTTTTTTGACCCTTCAAAAATTAGTGTTCCTGAGTTGAAAAATTTCTTCAATCATCACCACTGGAGAATCATCAACAGACCCTTAGGTACTGTTCACTCTGAAATAGTTGCTCAGTTTTATGCAAACATTCACGGGGAAAATACTGATGACTACTCCTTCAAAACCATGGTAGGAGGTACTGTTATTACTGTGAACAGGTCAACCATCTCATACTTGCTTAATGTACCTATTGGAGGTGCTAGGTTCCCTCCACCTGAGTATGGGAGATTGTTTTTTGAAAATCTGTCCAACATGTTGTTTGATCAAAACCTTGTTCGAAATGATGGTAAGGTTTATATAAGAGGAGCCAACCTACATCTCAAAGTTGCTGCAAAACTCATTGTGGAAAATATGATGCCAAGTACCTGTGACAGCAATTGTTGGACCAGGGATTTTACTGAGTTCATTTATCTTATTGTTGAAAGAAGACAACTTGATTTTTGTGGAATTATTATTAACTCTATGATTGGTGTTATACATAGTGGTAGGAAACCTGGATTACCTTGTCTCATTTCAAGGATTTGTGCTAACTCCAATCTTCAGATGATTGGGTCCAATCTTGGAGGACCAGCTGTGCTGAAGATGTCTAGTATTGAAAAGATGAGGCCTTCTACTGTCATAAATGTCCTAACAAATCCAAGTGTCTCAGCTGCTGATGAAATTGCTCGTCTCCAAGAAGAACTTGCCCAAGCAAGAGAAGAAAATGTTGTTCTCCGGGAGAAAGTTGAATATGCTGGAGATGCTTTTCCAGAACTTTTGGAAAAATTCTATGAGACTGAAAGATATCACTATGGTTTGAGTGATTAGTACCTGAACTTATTATGTTGTTTACTGTTTTCTCTTCTCTTGTCGGTTTGAACTTATCTTAATACTTTATGGGTTGTAATAACTCTTATGTTTAGCTTTTGAATGTCTATCTTTCAAATTAAAACTTGCTACATAAAATGCCAATATGTTGTCTAATGTTAACTCTTTCACCTGTCGATATGCAAATATTGATACAAGATCAATGAACTCTTGACAACATAAACAAGATTTAAGCCTATATTGTCAATTCTTTGATGGAAGATAATTTAAAATCTTTTTTGTTCAAGGATTATGTCTATTAAAAATCGCTATGCAAATAGTGATGGAAGATAGAATGAATCCTTGTGTATTCCACATTATTGATCTTCACTGATCCATATTTTATGTAATACTGTGTGGCTCCGTAATATGTCTTATGTTGAGCACGATACAACCAAGTTGATTAATTTTTGATTAGCTTTGTTGGTTGTTCCGTAAGGTACTTTATGTTGAGCATTCTTGAACTAAATTAATCATCTTGTTTGGTTATTTAGTTATTGCTCCATAAGTCTTTTTATGTCGAGCAAAACAAATGACAATTAAATTGATTACTTTTGTAATTAGTTTGATTGTGTATTCCAACTAGATTAATTATGGGTTCTCTTGTAATTAATCTAGTTGAGTATTTTCATACTCCGTAAGATACCTCTTATGTTGAGTATATGAACGACTATACTATTCATTTTCTGATGGGTATTTTAGTCTTATGCTCCGTAAGTTCTCTTATGTCGAGCATAATCAATTAAGTTGATCACTTTTGTGTATAATTTGATTGCGTATTCCGATTAAATTAATCATGGGTTTACTTGTGATTAATTTGATTGAGATTTTGGATATAAAAAATCATTCTCATGGTTTTAGTGTCCAATAAAAATCCTTCTTTTCTTTTGAAATTAAGGTCGCTCTTGTTGTTCCCTAGGGAATAAAATCAAATGGGGGAGAGTTCTTTTGAACTTGTGCTTAATGGTCATATCTTGGGGGGTGTGCGGCTGTAAAATTTTAAAGGGGTTATCTTGTATCTTTTAAACTCCTTGATGAATGCTATTAGCTTCGACTATATGATTGCATCTAAATTAGATGATATGTATTTTTTTCTTTTAGTCATGAAATGTCTCTTACGGAAATTTCATTATGATCCCGTTCTTGTACCTTTGCCAATTTTATTGACAAAAGGGGGGAGAATTAATATGTATTTCACACTACAAATACATATAGTTTTCAGATCATTGTGTAAGGGGGAGTGGTTTCCATGTGAGATGGAGTATTGACTAAGGGGGAGTGATACATATCACCATAGTATTATTGTTGAAGTTGTGATACAATTGCACTTTGACACTGTGAATAATACTATGACACTGTATAACAATGATCGAGACCGATGCTTTCTCATTATTATAGCTACGGATCTTCAACAACGGTGATGCTAAACTTACAACATTTGGGATCATTGGAGTACTTGGAAGTGACGAAGATTTCGAGGAATGTTGAAGATTAGACATGTGGAATAAGAGCTACTAAAGTTTCTTTATCTTTTTTGTATTCCATATGTATTGATAGTTTTGTCACTAAAATTGACAAAGGGGGAGATTGTTAGAGCATTGTTCGGTCGAACTCGCATGCGTTGATGTCTCAAGCATGTTTGTCAATGTTAGTGATCAAAACTATAAGTCTTGATTTCTAGTCTATTATAACTAAGTCTCGGACTAGGATAGAGAATGTAGTTGAGCTCAAGGACTGCATAGCGATTCATCATACAAGAAGATGAACTACTCAAGGAACCGGTGGAACTTCTCGACAAAAAGGTATGTGAAGACTTGAACTTATCTGTCACTCAAAAGTCTATCTACTCTATCTCCTACTTCTTGAAACAAAAAGTCATATGCTATATATAGACTTGGATTATACACATTTAGTATTTCGAGCCGAGTATACCTCGCCTATCTATATCTCAAAATATGTGTTGGTAAGCGTTTCGCTTAGACCATGTTTATCTTTACCTAGTGACGAAAGTCATGATATGTTTCAATCACTTTGAAAATTCCTTTGACGAGAAATGGTGTAACAACTATATAACATCCTCTAAAAATATTTCAATGGTTGGAATGAGCATTTAGATTACATAACCAATGATGGACATAAGTATTGTTGTGGAAACACATTTGTGCATAAGTCCTATTCCTTGAACCAAAGTTTGCAAACTTTGTTGATCAAGAGAAACCGGAAGAATGAATTGTTGCCAAGTCCGCGAACTCAGTCCGCGAACTGCCGAACTTCTCATCCCGAGAAATTCTACTGGAGTTGACAAACTTGTTACGTGAGTACCAGTCCGCGAACCGGCGGAAAGTCTTTGCCGAGATTTTCTGCTGGAGTTTGTAAACTCTGCCCGGTTGCTTAAGTCCGCGAACCTAGTGTGCGAACTTAAGAAGGTAGAAGATGATTTCTGAACTTAAACTTATAAAGACTAAGAAATGCAATTTGCAAACCATGGCTATAAAGTTCATGAACCGATTCAAGTGAATCAAATCATTTTTTCTTTAATTGTGTCTTGTGTAGTACATAAGATTTCCTTGCAATTTAACAACTCTCTAACTAGTTCATTTGAGTCACTTAAACTAGTTATGGTGAAGAATAATATGGTTGATATGAAATGCTCATATGGCTAACCTTTTGGTTAACTATTGTTGAACCAACAATGTACACGTTTGGGTACGGTTAACAAACCTAGAAACGTACATTTCATTTGTGTATAACAAGCTAAGTTTTTGATATAACGGTTTAGAAATATTAGCTTGAATCTAAATCAGGTTTTCATCTAATGGTGGATATTGTTTGCTTTGTGACCAAGGCGAAACCCTGATTTGAAAGACTATATAAGGGGACATCTAGCAACTCTGCAAAACTAATCCCCACACCTCCCGTGTGATACTAGTTTGCGTGTTAGAGCCGTTTCTCCTTTAACCTTTGGTTTTCTTCTTATAAAACCAGGTTAACGACTTAAAGACATCATTGGGATTGTGAAGCCAGACCGATACTACTGTTATCATAGTTGTGTGATCTGATCTTGCATCTTCTATCGTACGAGTATAATCATATTGATTGGCTTGAGATTAATATCTCTGATAGGCAAGATATAAAAAGTAGTCACAAACATCTTCGTCTCATTGTTTGTGATTCAGCAACATCTTGCTTCGCTACCATACGATTAAGATTGTTGTGAGGTGATTGATTTATCTAGGCTGTTCGTCGGGAATATAAGACCGGATTATAATTTGGTTCCTGTTCACCTTGATTATTATCAAAAGACGGAACAAAAACTTTAGGTTTTTTATGTGGGAGACATATTGAACCTTTGATAGACTTGTCTGTGTGAGACGGATTTTTTTATTGTTAAAGCCTGCGATTTTGGGTCTTAGCAACTCTTAGTTGTGGGTGAGATCAGCTAAGGGAATCAACTGCGCAGTATCCTGCTGGGATCAGAGGCGTAGGGAGTACAACTATACCTTGGATCAGTGGGAGACTGATTGTGGTTCAACTACAGTCCAGTCCGAAGTTAGCTTGGAGTAGGTTACTGTCTGTAGCGGCTTAATACAATGTGTGTTCAATCTGTTCTAGGTCCCGGGGTTTTTCTGCATTTGCGGTTTCCTCGTTAACAAAATTTCTGGTGTCTGTGTTATATTATTTTCCGTATTATATTGTTTTATATTTATAATTGAAATAATACAGGTTCTGCGTTAGATCATCAATTAGAGTAATCCAACCTTTGGTTGTTGATTGTCATTGATTGATCCTTGGATATTGGTCTTTGGTACCATCCAAGTTATTCCTTGTATTTGATCAGTACTCTCAGTTTCTGTTTGAGGAAATCAAATCAAGAGAGAGATATAAACTCGTTGATATACTTTTAATTGATTGAGTCTTGTTGATTCTCTTAAAAGTATATTCGAGTTTGTCCATACAGATTGCTAAGAGAAATATTGGGTGGCGTTGTTAGACACCCGCTTTTTCACCACTAACGCGAGAGAATCCAGACTCGAAGTACCCGTGCTTCCCGCTCCCTATAAGAAGAGTTATGGAGTTAGTGGAAGTTTGGGTACGAGATGGGGTAGTTCAACTGACTCTCGTATGGCATCCACTAACTGATCAAGAGATGTTAGATTCGAGATATTGCCACTATCACAGGTTCATCCATCATCCTACCGGTGAATGCAATGGTCTGAAGCGCATTGTTCAAGAAAAGATTAATTCAGGAGAATTACGCATGGGAACTGAAGACCCCCTACTTTACTGCGGATCGACATAAAGACGTTGCAAGAACAATAAAAAAAAACAGATGGGGACTTCTCATTACTAGGGCTGCTTCGCACAATAAATTTGGATTTGAAACAACTATCCAGAAAAATCCAGTTTTGTTGGGAGGTCGTGTTAACAAGTAACTTTCATTAAACAATCATTCACACTGCTAATTGTTTTGAAATTTACTGGGAACTTGACACAAACGTAAGTCCCATGTTAAGAATATAAGCCAATAACCCAATTATTCTAAAATTTCATATCACTTCAGCATTTCCCCTTTTCATGCAATATTTACAATTTCTCCAAAATGGTTGCACTATTTGCATTCATATTTAGGATTCCAACTTATTAATTGATCAAGCATCATTCCTTCCAGAAAATAAAACCATAAAAAAGGAGTCTCTTTCCTTTCAAAAAAAAAAAACCTAAGAGGAGAAAGTTCAGAAAAATAAAAGCATTCAAGGGAAATCGTCCAACAATGGCTCATTCTTCTTAGAGAAAGCGTCCTACATGTTTTGGAGAGCATCCTACTTCAATTTCTAGGATAACTTCTCGATTTTCGCCTCCTGTTGATTAATAAGATCCAGGGTGTGAACCTAGCTCATTTCAGTTTGCATCTTTTGGATTTTAGAAAACCCTTCACAGAACCAGGATGCATTAAACTCAAAGTTCACACACATATCCCGATGGTACTCCCAGCTTGAGACTACTTCTCCAGAAACGGTGTGGCCGGTCACACTGCACATATCATGGATTGAAGATAAGGATTCCTTCACGTGTTTAACCAATGAAAAATGACTGTTAATCTTCTTGGTTGTTGCGATGTGTCCATACTTTTCCCATATTTGGGTATATTAACTCCGCATACTTAGCTGGTACGCTGAATCCTCCAATCAACACATGATCATCAAAGAGAGCCGTAAATGGAGGGTTGAAGATGTCACCTGCAACTGAATGTACGACTAGCGCTCCTTCAACTACAGAATATCCTTTGGAAACAATTGCGCCCGCGGCCACAGATACAATTTCTACTATTGAAGGCACATCAACATCCTCATTGTGATTGATCTCCATCTCAGGGTTATCGACAGACATGGTTTCCATGATTGAAGATGCATGTACATCTTCATTGTGATTAATCTCCATCTCATGGTTATCCTTAGGTGCAGCCTCTTTCTGTAATACCACTAATTAAATATTTATTTCATATAAAAGAATAAATAATCCAAGAAGAAAAACGTTTGGGAAACTCACCGACTCATCTGTTGGCTCACTGGAAGAGATGGATCCACTACTACACTTAGAGGTACTTTCTTCATCACCGCCAGATCCCGAACCTTCTTCGTCTTCCTCTTCATCTTCAAGAGACTCAGTATCTCCGAATTTCTCTTCGGGAGGCGCCATGTTGCGGCTGCGTGCGAGTCTGGCAAAGGCGTTCATATCATCAAGACCCTGAAATAAAAGAGAGATTTTCAAGGAAGATAATCCGAAATATTGAAATAATTCGGCCTGGTCAGAAGGAAAATCATACATACCTGCATATTGGAAGAATTGAAGATCACTGGGGATGTTGAAGCTGATTGGATACCACCTGCACGCCTTTTAGACCTCCGCTCCTTTTCCTGGGGACTGTTTATACCTTGTCCAGAAGATTTCCGCTTACCCTAAGGAAGCGGCTTCAACAACTTATGTTTTTTTAAAGTCTTAGGAGAGGGCTTGCCACATGGATCCGTCACGACGTCCTGCACGGATTGATGAAGAGCAAGGAACTCTTCCTGCCATAATTTCTTATACTTAGGTGTTACCACCGTCTTTCTTCTTGGGAGCGATAATGTGAGGCTATTATTTTTTCTGAAAAAACTACTATAAAAAATGGATGGAAAAAGGTCTATTGAAGGCGTCAACGGACGGAGGAACGAAATCCCATGGTCAAAACCCATATGACGAGCGGCTCTGTCAATATTATAAGGAACCACATTGAAAGATTCCTTGAAGAAAGATGGAACATGTCCAGGTATACAATTTTGCATAAACAGGGTTTCTCCAATACTCATATTCTCTCTATCAGAGTGCAATGTTATGCTCGGGACGGAGGCAAAAGTATCCGGCTGAACTATAGATATGTGAGACGGCGCCCAGGGACGAAAGTTAACTGCATGCACGTTGTCAAAGAAATTGATGAGCCTTAATCCAGGTTTTGGACGCTTCTTCAGCCAACAAAGTATTCTAGCACCTCCAGATGTACTGTAAAACGAAGCTACAGGATTAGGAGCATAATCTTTGAAATTCTACCACAACCATGTTTGGAGAAAGGTGATGTGAACGTATGATTCTATTTTCATATATCCGTTAGAAGCATACATGTCCGCTGTTAGGAAATCCAAATGGGTATACAAGGAACCAAGAAACAAGCTGCCTATGGGAAGAGCAACATCTTGCGCCAGCTTAATAACAAATTTAACAAGCTTCCGTCTTTATTTCATTCTTGCCGGAGCCATCATCAAAAACATCTCTAGATAGCCACAAGGATAAAAACGCAGCGAAACTGAGCGTGTCATTCAGCACCTGATCCGTTTTCGGTTTCATAGGAAACCATTCAGACACCCACCAAGTATATAAACATTTTTCATCATTTTCCTGCCGTTTATATCTTTCTGCCTTCTTAACTAGAGTGGAGTGCATTACTTATTCTTCGTTGGACAAGCTAAAATCAAGATTCCCTACAACCGGAAGATTCAGCAGAACAACCACGTTCTATAAAGTAATAGTCATCTTTCCCCATCTACATACGGTCGTATGAGTGGACATGCACCATCTAGAAATGAAAGTAATCAAACATGCAACATCTTTCCTAATACTAAGTGTTGCAGACGCCATGACAACATCAGTGATTTTTGCCTTAATCAGATTATCCCTGACATTGTCATTTATCATCATGTATCTCGTATATCCATCATAAGAGAGCAATGGGTTATGGAAGATCTTGAAGTCAATGGGAGAAGCTGGATACTCTTTTCTCTGGAGACAAAACCTTATTACACGCTCTGGAGAAATCGACTGAACGACTCCTTCATTTTATGAATCAGCGAGAAGGGTTATCACATGTCCGGGATGTGTCCTTGAAATTGTGTAAGACTTTATGAAGAATTCATCATCTATATTCGGCCTATCTTTGGAATTGTTAAAACTTCCCAGTTTGGCAACAAAAACATCTCCAGGTGACATCTTATTCAAACAAAAAATTCTTAAGTTACTGTTAACTTTTGAGTAACTACAATGAAGCAAAATGGGAAAAGAGTCACTACTTCATACTCCAAAAGAGAAGAGCCATACTCCATGTTATTTAGATATAACCGCTAATAGTCGAAATAACATGGAGTCTGTATGCCAACAACAACAACAAAAAAATCATAGGAAAATTTCAAGCCGCGGGCATCATATCCGCGACCAAGATGAGTGGGAACTTACGCCCACTCGAACAAAAAAGAAGAAGCAAAATTTACCGTGGGAATTATTGTTAGAGCACTGCTCGGTCGAAATCGCAAGCGTTGCTATCTCAAGCTTGTTTGTCAAGTTTAGTTGCCAAAACTATAAGTCTTGATTTTAAGGCTACTTATAGCTAAGTCTCGGACTAGGATAGAAAGTGTAGTTGAGCTCTAGACTCCACGGCGTTCGTCATGCAAAGACGAAGAACTACTCAAGGAACTGGTGGATATTCATCGACAAAAAGGTATGTGGAGACTTGAACTTGTCTATCACTCAAAAGTCTATCTACTCTATCTCCTATCTTGAGACAAAAGTCTTATTGCTATATAGACTTCGATTATAAACATTTGCTATTTCGAGCCAAGTTTATCTCGCTTATCTATTTATCGAAATATGTGTTGGTAAGCTTTCGCTTTGGCCAAGTTCATATTTACTCGTGATGAAAGTAATGTTAGTTATTTCAATCTCTTGAAAATCGCTTTGATGAAAAATAGTATGTGAATAACCACTATATAACATCCTTTAAGAATGTTTCAATCATTGAAATGAGAGTTTAGAATATATAACCATGTTTGGATATAAACATTGTATGTAAAATCATACTTGTGTAAGTCCAAAATCCTTGAACCAAAGTATGCGTACTTTGCTTGTTCAGGATGACCGGAGCTAAGTCCACGTACTATCGGAGATTCACATTCCGTGATTTTCTGCTGGAGTCTGTGAACTGAAAACAAGCTCAGTCCGGGTACTTAAGTATGCATACCCGTATGCGTACTTAAGTGGGTTATTTTCTAAAAATAGTTTAATTCATGAACTAAGACATTTATAAATTAAGGAATGCAATCTTTGCAAACCGTGGATATAATGTTCATGAATCAATTCGAGTGAATCAAAAATGTTTTTGCTTCGATTGTGTCTTGTATACTTCTATGAGTGTGGATGGGGAAAAACGTTTACTGGTTTTTTAGGGAATGAGGGAATCACCGTGTGATGGAGATTCCTCGAACCGGAAAAACTGCTCAACCTCACACAGATACACTGCAAAGAGAGTGCGTAGATTCGAGAGATCAATTTGTAGGACTCCGGATTAAACCAAGTCAATGGCCGTTCAAGAGTGAATTCGGTCGCAAATATGGAGATGGGTTGATCTGTAGGAGGGAAGATGAGAATTGTGTGGGATCAGTGATGATCAAGGATTGTGGATGTGTTGAAGGTTTCTGCAATAATGGTGAACTGCTGAAGTTGAGTTATGTGAATAAGTTTTTATCGAGTTGTTGACGAATGATGATCGATGATGTATGATGATAATCGGTTGTCCTCGATTTAGGCTTATTTATATTGCAAGAATGATGAACACCCTGATCCCTGTAAGTGTGATGGTGTCTTGAGTGAAAAAGTGGGAAAGTGGAAGATCGTGGTGAAACCAGTCCCAGGTCATGCGGAGACATGGTTGATCATTCTCCCACTACTTTGATAACTCCTTCAACCGTTTGCACGACTTACTCACATTCTAACCGTGGATGTATCCACGTGCCGTAGGCCACCAGACCAAAACCCTAAGTGACATCCCCCATTTTTGACGTGATTGATGTCTCACGAATCGTGGAGTCTACATGACAGATGTGTATTTAATTAGCCACGTTGACTGAATTAGACAATGAGTCTAGGTTTTGTTGGATTGAGCATGAATGACTGCTCAGTGGAACATTCGAGTAACTGAGCAAGTATTGCTCGACGAATTACTGGTATATTGATAGTTGGGCAACTGAGCAAGTATTGCTCAATTTGACGAATTACTGAATATTGATAGTTGTATCAATATTCGAGCAATTGAGCAAGTATTATTAGAAAATTACTGATAATTTACTGAATTTTGATGGACCGAGCAAGTATTGCTCAATTCGGCGAATTATTTATGGATGTCGTGACCCAATAAAATATTAATTAAAATATTGGTAGACTACCAAATATTATATAATTAATCCAGATGATGATTGCTGGATCAACATAAATTCATTAATGTTTAAATCCTGCTCAAAATGATGATTCGTGGAGCGTTTGTTCGAAACCCTAATTTTTGATCGATTGCTCTTTAATTGACGAATTTCTGAAAATAGGTCATGAGCGAAGGAGGGACTGACCACATGAGACTATGGACGTCCATGTGATGCCCAATTGTTCGAGTGAGCGTACGCCAGGGTCCTGAGTTGACCGGTTGGTGAAGGAATGACGATTAAATGTCAGTTTCATCATTTATTGAAATAGTGCTCGATTGAGCATTAGGTGATAAAACCTAATTATATAAAAGTGGGGTACCGACCAAGATGGATGGCATGAGACCGACCCTTGGTGATCGTTCCGCTGATGGGTATTTGCACAAACTCTAAGTTGGTTGTGAAAAGTTTGAACCCAATATGAGCAATTGCGCAAATTAGGTCAAAAGTGTGAAAACGTGTGGGAACGGCTTATTGCAAGCCTTAGAGCCGACCTTGGTCGGTCAAGGGAGCATGCCCGTGTCTCCATAATGCTCATGTATCAGTCATGAGAGTTTCGGCATTTTCTGATGTGCGTTTGAGCAATATTTCGGATTTTCAGAAGAGTTCGATTTTTGACTGAAATCCTCGATTTTGCTCGAATGAGCAAGTATGCTAGTTTGATCAATATTTTGTGAATATTCAAAAAATAATATTTTAATATATTTTTCGTGAGTAGCCAAGTCGGTCATGTGACCATGTTGACTTTTAGCTTTTGCATGATTCGCGCAATATTTGAGAAAATATGGAGAAACCACGATTTTTGGGAAGTTTCACAAGATGAGAAAAATAACAATTTATGAAAGATTAGGGATTGCAAGGTGTGGGACCGGCCGCGGCTAGGGCATGGCCGGCTTCCCAAGTTTCCCGGTCCCGCAACACCTTTCCCTATTTATTATTATTATTTTTCGTGAAACTACACAAAATTGGGGAAACCACAAAATATGGAGAAACCATGAGTTTTGCTCAAACAAGGAAAGTTGCTGAGATGGAGGAGTCTTCATGAGTTTATGAAAACAACAAAAATAAGAAAAAATAATGGAGGAAGCATGGGACCAGCCACGGCTAGGGCAAGGCCGGCCGTCCGGTGGGCCCGGCCCGTGGGCGCTTCTCAATTATTTTAATATTGTTATTTTCTCTCTTCTGTTTTGTGCGGGATTCCTCATTTGTCCATATTTTGGATGCGTGTTCGCGCATTTGGGTGCTCGTTCGTGCATCATTGTCGAGTACACTTGCACTATTTTATGGGGCTTACTCAGTGGTAGTCCAGATGCCCAATTGTTGAGTATTTATCACTTATTAATGAAATTCAGTGGAGAATGATTCATAAAACTGAGTAATAAAAGTGAGTAGCTTTTTTATTATCAATTCACAGGATCATCCGTGGATTCGACCATGAATTCAGAGTAATAAAGCAGGTATTGCCATTTCATGGGATCGTGGATTCTACCATGAAATCGGAGTAATAAAATAAGTGGTGATATTACCATTTCATGAGACCAGTCATGGGTTCGACCATGGAATCAGAGTAATATCTATTACCATTTCATGAGATCAGCCGTGGATTCGATCATGAAATCGGAGTAATACATTTATCTATTACCATTTCGATCATGAAATAGGAGTAATGAGATAAGATAGATTATCTTCTAGGAATTCAGTGGTGAATGTCACGGTAGAATTTAATCTCTTGCGTATAGTCAGTGAATCAGGGAGTGTTTCCGACGTCCTGAAGACGTTATTGCTCTTAATCTTACGGAGAACCGCCTGGGTCTATAGACGTCTCTCTACATAGTCAGGGAACAATGAGTGTCTCCGACGTCCTGAAGGCGTTATTGCTCTCAATCTTACGGAGAACCGCCCAATCGTTCTTCTATGTAGAGGGGGGTCTCTGTCATGTAGTCAGAGAACACTGAGTGTCACCGACGTCCTGAAGGCGTTATTGCTCTCAATCTTACGGAGAACCGCCCAATGATGTTATTCTACATAGAGGGAACGAAGAAATGCCAGGGATCGAACGCTCAGCTAGTGGAGGCTTTTCGAAAGGCATATTCACCGTGGCTTCGTAAAATATGAATTGTCACTCGTCTGAAAGCTGTGTCAGAAACATGCATCATAATTTTACGGTTTTGTCATTTGTTGAAAATCCACCATCTATATTAAGTCCCCTGCTTAGTGAGGAACAATCGTGTTCCGCAGTAAGCATTGAATGGTGATTTTCAGTCGACGAGAGATCAGTGGTTGAACTCAGTCTACAAAGGTAGTTTCAGAATCCTCAATTTACTCCAATGATGTCATGTACGAGCAAACGCGTGAGTAAGGACTCTGATAGTTGATTGAGTGCGATTTCGTGAGTACGGAGAGGTGAAGCATCGCTGATTTGGTTAGTGGAAAGCCCAGTTTTGGTCAATTTAGGATTTATGGACCCGAGCCCAAAAAAGGAAACCCATGTTTTATTAGGTTTTGGAAATAAAATTGATATAAAAGGGAAGAAACCCTCAAATTCTTTTATTTTTTGATCGACCCACCACTTCCCTCCCTTCACCATTCTCACACGAGTAGTAGCAGGGAAAGAAGATTTTCGTCAGACTTCAGTCGCGGCCGACCGTCACCAGCCACCGTCGGCCAAATTCTTGCCGGCGCCGACCAGGTAAGTCCGGATTTTTTATTTTTGCTATGTGTTTTCATGAATTTTCCATGAGTTTTTCAAAACAAAATTCCATGTGTGCATGTATGCATAGGTTTTATGAAATTTTGTTGCTTTTGAAAATACATATGGCATTCGTTCAATAGTTTAAGAAACTAGCAAAAATCCCTAATATGAAAGAAACACATATATTATTGAATAGACATGGTCTAGTCGCAGTAGAGAAAATTTTGTTCATGAGGATTCATGAAAACCTAAATTTATTTTGAAAGCATGAACTTTCACAAATACTTTTAGGAACGTAGGTTCGTTCGTAGTAGAAGCAGTAAATAATAATCTTTAGAGTTAGAGGAAATAGTAAAACCCTCGTTTTATGGACGAATGCTCGTGTGAGCAAAAAGCTTATTTTTTTTTTATAAAAGTTCACGTGATTTATTAGCTCACGAAATTTTATTATTATTTTTTTAAAATTACGTGACTTATTCACGTTTTTGTCTCGAAATCAAAAGTTGATTTATGAACAATTGTTGAAAGCAAACAATATTCGGTGAGTTTGTTAACTCGTAGTGTACGCATGAGTTTGGTGATTTTATAGTGTGTATACACGTAAAAATCAGCGAATGTTCATATGAAAGGTTATATGGATCATTCATGGTTTCATGTAAAGTCAGGTGTTTGATTTTAAATTTTGCTCGTCCTTGCAGGTTTGAAAAAGCGAGCAAGTTTTCAAAGATTTACGTTGTTATCACTAAGTTCGTGAAATCGTAAATAGGTAAGAGTTGAGGATTACCATTTTTGTAGAAGCTGATGCGAGGATCATGATTATTCCTTCACTTTAATTCCACTGATGAAATTTATGTGTGTATGTCACAACAACTTTGTAAAAATGACTGATCACCAGGACAACATTTCTGAAGATGCTTCTAGGGAAGAGTCTTCCAGAGAGGACGATTCCAGAGAGGATTCTTCTGGAGAGGATGTTTCTAGAGAGGATTCTTCAGGAGAGTATGCTTCTGCTGATGTATCTTCCAGAAATGATGATTCTAGGGCTTCTAGGAGAAAGGAGGATAAAACCAAGAACATCCCAAATGCTAATGACGAGTTCTTCGTGTTTCAGTACAGACCCTAAAGGCGTCTTCCAGGTTCCGCATTCCGGATGCTCATAAATCCCAGAAGCACTACTCAGAACAAGCTGGTAACTCCTCAAGCAATAATTAGGTTTTGTTTGAGTGGGAAGCACTATTTGGGTTCTCACGTGGAACTCAAACTTTCTCGAAAGCTCCTGGCGCATTTCTCCGGATGGGCACGTCATATGTTGGGCTATAGTCATGTAAGAACTATGCTGGATCGTGCACAAGTGACACGAGCTATTCAAGCAACTTGGGATTTAGTGATCAATCACGACATACCAGGTATGGTGGATTTGCTTGATCGTTGGTGAATTCCTACTCACACATTCATATGCATATGGGGAGAATTCACTGTCACCTTGGAGGATGTAGTCGCTTTATTGCATCTCCCAGTTACTGGTAATTTCCATGAAGAACTCTCAACGGAGGAAAATGCAATATCTGGTGTTCTGGAAGCCAAAATGCAAGATCTTAATGAGTTGCCTATAGTTTGCTATGCTCGCTGAAACACTGGTGGCCGAGAGACGTGATTCCTGAAGAACCTGATACGTTGAACATTGCTTCTCTTCTATGTTTGTGGCTCTCCCGAGACATACTTGAAGACAGTGGACATTTATTGAAGCCGTTTGTGATCCCTTTTGCTATAAAAATGGCTAAAGGTGAGAAACTCCCCATTGGTAGTTTGTTTCTGGGTTCACTGTTTTCCAATTTAGACTCTTTAGTTGTAGACTCCAGTATCCCCAACGGATTCATGAAGGTCGAAACATATGAAAATACGATGTTCCTCCAAGCCTTGATGTGGGAGAATCTTGAGAGTTACGCCCCAATTCCTCGTAGCATTTTGCAAGGACCCAAGGTCGATACTCGTCATGCTTTTCTTGAGAAAAATAACGCCAGGATGATGCGTTGGACTAGAAAGCAGCCACAATATAAGATATGTATTAATGACGTCTTAGATATTGAATCTGAGTTCAACTTTCGCCCCTGGGTGTCGGTTCCTGATCTCTTCTCGCAATCGAACACTTTCAATACTACTGAAGAAAATGTCACGCTGAAGACTGGTACTGATTTGAATGATGGAGAGAGATCTTTCATATTGATTTGCACTCCTGGCCACCTAGTATCAGTGATGCATGGAGAATTACGAGTAGAAGAATATGACATCGATAGGGCATCTCGACAAATGGGCGTCGACCAGTGTGTCCTAGGTCACCGAGTGAACAAACCATCAGTTGAGTATCTGAAGGCTAATTTAGATTGCACTCGTGTGGAGGTAAATGAGTATTTATTCCCATGCTCTGATCGTGCTAATTTTGTGACTTCTGGTTACATAGACTTCTGGCGTCAACAACTTGGGCGTTTGCATAAGTTTGTGACGGATGTTAAGTCCCCAGTTCGAGAGTTCCTTTCCTCTGACATGATTTCTGATCGACTCAGGATGAGATACCTTTCCAACGGTGATAAAAGGAATACCTCTCCAAGTGCGATACAAGTAAGTATTTTCCTTATGATTTTAACGAAAGCATGATAATCACACCTTTAATTATATTGTTGACTCTGTGATAGAATGGCCGCGCTGTGAGACCTCGAATTCGTGTAGACTTCTCAGAACTCCAAGAGAGTCCCCAAGGCGGAGAGGGTAGGAGCAAAACATCTCATAGGATGATACCAAATGATGTACAGTCTCCGACTGCTTCTTTGGTGAGTTGTTAGCACTTCCTTTATCGTTGTGATTTTCTTGTCCATGTTATCAGGATCTTGAATACTAGTAATTTGTCTCAGAATTTTTCTCCATCGGTTATTGACGGTCTTCATCTTTCCTCTATACGGGCAATTCAGGAATCCAGCACTGATGGAGAGGTCGATGTGAGTATTCCTTTGTGTAATTGATTATGGATTTTCCTCGATTGAAGTAATGACGATTATTATTGACGTATCCAGGAGGAAATTGTTGTGGAGATACAACATGGTCGTGCTACTCGTTCATCTTCTAATACTGGAGGGTAAGAGAACCTTCAAGAGTCGGAACCGAATGGAGATAACAATGCTACTAATGTTGATGCCGACCATTCCAATCCTTCGGACGACTTGGGAACCCCTCAAGTAAGTATATATCTTGTATTATCTTCATAGAAGTATAATGTTTCTGATTTGTGAATGAATGAGAATCTATGTAAATTTATGGATAATTTTGCCGAAAATACGTCATCAGAAAATTTCAGACTTTAGATTTTAGCAAAAACGCTGTAGAATTCTCGTCTGAAGTCGGAATTTCGCGATATGCATATGCATTTTCAAGCCCAGGAGATTTCCAAGGTTTTTAAAAGATGCTTTTCGAATTTTGAGCATGTTTAGGGCCTGAAAAAGGCGAAATAGTGAACTTCCATGAGACCTTCAGAATTTTTTCAGATTGCATGTTGTTTGATGTTTTGGCCACATCTCCTAGCTAATTTATCCAATTGATGTGAAATTTTTACATGTTGTAGATAATATTCATACGAAGAGAATGGTATATATCTCAACCTGAGATTCCTTACCAATTTCTCCCAGTTCACCGTTTTATACAGGGAAGTGCAGAACTTCTTCAGACGAGCTTGTTGAAAAACGTGTTTCATGAGTAGCACACCATTTTCCCATGTCTTGGATGCACAATAAAGAACTTATATAGTGTTAGTTCACTTACATGCTGGATTTTACAATTTCCTTTGATTTTCATGCTCTAATCTCATGTAATCTTCGTATTAGGTACCAAATACTGAAGTTGAGAATAACGGAACCAATGTTGAAGATTCGAGCAATATGGTGAATCAAAGCAGTAACATCACCAACTCTACACCTACGGGTTATGATATTATCATTGTTGAAGCCGTGGAGGAAACTGAGACTCCAGTTGCTATTGAAACCGAGCCAAGAACAGAAGAGACTGTCCCAGAAGAAGATGTTGCAATGACAATAGAGGATGCTCCAGTAGTTGAGAATCGTGTAGTAATACACGAATATCCCAATGCAGGGATTGTTTGTGAGCCTCCATTTGATGCTTCACTCCCGTATCATGTGTATGTTGGTAGATTCAGCGTTCCCACTGGGTATGCCAGCATGTATGAGAAGTTGTGGAAGATGTATGGCCATATTGTCGTTACAAGAGATTCTGAACGTAGCTAATTCTTGACAATGCAATTAGGAAACATATTGCGTGTTATAGATGATATACGAACCAGGGCCAAAAACACTATTACTCAAGATGTACTCTTTGATTGGGATTACAACCTTGAGAATTCTGAGAGACTTGGATTTAACTTGAAGTGGCTTCGTCAGAAGATTAACACCATCAAGGATGCAGTAGTGAATAACATCCCTTTTACAAGTGACGTCGTGATGGAGAAAATGACTAAGATTACTGAGCTGGCCAAAAAGCTAGAGTTGGAGAGATCAGCTTTGCAAGTCTTGGAGAATATTGAGAAGCAGAAATCATACTTTGACGGCTTTGTTTAGTTTTCTTCCGATGGTCTCCGAACATTGAACTTCTGAGAGATGTGAGGTTTTATTTTGGTTTTGAATTTTTTGATTGGTTTTGAATTCATGAGTGACTTAGGATTTTCTTTTGAATTTTGGATATGATAAAGACTTTTCTTAAATAAAGAACTCTGATAAATTGCTGAAATCAAATACTGGATGCAAGTATTGCAAACGTTTTTGGAGGAATTGAAAATACATGTGAAAGAAAATCCTAAAAGCAAACCAAATATTTCTGTGTCTGGTAGGGAACGTCTGAATTGCCGAATACCTCAGACATCAAAATCTTTGAGCCAATTCTCATGAATTATTGGTGTGGTCCTGCCATACATGTTGATTAGCTTGTAGTATCCTCCAATTATGGATTTTGCAACCATAAAAAGTCTTCCCAATTGGAGCTCCTTGCAGAATGGAGATCATGTTTAGCTTCCTTAAGGACTAAATCTCCTTCCTAGAATTTATTAGGCTTGGTTGTACGTGCCTTGAATATATTTTGCTGATTTGGGATTCCCCGAGAAGTGGAATTCCATGGTTGTGGTAGATGTGGACACTCGCGCAGAGGGAAGCATCTAGGATACTGTTTATCAAACTCGGCCATTATTCTGGAGATGACCGTGTTGGTAGAGTGATGAATTTTGAGAGGTTCTGCATCTAACCACTTAGTGAAGTATTGCTGAGGCGAAACTAACCAATCATAATGTTTGGTGATAGCTAGGTTTTGAGCGGAACTGAGTCCCCGGACTAGGGAAGCATATTTGAAAGTTGGTAATACATATGCATCAGGGGGAATGAAACTTTCCTGAGTGCGAAACCTTCTGACAAGTTCGTGGGCGCTTTCCACAGGTTTTTATGTGAGTTCCATCAAGGCTTCGACTTTTCCCAAATGCTCGAATGGTTGATCATCTTCCGAGTCAGAGCTTTCTTCAATGGAGAAATGCGCAGCTGAAGATGATGATATCCCAACAACTTTTTCATCATGAATCCATGCTCGCCCAAGGACTATGTCATATCCTGGATCCTCCTTAATTATGAAGAATTTAGTTTCTGTCCAGATTGAATCATTCCTTATCTTGAGAATGATGTAACCGTAAGCATCTCTGGAGATTCCTTGATGGTCTTTGACTGAGATAGGAGCATGAGTTGCTTATTCTCGAGTGATGCCAACGGCTCTGAGGGTTTTCAAGGGGATGGTGTTAACAGCAGTGCCAACGTCGACCAACACTCGCTTGAATTCATTTTCCTTGAGATGTACTGTAGTGAGAAGTTCCCAGTCATATATCTCTTTGTCTGTTGCTGGAGGTTCAAGGAGCGTCTCCTGAATTGTTAGTCGTTTCCCTGACACAATGTGGTCTAGTGCAGTAAAAATGTCATCTCTTTGAGCCTTTGACAAGTACAATAACTCGCAGACATGCTCAATTAAGGATTGAACTGCTTCCTTGACCGGTTGCTTGGAGAGTGAAAACGTTCTGATAGGGAGAGGATTTCTGTGCACTCCTTCAGTCCCAGTTCCCCTGAGTCTACCTTCTCTTTGAATATGCGCTTCAAAGTTCTGCAACACTTATTGGATGACTGACATACCTATGAAAATGGCAGTAGCGTGCATTTTCTATTTGTTCCTCAGTTGGTTCCTTTTTGACGGAAGGTAATTTGATTGCACCATCTTGAATCCAGAATTCTAATAGTTCGATCATTTCTTCAATAGGAAAATGGAAGTCAGGTGCTTCCTGATCGTTCTGTTGAGGCTGAACTGGTGGTTGCGTATTTCTGGTCTGGTTGTCCTTCCTTGGTACTTTTGGAGGGTGAGACGCCGGAGGAGCATTCTTGTGTTGTTGTGCCTCAGCTTTTCTCTTGCTCCCTTCAGCAACATTCATGGAAGCTTCAACGTTATACTTCTTGTTGATCAAACGCCTGTCGGTGCTTCTTCGAGCATTCGGTTTTTCGACTTTGACAGTTTTTTTTCTTTCTAACAAAGATGGAGCAGTGGTTGCTGATCTCTTCTCCGCTTCATGAAGTTATGAAAAGGTTTGAAATCGGAGATTCTCCAATAAGTCTCTATAGACTGGAATCATTCCGTTGATGCACAAGTCCACCAGTTGTTGCTCAGTAACATTAGGATCATGACAATCCAAAGCCTGAATTCTGAATTTCTTCACATAGTCGTTCAGATTTTCAGTATTCTTCTGAGCCATCCTTCCTAAGTCGGAAAGAGTAACCTACTCAGAAATAAAGAAGTATTTCCTGTAGAAAGCATTAATCATTTCTCCCCAATTCGATATGCTCCCTGGTGCGATGTTGTTGTACCAAGTATACGCTCGACCCGTCAGGGATTTTGAAAACTCCTTCAAACGGACAACATGGTTGTGTTCATGCTCTCCTAATGCTTCCAAGAATCGAGAAACGTGTTCTCGAGCATTCCCCGTCCCATTTTAGAGTGTGAAGGTTGGAGAAGAGTATCCCTTTGGGAGAGGGATTCTTTGCGTAGCAGCGGGATATGGAGGTTGATGACTATGCACAGACGGTGTGTGGCCCTTTCCTCGATTCTCCATAAAACGTTCCAGGTCCTCACAAGTGATGAAACCAACGGGTTCTGCAGCTTTGTGGACCTCGTCATCGTCGTGGACTGGAATAACTTCAGGATCCGTGCTTGGAGATGCTTCCTTGTCTTTTCCTTTCTCTTGAGTTTTGTCTGACATCTTATCAGTAAGAGTTTTGAGGTAATTACATAGCTCTTTCTGAGTAGCAGCCATATCAGTTTGATTTTTGGCGAGAACTTCCTGGACTTTCATGAGATCAGCGATAGTGGGTGGATTTTCTCTGATTTCAGGAGGAGTAACGTCACCACCATTGTTGGAAGCAGGGATGATTTCTGGAATACCATCATTGTTATTGTTGCTAGTGCTAGCGTCATTTGCATTTGTGACCAACCCAGACCTAAGACCATCCATTTTGTGAAAATGCGAGATTGCAACCGAGAGATTAATCTCCCACTGTGGTCGCCAATCTGTGGATGGGGAAAAATGGTTTGCTGGTTTTTTAGGGAATGAGGGAATCACCCTACGATGTAGATTCCTCAAACCGGCCAAACTTCTCAACCTCACACAGATGCACTGCAAAGGGAGTGCTTAGATTCAAGAGATCAATATGTAGGACTCCGGCCTAAACCAAGTCAATAGCCGTTCCAGAGTCAATTCGGCCGCAAAGAGGGAGATGGGTTGATCTGTAGGAGGGAAGCTGAGAATTGTGTGGGATCAGTGATGATCAATGATTGTGGATGTGTTGAAGGTTTCTGCAATAATGGTGAACTACTGAAGTTGAGTTATGTGAATAAGTTTTTATCGAGTTGTTGACGAATGATGATCAATGATGTATGATGATAATCAGTTGTCCTCGATTTAGACTTATTTATATTGCAAGAATGATGAACACCCTGATCCCTGTAAGTGTGACGATTTCTTGTGTGAAAGAGTGGGAAAGTGCAAGATCGTGGTGAAACCAGTCCCAGGTCGTGCGGAGACATGGTTGATCATTCTCCCACTACTTTTCTAACTCCCTCAACCGTTTGCACGACTTACTCACATTCTGATTGTGGATGTATCCACGTGTCATAGACCGCCAGACCAAAACCCTAAGCGACATCCCCCATTTGTGACGTGATTGATGTCTCACGAATCGTGGAGTCTGCATGACAGACGTGTATTTAATTAGTCACGTTGACTGATTTAGACAATGAGTCTAGGTTTTGTTGAATTGAGCATGAATGACTGCTCAGTGGAACATTCGAGTAACTGAGTAAGTATTGCTCGACGAATTACTGATATATTGATAGTTGGGAAATTGAACAAGTATTGCTCAGTTCAACGAATTACTGAATATTGATAGTTGGATCAATACTCGAGCAATTGAGCAAGTATTGCTCAATTCGGAAAATTATTTATGGATGCAGTGACCCAATAAAATATTAATAAAAATATTGGTAGACTACTAAATATTATGTAGTTCATCCAGATGATGATTTCTGGATCAACATAAATTCATTAGTGTTTGAATCCTGCTCAGAATGATGATTCGTGGAACGTTTGTTCGAAACCCTAATTTTTGATCGATTGTTCATTAATTGACGAATTGTTGAAAATAGGTCATGAGCGAAGGAGGGACCGAGCACATGAGACTATGGACGTTCATGTGATGCCCAATTGCTCGAGTGAGCGTGCGCCAGGGTCCTGAGTTGACCGGTTGGTGAAGGAATGACGATTAAATGTCAGTTTCATCATTTATTGAAATAGTGCCCGATTGAGCATTAGGTGATAAAACCTAATTATAGAAAAGTGGGGGACCGACCAAGATGGATGGCATGAGAACGGACCTTGGTGATCGTGGGACCGCTGATGGATATTTTCACAAACTCTGAGTTGGTTGTGATGAGTTTGGACCCAATATGAGCAATTGCACAAATTAGGTCAAAAGTGTGAAAACGTGTGGGACCGACTTATTGCAAGCCTTAGGGAGCCCTTGGTCGGTCTAGGGAGCATGCCCGTGTCTCCATAATGATCATGTCTCAGTCATGAGAGTTTCGGCATTTTCTAATGTGTGTTTGAGCAATATTTCGGATTTTCAGAAGAGTTCGATTTTTGACTGAAATCCTCGATTTTGCGACCATGTTGACTTTTGGTTTTTTCATGATTCACGCAATATTTGAGAAAATATGGAGATACCATGATTTTTGGGAAGTTTCACAAGATGAGAAAAATAACAATTTATGAAAGATTAAGGATTTCAAGGTGTGGGACCGGCCACGGCTAGGGCATGGCTGGCTGGCCAAGTTTCCCGGTCCCGCAACACCTTTCCCTATTTTTTATTGTTATTTTTCGTGAAACTACACAAAATTGGGGAAACCACAAAATATGGAGAAACCATGAGCTTTGTTCAAACAAGGAAAGTTGATGAGATGGAGGAGTCTTCATGAGTTTATGAAAACAACAAAAATAAGGAAGAATAATGGAGGAAGCATGGGACCGGCCACGGCTAGGGCACGGCCGGCCGGCCGGTGGGCCCGGCCTATGGGCGCTTCTCCATTATTTTAATATTGTTATTTTCTCTCTCCTATTTTGTGCGGGATTCCTCATTTGTCCATATTTTGGATGCGCGTTCGCGCATTTGGGTGCTCGTTCGTGCATCATTGTGGAGTACACTTGCACTGTTTTATGGGGCTTACTCAGTGGTAGTATAGATGCCGAATTGTTGAGTATTTATCACTAATTTATGAAATTCAGTGGAGAATGATTCATAAAACTGAGTAATAAAAGTGAGCATCTTTTTTATTATCAATTCACAGGATCGGCCGTGGATTCGACCATGAATTCGGATAATGAAATAGGTATTACCATTCCATGGGATCGTGGATTCGACCATGAAATCGGAGTAATAAAATGAGTGGTGATATTACCATTTCATGAGACCAGCCGTGGGTTCAACCATGGAATCAGAGTAATATCTATTACCATTTCATGAGATCAGCCGTGGATTCGATCATGAAATCGGAGTAATACATTTATCTATTACCATTTCGATCATGAAATAAGAGTAATGAGATAAGATAGATTATCTTCTAGGAATTCAGTGGTGAATGTCACAGTAGAATTTAATCTCTTGTGCAAAGTCAGTGAATCAGCGAGTGTTGCCAACGTCCTGAAGACGTTATTGTTCTCAATCTTACGGAGAACCGCCTGGGTCTATACACGTCTCTCTACATAGTCAGGGAATAGTGAGTGTTACCGACGTCCTGAAGGCGTTATTGCTCTCAATCTTACGGAGAACCGCCCAATCGTTTTAATATGTAGAGGGGGGTCTCTCTCATGTAGTCAGGGAACAATGAGTGTTACCGACGTCCTGAAGGCGTTATTGCTGTCAATCTTACGGAGAACCGCCCAATTATGTTATTCTACATAGAGGGCACGATGAAATGCCAAGGATCGAACGCTCATCTAGTGGAGGATTTTTAAAAGGCATATTCACCGTGGCTTCGTAAAATATGAATTGTCGCTCGTATGAATACCGTGTCTGAAACATGCATCATGATTTTATGGTTTTACCCTTTGTTGAAAATCCACCATTTACAGTGAGATCTAAGCAATTGAACAACTCTATAACTAGTTCACTTGAGTCATTTGAACTAGTTGTGGTGAAGATGAATAAGGTTGATATGAAAGTGCTCATATGGATAACCATTGGTTAACTATTGTTGAACCAACTAGGTGTACACGTTTAGGTACTGTTACTCAAACCTAAATGAAGTTACATCTCATTTGTGTATAACAAGCTAGGTTCGATCTAACGGTTGAAAGATATTATCTTGAATCTAATCAGGTTTTCATATAGCGGTGAATATAGAATGCTTTGTTACCAAGGTAGCATTGATTGCAAACCATGATTTGAAGACTATATAAAGGAGAACTCTAGAAACTGAGAAACCTAATTCCCACACCTCCTGTGTGATACTAGTTGTATAAGCTAGAGTCGATTCTCCTTTAACCTTAGGTTTCTATCGAGACCCTGTAGGTTAACGACTTGAACACTTCATTGGGATTGTGAAGCCAGACCCAACTATTTTACGTGATCTGATCTTGCTGTTTCTATCGTGATTGAGTACAATCGTAAGATTGGCTTGAGATTAATTTCTCCGATATGAAAAATATAAAAGTAGTCACGGACATCTTCGTTTCATCGTTTGTGATTCCGCAATATCTTGTTTCGCTAGTCGATTAAGATTATTGTGAGGTGATTGATATTTCTAGGCTTTTCTTCGGGAATATAAGTCAGGTATATCAATTGGTTCATGTTCAACTTGATTTATCAAAAGACGGGACAAAACTCGTAGGTATTTCTGTGGGAGACAAATTTATCTATTACTGCAGACTTTTCTGTGTGATACAGATTTGTTTATTAAAGTCTTCGAATTTGGGTCGTAGAAACTCTTAGTTGTGGGTGAGATCAGCTAAGGGAATCACGTGCGTAGTATCCTACTGGTATCATAGACGTAAGGAGCGTAATTGTACCTTGGATTAATGTGAGATTTATTGGGGTTCAACTACATTCCAGACCGAAGTTAGTTGATAGTAGGCTAGTGTTTGTAGCTGCTTAATACAGTGTGTGTTCAATCTGGACTAGGTCCCGGGGTTTTTCTGCTTTTGCGGTTTCCTCGTTAACAAAACTTCTGGTATCTGTGTTATTTCTTTTCTGTATTATATTTTGTTATATAATTGAAATATCACAGGTTGTGCGTTGTATCGATCAATTGGTAAATCCAACCTTTGCTTGTTGATTAAAATTGATTGATCCTTGAACATTGGTCTTTGGTACCATTCAAGTGATTTATCTTGTATTCCATCAGGTTCGCAAATTCCTATTTGTTTGAGTGAGGATTGAATCGAGAAATTGATCTATAACTCTTTGATATACTTTTTATTAAGATTGAGTCTGACTGTCTAGTTGATTCTCTTAAAAGTATACTGAAGTTAGTCCATACAGATTGTTTAGCAAAATACTGGGTGAGGTTGTTGTACCCCCACTTTTTCAATTATGCCCGCGGCCGAAAACCTAAAACTAGGTTTTTACGAAAAAAAAGAGAAGAAACGGCAGCAACACTTACCTCAAATTATCCTATTGGCCTCACTATGATCCTGTTGTCGTTGATCACCTCTACCAATGTTATTAATCCTCGCTCCAACACTACCAGCAAAAGAAAATTCACTCAGGATCGAATGGGATTCCAAAAAACTATGGAGGGAACACGTACAACTGGAATTCATACTCACAAAAAAAAAACGAGCAGGAAGTACATACCTCGTTGATGTCCGATGGCTCGGCGATGAGGCTGCAGACGGTGGCAACAACACCAGTTACTATTGAGGAGGATCAAACCAAAAAAAAAAAAAAGGAGCGTCGCTCCCTTTTTATATTCATGGATTTTTCCAAATCCAAGTGGGAGAAGGATCTCTTCTCGGTCCGTGCATGAGGATGACCGGGCGGTCCCATGACTGCCATATTTGCGCCCTGTGGATCAGTTTAGCAGCACGTTGGTACAAGGACCACTAGCCTTCCGGCCTCATTGCGGAAAGCCAAATACAGCTCTCCTGGTAACTCCTATTTCTTTTCTCTTGATAATTTCATTTTATCTACCATCTAGTGCTTATCCAGCAACAATGTCACTGTTACGTACTAAGCAAGGGACTTAATGTTGATGGTGGTTTTTAGTTCAGGGTTAAAATTGTGAAACCCTGTATTTAATGTGTTGTCATTATGTAAAGAAATAGAGTTATTTAAAAATAATGAGTGCCTAGGCCTCTTTACTTACATGTGTATTGAGCAATTCAGTATATGTATATAAATTTTATTAATCTCTCGCCTGCATTATTCGTTAATGTATGGCTTATTGAGTATTTTTCCTATGCTATGTTCCCCGGATGAACCCTTAATATCGATATGACATGAAAATTAGTGTTCACTCGCAACTAAGTAGCATGAATTTCCTGAAGTATCAAGATTAAGGTCTGCATGAAAGTACTCAGTCAGAAGACGCGTTGCCTGCTCTCTGAGAATAAAATTAAGAATTTTGTGTCAACATATAGAATTCACCAAATTTGACCAATTTTGTGACAGCTCACAAAATTCAAATTTTGACCTAATTAATTTGCAAAAAATAGGTTTTCTTTTTGCAAAATTCAAATTTTAACCTAATTAATTTGCAAAAAATTCGAACCCTATTGGTCGAGACCAAACCTAGGTAAGCTAGGAAATTAATCCGCTTTGGACTAATAGGAGCAAAATCCTACCAAAAGTATAAAACAAGAAATCAAGCGGAACCGCGGAAAGTAAAAGCAACATCAAAGGGAGGTGTGGTCATGCCACTTGTAAGGCCGATCTTCTCCAGCAAGCGTCGCCCGTGGCCGATCGGCCACACTCCATGTTTCCGCTTTCCAGCCCCTTTCCCATCGACCAATCAGATCCCTTTAAATGCACCACACCCACTTTTAAATAAAGTTGGAAGTTGGCTGGTCGTCACACCTAATTCCTTAAGGAATTTAATATAAGCTATCCATGTCAGTCTAAAACGATCACGACAATACGTTTTTTCCACTCGATTTATCAAGTCTAGACACATCTTACCACAGTCGTACAAGCACCACCATGCACATCGGCGGGCGCACTAACGCCTTGGCCAATCAGAATTCTTCCAACTCGCCAACAAAGCCACTAAATGATTACCGAAATCTAGTTGGCCGCGCGACTTACAAAACCCTAATTTCTATTAAGCAACGTTACATTACTGCCGCAAAACGATCTCGGCTGTCCAACTTCGCCAGCTGAATTGACCAGCCTAGATTCAATTCCGATCAATGGACAAGGCACAGATACAGTCATTAGTGGCCGGACTATATCCTTGGCTGGTCGAATGATCCACAACATGCCGTCAACACCAAAAACCATTGGCCCAAAATGGTTGGCCACACGGCTTTTAAAACCTAAATTAAATCACTGGCAGCCATTAACTGCCGCAAATCATCTCGACCGCCGCCCAACTTCGCTAGACGAATCGGCCGGCCAAACTCCTACTCTAGGAGTTCAACAAGATGTGGCCATGATCACTGGCCACCCTTCTTCCATAAGGAACAATCGGTCAAGCCAAGACCTGCCCATATGGCTCCTAAACAATCGCCCAAAGATGGCTGGCCGCAGTTCTTGTAGAAGTCTTAAATAAATTAGCGGCAACCAATAACTGTCGCAAATCATCTCAACCATCCAATTTGGCTAGCCAATTTAACCGGTCTAGATTTAACTTGGACCGACCAATAGGATGTCAAAACGGCTGCCAGCCATCACTCTCCTATAGGGACCGACCGACCTACCTTTGGCATGCATAAATAGCTCCCAGAAGCTTCCTGAAAATGGTCGGTCATGCTCCTTTTAAGACACTAGTTTCCGCGACCAACCAAGAAAGGCTCAATACAATGATGCGTCACATGCATCGATTATATTGAGCTGCTTACTTAAAAACGATGCTTTACATGCATCAGATACATACGATATTTCATAAATATGGGGTTCACAAATAACTTAGTTATTTAACCTAATAGCGTTACATGCTATTATTTGCGGCAAGTCTCATGACTTGACTCATCACATAAGACTACCCGCCACCTAGCTTGTGCGTGATTGGTAAGAATAAGTAGGTCTTGCAAGCAAGACCCACTCAGCAACTTGCTTCATGTTTTCCACGAAAATACTCGAGACATAAAACATGTCACAAACTGGGGGATGTTCATCAGGGTATTGGTCTTGCGGTCTACAACGTGCGGCGTGCAAGACGACCATTACAAGAAAGTGTCAGGAAAGGCGGGCAGTTAGTGATGATAGAGAAGTAGTGGGACGAAATCACCCAGTCTTCCCCTCATAGTGGTGTTGATGGTGGTTTTTAGCTTAGAGTTAAAATTGTAAATCCTTGCATCTGATGTGACATCACTCTGCGAGGAAATAAAGCCACGAGTGTCAACCTCTCCACTGACACATTTATTGAGTCGTTCAATATATTTACATGAAATTTATCCAGACTGGCGAATGTAGCAACAATCCCAGATGCTCTGTAAATTTCGACGCCTTGCCCATATTACTTATTAATATAAGATTCACTGAGTACTTTTCCTGTGATATGTTCCCCGGCAGACCCTTAATATCGGTATGGATGACGGATTTGTGTTCACTCGCAGCAGAGTAGCACGGATCTCCAAGTACCAATGTTAAGGCCATTGCAAGAAATACTCAGTCAGAAAGCAAATAAAGCCGTGGAGTAGGAGCAACAACGAGGAAAGCGTGCACCACTTGGACACACCCCATACTACCCAACCGACCCTTATTCCTCGTCTACCAATCAGGTCGTTTTAAGCCTGCCACAGTTCCAATGAGTTGTGGCTGGGCCCAAACTTTCCGGCCCTATTTCCCATCGACCAATCAGGTCGCATTAAACCTGCCACGCACACCAAAAGGTGGCCAAGCCCGTGCTTGGACTACCCCTCCTTTTATCGACCAATCAGGTTTCTCTAAACCTGCCGCAACACTGAAAGAGGTGGAAATTTCGTCAAGTGGTCACCATGACAGCTCAATTTTATTGCATCCAAAGTAATTACCGATCCCGTTTCTTCATGACAGCTCAATCCTATTGAAAGTCCACGTAAAAACCTACGAGAATATCGTGAAAATCCAAACCAGAATTCACGCAGCTGAAGAAGTAAATTTTCCCGCCAGAATCCAACCGGATTTGAACGATGAACAAAGGACTCCCCTAACTAGAGATGGGGTGTGCTTAGCAGTTGGCGCCCTGGGGTGCCCCTTATCAGATAGTGTTCCCCTTATCTAAAATGAGAGTCCGTATAGCAAATGTCCTCCGAGAGTGCCCCGAGCAACTTTTCGAGCCGAATTTTCAAAAAATGTTTATTTCCCCAAAACACCTACAAACACATAAAACACCATAATAAGTACGAAGTCGAGTACCAACAATACAGAAAATTGAGGACAACTTAGACCCAAAAATGTGTCTATCAAATACCCCAAAACTTATTATTTTCTAGTCCTCGAGCAAAACTAATATAGAAAACTAGGTGGCCCTAGTGACCGAGTTATAAACTCGGGAGGGTTTACCAGAGGTGTACCCACAAAACCTTATACTCCAGACCCTAGCTATCTACGCAAAACCTTGGAAGGCACTAAAGAATCTCCTTGGTTGGCATACTCTCATTGACTACAGGAGGAAGCACCCTGATGCGAAATTCCAATTGTTGTACACAAGTTTGCACTCAAGCATACTAAAATTCACATAAGTTACAGAGCTCTACTCAGATTTTTTCTGTACATCATAACCGGAGTCAACCAATCACATGGAAAGATTAAGAAGATGGATAAAGAGAAAAATAGATGGTAGTGAACGGTGTTTCCTATATCTGTCTGAAGGCCTCTGCCAAGATGAACCTATCCTAATGAACTGAGATACCGGTCTGACTAATATCAACACAAGTGGCATATACAAGGGGACCAGTAGTCGATAAACCTAACTCTAGGTCGACACAACTGGCATATACAAGAGCACCAGTGGTCGACTTTATTGAATTTCTTCCGGTAGGTCTGATGGTCAGGTCTCTTTTTTTTGTGGTATCTCAATCATTCTATTTCACCCTAGCAATGGTAACAACTTGAATTGTGTGCCCCACCAAATCACTTAAAGAAAATAAAAACAGAAGGATTATGATTCAACAAGATATGACGAAACTACCATGTTTTTTTTTGTTGATTCTAACACCTGAGCTCTGTGCTTTTATCAATAGACTCTTTAGATGATTCCATCTAATCAGATTGGTTCCTCAACTCTTACAACCAAGATGTTCCCATCCACTTAGATTGTTAGTGCCATCCTTAATAAACATAAATTTCTAGGCTTTGGAGTTTATTTATTGCAACTAAAAAGTTTCTCCCATACCCCCAAACTTAAATCTAACATTGTCCTCAATGTTCTAAAGATAAAATTAAAAGCATGAACAAGGAGAAACTGTTACCACTCGAAGCAAAAGAGTTAAGGAAGGATATTATCGTGTTGCATGAGATTCGGTGACCTCCCAAGAAGTGTTAAGTTTAAAGTCTTCAGCCAGACATCGGAAGGAATTAATCACCTCATATAATCATAAAGCAGTAGCCGGAATAACTGTGGGTTATCTGGATCAAAAAATGCTAAACACAAGAAGAGGAAACTACAACAATCCAAGAAGACATCGAACATACCCTTGTTTAATACAACTACATCTAGTTGTGGTTCAGGTTCAGGTTCAGGCTCTATAAAAGGGTCTAAATAAAAATATTTCATCGATTGGATTTCCTCAAAGGTATTCTGAAGATCAGGCTGAAGAGTCTGGAAATACTCAACTAAGAACTTAGAAGCGCATAACAAAATCCTGAATAATTGGGGATCCTCTGAGTCAATCAGATTTAACTCACACAGCTGACCATAATGAAAGAGGTGGTCTTCCTTAAGAAAATGTGTCGGCCCTATTTTCCTAAAGTAATTAGGTTTAGTCTCAAAACTTAATAACCGACACATCTGAAAATCATATGTTCCCACAATTGGAAGAAAAGTTTTTGGTGGGAAAACAAAGTCAATCTTGGTATCATAGCCTGGTTAAACACATCAACCAGAGGATGGGTTTCTAACAACTGAGCTCTCTTATGGACACAACTAGGTTCAGGAAAAAGTGTATGAAGATAATCTTGTAAGATGGTTGAAGCACAAATGTCAAGTCCTATACAAGGGAACTTAAGAGTTAAAGGTAACGCATCATGAAAGTTATAATCACCCCCAAATTTAGAGTTTTCAGTGTCTCTAGGTAGACTAGTCACAATTTCCCTAATTCTTAAATCATTAGATTCCTGAAAATGGTCAATTGATTCTTCTAAGTTGTAATCAGGTGCATCTTCACTCATTTTTACGACTTCACTTTCTTTGTCTAAGACTGTTGTTTCTAAATCACTAGACTCAAAATAAACTCGTTCCTCTAAACCATCATTGGCTTCGTAATCAAAAGGAAGTACAACTTCGTCTAAAACGGTATTATCTCTAGTCAAATCCCCGTCCTTTTGAATAGGTGGATAATAATTAAAATTATCTGGATTTGAACCAGAAATATCATTATCATTATCAAGCTCAATTGGAGTAACAAATTCCTGATCACTATGCCTAAATATTTCAGATTCTTCATCAGCACTATCCTCATCATAATCATAATAACATGAAAATGATTGAACCTCATCTAAAGTATTGCTTCCAATTCTATCCTTGTCATCTTGATTATGTAAATAAAAAATTTCCTCACTTTCAAGGTTGATTTTTGAAGCAATGTATTGGCAATTCAGTGTAATTCGAGCAATTCTTTCTTCCGTCTCTAACTCAAGCCTACGCGTTGACTCAGCAAACTCACGTGTTGACTCAGTTAACTTACATGTTGACTCAGCTAACTTCCTGAGGTAATCTTCTAAAGAAGGTTCACTCATTGTTACAGTTCTTTCGTCTATAACTAAATTATATGTGCCCGTTGACTTATGTGTCGACTCATGTAACTTACGCGTTGACTCAAGTATCTTACGTGCCTCATCTAGAGAAGAGGAATTATAGAAATTTTGCTCGTATGACCGGTATTCATGTGAATAGTAATTGGTCTCATCATGGTATGAGCCATAACCTTCAAAAGTTTGGTGTTCCCAACCACTATTCACACTATGGTCATAAAAAGAATAATGTTCATGTTGCTCAGTCGAATAATCATTGTATTGGCTATACCAGTTCGACATCCTAACTGCAAGGGAATTCTAAACAAACACAGAGAAGGCTGACTCGACCACAACAAGCCTATTTTATCTAGCAAACAAAAAGCATGATGGATCCCTTAGATTGTTTCTAGACCAGAATTTATTCTTTCGAAAAGGAATTCGTTACAATCTGAGCAAACCTCTCTGGAATCAATCCGAGTTAAAGTAAGTTGAATAAAGACGAGGGAAGCTCAGTGGAGCTTTGATACCCAAGTCCTCACCGGCGTTACAAGGCGGCGTATTCAACTCACAGAAACCATCATGAACTTCAAAGTATGCTCAAAAGAGTAACCAATATTTTCCGAACGACTTTCCTAATAAGCTTGTTACCCTATTGGTCTCGTTCTAGTCCAAATTTTAAGGCTTAGGTTCGCGTAGGTTACGTGTTCCTAAGGCGGGCAAGAAGAAAACGGTGATGAAATCCGAGTCCTTATCTTGATTTGACCAGGCCTTTCCCTTTACTAGAAAATTAAATCCTATTTCAGGTCCTCAACATATATGCATACAAAATCATCCAGTAAACCCGCTGACAGGGGATTCACGGGTGTTTAGAATTCTTACCTCCCGTTCCAGACGGGGGATGAACCGTTGAATTGGACTCCGGCCACGACTCCTATGTCATGTACGAACCCGAGGGGCCGAGGCGATATCGTAATCGCCGTCCTTCTCTGCAAACAGTTTATTTAAAACTACCCTTCCGTAGGGTTTTAAAAATAAAGTCCAATGTTCAATGTCCAAAAGAAAAGAAGAAGAAAAAATGTCCAAAAATAAAATATTACAAAAATAAAAACCTTAATTACAGTTTCTAAAAAAATAAAAAATAAAATTATTTAGAAAATCTTCTTCTTCACTCCTTTTGGATTTCTTTTTTCTTTTTTTTTTTGGGCTTTTCCTTTCTTTTCAGCACTTTCTCTTTTCCTTTAGCTTAGCTCCAAATCTGAAAGAAAACAAAAATACCAAAACGCGTAAAAAATAACAAATAAAAACAAATCTATAAACAAATCCGCGTCGGCGGCGCCAAAAATTGGTGTGATTTCAAGTTGTTGTAGTAGTAATAGGTTCGTTGAGACTTGTGAAAGCAAAAGATTTTAGATTTAATGAAATTTAAAAACAAAAAAAACTTAATTCAATATTATAAGGAATAATTAACAAGACACTGATTCCACTATCACACATGAATAAATTATGGCAAATAATCCAAAACTCTAATTATCTTTTAAGTCCCTTTGTTTCTTAATTCACAAATAATCAGGAAAATTCTCAAATATCAATTGTATTCCATAGGCATAGATTATCAATTGACTAAACAAAGTATAACCTATCAGATTGAATCACAACTAATTAAGAAAATTATGCAGACAATTTAAAACTCTGCAAAAACAGTGATTGAGTGAATTATAAATTATAAATTAGAGAAAATAAAATAGTTACCAATTATTCATGCGTAAATAGCTTCCTCATTGCCTTGGTTGTGGGAGATTTAGCTCATTATCATGTTGGAAACACGCTCAAAAGTTGATTTCATTGCTCAAATGGTGTTTACAAATGATGAAAAGGGAGAAATAATTCAAAATCGGGTTTGCAACGCTTATAATTGTTGCAAACCAAAGAACGATACAGAGGATGTGTCACTGTTATTGTAGCTCTAAGACTGTCGCCGAACAGTCGCAAATACTGTAGCAAAAACGACTGCTTCTGTGGGTCTATGTTCTTCGTGTTCTTCAATGGAAGCAGCAACAACAGGTTTCTCTGGTGATCGTGTTTCGCTTTTGTGATGTTCCAAATCCTTCCCAAACCCTCTGTTCGCTCCCCTATCACTCCGTCCCCTTCTATGACTCTCGTAAAGCCCTTTTGTACTTCGCAGCACCAAGAATAACTCCTCGTAATTTCGGCAATCAATCAAACATATTTTCCTTTACTTTCATGCAAGATACGGGATTTTTCTCCTATTTCATGTCTATGCTCGCGAAAGTCTTCAAGTGACACACTCCAAATTAACTAAAACACATCCCAGAATAAGTGACAACTCTGTAGACTCGCGCATTGCTCCAAGAATAGCCAAAAATCCGAGAATAAAGCCACCGCATATGACTGCCCTGTTTTTCTCTCCACGTTCTTCCTTTTCTTTTTTATCAAAGGTGTCTTCTGAGATGGATTTCCTTGTTTATCTTGGCTTGATAGAGTCGAATCTGTTGAGCAAAGATGAGAGTATTCTCCCATGCAATACGTATCATCCAAATATAAGAAAATCAAACCGAGAATATATCCTCCCTAATTTGACGAGAACCGATTGAAGACTCATATTTTATCGCAGCCAAAGCAATTACCGATCCCGTTTCGTCATGACAGCTCAATCCTATTGAAAGTCCACGTAAAAACCTACGAGAATATCGTGAAAATCCAAACCAGAATTCACGCAGCTGAAGAAGTAAATTTTCCCGCCAGAATCCAACCGAATTTGAACGATGAACAAAGGACTTCCTAACCAGAGATGGGGTGTGCTTAGCAGTTGGCGCCCTTGGGTTGCCCCTTATCATCTGGTGTTCCCCTTATCCAATATGGGAGTCCGTATAGCAAATGTCCTCCGAGAGTGCCCCGAGCAACTTTTTGAGCCGAATTTTCCAAAAATGTTTATTTCCCCAAAACACCTACAAACACATAAAACACCATAATAAGTACGAAATCGAGTACCAACAATACAGAAAATTGAGGACAACTTAGACACAAAAATGTGTCTATCAGTTTGCCACCGAACTGACAGACTTGTGGCAACTTTTAGGCGACCAGCCTCCTAAATCTAGTAGCCATGGCTACGCCAGGCGCCACCTACACCACCGTGCCACTGGCATGCACGAGCCATGCCAGCCATGCTGCAACGCCGCTGGCACGCACTAAAGGCGCCACTGCATCATTAGCAGGCGTCGGCAGAAGGTAACCATAATCAACGGCTACCCTTCCTCATGAGATGCAATCTCGGCCATCCAAGTTTGCAACCGAACTGACAGACTTGTGGCAAATTTTAGGCGACCTTCCGCATAAATTTAGTGGTCATGTCTACGACAGGCGCCACTTGCACCACCGTGCCACTGGCATGTACGAGCCATGCCAGCCATGCTGCAACGCCGCTGACATGCACCAAAGGTGCCATTGCGCCATTATCAGGCACCTAAATAAGGTAGCCATAATCAACGACTATCCTTCCTCCTGAGAAGCAATCTCAGCCATCCAAGTTTTCCACCGATCTGGTAGGCTCGCGGCAAGTTTCATGCGACTATCCAAGACAAGCCTAATAACATCACATGTTATTTTCCTATGACAGGCCTCTCGCTTTTAACTTTCTACACATAGCAAAATGCTACATGTTTCCCACGAAAACACTCGAGACATCAAACATGCACAAACTGGGGGATGCTCATCAGGGTATTGGTCAAGCGGTTTTTAGCGTGCGACGTGCAGTACGCCTGTTACAAGGAAGTGTCATAAAGAGGGGCGGTTAGTAATGGCAAGAAGTAATCGCGTGAGTGGATTCACCTCCCTCATTATGGAAACATAAATCCCAACGTTACACGTTACTCTTCCACCGCTCAATTGTTTCCACTTCCTACGAGACCAGGGTACGTTTTATTGTGACTTGTATAAATAGGTCTCACCTATTTCCACTAGACAACAAGTTTTGGTTATGAGAACAATACAACATCCAGAAATCACCTGGTAGCTTTTCATTTAGATAGCCATTTCTACTTTCTGATACAAGTCACAAAACCACCACACTTCCAGAATCAACGATTCTGGTTTCAAAAATTTCTTCGCTTCCCTCCCTAAGACCAACCCTTTTCCTTCACTTTGTGACCGAAGTAAGCCTGTAACGGCCATTTCTTGGTTTAGGCCAGTATTGTACAGATTGATCTCTCGTATCAAAAGTACTCCCGTGCAGTGCATTGTTTAGAGTCTAAACTCGTGTCTCATCCACACACACGAAATTACCAAAACCGGAAGAAACAGTTTTCACTCACAAACAATTGGCGACCACAGCGGGAGATTAATCTCTCGGTTACAATATCAATTCCCAATTCCCAATTTTATTTTTTCAACCCTGATCTGAAGATGGTAGAACTCATGTCCGGATCAGCAACAAACCCTGAGAACGCTAGCGCTGAAATCATCCCCGGTATGCACCACTGTGCTAGGCATAAGAGCAAACAAAAGAAGAAATACAAAGATACGTACCTGGAATATGCTCGCCTTCTTTATTGCTACTGCTTTGCCGCTATCTCCAAGGCGTGGGAATAAAACTGATGATACGGGATAAAGAAGGTGGGTAACACCTTTTATAGGCACGACGCTTTTGGGAGTTCGAATGGAGGAAGGTTTCCTATTTTTGGTTACACACGGAAAGAGGCAACCGGACCCGCGCTGGAAAGGCTTCATGGTGCCAACAAGTCGTGTCCAAGCTAGTGCCAAGAGCCCGCTTCTAGCCAGCGCTATCTTCTCTGCGCTCCAACCAAATCCTAGACAGCGCCATCTTCTCCACGTCCCAGCCAATGCCAAACCAACAGTCCGCTCCATAGCCGTCCAAAGTAGCGCCCGCCACTCCATAGCCAGCGCCATCTTCTATGCTCCATAGCCGATGCCAACAGCCTGCGTCCTTCCAGCGCCATCATCTATGCTCCATGGCCGATGCCAAAAGCCCGCGTCCTTCAGTGCCATCTTCTCTGCTCCATGGACGATTCCAACAGTCCGCGTCCTTCCAGCGCCATCTTCTCCGCTCCACAGCCATTGCCATCAGTCTGCGTCCCAGCCAATGCCAAACCAACGCCATCATCTTCCCTCTTAGCCAGCCAAAGCCGCACCACTCATCTTTCCATAGCCAGCAACTCCATTGACCTAGCCCTCCAAAGGAGAGCCATTCACCTTTCCATGGCCAGCAACGACGTTGACCTAGTCAGCCAAAGCAACGCCATCCACCTTTCTGTAGCCGACCAGCGCCCGTCCCGCGGACCAAGTCGTAGTGTCGCCTCTGCCACTCGGTAGCCAAAGTTGCAGCGCTGACGCCAACACCCTATGGCCAAGCCGAATTTATGCAAAGACGCCTATGAAAGGATCACAGAATATTCATGCCTCCTGACAAAGTGGCGCGGATATGTCCCTTCAGGCGTTACACTTCCGATCACCAGAGCCAGAGCCGCTGCCGCCACCCTCAACGTTTCTTCAAGTGTGACATCTCCAACCCTAACCAGTTCCGCTGCTACTCCACCATCAGGACGAGATACTGTAGGAGCCAGAAGAAGATGACCTCCTCTTACCACTGTTGATTTGATGGAAAGACAAAAGGTTCTCGTAAGGCTCAGACATACATGGCTACAACTCAGAAAGGGATACCTATTTTCCTCAAGACACTAACGGAGTGGCCACCACAAGAGTCACGTCAACCCCAGATGGAGCTGACAAGGAATAATTTTAACATCCGGCGTAGGCGCTTCAGCAGGGCGTGCTTTTATAGATAAAGAGGCTTGCGTTGCTCTTGAACGCCCAGTAGAAGGAAATCATCAATCCAATTTTATCATACGTGAAGATCAGGAACGACTTCTCCAAAATCAAGGCAAAGGAAATCAGCAACCCTCCTGAGTTCACAGAGACCCTCTTCCCGTCAGGAGCTGCATGATTTCTCGGGACTTCGCCCACAAAATCGTGCAGTCTATGATGAAACATTTATGTGAGATTCTATATTTCTCCAAGGCGCAACGTCAAGACATATTTGCATCCCTCAACCGCACTGCATCAGGAAAGCACCTGTTTCCAGCTAGGGAAGCCGCTCCCAAACCCCAACTTCTCATGGAAAGAAAGATTGATAGATGGAACTGGGGACTCCTAACCACTGTTCACTTGAAGGATGTCGGGTTTGACAGCACGCTGATTGACAAGGCCTCCGACTTCGACATTGTAACCGTCAAGGCTCTAGGAGTTGTAAGGAAAAATCAAACAGAAGAAGCGTATTTTTTCCCATGAGAGAAAAACACGACTTGTCGACCAACACTATTTGTGCCGTCTTCCCATATGCCACATCGTATCAAGTCGTTTTTCGAAGTCAAGGGTTAATAGCGCCCTCACTGGAGTTTTCTCCATGAGCCGCTTTGATGTCTCTCTCCAAGAGCCGCTTCAACGTCCTCTCCAGAAGTTGCTCCGCTTCAACGTTCTCCAGCAGCGGCTCCGCTTCAACGTTCGCTCCAGCAGCCGAAGCTTCAGCGTTTTTCTCCATAAGCTTCAATGTTCTCTCCAAGAATCGAAGCCGCTTCAACGCCTCCTTCCTTCCAAGGATCGTTTCGTAGCCGCCACTTCTTCCTGCCAAAGATCGTGCCGTAGACTCCTTCCTTCCAAGGTTCGTGCCAGTAGCCACCGTACTCGTCCCTGTCAAGGATCGTGATTGAAGACAGCCAAGTTTCATAGTCGTGGCCATCTTTTGTTTCATCCCATCAAAGACTTGGGAATTTTTTCCATCTTTCGACCCGTCATCATCCTGATGTCATCACTAACGCCTGATGCTGCTCACTCATGGGGGATCCTAAAATACCCAAAGCCCAATCATGCGCGAAAGACATGCCTGGCGGAGACAAAGCTAAGTAATTATCCTTAAACTAAATGTTTTATCTCCATTAGGTATATTCAATAAATTTTATAATATCTTAGTGTTGAGACGTGCAAATTCCTCAACACTCACTACTGTGTTGCTAGGCATGCTTCCTCAACACAATCTTCCTCTTAGTGTTGAGACGTGCAAATTCTTCAACACTCACTATTGTGTTGCCAGGCATGCTGCCTCAACACACCTTTCATATTAGTGTTGAGACGTGCAAATTCTTCAACACTCACTACTGTGTTGCTAGGCATGCTTCCTCAACACATCCTTCCTCTTAGTGTTGAGACGTGCAAATTCCCCAACACTCACTACTGTGTTGCTAGGCATGCTTCCTCAACACATTGTTCCTCTTAGTATTGAGATGTGTAAAATCCTCAACACTCACTACTGTGTTGCTAGGCATGCTTCCTCAACATATCCTTCCTCTTAGTGTTGAGACGTGCAAATTCCTCAACACTCACTATTGTGTTGCTAGGCATGCTTCCTCAACCCATTCTTCCTCTTAGTGTTGAGACGTGTAAAATCCTCAATACTCACTACTGTGTTGCTAGGCATGCTTCCTCAACACATCCTTCCTCTTAGTGGTGAGACGTGCGAATTCCTCAACACTCACTACTGTGTTGCTAGGCATGCTTCCTCAACACATTCTTCCTGTTAGTGTTGAGACGTGTAAAATCCTCAACACTCACCACTGTGTTGCTAGGCATGCTTCCTCAACACATCCTTCCTCTTAGTGTTGAGACGTGCAAATTCCTCAACACTCACTATTGTGTTGCTAGGAATGCTTCCTCAACATATTCTTCCTCTTAGTGTTGAGACGTGTAAAATCCTCAACACTCACTACTGTGTTGCTAGGCATGCTTCCTCAACACATCCTTCCTCTTAGTGATGAGACGTGCAAATTCCTCAACACTCACTATTGTGTTGCTAGGCAAGCTTCCTCAACACATTCTTCCTCTTAGTGTTGAGACGTGTAAAATCATTAACACTCACTACTGTATTGCTAGGCATGCTTCCTCAACACATCCTTCCTCTTAGTGTTGAGACGTGCAAATTCCTCAACACTCACTACTGTGTTGCTAGGCATGCTTCCTCAACACATTCTTCCTCTTAGTGTTGAGATGTGTAAATTCCTCAACACCAACTACTGTGTTGCTAGGCATGCTTCCTCCACACATTCTTCCTTTTAGTGTTGAGACGTGCGAATTCCTCAACACTCATTATTGTGTTGCTAGGAATGCTTCCTCAACACATTCTTCCTCTTAGTGTTGAGACGTGTAAATTCCTCAACACTCACTACTGTTGCTAGGCATGCTTTCTCAACACATCCTTCCTCTTAATGTTGAGATGTGCAAATTTCTCAACACTCACTACTGTGTTGCCAGGCATGCTGCCTCAACACACCTTTCATATTAGTGTTGAGACATGTAAATTCCTCAACACTCACTACTGTGTTGCTAGGCATGCTTCCTCAACACATCCATCCTCTTAGTGTTGAGGCGTGTAAAATCCTCAACATTCATTACTCTGTTGTCAGGCATACTACCTCAATACATCCTCATTTTAGTGTTGAGACGTACAAATTCCGCAATACTCACAACTATGTTGTCATGCATACTTCCTCAACACATTATAGTGCTTACGGCCCCACCACCTCAAACACTCATCTTTGTATTCGAGGCTCGCTGCACCAACACTACATGGCGCCAGCACCCTGTGGCCAAGCCAGAAGTATGACAACACAAGGATCATAGACTACTCATGCCTCCCATCAAAGGTTAGTCGAATTTTCCTGGAAATCTCATAATGTATTCCCTTTCGATTTTTATCCTCATATGTCACCATCTCATGCTTACCCCGCAACAATGCCACTGTTACGTGCTAAGCAGGGGACTTAATGTTGATGGTGGTTTTTAGCTTAGGGTTAAAATTGTAAAACCTTGCATCTGATGTGACGTCACTCTGTGAGGAAACAAATCCATGAGTGTCAACCTCTCTACTTACATATTTATTGAGCCATTCAATATATTTACATGAAATTTATCCAGGATGGCGAATCTAGCAACAATCCCAGATGCTCTGTAAATTTCGACGCCTTTCCCATATTACTTATTAATGATTCACTGAGTACTTTTCCTGTGATATGTTCCCCGGAAGAACCCTTAATATCGGTATGGCATGACGGATTTGTGTTCACTCGCAGCAGAGTAGCACTGATCTCCAAGTACCAAAGTTAAGGCCATTGCACGAAATACTCAGTCAGAAAGCAAACAAAGCCATGGAGTAGGAGCAACAACGAGGAAAGCGTGCGCCACTTGGCCACACCCCATGCTACCCAACCGACCCTTATTCCTCGTCGACCAATCAGGTCAATTTAAACATGCCACACTCCCAATGAGTTGTGGCTGGGTCCATACTTGTCGGTCCTATTTTCCATCGACCAATCAGGTCGTATTAAACCTGCAACGCACACCAAAAGGTGGACACGCCCATTCTTGTCCGGAGCCTCTTTTTATCGACCAATCAGGTTTCTCTAAACTTGCCACAACACTGAAAGAGGTGGAAATTGCGTCAAGTGGTCACCATGCCAAATCGGCTTCCCAATGATTGTACAAACAACTGGGAACGTTTGGTAAACAATTTTAGTATGATATACATTCCAAAAGTTTCGTATGGATGTCTAGCACAACACACTAAAAATTCAAATCAATCGGAGCAACGAGCTAAAAGATACAACATAAAAGGAGAGCTAGGTCATGGCTGAAAACTATTAGAATCCCTCCTGAATTCTTCCTGAGTTTTACTGTCGGGCTGTTTTCACCTCTTAAATGATCTCAAAACCTAGATATTCCCGAGTGGGGAGATAGGAAATTCTTTTCCGATCAAAATAGATGGGCAGACCGTTGAAATCCGAGTTTGTACGAGAATTCTACAACGATTCTAGTGAGGGTCCCACATCTGAATTTTCTAATTACGAAATTTCATGAGTTAACACAAAACAGAAGGTAGCCATAATCAACGACTACCCTTCCTCATGAGATGCGATCTCATCCATCCAATTTTTCCACCGAACTGACAGACTTGTGGCAAATTTTAGGCAACCAGTGGCCATGGCTGCGCCAGGCGCCACTCGCACGACTGCGCCATTGGCGTGCACGAGCCATGCCAGCCATGCCGCCAAACCCTAATTTTGGCCAAGACGCCAAATCCTTTAGCCATGCCGCCAAGACCTAATTTTTGGCCACGACGCCAAATCCTTTGGCCATGCCGCCAAACCCTAATTTTGGCCAAGACGCCAAACCCTAGTTTTGGCCGCGACGCCAAAACCTAATTTTGATCATGTCACCGGCATGTGCCAATGACACCACTTTTCTATTGACAGGCGCCACGAAAACACTCGAGACATCAAACATTTCACAAACTGGGGGATGCTCATCAGGATATTGGTCTGGCGGTTTATAGCGTGCGACGTGCAATACGCCCGTTACAAGAAAGTGTCATAAAGTGGGGCGGTTAGTAATGGAAAGGAGTAATGGCAAGAGCGGATCCACCTCCCTCATTATGGAAACATAAATCCCAACGTTACACGTTACTCTTCCACCGCTCAATCATTTCCACTTCCTACGAGACCAGGGTACGTTTTATTGTGACTTGTATAAATAGGTCTCACCTATTTCCACCAGACAACAAGTTTTGGTCAGGAGAATAATACAACATCTAGAAATCACCTGTTAGCTTTTCATTCAGCTGGCCAGTTCTACTTTCTGATACAACTCACAAAACCACCGCACTTCCTGAATCAACGATTCTGGTCTCAATACTTTCTTCGCTTCCCTCCCTAAGACCAACCCTTCTTCTTCACTTTGTGACCGAAGCAAGCCTGGAATGACTATTTCTTGTTTTAGGCCAGGATTGTACAGATTGATCTCTCGAATCAAAAGTACTCCCGTGCAGTGCCTTGTTTAGAGTCTAAACTCGTTTCTCATCCACACACACGTACCAAAACCGACAGAAACAATTTTCATCCACAAATAAGTGGAAACGTGGTTTTCACCATCCTGCACGATCCCACTCCTCCATCACTCAACTATTCCCAGTTCCTATGAGATCAGGGTGCGTAACCCTATGGATGATATAAATAGGTTTTCAACCTATTTCAACCAACAACAGAGTTTTGGTTATCAACAAAGTATCCAGAAGTAAACACCAAAGAACTGATAGCTTACATTCCGCAATCCAGTTCCATATTCTGATACAAGTCATAAAATAGCTACACCTTAAGAGATAACCATTATGGTCTCAACACCTTCTTCGCTTCCCTTCCTAAGATCAACCCTTCTCCTTCATTTTATGATCGAAGCAAGACTGGAACATGCATTTCTTAGTTTAGGCCAGGATTATACATATTGATCTCTCGAATCTAAAATACTCATATACAGTGCATTTGTTTAAGATTTAGGTTCGTTTCTCGGCAGCACACCCAAATTTAGGTTCGTTTCTCAGTTAAAATCTATTTGTAACAACCTCCCTTTAACTGAGACTTCCTTAAGAAAACATTCTCAAAAATCTTTTGTAACCGACAAACGGTTTATTCTTCAACATACTCCCTACTATGTTCAATTAATCTTCAGGCCCTTGGTTTCCTCAGTAGAATACTTCTTTACTCCCTAGACAGCATGCAAACCTGCATATCCCGCCGTCTCCCTATGATACTGCAACATCATAAACGTTTCCTAACAAGCTAGAAACACAATCATGTTGTTGCGCTCTATCAACATGCTAGCAAAACAAGAAACCAAGTGAAAAAGCGGGGGTACAACAACCACACTCAATATTTTGATTAGCAATCTGTATGGACTAACTCCAATATACTTTCAAGAGAATCAACTAGACTCAATCTCAATAAAGTATATCAAAGAGTTATAACATCTCGATTTCTCTATTTAATTCTTACTCAAGCAAATAGAGATATGCGAGTCTAATTAAATACGAGAGAGATAACTTGGATGGTACCAAAGACCAATATCCAAGTGTCAATCAATGTAAATCAACAACCAAAGGTTGGATATTCTAATTGATTGATCTAACGCACAACCTGTGATATTTCAATTATAAAAATAAACAATATAATGCGGAAAAGAAATAACACAGACACCATAAGTTTTGTTAACGAGGAAACCGCAAATACAGAAAAACCCCGGGACCTAGTCCAGATTGAACACACACTGTATTAAGCCGCTACATACACTAGCCTACTATAAACTAAATTCGGTCTGGACTGTAGTTAAACCCCAATCAATCTCACACTGATCCAAGGTACAATTATGCTCCTACTGAAAAAGTGGGGGTCTAACAACCTCACCCAATATTTCGATTAGCAATCTGTATGGACTAACTCCAATATACTTTATAGAGAATCAACTAGACAGTCAGACTCAATCTAGATAAAAGTATATCAAATAGTTAATATCTCAATCTCTCGATTTGATCTTTAATCAAGCATATGGAAATCTGCGAGTCTTTATAAAATACTAGAGAGATAAACTTGGATGCTACCAAAGACCAATATCCAAGTGTCAATCAATTCAAATCAACAACTAAAGGTTGGATATTCTAATTGATTGATCTAACGCATAACCTGTGATATTTCAATTATATAACAAAATATAATGCGGAATAGAAATAACACAGACACCAAAAACAAATTTAACGAGGAAAATGCAAATGCAGAATAACCCCTGGACCTAGTCCAGATTGAACACCACACTGTATTAAGCCGCTATAGACACTACAAACTAACTTTGGTCTGGACTGTAGTTGAACCCTAATCAACCTCACATTGATTCAAGGTACAGTTGCGCTCCTTACTTCATTGATCCCAGCAGGATACCACACACTTGATTCCGTTAGCTGATCTCACCCACAACCAAGAGTTGCTACGACCCAAAGTCGAAGACTTTAATAAACAAATCTGTATCACACAGAAAAATCTATGATAATAGATAAATATGTCTCCCATAGATAAACCTAAAAGTTTTTTTTTCTGTCTTTTGATAAAATCAAGGTGAACAGGAACCAATCGATAACCCGGATTTATATTCCCGAAGAACATCCTAGATTTATCAATCACCTCACAATAATCTAAATCATATGGTAGCGAAACTAGATATTGCGGAATCACAAACGATGAGACGAAGATGTTTGTGATTTCTTTTTATCTTGCCCTATCGGAGATATAATCTCAAGTTAATTATTCAATTGAACTCGTACGATAGAAAATGGCAAGATCAGATCGCTCAACTACAAGAGAAGTAGTTTCATCTGTCTTCACAATCCCAATGAAGTCTTTCAATCGTTAACTTACAGGGTCTCGATAAGAAACCTAAGGTTAAATAAGAACCACCGACTCTAGAAAAACCAACTAGAATCACACAGGAGGTGTGGGGATTAGTTTTTCCAGCTTCTAGATGTCTCCTTCATATAGTTTTCAAATCAGGGTTTGGAATCTAAGTTACCTTGGTAAAAAAGCATCCAATATTCACCGTTAGATGAAAAACCTGATTTAACCAAGCTAATATCTTTCAACCGTTAGATCAAAACGTAGATTGTCACACACAAATGAAATGTATTTCATTTAGGTTTGAGTAACCGTACCTAAACGTGTACACTTAGTTGGTTCACAAATAGTTAACCAATGGTTAACCATATGAGAACTTTCATATTAACCGTATTCATCTTCTTCATAACTAGTTCAAATGACTTCAAAAGAACTAGTTGAGGAGTTGTTCAATTGCTTAGGTCTTTATCAATAGAAACAATTGAAAAAAAATCGGTTTGATTCACTTGAATCAATTCATGATAAATATATCCACGTTTTGCAAAGATTGCATTCCTTATTGATTTATCTTTTAAGTTAATGAACTTACGATTTGAGAAATATAACCAGCTTGGGTACGCGTACGGGTACGTGTACCATAGCTACCGGATTTGAGTTTAGAAACTCAACATAAATTTTTGGTCGAAAAATTCCGTGGGTACGCGATATGGGTACGCATACCTAAGGTGACTGGTTTAACAATTTGCAACTTACAAACTCAGCATAAATTTTCGGTTCGAAAACTTCCGCTGGTACGCGTACCCAACCTGTCTCCTTCACCAATACCGTATGCACACACTTGGCTTACGACACATGGATTTATACACTAATGTGCAAACACACTGTATATGCTTATATCCATAGTTGGTTACATAATCTCAACTCTACAATTCAATCATTGAAACATTCTTCTATAATGTTATAACAGTCGTTATTCACAACTATCGTCATCAAAGTTATTTTCAAGATTGAAACGTCATCATGACTTTCGTCACGGGTTAAGATGAAAAGTGGTTAAAGAGAAATCTTACCAACACATATTTCGAGAAAAATATAGGCGAGTAAACTCTGCTCGAAATACAAAATGCGTATGTATAAAAACTATCATACTTATACGACTTTGTCTCAAGAATAGGAGATAGAGAGGTAGACTTTTGAGTGATAGATAAGTTCAAGACTCCACATACCTTTTAGTCGGATGAAGTTCCACTGGTTCCTTGAGTAGTTTTTCGTCTTCCTAAGATGATCTTCGTGGAGTTTGGAGCTCAACTAAACTGAACTATCCTAGTCCGATACTTATCTATAAGTAGTCTAGAAATCAAGACATATAGTTTTGACAACTAAACTTGACAAACATGCTTGAGATAGCAACGCATGCGAGTTCGACCGAGCAATGCTCTAACAATCTCCCCCTTTGTCAATTTTAGTGGAAAAACTATCAATACATATGGATTATAAAATAAATAAAACTTTGTAGCTTCTCGTCCACATGCTTGATATCCTTGGTGCTTCAGCATTACTCGAAAACTTCGTCTTTTCCAAGTACTCCCATGATTCCTTAGATGTTCAATTCAGCATCATAGTTGTTGAAGATCCGTAGCCATAACAATGAGAAAACAAAAGCTCTCGATCATTGCTATACAGTGTCATAGTATTATTATACAGTATCAAAGTTCTTATATCACAACTTCTACAACAATACTATGGTGATATGTATCACTCCCCTTTAGTCAATACTTTCATCTCAACATGAAAATCACTCCCCCTTACATAATGATCCGTAAAACACGTAAACCATATGTATTTGTAGTGTGAACTACATACTAATTCTCCCCCTTTTTTCAATAAAATTGGCAAAGGTACGAAAACGGGATCCTAATGAAATTTCCACGGAGATGCTTCAAGACCAAAGAAAAGTACATATCAACTTTGTTTAGATGCAATCAAATAGACGAAGCTAAATGCATTCATCAAGGAGTTTATAAAGATACAAGATAACTCCTAAAATATTCCACAGCCGCACTCCCCACAAAGATATGAAAATTAAGCGCAAGTTCAAAAGAACACTCCCCCATTTGATGTCATTCCCGAAAGAACAACAAGAGCGAACTTACGTTTTACAAAAAAAGAAGGATTTCTTTGGACACCAAAAACCACAAAAGAAATGATTTTGTATCCAAAAATTCTCAATTAAACTAATCACAAGAGAACCTATGATTAGATTAATCGGAATATACAACCAAATTAATCACAAACGAATCTATGATTAGTCTAGTTAGAAATGCTCACATAAGAAGACTTATGGAGCCGCACAGTATATACATAAAATATGGATCAGGGAAGATCAATACCGCGGAATATACAAAGATTCATTCTATCTTCATCACTATTTGCATAGTGACATATAATAGACATAATCTTTGTAAACAAAAGATTTTAACCTATCTTCCATCAAAGAATTGACATAATAGGCTTAACTTTTGTTTGTCAAAAGTTCATCAATCTTGTATCAATACATGCATATCGACATATGAAAGAGATAACTTTTGACATCGTATGGGACAATAATAGTTCACGGACGCAAACACACATATCCCATAACATATTGCAATATATAAAACTATAAAGATTAATACTGCAAACATCATCTTCTAAAAAACTTTAGGATTTAAATAAATAAATCCAAAAATATTGCAAGATGAAAACGTTGGACATAGATATGTGTATTCACAATAATGGCTATTCCAAACCCTAGTTATCCTTCTTAAACAAAAACAAGAATAAAAATTCTTTTAAGAAGTTTTCTAGGCATCATAGAGCTTTCTCAAGGCATCTACTGAGAATTCCTTCTCATTATTAAAGAACCCATTGATTATGGGATCATTCAATTTTTCTAAATCTTTGGAAATATCAGTTAACTCACTGAGTTATCTTTTCAGATCATGCAAGGTGTTCTTGGTTAGAGACAAAATTTGTTCATAGTGAGTTATCTTTTCCACAGAGGAAACAATTTGAGATTTTAAATCATTTCTCTTGTTGATGAAATCTTTCACCATGCCTCTAAAATTATTATCAAAATGACAAACATATAAGAGACAGTTAGAGGAAGAACCTTCTCCATTATTTGTCGACTTCTCTTTCATCACCCTTGAGGAAGTGATTCCTTTGCAAAGATACACATTAACTTCTTCAACTGCATCTCCTTTTGTAGTACCTCTAGTTACATGAGCCATGAGATAGTATCTTTTTGGATGAAAAAGAAGAGACAAATGATTAAAAGGATTTATGAATACCAAACCCTAGGAAGACTTTGAAAGAGTCTTTTAAAAATTATCATTCACCATCCATCTTCTTAAGAGAATATTTTCTTAACAAATATAAGTAAGCCAATCTACAAAAACAAAGACTTGAGCCACTTTTAGTGCAAAGCTCATCTTTCCCAAGTTAAAGATGAGGATGGAAACTTCACTGGTATTAATTAGTGACAGAGTGAGCCGAGTGCTCACATTTTTTACCTTTTAGTGGCTTGTCAACGTTTGTTGTATGAACAGGTTTCTTACCTCATCTAGATCTGGATTTTTTAGGAAAACCTTGTTTATCCAGTGTCAAGTTCATCTTCTGCAAATTCTCTTGTAGTTTGGTGATTCTTTTGTTGCTCCTTCTGAATCTCTAACATGTACTTTGATCATGCTTTGTATTTCCACAAAACGAACACTTCAGAGATGATTTTTCTTGATAAGCCTTTCCCTGTTTTTTATAACAACCAACAATTGTCGTTTCCTGATTAGTTGGAGAAACAGTGTTGTTTGAGCTTACAGTTTTGCTTTTAAACCCCAAAGCATTAGTGTTTCCAAAGGATCTCTGACCAAATAACATTGATGAATTTTTGTCTAAGCTTCCAGATAACCTTTGAAGGTCATACTTGAGAGTACCAATCTCTTCTTCCTTTAGAGACATGGTTCTGACGAAATCATTATTAAGACGCTCTATCTCAAAAAAATTCGTCTGGAGTGATGATTCAAATTTCTCCAAGGAGGCCTTTAGGTGAAGGTTCTATTGAAGAATCTATTTATTCAAGAGATCAAGAAGCTCTGTGTCATAATCAAGTTCTGAATCAAAAGTTGAGGAGGATAGAGAATCTGAAGTTAGGGTCGTAAGTCCATTACACCTGTTAGACTCATCTGAAATGTTGACAACTAGAGTAGACTTGTCTTCTGTTGAATCATATGAAGCGTTAACTGAAGAAGGATATTTAACACATCTATTTTCCCTATTTATTAAATACTTGACCTTTCCGATTATCAGTGATTTATTAAAATCAACATGATTAGAAAAACATTCATCAGCCCAAGACAAGTGAGAGGATACACCTGTTTTGTTTACAACATTGAGTGCGAGCGTTCTGCCTGTGTCAAGATCAACAATTTTTAACTTTTCTATCAGAGTATTTATGGAAAGTGTATCGAGGTTATTTCCCTCAATGATGGCATACTTCTTAGAATCATATCTAGATGGCAGCGATATGAGAATTTTCATCACAATGTCCTTTTTAGGAATAGTCTAACCCAATGCAAAAGATGTATTAACAATTTCAGACACTTTGTGATTAAACTCATCAAATGAATCTTCATATGCCATACGAAGGTTTTCCCAATCGGAATTTAGGTTTTGAAGCCTGGCTTCCATTTCACTGATATTTCCTTCGAATACGGTTTCTAAGATATCCCACGCATCTTTAGACCTAGTGCAATTTGACACATGGAGATGAAGATTTGGGGTAATAGCATGTATGATGGCATTCAAACCGTCGGAGTTTTGCTTTATAACAAGTATCTCAGCAGCATCGTATTCGCCAATATTCTTTGGAACAGTAACGTTACCTATTGCCACAACGGGAGCATCATAGCCATTAACTACATATACCCATGATTGAAAATCACGTGCTTGAAGAAAAGCTTGCATAACAATTTTCCACCATAAGTAGTTTGAGCAATCGAAGACTTTTGGTATGTTAATAGAGATAACACCTCTCTCCATAGAGTCAGATCGCTACAAACACAGACTTTTGAAGTCTTAAACGTGTTTTCCACCTCTGATATCAATTGAAAAAGCGGGGGTTGTAGATGGGGAAAAACGGTTCGATGGTTTTTTAGTGAATGAAGAGACGATCGAGCGATCGAAGACTCCTCAACCGAGCAAACTGCCTATCCTCAAACAGATGCACTATACGGGAGTGCTTTTAAGTTCGAGATATCAATCTATAGGACTCCGGCCTAAACCAAGTCAATGGCCGTTCCAGAGTTAATTCGGTCACAAAGAGGGAAGAGGGTTGATCGGTAGGAGGGAATCTGAGAAGTGTGTGAGATCAATGGTGATTTGTGAATGTGTTGTGGGTTTCTGCAAATGATGAATAAGTCTGAGTGATTGACATAGTGTTGCTCACACGATGATTCTTGGTTAGACGATGGATTGTCTGTTCAGTATCTCGTGGATTTTCTGTGTGTTTTTCGTACTTGTCGTATCATGGACTCAGAGACTTATTTATATTGTCGGAAAGTGTAAACACATTGATCTCCAGTAAGTGTGACCGTTGCTCGAGTGAAAGAGTTGGAAAATGGCAAATCGTGGTTTCACTAATTCCTCCTACGTGAGAGGGTTTGTTAATTGTCCACCCACTACTTTACTAACTCCCTCAACTGCTTGCACGACTTACTCACATTTCTCATCATGGATGAACACATGTGATGTAGGCCGCCAGTCCAAACCCCAATGGATATCCCCCATGTGACGTGATTGATTGTCTCACGAACGTGGATTTTACTAGTCAGTCATTTGATTTGATTAGATGATGGGTCTAAGTTTTGTTTAGTGGAGCATGATAATCGAATGCTCTATGACTCATGGATCGAGCGTCTGCTAGGACAAATGAATGTGATAGTCTGAGTAAATATTACTCCAGCAATTGATCGATAAATTACTGAATATTAATATATGAATCGAGCGTCTGAGCAATTATTGATCACTCGATGGATATCTGGATCAAGATTGATCAATTGAGCGAGTATTTATCATTTAGTGAATTACTGAATATTGATAGTTGGATCAATATTCAAGCAATTTAGTAAGTATTGCTCATTCGATGGATTATTGTTAGTGTGGCCAAATAATAATTAATTAAAATATTGGCAGGGCCGAATATTATATAATTAATTTAGATGTTTATTGCAGGATCAATCATAAAGTTATTAGTGTTTGAAATACTCAGAATTATGATTCAGCGAGCGTTTGTTCGAAGCCCTAATTTTTCGATCAATTGTTCAACAATTGATGAATTACTGAAAACAGGCTATTAAGTAAAGGAGGGACCGACCACATGGGATGATGGACGACCATGTGGTGCCCAAGTGCTCGAGTAAGCGTGCTCCAGGGTCCTTTGTTGACCGGCTGGTGAAAGAATGATCAAATGCTAGTGTTGATCATTTATTAGAATAGTGTTTGAGTGAGCGTTAGACAGTAAAACCTAACTGTGGAGAGATGGGGGACTGACCAAGGAGGCATGGGACCGACCCTTGGTATTTGTCGGACCGGCTGCCATTCGTTTGAGCGAGTCCAAAGTCGGTTAAAGAGAGTTTGGATACAATTTGAGCAATTGCTAGAAAATTAGGTCAAAACCGTGAGAATGTTTGGGACCGGCTCTTTGAAAGTCTTAGGTCCGGCCTTGGTCAGTCAAGGCAGCATGCCCGTGTCACCACGGTGTCCGTGTCTCAGTCATGAGAGTTTTGGTATTTTCTGACGAGCGTTCGAGCAATATTTTGAATTTTCAGAAGAGTTTGATCTTGACTGAAACTCTTAATTTTGCTCGAGTGAGAAAAAAGAACTTTGCTCGTGCGACAGTTAACTTTGAAAATATTAAAATAATATTATAATTTTTACATGGGAAGCCTGTGGTCGTTCGTATGACCGTTTGACCTTTTGGCTTTTCCATGGTTTGAGCAATATTTGAGAAAATATTGAAAAACTAGGGTTTTCGGTCAAACGATGGAGTTCCATGGGATGATGGAAATAATAATATGTGAAAATAAGGAATTGTGAGGTGTGGGACCGTCCAAGGTTGGGGCATGGACGTCTAGGTAGCCAGGTCCCGTGACACCTTTTCCCTATTTTTGTTCGATGAAAGCATGGAAACCCAAGAGTTTCTCACAAACGAGGGAGTTTGCTCAAGTGATGGAATCTCTGTGAGATGAGGGAATCTCTGTGAGATGAGAGAGAAAATAAAAATATCAGTGAAAATAAAATAAAGGAAGGACCGGCATGGCATGACTGGCCGACCGACCGGTGGGCCCGCCCCCACGCCTTTCCTTATTTTAGTAATCATTGTTTTATTTCCATGGGTCGCTCGTTCGTCTATACTTTTATAGTTCTTTCGTGTGTCTGGGTGCTCGTTTGTGCATTATTTGTCGAGTACACATGCACCATTTTTTCAGGACTTACTCGATGACGGTCAGACGCCCAGTTGTTGAGTATTTATTACTAATTTATGAAATTCAGTGGAGAATGATTCATGAAACTGAGTAATAAAGATGAATAGTTATTTATTATCAACCCATAGGATCAGCCGTGGATTCGACTATGGATTCAGAATAATAAAAGTATCTATTACCATTCCATGGGATCGTCCATGGATTCGACCATGGAATCGGAGTAATGAGATAAAATAGATTATCTTCTAGGAATTCAATGGTGAATGTCACGGTAGAATTAATTTATTGCAGAATCGAGATATGAGATAGTTGAAGCATCATACTCATTCTGAAAGGTGTATAGTCAGGGAACAAAGTGCAGCGTTGTTAACGTCCTGAAGGCGTTTTGCCCTCACAACAAACAATTATGTATGGAGAACCACCTGAATATATACACGGTCTCTCTACATAGTCAGGGAATAGCGAATGAGTGTCACCGACGTCCTGAAGGCGTTTTTCCCTCTCAACAAACAATTATGTATGGAGGACCGCCAATCGTTCTTATATGTAGAGGAAGGTCTCTCTATGTAGTCAGGGAACAACAAGTGTCACCGACGTCCTGAAGGCGTTTTTCCCTCTCAACAAACAATTATGTATGGAGGACCGCCCAATATTTCTTCTACATAGAGAAGCACGATGAAATGCGCAGCATCGAACGCTCAGCAAGTGGGAGGCCTTTCGAGAATCATATTCATCGTGGCTCTGAGAGGTACTCGATCAGAGATCGTGAAAACGGTTCACGAATCGTAAAAACACAAATCGTCACATGCGTTCCTGAAGCCGAGTCAGAAACATGCAGTATCATGATTTTACGATTTTATCCCTTGCTGAAAATCCACCATCAACATTAAGTCCCCTGCTTAGTGAGGGACAGTCATGTTCCGCGGTAAGCATTAGATGGTGATTTTCCAGTTAAACGAGATAATCAGTCAGACTTAGTCGTATAAAGGCATTTCAGAATCCTCAGTTTGCTCCAATGGTGTCATGTACGAACAAAACATAGGTGAGGACCTGAATTGTGATAGAGCGTCGTCTCGTGGTTACGGAGAAACGAAGCACTGCTGATTCGGACGGTCAGACGTTCAGTTTTGGTCGGTTTAGTGTTTGCAGGTCCAGGCCCAAAAGGGAAATCCTTGTTTTAGGAATAGACGTTTGTTCGTTAGTTTAAGAAACAAACAATGATCCCTAGCATAAGAGATATTTTTTTTTTTAACAAAAAATTTGTGAGATTTCACAAAATGGAATAAACTCTCGTTTCAAAGGTGGATGCTTGCACGAGAAAGTTTTTTTTTTCTTAATAGACGCGTGTATGTTAGTAATAAAAAATTTTGTCTATGAGCTTTCATGAAAAAACTTATTTTCGATACATGATCCTTTACAAATTTTTGAAAATATACTCTTATTTCAAAGACGTATGCTCACGTGAGGGAGCAGAAATGTATATTCTCACGTTAAAATACATTTTTGTAAAATCAATGTTTTTATTTTGAACAATTGTTGAAAGTAGACAATTATACAAGGTGAGATAATGTCTGTATGTGAGTTTTCACAATTCTAGAATGAACGTCTGTCCAATTTTTGAAAACCCAGTGAATGTTCGCACAAATTTATGTGAAATAAAATTTTGATTTTCAACAATTGCTAGAAGTAAACAATTTTTGATAAAATATTGTTTGTATGGATTTTGTGATCTGATAGCGTATGCACAAAAACCAATGAGTGTTCACCTAGTGGAGTCGCTCACAGGGTTAAAATTATGTGAATTGTTCACATGACAGGAGTTTCGTGAATTGCTCACAGTTTTGTGAAAATCATGTTATGATTTCAAATAATGAATTTTTTATTCTTCTCTGTAGGTTTGAAGAGACGAACAAATTATAGGGATTTTGCATCGTAATCACTACATCTAGTGAAACTGTAAGCAGGTAAGAGTCCGAGAGTTACCATTTTAACGCATATTGTGGCCTGTTTGTTTTGACTCCGCGTTTTTGGAAGCAGATAATGGCAGCTCCTGGTGATGACTATGTCTATGAATCTTCCGGGAAATGTTCGAGAAACATTAAACCACAGATGAAGAATTCAGCGGACGCTCGTGTGGAAGCAGATCAACCTTTTAGAGATGCTAGAAATCACATACGTGGTATGTCTCTTGATGCTAAGGATGAGGTTCGACTGCGTCCTGATGGTGTAGCTTCCGATTCCGATGCTGAGGGAGTTGAATCTATCTGGAAGCTTTCATAACATAGAGTTAAGACATATCTACCGGGTATGAGAGTTGATCGGTTGGCCAAGGAGGATCTTCGAGCATAGTATAAAGAATATGAATATTTAGATGAAATGTATGGCGATCCCGAAGACCAATTGGAAGAAGTCCCCAGTAAGGGTTCTGACTTTGAGGGAGAGCTTGAAGAGAATTCCATGGAGGATGATGATCGTGAATCCGATGACTCTGATGATTAGTCTTACTCGCAATCATTCTGAAGATTGATTGTTTTGTTTCACATTGAAGTAGATATCATTGTGATCGTTTGAGCAATTTAATTTCATGTGTAGAAATTATAATTCCTCAGCGGGCTATCGTCTGTTCGCCCTTTCGACTGCAGACATTGAGAACGTGTGAAGTGCACGAATGACCGTCTTTAATTAGGTATTGTTGACCATATCTACATAGCCACAGATTATCAGTTCCCAAATGGATTAGAAACCCTTCAAGTAAGTATGAAATTGCTGAATTGTGAATGAATGAATGAGAATCCATGTGAATGCACGAGAAATTTTGCTGTCCCCAGAAAATCCAGAATTCAGCCTCTTAGCAAAAACGCTGTAGAATCTTCGTCTGATGTCGGATTTTCACGATCTAACCATGTATCCTTATGCCCAGGAAACTTCCAAGCTTTAGCAAAGAATATTTTTGAGTTTCGAGCACGTTTAAGGGGAGAAATCAGTGAAACAGTAAACTTCCAGGAGACCTTCAGAAAATTTTCAACTGGCATGTATTTCAATGTTTTGGCGACATCCTTTTGATCGTTCATCCAATTGCTGTGAATTTTGGATATGTTGTAGAGGACATCTATATGAAGAGAATGACATATGAATCAACCTTATATTCTTCACCAATTGCTCCTAGATTACTTCTTTGTACATGGAAGTGTAAAATCGTCTCAGACGAGCTTGTTGTAAAGCGCCCCGGTTGTGTCTTTAGACCATTTTCTTTTGTCTCGAACGCTTGATGAAGGATTTCAATGTCATTTATTAATTTGAAATATGAGACCCTTGGTTGATACATGATCCTGGTGCTTGCAGTACCAATTTTTGTTTCTGTCAGTCGTAGAAACATCACTTCCGAAACCCACGGGACCATAACTGAGGTTGCTCTCAAGAAGGGATGATGTAATAACCATGGTTGCATGTCTCAGTTGTAGCATTCGTTTTATGATGAATGATTAGCACAGGTGAGTCCGGTGCCACGTGTCATGGACTTGACGATGGACTTAGTGGAGAGTCCTAGTGAACACCGATCGACTGTGGAGCTTATGAATCCCGTCTAAGAATTGCTGCTTGCATGTTGTATGCTCTGGAAGTTGTTGGAACCTCATACGATGTCGGAGTTCGGTGCTTGACCCAAACTTTTGAAACTAAGAGACTGAGTTATCATATGAGAAAATAATCACTCAATTTGGAGTTGTGTAGGTCACCCAACGAAGCTTGGACATTTGTAATTTGTAATCCCGTACAAAACTTTCAGATTTCATGAACCTGACAGTAAAGGCCATATCTTTCAGCTCGTATGCCCAATTGATGCGCCCTTTTGGTATGTTGTATAAGTGACATAGACGAACATCTTTAGTTGAGGAAGTATTGTCCCATTACTCACACATTGGTACGTTTTTGTAAACCCATGGCCTGAAGTGTGTTGTACCTCATTTGTAGAGGTGATGAGAACATCTTGTAGAAGACTTTGGATTGTTCCCGCCAGTCGTACAAGCTTTGAGAAGAATTTCATGTGAAAATGTTATCATGTCTACAGATCTTGATATGAATCATTAGTTCTTGGAGAAGTCCGTTTCACGTGTAACACTTCATAGAATGGTTAGTTGATAAAGCCCTGTCATGAGGATGTTGCTCCTGAGACCGTTGTTGATGCTGATATCACGATTGAATTTTCTCCATACATTCTTGTTGATACTGATACTATTGACGAAGTTCGAAAAAGCTAGAACCATGATTTATCGACATAGTCTTTGCTCCTCCATCCAATGAGCCTTTACATTCACGAACTAGTTGAGGGGTTGAGCATTCTTAAGATGAAGTTGTATTGGGAGTTCAACCCAAATTCTCCTGAATATGACTTTACTGTGAAGTGGCTTCATCAGGGAATTATGTTATTGTGGCAGATAGGAGCAGCAGTCTCCATTATGGATGTGATTGGTGAAGATAGGAAATTCCTCAGTCGCGCAGAGGATTGTGATGTAGAGAGGTTCCGTTGATGATGTTTCATGGAATCACATCAGATCATAATGACTTTTTATGTCTTGAATCTTGTCCAATAATACCAAATCCCCGGTGTATGTTAAAGGGGTTTGTGCCATCCATGGATGAATGAAGTTGCATCTGATTCAGAAGTCTTATCATGGGATAATGAATACTTATCGATTATAGTTCAGTTACACTCTGATCGTGTTGTTGTTGAATCAGTGTGTCGTCGAGATATTTGTGCTAAAGTCAGATGCGCCATTATTGAAGGTGTACTATTTGATTGTGAGTAAAATTTGAAGGCTTCTTAGATGCTTGAGAGTTGAAGCGTCATATCCGTTAAGCTTCGAATGTCTTAGGCTTGATCGTCTCAGCCCCAAGTATCTTCTGTTTATTCGGTATTTCTTTCGTTGCTGTAGTGGGATTCAACACTTGTGCTAACATCAGAGCTTTCTAATTTTGTGGCACACAAGGACACTCCTTCAAGGCTATGGAGAAACGCCCAAAGTGTTATTTGACATGCTTGGAATCATCTCAGTAATGAATGTCTCAGTGTGATGCTCGATTCGGAGAGGTGTCAGATTCAACCACTTGGTAAAATATTAATGTAGTGAAGCTACCCATTCATAACATCTTGCAATAGCAGAGTTGCTGGCAGAATTGAGTCCCCATGCTAGGATAGCATGTGAGGAAATAAACGACATAGAAATGCGAGGAATGAAACTTGCCTGAGTGTCGAACCTCTTGATGAGTGTCTATGTATATTTTTTAGGTTCTTGCTTTGACCTCGTCAAAGTTCGAAATTCCTCCAAGTGCTCTGATGATGGAATGTCCGCCAAATCTTCTGGATCAGAACTTTCTTCATTGGAGAGATGTACAACCAAAGGCGCTTTGTCAGTACCCATCTTTTTAGCATGGATCCACGCTCGTATGAAGAGCATGTCATATCCTGGATCTTCCTGATTATGTGAAACTTGATTTCTGTCCAGGTTGAACTTATGTTGAGAGTGATGTATCCATAAGTATTTCCCAACGTTCCCTCAAGGTATCTGATTGAGATGGGATTACTAGTAGTTTCTTGTCGAGTGGTGCCTGCGGCTCTGAGAGTTTTCAGTTGAATGATGTGAATAGCAATGCATCGATCAACATTCTTCTGAATTCAATTCCTCTGAGATGGACTATGGTTAGCAGTCCCCAATCGTGTATCTCCTTGTATGTGGATGAAGGTTCAAGGAGTATTTCTGGGATAGAAAGATGCCTGACACAATGTAGTTCGGTGTTGTGAACATGTATTTCCTTTGTGCCTTAGGCAGATAGAGCAATTCACAGATATGCTCGATCAACGATTGAACTGCTTCTTTGACTGGTTTTTCAGAGAGTGTAAAGGTTCTGACTGGGAGATGATTCTTGTGTACTCCTTCAGTCCCCAGTTGAAGCTATTATGGATCAACCTTCTCTTTGAAGATGTGCTTCAAAATATTGCAGTTACTTGTTGGATGATCGATGAACCTATGAAGGCGACCTGGGATTCTTCATTTCTTCTTCAGTTGGCTCTCTCCTGAAAAACGACAACTTGATTACACCATCTTGAACCCAGGCTTCCAGTAACTCGATCACTCCTTCATGAGAAGAGAGAAGTTGAGTTTGTTTGATCATTTCCCCGTTCGTTGATGCCGGGTCGAGGTTGATGAGCACGCAAGTGTGACGCATTTTCACCCATAACTACATTCGCTATGACTAATTTAATCACTAATAATCTTGTTTTAAGTCTTTTTAAGGAAATAATCTCTTTTGGAAAAAATAGCTCGAAAAAGTGTTAAAGGCAACCATAGGAACTGATAAAGGCACCCATCATTTCAGATACAGGCACCCAACAAATGGATAGAGGCACCCTCTTCTTCTTCTTCATTTGAAACAGATTCACATAATTTATGGGAGATCTCAAAGATTTAAGAGATATCTTCTTGCCTATTATACATGAAGTTTTCGTATCTTGAAGTGAAAACAGATAATATGTTGATGAGTTTGTTTTTATAGAAAAGGAGAAAGAAAATCTGTGGTTTTATTTATAAATAAAAAAAGATAATATCCCCAGGATTTTATTCTAGCAAATAGAGGAAGATGTGTGATAAATGGAGAAATAAATTATTCCTGAGATATCTTTCATTAAAGAGAGGATCTGGTGGAGTTATGGAAGAATATTTTGAAAAGATCTTTGAGTAATGGGTTGTTGTGTATAAATAGAGTGCTAATAGGACCAAACAGGCATCCGGAGAGGGGGGAGTTTTGGAAGAGAAAAATAGTTGCGTTTAATTTTTCTTCATTTTCACCATTGTAAACACTTTTCGAGCAATAAAATAATCTTTTAAGAGTGTCTACAACATGATGATCTAGACCCCAACACTGGGTCGACGGAGGAATCCGAATTTCATACATGCGTAAATTTATTTTATTTTTCTATTTGATTTTTGCACTAACTAAAATAGAATTATGATTTGAATTAATTAGTTATCATTTTATTTGATGGGTCATGCTTGCTTAGATGTTTGATGTCCCATGCTTACAATTTATAACTAATATTTTGAGAATCTACTTTGGCAAAAATAAGAGTCCATGTTATTTTATTTATTAAACGATAACTGTTGAGAATAAATAATTGAGCCTTATGATATGAATTCGGTGGAATCCTAGTCCCAGTAACTCTCGCCTTTGTTTATTATTTTCGTTAAATCTTTAAATTTAATCTTCACAAGTCTTAGATTTCGAATCCTTATTACTACAACAACTTCAAAAATCACATCATTTTGGCGCGGCCGACGCGGATTTGTTTTTAGATTAATTTTTTAGGTTTATTATTATTTATTTTGTATAGTATTTTCATTCCATTTTAGATTTTATTTTTTCCTTTTTATGCATTTCTTTTTGTATTTGTTTTCAGGGACTTTTTGAGGATGATGACCTCTTCCGAGGAGACGTCACCTAAGATGACGCTTGCGGAATATAAGCTTAGAAAGTCAAATTATCAGGAAACCTCATCTGAGATGACGCTTGCTGAATATAAGCATAGCAACGGTATGGAGTTTCTTCTCCACATGAGGTAAGTGAAGAATCACCTTTAACAATATATGAGAAGTATTACAAACACACACCGCCTAGTTTGGAGCAAATATTGAGAGTTCTTGAATGTCAAAGATTATATGCTGATGAGGATGAATCTTGTAGTGACTCTCTGTTCCAAACAGAACATATAGATGACCCTGTGGATGATTGTGTGGATGATTTGCATGATTCCATAGATGAATCCATCTCACAAGATAATTCACCCAACTTAGAGGTTGTTTCTAGACCCCTAAACTTCCAAAAGTTGCCTAATTTAGGGTTAGAATTGCGTGCTTCTAAAGTGTTGTTGTATTACTTTGCATCTAAGTACCCAGAGGACTTGCTTATTCCTGATATCGTGCATGAACCAATTGATATTTCCCCAGTCCCAATAGTATCCCCATATTTTTTCTATACTCACTTCAATGTGAAGTAAAAAATAGGTTTGGGGGTAATCTTCTATTTCAGACAGTTCCAATGTCACCATTTTTTCATAGCATAATTGTGAAGCTGTCGTTTGTAAGTACTGTATTTTGGGTTGATCACCAAATTTTCAGGCTGTTAATTTCTGGGGATCCATTTCTGTACATTCCAATAAGTATATCTATTTTATTTTATTTTTATTTTGGTTTACTTTTTACATTTCCCAACTTAATATTTGCGTTGGATGACTCAATTACATTGAGGACAATGTAATGTTTAAGTGTGGGGAGAGGTTAACTTTTTACTTTATTTTTTTTCTAGGAACTTCCTTGCAAATCATGACCAGCTGTGTAGCGGGTCTGTTCCTTTTTCTTGCATGTTATGACCAGCTGTGTAGCGGGTCTAAAAAAAAATAAAATAAAAAAATAAAAAAATATAAAATCAAATAAAATAAAATAATAATAATTTGATTGTTAGGGTTATGACTAGCTGTGTAGCGGGTCTTTTCTTTTTTTTCTTGCATTATATGACCATCTGTGTAGCGGGTCTAAAAATATATATAAAAAAAATATATGACCAACTATGTAGCGGGTCTCTTTCTCTCTATCTTATTATATGACCAGCTGTGTAGCGGGTCAATTTTATATTTTCCTCGAGGACTAGCAAAATGTAAGTGTGGGAGAATTTGATGAGCACGCAAGTGTGACGCATTTTCACCCATAACTACATTCGCTATGACTAATTTAATCATTAATAATCTTGTTTAAGTCTTTTCAAGGAAATAAGCTCTTTTGGAAAAATAGCTCGAAAAAGTGTTAAAGGCAACAAAAGAAACTGATAAATGCACCCATCATTTCAGACGCGGGGACCCAACAAATGGATAGAGGCACCCTCTTCTTCTTCATTTGAAACAGATTCACATAATTTATGGGAGATCTCAAAGATTTAAGGAAAAGATATCTTCTTTCCTATTATACAAGAAGTTTTCATATCTCGAAGTTAAAAGAGATAATATATTGATGAGTTTGTTTTTATTGAAAAGGTGCAAGAAAATCTTTGGTTTTATTTATAAATAAAAAAAGATAATATTCCCAGGATTTTATTCTAGCAAATAGAGGAAGATGTGTGATAAATGGAGAAAGAAATTATTCCTGAGATATCTTTCATTAAAGAGAGGATCTGGTGGAGTTATGGAAGAATATTTTGAAAAGATGTTTGAGTAATGGGTTGTTGTGTATAAATAGGGGTGCTAATAGGACCAAACAGGCATCGGAGAGGGGGGAGTTTTGAAAGAGCAAAATAGTTGCGTTTAATTTTTCTTCATTTTCACCATTGTAAACACTTTTCGAGCAATAAAATAATCTTTTAAGAGTGTCTACAACATGATGAGCTAGACCCCTACACTGGGTCGGCGGAGGAATCCGAATTTCATACATGGGTAAATTTATTTTATTTTTCTATTTGACTTTTGCACTAACTAAAATAGAATTACGATTTGAATTAATTAGTTATCATTTTATTTGATGGGTCGTGCTTGCTTAGATGTTTGATGTCCCATGCTTACAATTTATAACTAATATTTTGAGAATCTACTTTGGCAAAAATAAGAGTCCATGTTATTTTATTTATTAAGCGATAATTGTTGAGAATAAATAATTGAGCCTTATGATATGAATTCAGTGGAATCCTAGTCCCAGTAACTCTCGCCTTTGTTTATTATTTTCATTGAATCTTTAAATTTAATCTTCACAAGTCTTAGAGTTCGAATCCTTATTACTACAACAACTTCAAAAATCACATCATTTTGGCGCGGCCGACGCGGATTTGTTTTTAGATTAATTTTTTAGGTTTATTATTATTTATTTTGTATAGTATTTTCATTCCATTTTAGATTTTATTTTTTCCTTTTTATGCATTTCTTTTTGTATTTGTTTTCAGGGACTTTTTGAGGATGATGACCTCTTCCGAGGAGACGTCACCTAAGATGACGCTTGCGGAATATAAGCTTAGAAAGTCAAATTATCAGGAAACCTCATCTGAGATGACGCTTGCTGAATATAAGCATAGCAACGGTATGGAGTTTCTTCTCCACATGAGGTAAGTGAAGAATCACCTTTAACAATATATGAGAAGTATTACAAACACACACCGCCTAGTTTGGAGCAAATATTGAGAGTTCTTGAATGTCAAAGATTATATGCTGATGAGGATGAATCTTGTAGTGACTCTCTGTTCAAAACAGAACATATAGATGACCCTGTGGATGATTGTGTGGATGATTTGCATGATTCCATAGATGAATCCATCTCACAAGATAATTCACCCAACTTAGAGGTTGTTTCTAGACCCCTAAACTTCCAAAAGTTGCCTAATTTAGGGTTAGAATTGCGTGCTTCTAAAGTGTTGTTGTATTACTTTGCATCTAAGTACCCAGAGGACTTGCTTATTCCTGATATCGTGCATGAACCAATTGATATTTCCCCAGTCCCAATAGTATCCCCATATTTTTTCTATACTCACTTCAATGTGAAGTAAAAAATAGGTTTGGGGGTAATCTTCTATTTCAGACAGTTCCAATGTCACCATTTTTTCATAGCATAATTGTGAAGCTGTCGTTTGTAAGTACTGTATTTTGGGTTGATCACCAAATTTTCAGGCTGTTAATTTCTGGGGATCCATTTCTGTACATTCCAATAAGTATATCTATTTTATTTTATTTTTATTTTGGTTTACTTTTTACATTTCCCAACTTAATATTTGCGTTGGATGACTCAATTACATTGAGGACAATGTAATGTTTAAGTGTGGGGAGAGGTTAACTTTTTACTTTATTTTTTTTCTAGGAACTTCCTTGCAAATCATGACCAGCTGTGTAGCGGGTCTGTTCCTTTTTCTTGCATGTTATGACCAGCTGTGTAGCGGGTCTAAAAAAAAATAAAATAAAAAAATAAAAAAATATAAAATCAAATAAAATAAAATAATAATAATTTGATTGTTAGGGTTATGACTAGCTGTGTAGCGGGTCTTTTCTTTTTTTTCTTGCATTATATGACCATCTGTGTAGCGGGTCTAAAAATATATATAAAAAAAATATATGACCAACTATGTAGCGGGTCTCTTTCTCTCTATCTTATTATATGACCAGCTGTGTAGCGGGTCAATTTTATATTTTCCTCGAGGACTAGCAAAATGTAAGTGTGGGAGAATTTGATGAGCACGCAAGTGTGACGCATTTTCACCCATAACTACATTCGCTATGACTAATTTAATCATTAATAATCTTGTTTAAGTCTTTTCAAGGAAATAAGCTCTTTTGGAAAAATAGCTCGAAAAAGTGTTAAAGGCAACAAAAGAAACTGATAAATGCACCCATCATTTCAGACGCGGGGACCCAACAAATGGATAGAGGCACCCTCTTCTTCTTCATTTGAAACAGATTCACATAATTTATGGGAGATCTCAAAGATTTAAGGAAAAGATATCTTCTTTCCTATTATACAAGAAGTTTTCATATCTCGAAGTTAAAAGAGATAATATATGATGAGTTTGTTTTTATTGAAAAGGTGCAAGAAAATCTTTGGTTTTATTTATAAATAAAAAAAGATAATATTCCCAGGATTTTATTCTAGCAAATAGAGGAAGATGTGTGATAAATGAGAGAAGAAATTATTCCTGAGATATCTTTCATTAAAGAGAGGATCTGGTGGAGTTATGGAAGAATATTTTGAAAAGATGTTTGAGTAATGGGTTGTTGTGTATAAATAGGGGTGCTAATAGGACCAAACAGGCATCGGAGAGGGGGGGAGTTTTGAAAGAGCAAATAGTTGCGTTTAATTTTTCTTCATTTTCACCATTGTAAACACTTTTCGAGCAATAAAATAATCTTTAAGAGTGTCTACAACATGATGAGCTAGACCCCTACACTGGGTCGGCGGGGAGGAATCCGAATTTCATACATGGGTAAATTTATTTTATTTTTCTATTTGACTTTTGCACTAACTAAAATAGAATTACGATTTGAATTAATTAGTTATCATTTTATTTGATGGGTCGTGCTTGCTTAGATGTTTGATGTCCCATGCTTACAATTTATAACTAATATTTTGAGAATCTACTTTGGCAAAAATAAGAGTCCATGTTATTTTATTTATTAAGCGATAATTGTTGAGAATAAATAATTGAGCCTTATGATATGAATTCAGTGGAATCCTAGTCCCAGTAACTCGCCTTTGTTTATTATTTTCATTGAATCTTTAAATTTAATCTTCACAAGTCTTAGAGTTCGAATCCTTATTACTACAACAACTTCAAAATCACATCATTTTGGCGCGGCCGACGCGGATTTGTTTTTAGATTAATTTTTTAGGTTTATTATTTATTTTGTATAGTATTTTCATTCCATTTTAGATTTTATTTTTTCCTTTTATGCATTTCTTTTTGTATTTGTTTTCAGGGACTTTTTGAGGATGATGACCTCTTCCGAGGAGACGTCACCTAAGATGACGCTTGCGGAATATAAGCTTAGAAAGTCAAATTATCAGGAAACCTCATCTGAGATGACGCTTGCTGAATATAAGCATAGCAACGGTATGGAGTTTCTTCTCCACATGAGGTAAGTGAAGAATCACCTTTAACAATATATGAGAAGTATTACAAACACACACCGCCTAGTTTGGAGCAAATATTGAGAGTTCTTGAATGTCAAAGATTATATGCTGATGAGGATGAATCTTGTAGTGACTCTCTGTTCAAAACAGAACATATAGATGACCCTGTGGATGATTGTGTGGATGATTGCATGATTCCATAGATGATCCATCTCACAAGATAATTCACCCAACTTAGAGGTTGTTTCTAGACCCCTAAACTTCCAAAGTTGCCTAATTTAGGGTTAGAATTGCGTGCTTCTAAAGTGTTGTTGTATTACTTTGCATCTAAGTACCCAGAGGACTTGCTTATTCCTGATATCGTGCATGAACCAATTGATATTTCCCCAGTCCCAATAGTATCCCCATATTTTTCTATACTCACTTCAATGTGAAGTAAAAATAGGTTTGGGGTAATCTTCTATTTCAGACAGTTCCAATGTCACCATTTTTCATAGCATAATTGTGAAGCTGTCGTTTGTAAGTACTGTATTTTGGGTTGATCACCAAATTTTCAGGCTGTTAATTTCTGGGGATCCATTTCTGTACATTCCAATAAGTATATCTATTTTATTTTATTTTTATTTGGTTTACTTTTTACATTTCCCAACTTAATATTTGCGTTGGATGACTCAATTACATTGAGGACAATGTAATGTTTAAGTGTGGGGAGAGGTTAACTTTTTACTTTTTTTTTCTAGGAACTTCCTTGCAAATCATGACCAGCTGTGTAGCGGGTCTGTTCCTTTTTCTGCATGTTATGACCAGCTGTGTAGCGGGTCTAAAAAAATAATAAAAAAAAAAATATAAAATCAAATAAAATAAATAATAATAATTTGATTGTTAGGGTTATGACTAGCTGTGTAGTGCGGTCTTTTCTTTTTTTTCTTCATTATATGACCATCTGTGTAGCGGGTCTAAAAATATATATAAAAAAAATATATGACCAACTATGTAGCGGGTCTCTTTCTCTCTATCTTATTATATGACCAGCTGTGTAGCGGGTCAATTTTATATTTTCCTCGAGGACTAGCAAAATGTAAGTGTGGGAGAATTTGATGAGCACGCAAGTGTGACGCATTTTCACCCATAACTACATTCGCTATGACTAATTTAATCATTAATAATCTTGTTTAAGTCTTTTCAAGGAAATAAGCTCTTTTGGAAAAATAGCTCGAAAAAGTGTTAAAGGCAACAAAAGAAACTGATAAATGCACCCATCATTTCAGACGCGGGGACCCAACAAATGGATAGAGGCACCCTCTTCTTCTTCATTTGAAACAGATTCACATAATTTATGGGAGATCTCAAAGATTTAAGGAAAAGATATCTTCTTTCCTATTATACAAGAAGTTTTCATATCTCGAAGTTAAAAGAGATAATATATTGATGAGTTTGTTTTTATTGAAAAGGTGCAAGAAAATCTTTGGTTTTATTTATAAATAAAAAAAGATAATATTCCCAGGATTTTATTCTAGCAAATAGAGGAAGATGTGTGATAAATGGAGAAAGAAATTATTCCTGAGATATCTTTCATTAAAGAGAGGATCTGGTGGAGTTATGGAAGAATATTTTGAAAAGATGTTTGAGTAATGGGTTGTTGTGTATAAATAGGGGTGCTAATAGGACCAAACAGGCATCGGAGAGGGGGGAGTTTTGAAAGAGCAAAATAGTTGCGTTTAATTTTTCTTCATTTTCACCATTGTAAACACTTTTCGAGCAATAAAATAATCTTTTAAGAGTGTCTACAACATGATGAGCTAGACCCCTACACTGGGTCGGCGGAGGAATCCGAATTTCATACATGGGTAAATTTATTTTATTTTTCTATTTGACTTTTGCACTAACTAAAATAGAATTACGATTTGAATTAATTAGTTATCATTTTATTTGATGGGTCGTGCTTGCTTAGATGTTTGATGTCCCATGCTTACAATTTATAACTAATATTTTGAGAATCTACTTTGGCAAAAATAAGAGTCCATGTTATTTTATTTATTAAGCGATAATTGTTGAGAATAAATAATTGAGCCTTATGATATGAATTCAGTGGAATCCTAGTCCCAGTAACTCTCGCCTTTGTTTATTATTTTCATTGAATCTTTAAATTTAATCTTCACAAGTCTTAGAGTTCGAATCCTTATTACTACAACAACTTCAAAAATCACATCATTTTGGCGCCGTCGACGCGGATTTGTTTTTAGATTCATTTTTTAGGTTTATTTTTATTTATTTTGTATAGTATTTTCATTTCATTTTAGATTTTATTTTTTCCTTTTTATGCGTTTCTTTTTGTATTTTTTTTCAGGGACTTTTTGAGGATGATGACCTCTTCTGAGGAGACGTCACCTAAGATGACGCTGGCGGAATATAAGCTTAGAAAGTCAAATTATCAGGAAACCTCATCTGAGATGACGCTTGCTGAATATAAGCGTAGGAAACGGTATGGAGTTTCTGCTCCAGATGAGGTAAGTGAAGAATCACCTTGAACAATATATGAAAAGTATTACAAACACACACCGCCTAGTTTAGAGCAAAGATTGAGAGTTCTTGAATGTCAAAGATTAAATGTTGATGAGGATGAATCTTGTAGTGACTCTCTGTTCCAAATAAAACATATAGATGACCCTGTGGATGATTATGTGGATGATTTTCCTAATTCCATAAATGAATCCATCTCACAAGATAATTCACCCAACTTAGAGGTTGTTTATAGACCCCTAAACTTCCAAAAGTTGCCTAATTTAGGGTTAGAATTGCGTGCTTCTAAAGTGTTGTTGGATTACTTTGCATCTAAGTACCCAAAGGACTTGCCTATTCCTGATATCGTGCATGAACCAATTGATATTTTCCCAGTCCCAATAGTATCCCCATACTTTGTTCTATACTCACTTCCATGTGAAGTAAAAACTTGGTTTGGGGGTAATCCTCTATTTCAAACAGTTTCAATGTCACCAGTTTTTCATAGCATAATTGTGAAGCTGTCGTTTGTAAGTACTGTATTTTGGGTTGATCCCCAAATTTTCAGGCTGTTAATTTTTGGGGATCCATTTCTTTACATTCCAGTAGGTATATTTATTTTATTTTATTTTTATTTTGGTTTACTTTTTACATTTCCCATCTCAATATTTGCGTTGGATGACTCAATTACATTGAGGACAATGTAATGTTTAAGTGCGGGGGAAAGGTTAACTTTTTACTTTATTTTTTTCCAGGAAATTCCTTGCAAATCATGACCAGCTGTGTAGCGGGTCTGTTCCTTTTTCTTGCATGTTATGACCAGCTGTGTAGCGGGTCTGAAAAAAAATGAAAAAAAAAATGAAAAAATATAAAATGAAAATAATAATAATAATAATTTGATTGTTAGGGTTATGACCAGCTGTGTAGCGGGTCTTTTATTTTTTCTTGCATTGTATGACCAGTTGCGTAGCGGGTCTAAATAAATATATAAAAAAATATATGACCAGCTATGTAGCGGGTCTCTTTCTCTCTATCTTATTATATGACCAGCTGTGTAGCGGGTCAATTTTCTGTTTTGCTCGAGGACTAGAAAAATGTAAGTGTGGGGGAATTTGATGAGCACGCAAGTGTGACGCATTTTCACCCATAACTACATTCGCTATGACTAATTTAATCACTAATAATCTTGTTTTAAGTCTTTTCAAGGAAATGAGCTCTTTTGGAAAAATAGCTCGAAAAAGTGTTAAAGGCAACCAGAGGAACTGATAAAGGCACCCATCATTTCAGATACGGGCACCCAACAAATGGATAGAGGCGCACTCTTCTTCTTCATTTGAAACAGATTCACATAATTTATGGGAGATCTCAAAGATTTAAGGAAAAGATATCTTCTTTCCTATTATACAAGAAGTTTTCATATCTTGAAGTTAAAAGAGATAATATATTGATGAGTTTGTTTTTATTGAAAAGGAGAAATAAAATCTGTGGTTTTATTTATAAATAAAAAAAGATAATATCCCCAGGATTTTATTCTAGCAAATAGAGGAATATGTGTGATAAATGGAGAAAGAAATTATTCCTGAGATATCTTTCATTAAAGAGAAGATCTGGTGGAGTTATGGAAGAATATTTTGAAAAGATGTTTGAGTAGTGGGTTGTTGTTTATAAATAGGGTGCTAATAGGACCAAACAGGCATCCGGAGAGGGGGGAGTTTTGGAAGAGCAAAATAGTTGTGTTTAATTTTTCTTTATTTTCACAATTGTAAACAATTTTCGAGCAATAAAATAATCTTTTAAGAGTGTATACAACATGATGAGCTAGACCCCTACACTGGGCGACGGAGGAATCCGAATTTCATACATGCGTAAATTTATTTTATTTTTCTATTTGACTTTTGCACTAACTAAAATAGAATTATGATTTGATGGGTCATGCTTGCTTAGATGTTTGATGTCTCATGCTTACAATTAATAACTAATATTTTGAGAATCTACTTTGGCAAAAATAAGAGTCCATGTTATTTTATTTATTAAGTGATAATTGTTGAGAATAAATAATTGAGCCTTATGATATGAATTCGGTGGAATCCTAGTCCCAGTAACTCTCGCCTTTGTTTATTATTTTCATTAAATCTTTAAATTTAATCTTCACGAGTCTTAGAGTTCGAATCCTTATTACTACAACAACTTCAAAAATCACATCAGAGGTTTGTGAATTTCAGGATTGGTTATCTTTTCTTTGCGCCTTCAGAGGAGCCTGGGATTTTGGAGAAGCGCTCTGATGTTGTGTCTCGGCTTTCCTTTCATTCTTTTCAGCAACAATGTTTGTTGAAAGCTGGAGACTGTACTGTTTTTTTATTAGGCGTCTGACACTTCCTCAAGCTTCTCGCGGTTCCTCGACTTTTGTAGCTCTGGTTCTTTCCAGTAAGGCCGGAGAAGTAATTGCTGATCGCTTGGCTGCTTCATGGACTTCTGAGAAAGTTTGGAACCAGAGGTTTCCAGCAAGGCTCTGTAGACCGGATAATTCCGTCGGTACACAAGTCCACCAGTTGTTGTTCAGTGACATTCGGGTCATGACAATACAAAGCTTGGAATATGAACCACTTCACATAATCGTTCGAATGTTCATTGTTCTTCTGAGACATTCTTCCTAAATCATAGAGAGTGATATGCTCTGAGACGAAGAAGTATTTCCGGTAGAAGACGTTAACCATTTTTCCCCAGCCAGTGATGCTACCTGGTGCAATGTTGTTGTACCAAGTATATGCTCGGCCTTTCAGAGACTTTGAGAACTCCTTCAAACGGACGACATGATTGTGTTCATGTTCTCCTAGCGCTTCCAAGAATCGAGAAACATGTTCTCGAGCGTTCCCCGTTCCGTTGTACAGTGTGAACATTGGAGAGGTGTAACCCTTCAGAAGAGGAATTCTTTGAGTAGCAGCAGGATATGGAGGTTGATGACGGTGGACAGATTGATAAGTGCATAATTCACATGATTTTAGCGTCAATTCCATGTTTGTAATTGCATCTATTCTTGAAAATTGTTGTATATTACGTTGTTTTCTCTTATTTGTGTTTCATTAGGAGAATTGTCCAAAAAAGAAGTGAATTTGCACTTAATTGTGCAATAAAAGAAGCAAGCTACAAGTGGAGAAAGAACCAAATACTAAGAGAAACTCGTTCAAACCCGGGAGTTCTTGCTATCACGTTGAAGATGGTGAAAATACAAAATCAACAGCGAAAGAACGGAGTCATTTTGAATTCGTATGAAGAAGCTATGAGCAAAACCAGAATTTGGAAGGACAAAGGGAAAAATGGTCATATTACATGAAAGTATTATTGACAGACTCATATGCTACTCGTGGAACCAAATTTGTTCTGGTTATTTATCGAACATTGGGACAAAAATGAAGTGGCACCACCTTAATTAATCAAAAAACAAAATGTAAATGGAATCTACTGATTTCTTTTACACTTGAAACAAGGTGGGACCATGCCAAGACACAATGAGCAAGAGAAGTGTTTGGCGCATGCAAAACTTAAGTGGAGTCCATGGAGTAACCTTTCATGCAAAAACAACAAAAAAGGGATATTTTCTCATGTGATACACTTATTCTCTCATGCGATGACGGATGCACTTATTCTCTCATGCAGAAACGTTCTGAATTTGGCAAACAATCGGATAAATAAGAAATAACGTGGCATTTGTTTATTGGACCATGAGGTAAATGGAGATGGTTATGGATGCTATAAATATCAAAGAAAAATTCATTCTTCGACACACATTCTTTTACTATTCAGTTTTTGGGAGGAGAAAAATAGAGAGAAAGAGAGAATAGAAGACGATTTAGAGAGAAGTTTCCGACTTTCATTTGGTTTGCAAATTTTACACTAAGTGTTTCTCTTTTATTTAAATATTGAAAACTCCATAGTTATGTCTAGCTAAAATTCTAATTGATAAGGGATGATTTCAAATTCCTGAACCATGAAGCATTATTTTCTTTAACCACGTTTATTCCAACTTTTATTTTATTGTTGATTATCTTTATTATTTTTATTATCTAAGCATATTGAGGGGTTATTTAAAATGATCAATTAAATTAACCAATCAATATTTCTTCTACTATTTTAGGGTTGTGTGATGAAAAAGCGGGGGTCTAACAACACCACCCAATATTTCGATTAGCAATCTGTATGGACTAACTCCAATATACTTTGCTAGAGAATCAACTAGACAGTCAGACTCAATCTAGCTTAAAGTATATAAAGGAGTTAATATCTCTCTCTTGTTTTGATTTACTCGAGCTAATAAAAATCAGCGAGTCTTTAATCAAACACAAGGAATAACTTGGATGGTACCAAAGACCAATATCCAAGGATCAATCAATGACAATCAAAAACCAAAGGTTGGATTACTCTAATTTATAATCTAACGCACAACCTGTATTATTTCAATTATAAATATAAAACAATATAATGCGGAAATTGAAATAACACAGACACCAGAAATTTTGTTAACGAGGAAACCGCAAATGCAGAAACACCCCGGGACCTAGTCCATATTGAACACACATTGTACTAAGCCGCTACAGACACTAGAATTACTCCAAGCTAACTTCGGACTGGACTGTAGTCGAACCTAAATCAGTCTCCCACTGATCCAAGATACAGTTATGCTCCTATGCCTTTGATCCCAGCAGGATACTGCGCACTTGATTCACTTAGCTGATCTCACCCACAACTAAGAGTTGCTACGACCCAAAATCGCAGACTTTGATAATAAACGAATCTGTCTCACACATACAAGTCTATCAAAGGATCAATCTGTCTTCCACAGATAAACCCTAAAGGTTTTGTTCTGTATTTTGATAATAATCAAGGTGAACAGGAACCAATTGATAATCTGGTCTTATATTCCCGAAGAACAGCCTAGAGTTATCAATCACCTCACAACAATCATAAACGTATGGTAGCGAAACAAGATGTTGTGGAATCACAAACAATGAGACGAAGATGTTTGTGATTACTTTTTATATCTTGCCTATCGGAGATATCAATCTTAAGCCAATCAATATGATTGTACTCGTACGATAGAAGATGCAAGATCAGATCACACAACTACGATAAAAGTATTATCGGTCTGGATTCACAATCCCAATGAAGTCTTTAAGTCGTTAACCTGGTTTTAGAAGAAGAAAACTAAAGGTTAAAGGAGAATCGACTCTAGCACGCAAACTAGTATCACACGTAAGGTGTGGGGATTAGTTTTGTACAATACTAGATGTCTCCTTTATATAATCTTTCAAATCAGGGTTTGCGATCAATGTTAGCTTAGTAACAAAGCATTCAATATTCACTGTGAGATGAAAACCTGATTTAGATTCAAGCTGATTTTCTCAACCGTTAGATCGAAAACTTAGCTTGTTACACACACTTGACAATGCACGCTTCTAGGTTTTTTAAACGTACCCAAACGTATGCACTTGTTGGTTCAACAATAGTTAACCAAATGGTTAGCCATATGAGCATTTCATATCAACCATGTTCTTCTTCACCATAACTAGTTCAAATGACTTCAAATTATCTAGTTAGAGAGTTGTTTAATTGCAAGAAAATCTTATGTACTACACAAGACACAATTGAAGCAAAGATGATTTGATTCACTTTAATCGGTTTATGAACTTTTATAGCCACGGTTTGAAAACTGCATTCCTTAGTCTTTTTAAGTTGAAGTTCAGAAATCATCTTCAGATATATAACCTTCTCAAGTTCGCAGACTAGGTTCACGGACATAAGTTACCGGGCAGAGTTTACAAACTCCAACAGAAATTCTCGGGTATGAGAATTTCGCCGGTTCGTGGACTGGGTTCGCGGACTTAGATTCATGCAAGTAGTTTGTCAACTCCAGCAGAAATTCTCGAGTTTGAGAACTTTGGCAGTTCGCAGACTTGGCTCACGCCATTCTTCCGGTTCTCTTGATCAACAAAGTTCCCAAACTTTGGTTCAAGGAATTGGACTTATACATAAATGTGTTTCCACAACAATGCTTATGTCCACCATTGGTTATGTAATCTAAACTCTCATTTCAATTTCAAACATTCTTAGAGGAAGTTATATAGTTGTTACACCATTTCTCGTCAATGCAATTTTCAAGATGATTGAAACATATCATGACTTTCGTCACTAGGTAAAGATAAACTTGATAGAAGTGGAAAGCTTACCAACACATATTTCGAGATATAGATAGGAGAGGTATACTCGGCTCGAAATACCAAATATGTATAATCCAAGTCTATATATATAGCATACGACTTCTAGTCTCAAAGAGTAGGAGATAGAGTAGATAGACTTTTGAGTGATAAATAAGTTCAATTCTTCACATACCGTTTTGTCAAGAAGTTCCACCAGTTCCTTGAGTAGTTCTTCTACTTGTATGATGAATCACCATGAATTCCTCTAGATCAACTACACTTTCTACCCTAGTCTGAGACTTAGATATAATAGATTAGAAATCAAGACTTATAGTTTTGATCACTAACATTGACAAACATGCTTGAGATAGCAACGCATGCGAGTTCGACCGAGAAATGCTCTAACAATCTCCCCCTTTGTCAATTTTAGTGACAAAACTATCAATACATATGGAATACAAAAAAGATAAAGAAACTTTAGTAGCTCCTATTCCACATGTCTAATCTTCACCATTCCTCAAAATCTTCGTCACTTCCAAGTACTCCAATGATCCCAAAGGTTGTAAATTTAGCATCACCGCTGTTGAGGATCCGTAGCTATAACAATGAGAAAACATAGTTCTCGATCATTTTTATACAGTGTCATAGTATTATTACACAGCGTCAGAGTTCAATTGTATCACAACTTCAATAATAATACTATGGTGATATGTATCACTCCCCCTTAGTCAATACTCCATCTCACATGGAAACCACTCCCCCTTACACAATGGTCCGAAAACCATATGTATTTGTAGTGTGAACCACATATTAATTCTCCCCCTTATTGTCAATAAAATTGGCAAAGGTACAAGAACGGGATCATAATGAAATTTCCGAGAGAGACATTTCATGACAAAAGGAAAAAAAATACATACCAACTAATTTAGATGCAATCATAAAGCCAAAGCTAAATGCATTCATCAAGGAGTTTAAAGATACAAGATAACCCCTCTAAAATTCTACAGCCGCACACCCCTCAAGATATGACCATTAAGCACAAGTTCAAAAGAACTCTCCCCCATTAGATGTCATTCCCGAAAGAACAACAAGAGCGACCTTAATTTCAAAAGGAAAGAAGGATTTTTGGAACAAAAATGACACTAACAAGACAAAAACAACTCTTCAGAAACTGAACTGGAGTAAACCTACTGGAGTTTCAAACTCAATTTCCCAAAAGATAAAGATAAGCATAGGGGCAAGAGTTATAGAGATGTTTTAATGAACCAAAACAACACCAATAGACTGCCGCAAGTGTTGAAACGTAGCAGTGTCTATTGGTTGGGTAAGAATATCAGCCAATTATTGTTCGGAAGGCAGAAATTCCATACTTATGATACCATTTTCATAGAGATCAAGAATAAAATGGTACCTTATGTCAATGTGCTTTGTTCTTGAGTGCTCAACGGGATTCTCAGTGATTCGAATCACACTAGAGTTATCACAAAAAATCTTCATTATTCCAGTACCAACTCCATAATCAGCTAGCATTTGTTTCATCCATAGGAGTTGAGTACAACATGATCCAACAACAATATATTCTGCCTCACATGTAGACAGGTATTGAGAATTTTGCTTCTTGCTATGACAAGCTACAAGATTTAGTCCTACATAGTAGAAACCCCCTGATGTACTTTTTCTGTCTTCTACATATCTTTCCCAATCAACATTTGAATAAGAATATAGATCAATGTTAATATCAAAAGTGTAAGATAAACCATACCCGATAGTTTGATTAATATATCGAATGATCCTTTTTACAGCTGCAAGATGAGATTCCTTTGGATTTGCCTGAAACCTGGCACAACAATCAACACTGAAACAAATATCAGGTCTAGTGGATATAAGATACAAAAGGCTACCAATAATAGATCGATACAACTTTTGATCCTTTCTCGTATCTATGTAGTTTACCAGTAGTGGGCATCGGTGTCAATTTTGGTGAAGATTTATTCAGACCGAACATTGTCACAAGGTCTCGAGCATACTTCTCTTGGGATAAGTAGATTATATCCTTATGTTGTTGAATTTTTAATCCTACTAATAATTTTAGTTCACCAACATTGCTCATTTCAAATTCCTTATCAAGAGAGACTTGGAAGTCCTTTGCAAATTTTTAAGAAGTTGATCCATAGATGATATCATCTACATAGATTTGAGCAATAACCACATCTTTCCCACTCCATTTGGTAAACAAAGTTTTATCAGCTCCGCCTCTTGAAAAAAAAATTTCTAATGAGAGAAGTGGTAAGTTTTTCAAACCAGGCTCTAGGTGCTTGTTTCAACCCATACAATGCCTTTTTGAGTTTTAGCACATGATCTGGGAAATCAGGGTTTTCAAACCCCTTAGGTTGAGCGACATAGACTTCCTCCTTTAAAATTCCGTTTAGGAATACGGATTTTATGTCCATTTGAAACATCTTAACCTTAAGAAAACAAGCATGAGATAACAAAAGACGAATGGACTCAAGGCGTTCCACAGGAGAAAAGGTCTCTTCAAAGTCAATCCCTTCAATCTGTGAATACCCTTGAGCGACAAGTCTAGCTTTGTTTCTGACAATCGTGCCAAATTCATCAGACTTATTCTTGAATATCCATTTGGTACCAACAATTTTGATATTGGAGGGACAAGGTTCAAGTTCCCACACATCTTGTCTTTGAATTGATTTAACTCTTCATGCATTGCATTCACCCAAAAGGGATCATTCAGAGCTTCATCAATATTCCTTGGTTCTACTTGTGAAAGATAACAACCAAAATTGCACATATATTGAAGTTGTCCTCTTGTTTTGGATGTAGAATCTCTTCCTCCAATAATATTGTTGGGATCATGATTCCTTTGAACCCAGAGATGTCATAGAGGGACATGTTCTTATTCGCCAGGAATGGCTTGATCAGTGCTCTTCTCCTCGTCACTAGAAATGTCAGGATCAGTAACCGTTGGGATAACTTCGACTGATTCTGGAATTTCTTTGACTTTCTCAATTGTCTCGGTTGGAGGCAATTCAGCAGGAGGATTATCCTGAAGAAATTTACTAATGTCGTCGATGATAACATTAGAAGATTCCATCATGACTTGTGTTCTGAGATTAAACACTCGAAAACCACGACTATCAGAAGCATAGCCAAGAAAGATACATTCATCACTTTTGGTGTCGAATTTCCCTTTCTGTTCTCGATCTTTCATAATATAACACTTACTTCCAAACACCCTGAGATAGTGTAGGTTGGGTTTTCTTCCGTACCACAACTCATAAGGAGTGTTAAGGGTTTTAGACCGTAAATACACACGGTTGATCAAGTAACATGCTGTAAAAATAACTTCTCCCAAAAATATTAATGGTAAGTTTTTGTTATGGAGCATTATCCTGGCCATTTCCTGAATATTCATATTCTTTATTTCAGCAACTCCATTAGCTTGAGGTGTGATAGGTAGTGAGTATTGTTGAATGATCCCCAGTTCGTCACAGAATTCAAATACCTTGGTGTCTTTGAATTCAGTTCCACGATCGCTTCTAATTTTCTTTAGTTTGCGACCTTGTTCGTTCTGGATCCTTTTACAATAATCTGGAATTCACCAAGAGTTTCATTCTTATGAGATAGAAATGCAACCCAAGTGAATCTGGTGTAAAAATATACCATAACTAAAGCATACTTCTTACCAGTAACAGTGGGTTGTTGAATTGGTCCAAAGAGATCCATATGAATTAAATCAAGTGGAGCTTTAGTGAGAATATCTCGAGATGATTTGTGGTGAACTTTCGTTTGCTTACCCTTTTGACAGGCACCACATACACCTTCAATCTTTGCATTGATTTTGGGAATGCCTCTAACAAGTTTTTTGTTAATGATCTTAGTTAGAAGACGATAATTGATGTGACCAAAATGCTCGTGCCAAAGATGCGTAGATTCCACCTTAGTCAAATTGCAACAGTTGCTAAACTGAGTATCAAGTAGATAGCAGTTGTTTTTACCACGAATTCCTTGAAAAAATCCTTTCCCAATTTTGTCTACAATGTCACATCCATTTGCATTGAAGACAACTCGATGGCCTTTGTCACAAATTTGACTAATAGAAAGAAGATTAGCAGTCATACCTTTTATGTATACTACATCATGGATTTATGGAACACCGGGAAGTTTGATCGTTCCCTTCTTTCTGATGTAGCAACAAATCCCATCTCCAAACGTTACAGGACCTTCTTCATAGACAATAGACGAAACAAACCATGTGAGATCACCTGTCATATGTCTACTACATCCACTATCAAGAAACCATTGAAAAGGAGACATAGATCTTAAAGCAAAGGCACCCATACTATTAGTACTTCTCTGTTTAGAGTTTCCTGATAGTTTTGTATGTCCTTTCAGAGTATCAAAAAGTTGTTCAGTTTTCTTACAAAGATTACTTGCAATATTCAGACTCTTTTGAAACGACATACAAACTTGTTGAAGGTGATTGGAGGAATCATAAAAACAATACGGGCCAAAACCTTGAACTTTGTCTGAGTGGTTCCTAGTCATATCAGTTTTCACAACAACCGGTCGTTGATTACTATCTGATTTACGACTATTCTTTAAAGAAGAACAACTGGAGCTTCTCAGATTCACCAAGGGACTATTACCAGATATCAAATCCTTAAGAATTGCAATTTCTACAACAAGACCATAGTTGATCTGGATATGTTCATCCAACCCTTTTTGAAGAGTAGCCAGTTTATCAGACTTTTTTCTACGGTTGGTTTTTAAACCTGGTGAAGCTTCAATTGAGATTTATGGTCCATATAGTCAGATCGCTACGAACACAGACTTTTTAAGGTCTTGAACGAGTTTTCCAGCTTTGATACCAATTGAAAAAGAGGGGGTCTAACAACACCACCCAATACTTCGATTAGCAATCCGTATGGACTAACTCCAATATACTTTGCTAGAGAATCAACTAGATAGTCAGACTCAATCTAGCTTAAAGTATATCAAGGAGTTAATATCTCTCTCTTGTTTTGATTTACTCGAGCTAATAGAAATCAGCGAGTCTTTAATCAAACACAAGGAATAACTTGGATGGTACCAAAGAACAATGTCCAAGGATCAATCAATGACAATCAACAACCAAAGGTTGGATTACTCTAATTGATGATCTAACGCACAACCTGTATTATTTAAATTATAAAGATATAACAATATAATGCAGAAATTGAAATAACACAGACACCAGAAATTTTATTAACGAGGAAACCGCAAATGCAGAAAAACCCCGGGACCTAGTCCAGATTGAACACACACTATATTAAGCCGCTATAAACACTAGCCTACTCCAAGCTAACTTCGGACTGTACTGTATTTGAACCCCAATCAATCTCCCACTGATCCAAGGTACAGTTATGATCCTACGCCTCTGATCCCAGCAGGATACTGCGCACTTGATTCCCTTAGCTGATCTCACCCACAACTAAGAGTTGCTACCACCAAAAATCGCAGGCTTTGACAATAAACAAATTTGTATTACAAAGACAAGTCTATCAAAGGATCATTCTGTCTCCCAAAGATAAACCCTAAAGGTTTTGTTCCGTCTTTTGATAATAATCAAGGTGAACAGGAACCAATTGATAATCCGGTCTTATATTCCCGAAGAACAGCCTAGAGTTATCAATCACCTCACAACAATCTTAATTGTATGGTACCGAAACAAGATGTTACAGAATCACAAACAATGAGATGAAGATGTTTGTGATTACTTTTTATATCTTGCCTATCGGAGATATCAATCTCAAGCCAATCAATCTGATTTTACTCGTACGATAGAAGATGCAAGATCAGATCACACAACTACGATAAAAGTAGTATCGGTCTGGCTTCACAATCCCAATGAAGTCTTTAAGTCGTTAACCTGGTTTTAGAAGAAGAAAACTAAAGGTTAATGGAGAATCGACTCTAGCACGCAAACTAGTATCACACGTAAGGTGTGGGGATTAGTTTTGTACAATACTAGATGTTTCCTTTATATAGTCTTTCAAAATCAGGGTTTATAATCAATGTTAGCTTAGAAACAAAGCATTCAATATTCATCGTTAGATGAAAACCTGATTTAGATTCAAACTAATGTTTCTCAACCGTTAGATAGAGTACTTAGCTTGTTGCATACACTTGACAATGCACGCTTCTAGGTTTGTTAACCGTACCCAAACGTATGCACTTGTTGGTTCTACAATAGTTAACCAAATGGTTAGACATATGAGCATTTCATATCAACCATGTTCTTCTTCACCATAACTAGTTCAAATGACTTCAAATGAACTAGTTCGAGAGTTGTTCAATTGCAAGAAAATCTTATGTACTACACAAGACACAATTGAAGCAAAGATGATTTGATTCACTTGAATCGGTTCATGAACTTTTATAGCCACGGTTTGCAAACTGTATTCCTTAGTCATTTTAAGTTTAAGTTCAGAAATCATCTTCAGATATATAACCTTCTCAAGTTCGCAGACTAGGTTCGCGGACTTAAGTTACCGGGCAGAGTTTACAAACTCCAACAGAAATTTTCGGGTATGAGAACTTCGCCAGTTCACGGACATAGCTTCACGCAAGTAGTTTGTCAACTCCAGCAAAAATTATCGGGTTTGATAACTTCGGCAGTTCGCGGACATGGCTCACGTCATTCTTCCGTTTCTCTTGATCAAAAAGTTCACAAACTTTGTTTCAAGGAATAAGACTTATACATAAATGTGTTTCCATAACAATGCTTATGTCCACCATTGGTTATATAATCTAAAATCTCATTTCAATTATTGAAACATTCTTAGAGGGCGTTATACGGTTGTTACACCATTTCTCGTCAAAGAAATTTTCAAGATGATTGAAACATATCATGACTTTCGTCACTAGGTAAAGATAAACTTGATCGAAGCGAAAAGCTTACCAACACATATTTCGAGATATAGATAAGCGAGGTATACTCGGCTCGAAATACCAAATGTGTATAATCCAAGTCTATATATATAGCATACGACTTCTTGTCTCAAAGAGTAGGAGATAGAGTAGATAAACTTTTGAGTGATAGATAAGTTCAAGTCTTCACATACATTTTTGTCGAGAAGTTCCACCGGTTCCTTGAGTAGTTCTGCTACTTTTATGATGAATCGCCATGAAGTCCTTAAGCTCAACTACACTTTCTATCCTAGTCCGAGACTTAGTTATAATAGACTAGAAATCAAGACTTATAGTTTTGATTACTAACATTGACAAACATGCTTGAGATAGCAACGCATGCGAGTTCGACCGAACAATGCTCTAACATGTGCTACGAGTAATTGTCACATCAACTTTATAAGCAAGTAGTAAATTGCAAGAGCTGACAGAGGGATTTTGTTAAACAATTGTGTGTAAAGATAACACTAATAAGCAGGCCGAGCCTATGCTTATGATGCTGGGATCAACCTGATTCACATAGTGTAAAGCATCGACTAACTTACACCTGGAGAGATTATTCTTGTTGGGTTAGTTGGATAGAAGCTGGTAGTCGAGCGCTTCCGTATCCAGTGACAGTAGGAATCCGGGGGATAGCAGAGCTTATTGATATTCTACGGTTGGTAACAATATAAATTTAAAAAGAGATAAACTTCTATTTAATTAAGCTTCGGTTCAGTGACGGTGAATGATTTCCTAATCATCTTTCTCCTTATTAATTTAAACCAATATTTATTATTTTCGTTTTATTAGTTACTTTGATTAACATCTAAAAAAAAAACTTTCAGTTACTTTTTGACAGCTAAAATCTCCCTGCTCTTCGTGGGAACGAACTCCTTGCCATTATATTACCAGTTAATTGTGTGAAAAGAAGTAATTAATTTGTCGCGTAAACGACGAGCACCACAGATGGTGTCTTGTCTTTTCCTCGATCCTCCATGAAGCATTCCAGGTCTCATGAGTGATGAAGCCTGCAGGTTCCTTTGTTGGTGGGTTATCTGCATCCTTGTAGACTTCATCATCGTCTACTACACTGATTTGAGTGACTTAGATGAAGTTGTTTCTTTGGCTTTTGCTTTCTCTTGAGTTTTCTCTGACATCTTTTCGGTGAGAGTTTTGAGATAATTACACAGCTCTTTCTGTGTTGCAGCCATGTCAACCTGAATTTTGGCGAGAGTCTCTTGCAACTTCATGAGATCCGCTATGGTGGGTGGATTTTCTCTGACTTCCTCAAGGTAGCGAACGAACATGGGATGGCCTTCGATGTTGGTTTGAGGAGGAGTGATATCACCACCATTATTGGAAGCAGGAATGGTTTCCAGGATACCATCATTGGTGTTGTTGCTAGTGCTAGCATCGTTTGTATTGGGACTTGTGACTAACCCAGACCTAAGACCAGCCATATTTGTGAAATTTGAGATTGCAACCGAGAGATTAATGTCCCACTGTGGACGCCAATCTGTAGATGGGGGAAAACGGTTCGCTGGTTTTTTAGTGAATGAAGAGACGATCGAGCGATCGAAGACTCCTCAATCGAGAAAACTGCCTATCCTCAAACAGATGCATTGCACGGGAGTGCTTTTAAGTTCGAGATATCAATCTATAGGACTCCGTCCTAAACCAAGTCAATGGCCGTTCCAGAGTTAATTCGGTCACAAAGAGGGAAGAGGGTTGATCGGTAGGAGGGAATCTGAGAAGTGTGTGAGATCAATGGTGATTTGTGAATGTGTTGTGGGTTTCTGAAAATGATGAATAAGTCTGAGTGATTGACATAGTGTTTCTCACATGATGATTCTTGGTTAGACGATGGATTGTCTGTTCAGTATCTCGTGGATTTTCTATGTGTTTTTCGTACTTGTCGTATCATGGACTCAGAGACTTATTTATATTGTCGGAAAGTGTAAAATCGTGGTTTCACTAATTCCTCCTACGTGAGAGGGTTGATTAATTGTCAACCCACTACTTTACTAACTACCTCAACTGCTTGCACGACTTACTCACATTTCTCATCGTGGATCAACACATGTGTTGTAGGCCGTCAGTCCAAACCCTAATGGATATCCCCCATGTGACGTGATTGATTGTTTCATGAACGTGGATTTGACTAGTCAGTCATTTGATTTATTTAGACGACGGGTCTAAGTTTTGTTTAGTGGACCATGATAATCGAATGCTCTATGACTCATGGATCGTGCGTCTGCTAGGACAAATGAATGTGATAGTCTGAGTAAATATTACTCCAGTAACTAATCGATAAATTACTAAATATAAATATATGAATCAAGCGTCTGAGCAAGTATTGCTCAGTCGATTGATAGATGGATCAAGATTTGAGAAATCGAGCGAGTATTGCTTGTTCAGTGAATTACTGAATATTGATAGTTGGATCAATATTCAAGCAATTAAGCAAGTATTCCTCATTCGATATTATTAGTAGTATGACCAAATAATAATTAATTAAAATATTGGCAGGGCCGAATATTATATAATTAATTTAGATGTTGATTGCTGAATCAATCATAAAATTATTAGTGTTTGAACTACTCAGAATTATGATTCAACGAGCGTTTGTTCGAAACCCTTATTTTTCGATCAATTGTTCGTCAATTGATGAATTACTGAAAACAGGCTATTGAGTAAAGGAGGGACCGACCACATGGGATGATGGACGACCATGTGGTTCCCAAGTGCTCGACTGAGAATGCTCCAGGGTCCTTTGTTGACCGGCTGGTGAAAGAATGATAAAATGCTAGTGTTGATTATTTATTAGAATAGTGCTCGAGTGAGTGTTAGGCAGTAAAACCTAACTGTGGAGAGATGAGACACCGACCAAGGAGGCATGGGACCGAACCTTGGTATTTGTAGGACCGGCTGCCAGTCGTTTGAGCGAGTCCCAAGTTGGTTGAAGAGAGTTTGGACCCAATTTGAGCAAGCAAATTAGGTCAAAACCGTAAGAATGTGTGGGACCGGCTCCTTGCAAGCCTTAGGGATGACCTTGGTCGGTCAAGGCATCATGCTTGTGTCACCACGGTGTCCGTGTCTCAGTCATGAGAGTTTTGTTATCTTCTGACGAGCGTTCGAGCAATATTTTGAATTTTCAGAAGAGTTTGATCTTGACTGAAACTCTTAAATTTTGCTCGAGTGAGCAAAAGAACTTTGCTCGTGCGACAGATAAATTTGAAAATATTAAAATAATATTTTAATTTTGACGTGGGAAGCATGTGGTAGGTCGTATGACCGTTTGACCTTTTGGCTTTTCCATGGTTTGAGCAATATTTGAGAAAATATTGAAAAACTAGGGTTTTCGGTCAAACGATAGAGTTCCATGAGATGATGGAAATAATAATATGTGAAAATAAGGAATTGGGAGGTGTGGGACCGGTCAAGGCTAGGGCATGGCCGGCCGGCTAGGTAGCCCGGTCCCGTGACACCTTTTCCCTATTTTTGTTCGATGAAAGCATGGAAACCCAAGAGTTTCTCACAAACGAGGGAGTTTGCTCAAGTGACGGAAACTATGTGAGATGAGGGAATCTCTGTGAGATGAGAGAGAAAATAAAAATATTAGTGAAAATAAAATAAGGGAGGGACCGTCCACGGCATGACCAGCCGTCCGGTGGGCCCGGCCTCACGCCTTTCCTTATTTTATTAATTATTGTTTTATTTCCATGGGTCGCTCGTTCGTCCATTTTTTGATAGTTCGTTCGTGTGTTTGGGTGCTCGTTTGTGCATTATTTTTCGAGTACACACGCACCATTTTCTCAGGACTTACTCGATGACGGTCAGACTCTCAGTTGTTGAGTATTCATTACTAATTTATGAAATCCAGTGGAGAATTATTCATGAAACTGAGTAATAAAGATGAATAGTTATTTATTATCAATCCACAAGATCAGCCGTGCATTCAACTATGGATTCGGAATAATAAAATTAGCTATTACCATTCCATGGGATCGGCCATGGATTCGACCATGGAATCGGAGTAATGAGATAAAATAGATTATCTTCTAGGAATTCAATAGTGAATGTCACAATAGAATTAATCTATTATAGAATCGAGATATGAGATAGTTGAAGCATCATACTCGTTCTGAAAGGTGCATAGTCAGGGAACAACGTGCAGCGTTGTTAACGTCCTGAAGGCGTTTTTCCCTCACAACAAACAATTATGTATGGAGAACCGCCTGAATCTATACACGGTCTCTCTACATAGTCAGGGAACATCGAATGAGTGTCGTCGACTTCCTGAAGGCGTTTTTCCCTCTCAACAAACAATTATGTATGGAGGACCGCCCAATCTTTCTTCTATGTAGAGGCAGGTCTCTCTATGTAGTCAGGGAACAACAAGTGTCGCCGACGTCTTGATGGCGTTTTACCATCTCAACAAACAATTATGTATGGAGGACCTCCCAATCATTCTTCTATATAGAGAGGCACGATGAAATGCGCAGCATCGAACACTCAGCAAGTGGGAGGCCTTTCGAGAATCATATTCATTGTGGCTCTGAGAGGTACTCGAACAGAGATCGTGAAAACGGTTCACGAATCGTAAAAACACAAATCATCACATGCGTTCCTGAAGTCGAGTCAGAAACATGCAGTATCATGATCAGGGGTCTAACAACCTCACCCAATATTTCGATTAGCAATCTGTATGGACTAACTCCAATATACTTTTGTTGATGGTGGTTTTTAGTTCGGGGTCAAAATCGTAAAACCCTATATTTAGCACCATGATCCTGCAAAGGAATAAAGGCCATTTGAAAGTGATGAGTGCTAAAACCTCTTTACTTACACATGTACTGAACAAACTCAGTATATATGAGATTCATTCAGAATGGTGCGCACAGTAGTAACCCCAAGTATTATGTGAATCCTATTTTATGCCAGCATTATTAACTAATGCATGACTCGCCTGATATTTTGTCGTGCTATGTTCCCATTATAACTCTCAATGCTGACATGACATGACGATCAATGCTCACTCTCAGAAGAGTAGCATGAATCTCCCGAAGTGTTAGTATTGAGATCTGTACAAAAAATACTCATACGAGTTACATCTCTCTGACAAAGAGATCGATATGTGTTCATGCACTTTAATTAAAGTTAGTGTTATTAAACACACATTTATTCTTAAAGAAAATCTAGAATGTTAATGTCAGTCTCAGAAACAATCACGACCACACAAATTGGTCGCATGATTTAACAAACATAGCTTACTCCTAGCAGGATCGGGCGATCACCGTAGCAACCACCGACAGGCCCACCCATCCTCTAGTTTATCGATCCCCATGTTGCTCATTTAAGAGCACTTCAAACGTTGATCCGAACGTGAGCGACTGCGCTGCGTAAAACCAAGCTCGAATGAGCCAAGACCGTAGAAAACGGTCTCAAAAGCTATCATACCCTTCCAACTTCGCCAGCCTAGTTGGACGGATTAGATCATCCCATGAATGATTGGCGAAGCGCTAATACACAAGTTGGCAGGACCACTCTACCCTTACTCAATCGATTTGCTCACTACATGGTCATGGAGCAATGAACGTTTGCTCAAAACATGGCAAGCATGATGCTTTCAAGGGTCGCAGAAGTCCACTAGTGTCTTAAATCGATCACAACCATCCAACTTAGCCAGCATATTTGGATGGCTTAGATCGCGCCTAAGACCATCAGGAAGGTGCACATATGTTCACGGTCAGCCCGATGTGGACCCCACACGATCGGTCTCTCCAAAGGAGAAGCATAGCTCGCCAAACCGTTTGGCCAAAGTCACGTGTACGTGACTGTTTCAAAACCCTAATTAGGGTTTTGCGGTGATGCATATCTGTCGTAGTTCGATCACGACCATCCATCTTTGACATCCTGGACGGAGGGTGTAGATATAGACTTAAGAGGTCCCAAGAGTGTCAACGTGATCACTGTGGGCCCACCTTTGAATATGGCCAACCGGCTTAGGCATACTAGGACCTGGCACCTAGAAACGCACGCCCCAAAGTGGCATTCCACGCGGCCTTTTATTCTTTTGCGGCAACACGTTTATGTCGCAAATCAATCACGACCACTCATCTTTTCCGGTCAAATTGAGTGGCCAAGATCGAATATTCATGGGATCAAGAAGGGGAGACATGCACGATGGAGAGCCATATTCACGCATGCCCAAACGATTCACCCAAAATCGGCACCCATGTGTGGATTCGGTTAAGCCAAAGAGGGATGCTTGCGCACCTATTAAAAACGCTAAAATTCCATTAACGGTCGCAAATATATGCCGTAAACCATCTCATCCTTCCAACTTTTCCAGCTTGGTCGGACAGACTAGGTTAAAAACTAGGCAACCAGTGAAGCACCTCGATGATCATCATCCACCACTCTGCCACAGGGAGTAATCGACCAGGGGATGGCTCGCCCATGCGGCCCCCAAACGATCACTCGGAGATGGTTGGACATGATGCTTTTTTAAGACGCTTAATCCGCGACTTATTGAGTCAAGCTTTAAAACAACGATGCTTCATGTATATCGATTGTTTTGAGTTGCTTGCGTGAAAACGATGCATTACATGCATCGAGCATACACGATATTTCATGAATATCGATTTCTTAAATAACGTAGTTATTTAACTTAATAGCGTCGTATGCTATTCCCTGCGGTGGGTCCCACGATCCGCTCATTCGAGACATCAAGCATGTCACAAGCTGGGGGATACTTACTGGGGTATTTTTCTGGCGGCTTACAGCGTGCAGCGTACAACGCGCCATTACAAGAACGTGTCAGGAAAGGGTGGACGGTTAATAGTGATGAGGGAAGTGGGAAAATATGTGATCGTGTGACAATCACCACCCATACACGACCCCACTACTCAATCACTTCACCTCCTCCACTTCCTACGATATGAGGATTGCGCTCAATGAATTGTATAAATAGGTTCTCCGACCTATTTTCAAACACAGAAAAACCAAGTGTTGTCACAGTATTCAGAAAACACCCAGAACTGATAGCTTACATTGTGCAAGCCAGTTCAACATTCTGATACAAGTCATAAACTGCCAACACCTTCACAATCTCAACACCTTCTTCGCTTCCCTTCCTAAGATCAACCCTTCTCCTTGACCTTGTGACCGAATTGAATCTGGAATGGCCATTTCTTGGTTTAGTCCAGAGTCTTATAGATTGATTTATCGAACCTAAAATCACTCCCGTGCAGTGCATTTGTTTAGGTCTTGAACTCGTTTCTCATCAACACACCCCAAATTACCAAAAACAGCAGAATCAGTTTTCACCCATAAACAACAGGCGACCATAGCGGGAGATTAATCTCTCGGTTGCAAGATCAATTTTCAATTTCATATCAATCTTCTCAGGGTGGATTTTAGGTTTAAACACATTTTGTTAATCCAATTTCATTTCAATCACAAAGTGAACAGGTGAACAGGAACCAACCGATAACCCACATTTATATTCCCGAAAAACAGCCTAGAATTATCAATCACCTCACAATAATCTAAATCGTATGGTATCTGATAAGTGCATAATTCATATGATTTTAGTGTCCATTCCATACTTGCTTTAGCTATTATTCTTGCATGTATTCGTATTATTACTCTTGTTTTCTCTTATTTGTCTCAATTAGGTGAATCATCCAAAAATTAGCTACAAAGTGCTGAAAAGAGCTAGGAAGATAAGTATTCCAAGTATCCAAGTGCCCAAGTCCAAGAGAAGTTGAAGAAGTGCGACAAAAAGAAGCAAAACGCTCAAAATCAAGAGAAGGGCCAAAGACGGATCTTAACTCATTCAAATTAAGGATTTCTCATCATCATCTTGAATCGAATTGAAAGATAAAAAGAATGCAAAAATAATAAGGTCATTTCGATTTTGGATGAAGAAGTTGTGGTCAAAACAGTTTATATCAAATACCGAGGACAGTGAAGTCCGCGAACTAGGTTTGCAGACTTAATTCCAAAACTTTCTGCTGGATTTTGAAGTTTGCGGACTGGGCTCGCGCACTTATCAAATTGGAAACGTGTATTCACACTTTGGAAGACCTAAGGGCACTTTTGTATTCGTTAGTTCGTTATTTCGGGTTGGGTTCTTGAACCCAACTAAATACTTGGACGCCAAGTAATGTAAACCTATAAAAATGTATTAGGTTATGTAAAAGAGATGATAGAATCGAGTCTCATATCACAAGTTCTATAACAAAACCTAGGGTTTACCCCTTTTGGGGGAAGCCACCATTATTCATCTTCTTTGTAATATGAGTAGCTAATTCCTTTGTTGATTAAGGATGAATTCAATGTTCTAAGCGTGAAGCTTTATTATTAATAGAAATTTATTGAGAGTTTTTATCATCATCGTTTGTCTTTGCCATATCTAGGGTTTATGAGTGATTCTTATATTGATTTGGGAGGCCTACTAGATCAGTATAAAGATTGTTCTATTGCTAGTGGAAGTTATGAGATAAGTAATCGTCGATTAACTCTCTACACAAGTAGAAAACGCGAGACCTTAAAGAGGGATTCTGTGTAGCAATCGTGTGTGAAAACAACACCAGCAAGTAAACCTTGAGCTAAGAGTTTAACTACTGGGATCAACCTAATTCACAAAGCTTAAAGCATTCGATTGGATTACACCTTGAGTGAGCTACTACTTGGTGGTTTGGTTGAATAGAATCTGATATTGAAGAGCTTTCGTATCCGTGGTAAAAGGAGTTTTGGGGATAACACTGAGCTAGATGATATTCTACGGTTGGTGATGAATGGTTCTTACGAATGATAGATAAGTTTACTAATCCAGATATCGCTTGGTAACGGAGAAGGATTCCCTAATCATTCCTTTTCTTTATTATTGTCTTTATATTTCTTAAAACCAAAACCCCCTTTGTGTTTTACTTTATTTTGCTAATACAAATAACCTATCAATTACACAGCTCTTTGTGGGAACGATCTCTTACTACCCCTATATTACCAGTTAATTAGTGGGAAATATATTTATTAATTTGTTGAGCCTACGACAGCCCATACAAATTTTGGCGCCGTTTCCGGGGAGCAGTTGCTAATTGATTTTTTATTTGTTTATCTTGTTTTTATTTTATTTTTAGATTTTTGTTTTGATTTTCTTTTTTTTTGTGAGTCGTCATGTTTCCTTACGGAAATAACATGTACGGAGCACAAGATTACACATATAACAGTGGTGATCAATATGGTTTTCAATCTCACTCATATGACAACTACCAACCATCCTATGGGTATAATCAAAACCAATCTTTTGGCTATGATCAATATCCTACGGAACCTTACGGATATTCTCATACATATCAACAGCCTTATGACGGGCATGTAAGTGAACAATCACAAGGATGGGAGGATAGTTATGCTTCTAATCCTATTTCTTCAATTGTTACAGAACAAAGGTGTACCAGGATGCAAGATCTTTATGTGCAAATAGAAAAATATTATGAAGGATTAAAGCAACATCAACAAAGGTTTCTTACAATTGGACAGAAACAGTACGAGCAACTTCTGGAAATTCAAACGAATGTGGACAACTTAAAAATACAAATTGCTCAACTCAAGGAGACAAGGAATGAAGAAAAAATATGGTTCCAAAACCAAAACAATTCTGAAATTCCTATGGAGGATGAAGATTCTGATGAAGATGAGCACCCTTTTGAAAGTCCTTTCAATAATGATACGATTATCCCAACTCCAGATTATAGTAACGATCATTCACCTATTCAAAAGGAGGAGATTGGGTATGACATATCTATTGTTATAAATGGTGCAACGTACTCAAACGGAGAAATTAGGAGTTGCACCAATGAACTAGACTTTTGGGGGGAAGATTTTGATTCCGAAAAATAGGTTGACGAAAAGATAGAGATTGAGAATGAAACCAAATTGATTCAAGTCGTGGAAGACCCAATTGAGCTAGATAATAATAGTTCGATAGAGGACCGCGATATAATTGAGGTAAATAATTCAATGCTAATTAAGAACGATAAGGATCACGTACAAGGTTTGTCTAATCCTTTGCATAATTCTATACCTATTGATCCTTTTCCTCCAATTGAAGTAGCTTCTCAAAGAGTTGTTAACCCAACTTTTAAGAAAATACCTCACTTAGGATTGGAGTTGTGGGATTCCAAAGTTTTAACAGATTATTTTGCTTCTAAGTATCCACCACTTGATGTGTTTGATTCGAGCATTGTGCAGATTCACCGAGCTGAGGAACCTTTTGAAGTTCCCGAATTCTATGTTCTCTATCCACTTCCGAGTGTATAAAGGACTAAGTGTGGGGGAAACTTCAACAAAGTGATAGCTTCAATATTTATGTTTTGTGCTAACGTTTTTGTGAAGCTATTATTTGAATTGCAGATTGTTATTTGGAAGGATTACCAAATCTTCAGATTATTGGTGTACGGACGATAACAATAACGTCGGGCTTTGACGACGTTAAACCAAGCGCTTCGTGGGAGGCGACCCATCGGTTTTGTATCTCTATCCCTTTTGTTTTTAGTTTTTTTAAGTTTTTTCATATCATACTAGATTTTATGCTAGTGCTACGCCCGGGCTGCTCCACAAACCAAGTACATGTTGTAGATAATAAAACTATGCAAAGCTATGCAAATAATCAAAAATTATGCACACTTAATAGAAAACTCATAAAACCATTGTTGCATAACTTAACAAAAACTAATAAAGTACCAAAACCATAATAAATCCATTGTTGGATAACTTAACAAAAACCAAGAAAGTACCCAAACCATAATAAAGGTGTCTTTAAAATAAGCAAATCTTAGAAGAAAAGTGTGTTTGATTTCAAGGACCATTATGGCCTGCTTTTCCGCGGCTTCTAATTCTGCCAATGCCGCCTCATCCTCCAAGTTTTCATTGTCACCATGCTGGCCAGTTTCCGGCAAGTTCTCCCTTTCCGCTGCTTTTTCCGCGGCATCTAATTCTTCCAATGCCGCCTCATCCTCCAAGTTTTCATTGTCACCATGCTGGCCAGTTTCCGGCAAGTTTTCCCTTTCCAGTCTCTGCGGCATATATTCACCCTTTTCATTATCAACATGATTGCCAGTCTCCGTGGCATCGTTGTTTTGTAATCCTTTTTCTGCCAAGTCCGCCAATGCTATGATTTCTTCCATATTTTCACCTCTGTCCATATTAGCAGTTATGTTGATTGGTAATACCTGCAGCCAAATTTAATCCGTTATTTTTTCCCCTTATATCTGATTAGAAATATATTTTGTCTTTGAATTTTTTTACATGCTGCATATTGCAGAGTTCATATTTAGCTTTCAGATCATAATTTATCGGATACAGTTTCCTGATCGAAAAATTACTGTAGCCAAATAATTTCTCATGCAGGTGCACTTTAAATATGAATGACCTTCCCAGCGTATCCACTATTTCGGGAACAAACTCTGCCATATTTTCCTATTTTTACAATGTAACTGTTAGATTAATTTAGTATATGCGATTTACTTAGAACCTAAGAGAGAATGTACTTCATACCTTTATGTCAATGCTGCCGATTTCCATGAGTTTTGATACTCTTACATTATCGAGTAGTGGTTTAGCAGCTGGTCCCGGAACTATTATGACAGCTTTCGTGGCATTGTCTGTCACTATGAGATGCAATTTGTATCGTGGAGCTGGATTTCTCACTTTTTTCTCGCAACGTTTGCACCATGGATATCCATATTTCATGATGTGTGCCTTGGTACATCTTGGACATGACATGTAGAAACAAGTCGATCTTTCTACGATACCGATCACTGTTACCTTGATTGTGAAAGTTGTTCCCTGTCATGAATATATATAATGGTTAGGATATTGTTTTAAATAGATAACCAATTGTTCTTGCATTTATATATGTATATGTTACATTATTAGTTGAATCCTGTAGCAGTTGAAGCCCCTCAATTACAGTGATTTTGTTTCCAAAAAGTAATGACTCAATGGACTCTATTTCCTTTTTGTTGTTATCAATAACAACTGCTTGAGTTGAATCTGCAAATCTGTTTCATCACTGGGTTAGTAATGATATTAGGTTTAACATTGTTTTTGTAATTGTATGTACATTCACGTATACTTACTTTGATCTCATTTCATGAACTTGTTGTATGTCCAGATCCACATATACGGAGGTCGACTTTGTTATCTTTAAGTAATATTTATATAAGGAAATTTGTATGTTAGTATAGGAGGTATCCTGAAATAATTATAATTTTTTCTTTACATGTTTTGGTTTTGGTTACCTGAAAACTTATCCATTATTAGACCGGTTGCAATCACCATCACATTCTGACCTTCAGTTATTGTCTTTGAATTATGAATTGGGTTTTCCATGTCTCCCCACAAAGCTATTTTTTTTCGTGCTCCCCTTTCATTTTCTATTGTGATGTCAGTTTTGAGGGCATCTACATCTGACCTTCCTCGGTTTTCCAATGACATCTGACAGAAAAACAATACATGACTAATTAATATACATGTTACCTTCCATAGAGGTAAAATATCTTGTCCCCTTCCATGACTAATTAATATACATGTTGTAATTTTATCTGTGTATAATAATGTTACCTGTAGTGTAGGTTATTTTCCCATATCTTTTCTGCAATTGATCCATGTCATCTAGGTCAGTCAAGATGAATCTCTAGGTTGGGATATCCTTAGTATCTTCAGTTTCCAGTTTCACTTTTGTGAAAGCGTTGAAGTAGAACCTTATATCTAAAGGCATTGGTCTATAAGCTTTTGATGATGGAGTGAGCTTGAAAAACTGTAGTGATATCACGTTCTGGTCTATTAGTTTGTCTCTGTGCATGTCAAACTGGGTAGGTGTGAGCTCACATAGTATTTGATCTCCCTGATATATTAAACAAAATATATATTAACTATTTCAAATTTCATTATGCATATATATTAATAAAGTGTATATTTTGATTGTTGTAATATTGCTATCAAATAAATCAGTTCTGTAAATGTGACAGGCAGATTATGACCATGAAAATATATTCAAAAAAACTTACAGTTGGATCCATTAAAATCATGTAATGATGGTAAAGCTTTCCTGTATTTATATCCTTTTCTTCCCATGTACGCATAATCCTCAGTTTTCCGAAGACTTTAATTTCTCCTGGAGTCATGTGACATAAATCCGGAAGGTGCCGATCAACTGGAAATAAGTTTCTTGTATAATGACATTAATAGATTAGTATATTTGATAATACATGGAGTGAAAGTTTATTCGTATGAATAGATATTACTCTGTTTTTGTTTCTTTGATTTTTTTGATATAGTCGAGTCTTCATTTGAACTTACATCTCCTTCACAAAACAAAAACAACAGTGTCAAGTATAGGAATACACGGAACATTAACATAATAATTTTATGAACTTACTTTTTTTGTTGTTTTCTTGTTTTGACGGTGTGATTGGCATGAGTATAACAAATTAGTTATTTAGATTATGGATTAATACCACGGGAATTAACTAAAACTTGGATACAAACATGATGATAAATAAAAGAAAAGTAATAGGTACCATAGTAATGTAACAAACAGATTCATAGCACTATATCAAAATATTTTTGTAGTTTTAATTTGTATTTGAACTCAGGTAGTATTCTCACCATCTGATTCGATGCTCATTGAGATTTCTTCTTCAACCATGGATAAATCGTCACTTGTTTATTAGTCTTCTCTGCATATACATTTTTTTTTGTTATGTTTTTAGTTTTTCTGAAAAAATAAGAGTAACAAGTTTAAGATATCATACCTTTGGTTTTTCTCTTTGAACCACCCAATCTCTTGTTTCTTCCCATCGTTGTTGTATTAAGTTCTAGGAAGTTCTAGATGTCATGTATCTTTTTGTGCGTGATGTATATATACGTGTATTGAATTAGGTTTTTATCTATTTTAGTTTTCTTGGTGATTAATCCAACTAAAATAGGTAGATTTTTATTTTCGTTAAAATTAGTCAGGAAAATCTATCTTTACCAAGAAAATCAATAAAACGTTTCTATGTGAAATTGCATGTCATGCTGAAAATCTATTTATATTTCTTGGAATTTAATCTAAATTATTTGTTTACGACTAATGTACATCTATTTTTGTTAAGAAAAATCTATTCTTAATTGCTTAGGATGAATGTAGCTAAAATAGTTCGATTCGTATATGATCAGTTAGATTTGTTTTTCAGTAGGTTTGCATCAATTGTGTTCGGTCAGTCCCTTGGCCGAATCTTGGAAATTACAAACCCAAATGAAGCTTCATCGTGCATGGCCATCATGGCTGAGCATTCGAGCCATGTACAATGCATCATATGTTTTTGCCAAGTCACCAGAATCATTTGTACGTAATTGTGCTCGGTTTGGAAGTTCTCTGTTTCTCGGTTTGGCAAGTCACCAGGTGTACATTGGTGTGGAATGATTTACAATGCATCATATTTGCTTGGGTAGGCAAGTCACCAGAATCATTTGTAATGTGGTCTGTTTGGTAGTTTATAACATTTTCAGTATGGATTATGTATTGGATGAACATAGTTTGTGTATTAGAAATACCTTTATTTTATCACATTACCATGAATAATATTCGTCCATCTTCAAATTAACCACGCGGTTAGGTTTAGGGTTATGGTATGTGATATTAGGGTTTTCATGTATATACTAATGGATACAAATTGATAGATTGCAAATTAATGAACCTTATTAAACTTCTTTAAAGAACATACTAAAAAAAATTACGTAACAAAGAAAAAAAAACAATTATCATCGTCTGCTAAACAAAGAAAATATTAAGAATGATAAAAAAAATACTAAGAATTATTAAAAAAAATATCCTAATTCTCATTGTCTGATATGATCACCACTTCCGGATGTTTGGTTTCTTATGATTCACTGTCAGATATCATGATTAGCTTCCTGTGACATTTTTTCTTGGAAGGTGTCTCCGGAGAAATTACATCGGAGTCGGTATATCTTTCATCCGAGTCACTGTCGGTATCAGATAAGACTTGTCTTCGCTTTGATATCTTAGGAAGAGTAACCTGTAAATACAACTTGTTAGTAACCTTTTTAAGGAATTGTTTGTATTAGAATTAGTATCTGATGTGATGTAGGGTTTGGGGTATTCACCTTGACAATTTTTTCCACACCGAAACATTTAGCCCCCCATGTTATCTTAGTCACCTCAAGCTTAAAGATACATTTGTATCCTCTAATCTTCGCAGTTATTCTGCGTCTTAAGTCGCGTTGTTTTTCTTTCTTTTTTTTTCGTCTATGCATGCTTTGATCTCATTCAGCTGGATAACAGTTAGTTGTTCAGTTGTTTCTACATGCACAACAAATATCGCTGCATCATGTTCATCTTCTACCCTTATCTTTAATAACAACCTGCAAGTACATTTTGTTTTAGTTTTTTTTTCCAAACCATACATATTCTTTTTTTAGTTTACCCTAAGCCATATTGTATTAATCAGTTCTCTGTGCTTTAATATTTTACTTACCTGGTCTCTGGGGATTTGACTTCCTCTTCGCAGTTGTAGCACCACGGTGTGTTGTCCAGTATTGCATGCCTTCCTTTGCATTTCTGGCAAGCAGAATAGTACCACTCTGATGATTTCTTGATGCCCTTGATCGTAGATTTGCAGTTGATTGAGTAACTCTGTTTAGAAAACAAAAATCAAAAAACATCAGTTTATGACATATTTACTTATACATATACAATAAATAAATATCTGCTGAACTTACGGTTTTTTTGTTTTGGAGATTTTTTTTCTCTAGAAGCCTAGAGGCTTGAAGTATGTTTTTTTCCCAATATTGATTAGCTTTGACATCTTTCCTTCTCTTCACGGAATTTGTATTTCGTGTTTTTTTAATCTCATAGTTTCCAGTTTATATAGCTTTCAGTTTTTCCGTGTTAATTTAGGTTTTTTCTTTTTAGCCACGACAAAATATTTTAGATTTCGATTTACATTTCTTTAGATAGGATACAATTGGATAATTATGGTCACAAAATCTGTTTAATATAGTATAGCCATATTTAGATTTGCTTAGATTCATTTAACTAATTTAGTTAGATTCGTAAGTCCATGAAAGTGGTTGTTTTGTTTCACCTAGACAAGTCTTTAAGACGGGTATTATATAGCATTGTTTTCCATTGTCTTTTCCACTGTGGCATTTAATGGTAATAGTTTACTACCTGCGCTTATTAACTGAGTATATGGAACAAACATATAAGTTCTCTAAATGATAACAATTAAAATATATAAAGAGCATCATCCATTATGCCCAAAATCAAACCAAAGTAAGCAAAGAAAATCTATAAAGAACATATACGAAAGTAAGAAAATAAAATCATCCATTGATCTTCGGTTTTGCATTCCGAACATTAAGTGTGTATATGACCTTTTTGTATTTGTCTTTATCGTTGTTGTCTTCTATAATTATCATTTTCATGTCGCTCTTGTCTTCTACATTTTGCAGGGCCTGTGCTTTGCTATCTTCTATATGGCATGCATAGAAATTTTAATTGGGAATTTCCTTCTACTGAAATTCGTTTGAGATGCATCATCCATCTTAGCAGTCCGAACCCTTAATAAGTCAACTATTTTTCCAGATTGTCTACCTGTCAGTACTCGAGCTTGAATTACCGCACTTTGTAATAGGGTCACACATAGTCTGGTACCTCTTAGAAGTTCTTCACCGTGCATGTCTTCTAACAGCAATATTGGTACCCCAACTTTTAATCGGATCACATGAGATGGGAATCCTGGGTACTCCAATTTGTTCAGGATGTTCTGATGGTTATAATATTCCATTTTGTTGTAATTTTGTTTTCTTTTGTTGACCTGTAAATTTTCTCTTACATATATGTGCTCGTCTAATGACAAAGAGACATTACATGGGTATTGATTCTGTCTACGTTTTCAGCAGTATGTGCAACGATAATTGTATTTTTTAGATATTGAGGATCTTTTGTATGTTCTTGTATGTTTGGATAGGCGGTGTTGACAACAACTTCAAAATATTCCTTTTCACATCTTAGATGAACTTCACCTTGTTCTTTAATGGCATCGACGTTTGTGAAAAATTGGCATATATATTCGATAACGCAGGTAATGCTATTATTATTTTTCCAAGGAATCCTTGTGTACGATTTATTTTGATCCTCCATGGAAAGCTTTCTGAATTAGGTAAATCAATTTTCTTAAGATGGGGTTTTCTATCGAAAGATCTCAGATTGTGCATGGAATTTATACCACGTATCTTTATGAGCAAGAAATGTTATTAGGATTTAGGGTTTAGGTCGTCGTAACCCTAACCGTATCTTTATGAGCACCCAGTATTATCACACATAAATAATAATGAATTATTCAAAGGAAAATACACAAAAAATTAATATAGAAGATTTGACCTCAAAATTTAAAAAAAAAATTGAAAAAAAAAGAAAAAAAAAAATCAAACCTAAGTATGCTCAAAATATTAAATCTTATTTGACCTCCAGTCTCCTAGCCATCCGTTGTTTTCGCATGAGTCATGATCTGGTCGATAGCATCATCTATGAACTGTACATTCTCATAGTTTTGCTTGTATACAGTGGATCTCGTATAGTGATTTGCTGGATGTTCCTTCTTATAATTGTAATATCCAAATTTGAACTCCCGTACATTGCCTCTTTTGTCGAAACACCCATGTACTTTGGATGCTGACTATAAGATCCAGTGTTTAAGTAGAACCCAGCGTTTCGCAGGTTTTGGTCCCTGCCAGACTCGATTGTCATTGTGAAGCATACTTTAATAGGAAATTGATACCTGATAATCTGCAGTGTTTTGTCCAATATCATTGGCTTTCGTCGTATTATTGTCATGTTACCAGCAGCAGAACCGGTTAGGACTTCTGCTATAATTTCCTCTGGCCCTAATTCTGTTATAACCAAACGTGTACCTTCAACAACGTCTTCTCTCATGTTGATTTTTTTGAGAAGAACAATTGGTACTCCAACTTTCAATTGTAGTCTATGACTTGGCATATGTGTATACTCCAGTTGATTCAGCAGTACTCGAGGATACAGTTCTACACTGGCATTGTAATTTTCAGAAGCAAGTGATATGTAATCCGTGCTCAGATATACATATCCTTTCCCCCGAAACAATGATACCATATTTTTTTTTTATATCCATGACTTTTTCAGGTTGAAGGGTCAAGATGCTTGTCTGAGCCAAATATTTGTTTTGGAATTTGTTTTCCAAAAGATTCACAGATGAGATGGCAGTCATTGTGTGTACATATTTCATCATCAAACACGTGTATGTGAGAAGACACGTGGAGAGCATGCGGACCAAGTCATCAAAACATGATGACACACGCCCACAGCCAAGAAGCCCATCCCGTCGACGTCGGATCATTCGCCCGAACAAATCCAAGGGTAGAAGTTAAAGGATGTACCAAAAGCACGGTGTACTGCGGAGCACCAAATAACTCCTGAAGAGTTGCTTTATCTCATCCCCAAAAGAATCCAAGATCAACGGTGAAGAGAAGGTTGACTGACATGGACGTGACAGGGGCAGAAGACACTTGTCTGACACGAGCATGCGTCTCAACTACCCGCATTAAACACTCTGAGCAGTGTACGTGTCGATCAACCCGTGGAACGAACGAGGATGACTCTGCGTGATCAAGCAATGAACGAAGACCTCTGCGTGATAGACACAAAGCACAAGAAGATAAGGTTCCAACGGCTCTCAGAAACGGGTCCCACACTCTAACCCTATAAATACCCCCTCTCCGCCAAGAGAGGGGGATGGAAAAATAGAGAGAGGTTTAGAGAGAAGTCGAGAGAGAAGAATTGTTAGTGTAAGTTTACCTTTTAAAATTCGCAGACCTATGTAAACTCCAAAGTCATTCGACTACCTCTGTAATCATCAAATGCATAGTGAAAACGACAACCTCGTGGATGTAGGCCTTAGTGCTGAACCACGTAAATCCCAGTCTTATTTACATTTCAGCACTTTACATCCATTTCATACTCCACGAGTTTTACTTTTACACTTCGTTTTCTTTATCTTCCTCTATGTGAACGCCTCTGGTGATACTATTAGACGAGGCAATGATAAACCCGAAGGTTTTGAGTCAAGGAATCAATACAATCGTCTCATCAGTGCGAGCATGTGTATAGAATGCGAACATTGTTTGTGAACATATAGATGCCTTCGTGATTTACGTGTTCATAGTCACCATATTCAGTAATTCATCCTCAGTTGATATGATCAAATCCATTTCATTGTAATCACCAACCTTTTCACTATGAACATCATTCCTTCTTAGAATCTCTTCATCAATATACTCTTGAAGTTGATTCACTGTCATGTCTGCATTTGGTTTGAGAGTCACATCCGATTTATCTATATATAATACTGGTTTGTGACTTAACCCTAACGTGGAAGTTAAGATTTGTATAAGACTTATACCGGCATATTGGATAAATATGGTAAAAACTTGTAGAAAACTCAAAGAGTATGTAAGATTTTTCCGCAATCGGATAAGTATGGTAAAAGAAATCGTTTAATTAGGTGTTAATATAGATTCGTTTTTTTACTTTTGGTAGATTCGGAAAAAATGGATAACTATGGTAAAAACTTGTAGAAAACCCAAACAAAAACTTGTATAAAACGTATGGCATTTCAACCCATTTTAGTGGAAGGACTTTGATGGAAGAATTATTGGTCATTAAATTGTAATGAAATGTAAAAAAAAATTCAATAGTATATAAAACAATGTAAAAATGGATAAATTTATTTCATAATAACTAAAGAAATTGTAATTTTTTTTTCTCCCCTAATAGGCTAAAAGTATTGGAAACTTCCTTCGATAAATAATATTCATTCCAACCATTACATAGTAGTATATCTTGAATACAATTATCGGTATGAAAATAATTTCACCAGCGTCTTCTCCGGTTAGTATCCTAGCTTCAATAACTTTCGAAGGCAATCGAGTCACCAGAAGTGTGCTTATGTTGGGCAATGTCAACAATCTTCGAATAATAATTATTATCATGCCTGTTTGGAGTCTAATAAGATGTTGTCGGACATTGTCGAACTCCAAAGTGTTTAAAAACCCTGTAGCATACGGAAAAGAAGATACATCGACTGTGTTTATGCTCGCATATTCTTGTTCTTCAGCCATATTTTATGTTTCTTTATGCATATCAACATCAAAATAAAGTATTAATTTAGGTGTTACCCACGACTATAAGAAAAAAAAAGGAAAAAAGCAGCAGAAAAGCTATGCTATTACCTTTGTAATATGAGATTAGGGTTCCAGTCTTTTAGTTTATTAGAGGTATATATAGCTTTTAAACTGAATCCATTCGACGGATATTCGATCAGACTTAGGTTTGTGCCCATGGACTCAGATTTTCGGAAATGTACTTATTCATAATGGACATAAGGCGTGGTGAACTTTCGATAGAATAAGCCCTTTACATTCATAATGGACATAGGCGTATTGAACTTCCACCAGCCTCTTGCGTATTGATTCATAATGAATAATCCCCGTAACCAACATTCACAATTCAGAAATTTCATAAAAACTTTTCTTGGCATTATAAACTGGAAAATTTCATTCCTAAACAATATGAAAGTAAAACATTTCCAAAACAATTGATACTTCTTAAAAAATAAAAGAAAGTAAGTTTCTGTTGCTCCCATCTTTAATAGATTATAAACTGGGTCTCATCTTGGCCATTTGGAAACATGTTATTCTCTTTTGTTTTTGTATTCCTTTCCGCTGTTTCTCCCATTGTTCATGGACTTTTATAGGAAACTGCCTCCTGTGTAGGACAAATTGCAATGATTCGCAATATGCGTAGGATGTTTGTCTGTCCATGTATACACGGTCACCACCTCCACGCAATTTCTTAGCACCGATATAGACATCATTCAGTTCCACAATTGTAAGTACATCACCGATATTGGCTACTGGTTCATCCGGTATAACTAAATATAACTCTTTGGCCTGTATTATCTCTACCCTGGATCCAATGCGTAATTCGAATTTTCGCTTAGGCACACCTTCAAATTGTTGGCTGTCAAGGAATTCGACTGGAAATCCTACCTCAGGTAATTCATAGAGAGTGTTTAGCTTCAGTACGTCTTCGTTGTAATATGTTTGTTCCTTAAATTTTACGTAAGAATTCCTTTGTAGTTGTTTTCCTTATGAAGTATTGTTGATTCCCAAGTTTGCATTAAGTTTTTTTACTGTGGGTGGCAGATTTGGTAGGCAAGGAAGCTACACATTAGATACAACAGTATACATGAGTTAATTAGTTTGAAACCAAATAGTATTTTTAAAAGCAGCATGAGATTTAGTCAGAAAAACGTACCTCTTGTAAGGATTTGAAAACAAAGTAACATGTAAATGTTTGATAATTAATAATACAGGAACCTTTTCTGGTTGGTTTTTTGAATTTGCGCTGCGTAATTCTATCTTCGCCCCATATCCTGTTAATGTTGGTTCTGTACTTCTCCTCTAAGTATTTTTTTAATTTGTTCAAGTCTTTTTCTTGGACCATGTCTAATTCCTGAATCCGCTCGTGCACCCATTGTATGTGATCATGTTTTTGACTTAAAGATCCCATAAATGGAAAATATTGGATAAGATAATACTTAGTGCGCTCTAATTCGCGGTGTTTTTGATCTAGTAACTGCATAATTTCATAGTTGATAAAACTCAGGATGTTTTTTCTGAGAACTATTGTTGGAAGTCCAAAATTGTATAGTTTTTTAGGGTTGTAAAGATATGGCTTTAGTCCTGTAGCATCACAAACAAATAATTCTTTGGCATCACTTTCTTCGTTCTTATCTATTTGAGTATTCATGAAATCAATACTTGGATTGGATATGTTAAATAACAAATCTACGGATTGGAGCACGCTCATCTGTTGAATATTTTGGGTTCAAATCACAAAGTAACTCACATTAACATGCTAAATAGATTAAAATTCTTAAACAAAAATTCGATAAAGATAAAGAAGTTATTGTCATACCTCTGGAATACATGCGCAAAGGACTTGTTAGTAGTTCTTTTGATATACGTCGACTCAGTTGGGAAGCCATCAGAAATATATAGTTTTTCGAAGTGATATAAAATTAGGGTTTTAGCATATTCTCATGCAAATCACATTAAATTGTAAATGGGTTGAAGATGGGCCCATGGAATAAACTTTATTATTGGACTATGATTTCGTCTACGTGTAGGGAATGGATACGGGATTGGTAAATGGACTATGCTTTTTCGGTATTGGTTCCTACTTACATAGAATAAGCCCTCTCTGAAGTTCCTATTTCGTTAGAATAAGCTCTCTGTCATTTTTGAAAATGAAAACTGAGTTAACAATTGAATCTGTCGACAAGACATGATCTGAATGAAGAATTGGATACACTATTTTGTATAATCAGGTAACCCACTATGAATAAATTTGTAGAATTTGCCTCTTTCATATCAGATTTAGATTATTTTTAAATCTGTAGAATTCGCAAGAATTTTTAACCTAATTTCGTTATTTTATTTTCTTATTAGTTTGGGGTTTTACATTATTCGATCAATGGAATCGTTGCTGGAAATGAGGAATCTTCGAATTAAGAATTGGATGCATCCTTTAATTGATAATAATCAGGTATCAATTACAATTTTTTGTGTAATTTTATTTTAATTGATATGAAATTATAGAAAAAGTTTTAACATATGGTTGGATAATTTAAACTAATTCTCAAACCCAAATAGAAAACGATGATTCAAACTAATAGATAAAATCTATAATATCAAGATATGTTAAATCTAGTATAATTCCTCCATTGATTCTATCGCATCACAACTTGCTTTCGGAAAGGCATGTTCATCTCCATCTGCATCTTTCTGTGATTTGTAAGCTTCCCTGATTTCAACCATCCAAGGCATCATTTGTTTTTCGAAAATTCCATAATGATTTATTGTTTCAGTGATAACATTGTTCTTCTCTTCAGTGCTGGTTTCTTTAGACCATTCTTGATAGAATAAGTCTGCTGCATCATCTATCTTCTTTTCTTTACAGGTCTTCCAATCTGGAAACTGTCTCAGTAACATATTCTGGTATGCCTCATCTCTAGCAACGATTTGTTGTCGATGCCATTCATGCCATGTAGCGGTGTGCTCATCCTTCAGTCCTTCCGTTGTCATATCCAATGATATGTTTTTCTTTTCATCGGGAGTAGCCTCCTTAAATCGCACTGCTGGTATGTTTCTTTCTCCGTTCTTCTCCATCAGGATATGTATTGTACCTGCACGAAGTATTGAACTGTTATATCAACTAACACAATATATAGAGGAAAAAAGAATAACACAAATTTCATAGAGAGTTTTTTTCAAGATCTTACCTAAGAAGGCGAGTTTTTATGCTGTATTGCTGCTGAATGAGATGTTTATATATTTTTTTTTAGGGTTATGTTTTTATGGGTTTAGGGTAATTGTATTCCTATTATATTCATAGTTATCTTAAATATATACTTATCATATTTAAATTCATACTTATCATATTAAAATCGATATAATAGCAAATATATGGATTTGCTCAAATCTATAACTGATAGTTTTCAAATTAGTTGGTTGGAGTCATATGTTATGGTTTAGCAGTTTGAATTTGAACAAATATGCATTATACGTCAATTGTATTTGAACAATAGTATTTCATGAAAGAGAGCTTTCTGAAAGCCTAAAATAATCTTAGTTAATTTGTAATTTGAACCCAAAATATTCAACAAAATTAAAAATAAGGATCAAATGATCTCATTAATTTAAGAAATGTTTGAAATATCTCTTCAAACATAATATTTTGTGTATACCCATCAGGTTCTTTCGTATTCTTCTTGATCAATATTTTTAAGCCTTGTCTTCTGGTGGTTCTTGAAATCGCCACATAAAGTTGGCCATGCGAAAAAACAGGTTCTTCCAAGTAAACCCCCACATTTGGTAGGCTCTGTCCCTGACTCTTATTTATTGTCATGGCATAGCAAATTCTTACTGGAAATTGTCTTCTATGTAGATTAAATGGTAAACATGTCTCAGGTGTAGTCATAAGTATCCTTGGTATGAAAACTGTGTTTCCAGTTCGCATACCTGTGAGTATTTCAGCTTCAATGACCGTTTCTCCTAATTGGGTGACAATTAACCTTGTTCCATTGCATAGACCATCAGCGTTGCTAAGATTCCTCATAAGCATAATTGGTATTCCAACCTTTAGAGTTAATTTGTGACTTTCCATCCCAGATTCCTCATGCTTGTTGAGGAATTCTTTGTCGTAGATAACAACACTTGAGTGATATTCCGATGATTCTGGTCCAATCGAATATGCACTTAAATACGTATGCTCTTTTCCTGGCATACATGATACAATATGTGAATAATAATATATAAATGCAGATGGAATAGTAGATTGATTTTATGAGTTAAGCAGGAACATTCCTTACCTGGTACAGATGATAAGACATGTGTATTTATTTTGTGAACATACTCATTTGTGGGCGTCAGCACACTCTGTTCAGCAAGGTAATTCTTATCCTTCATTTTATTCAAAAAATCTGGATACATGGTGTCTACTATTGTTTGAATGTGATTCTCTTTACAGTGAATCAGTAAATATGATGGTATCTGTATCCAATCCTTGTCTTCCGATCCATCCAAGCTGATTGCTGGTGCTTTACCATTTCCAACATCAAGAATCCATTTTGCGAACTCCTCTATTTCATCTTTATTTTCCTGTGATGTATCTCCAGTGGATAGTCTCATATTTTCTGTCAGTTCAAAAACTGTAAAGTGTTTGCACAATCTGGATTTGCTTATAGAAGCATTTACTATATCTTCTCTAGTTCCTTCCTCAATCACAAGCAGAATTTGTCGGAAATCACCGTCCAACACCAGTGTTTTTTTCCCGAATAATAACTTACCGTTATTTGCTTCCATCATTAAATCAGCAAGAGCTCTTTAAACTGCCTCAAGTCCATTTTTGTGTATCATTGGTGCTTCATCCCATATAATCAAATCTATTTTGCACAATAACTCTGCTAGGGGTGTTTTCTTAAATAGATTGCAGCACAATGTTTCATTGAGTTTCATAAGAATTTTGAACCTGGAATGAGTTGTACGACCACCTGGTAGCAGCAGTGACGCTATTACCGAATAAGCAACCACTAGCACAATCTTACCCTGTGACCGTAGCGAAGAAATAAGGGTTCTCCAAAGGTAAGTCTTACTTGTCTCACCGCTTCCATATACAAAAAAATAGCCGTCCATCCTTGTTTTCAACTGATCTTGAAATCTCGTTAAACGCTAATGCTTGTTTTGTGTTTAACCCCTTCTTCAACGTCTCTGCATCTGCCATTAGAATATCCCTGTCATAGTTCAGCTCTTGATGAATCAGGGTGTTGTTAGGAACCTTTAATTCAGACATGTCTGGGTAGGGTATATCCTTAAACTCATCCTCCTTTAAGGTTCGATTATGTTTCCAGAAAATCATCTCAATTTCTTGTAGTGTATAGTTTTGCAAGACTTCATCCCTTAGGTTTCGTGCTGATTCTCCATAAAACTTCCCTTGTTCGTACTTAATGTCTTCTGCTAAAAGACTCCAATTATCATTCCACAGTTTTTTAGGTTCTGTTACTTTACAATTCAGCAATACTATGATGAACAATTCACGTAACCTCTTGCCTGTATGTGTTTCTGCTGCTTCCTGGATGGCTCTGTGCCATTCGTCGCCATCTTCCAACAATCCTATTGCCAAAACGCGTCTTTGAATGTAAGATGAATTGTCCCACCCGCTGTTTTAATATCGTCATAGGTTTGGCAGCCTCTTTGTATATTCAATAAAATACGCATGTAGTATTTATCACCTGCAGATGGATGGACATAGTAGATACGTCCAATTTTGGTTCCTCTCCGCCTTTTTGTCCATGTTTTTTTCCCTTGGTCCCATCTCCAATACTTAGGAAACTCTACGTATGTCCATTGTCTTGCAAGAACATTTTCTCTATTAGTTTTCATCCATTGCATGAATTTTGATGCATCTGGATCCGCCTTGTCTAGAACATCTCTTAAATCACCGGCATCGTTGTGGTAGACTAATTGTTCCTCTTCGAGATGTAATGGTAACCTTTCTACGCTTAGATTTCGATAATAAATCTCGAAACCAAGCGTCCTCCATATACATTCGTATCCTGATAGGTATCGACCCTCGAGATATGTATTGACCTCGTCCTTACTTGTTTTCTGTATTTCTTCAACATCACCATTGTTGCTTGAATTTTTGTTATTTGTGCTGCTCGAAATTTTTTTATTTTCTGGAATTACTGCAACAATAGCATTTATCATGTCTTTTCCTTTGTGGATGTACTTGAATAAATATTTAATAGTCATACCCCTACACTTGCAGATCTCAACGTTGATGTGTGCATCATATCTCATTATCAAGTCCAGATTGTATGGCACAACCCATTTATTATCTAGCTTGATTTCATCCTTTTCCGGTCCCCAATCTTCCTGACGCCTCTTATAAACTACAAACCCCGTATCATCAACATATGTTTTGTTACTATATTTCTTTGGAAATTTCTTCATACACTTTTTATCGCGAATGCATGGAGAGTTAGGTTTTGCATGTCCGCACGGACCATGGAGCATATATTGGTAGACTGCATCATAGGCATCCTTGTTTTCGTTTGGGTTTGGAATTTCCACGGATATAATTGAATCAATATGTGATGCGGATCTTGGTTTTTCATCAGGTTTAAGCCACAAAAATATGTGTGCATGGGGTAATCCTCGTTTTTGAAATTTGACAGTATAGAGAGCTGCAATTTCAAACAAAATATTTAGAAGGAAGCAAATATATGTAGATAATATCATGTATTTATTTTTCTTTGGTTTTCAAATGTATGGTTTTGAAATATACCTCCTTCCACTTCTCTGAAATGCCTGCTTCCAACCAAATCCGACATTAACTATTTGAGTTTTATGTGAAATACGCGACTGATTATGTCTAGTCTATCACTTGGTTTTTGTCCAGGGAACATTTTGATAGCTTCTGCAATTTCTGTCCAATTTGGATTACATGTGAATGTAATAAATAAGTCAGGGGGACCCAACTCTCTGCATATGGCTATGGCATCTTGGTAATGCTGAATCATATATCTTGGTCCGCCTGTAAAAGTTGATGGTAAGATTACTCGACATGTGCTATCTGGTTTGGTGTCTCCAGCTCTTACCGCTTCTTTTATGTCGTTATATAAATCACAACGTATTTCCTTCTGATGGCTTTTAACCCAATGAAATCTGCTTTGCTCAATTGTAGCATAAGCATCAACTACATACTGTTGGAATAGTCGCCCTCCCCGGAGAAGAGTCTGACCTTCACCTGCTCTTTACTGTAATCTGAATGCATAGTATTCCCTCATATTTATGTTTTTTCTCTTCTTTTCATCACCTATTTCATCGTCGCGTATAATGTTAGTTTTCTTATTATATGGAATATCAATATGAAAACCATCTTCACCATAAGGAAACAACAGCAGATACTGCAATGCCATGTAACTTGGATGCAACTCGAATATATCTTTCAGTAAACCATCTTGTTTCTGAATAATTATATCCCTCTTTCCATCTGACTTCAGATCATCAACTACAATTCCTGCAATTTCAGATGTGGTTGGAAGATCATATTTCCTTGCATCCATTTTCGTGTACCAATAAGACGTAGTTCAACCTTGCTCAATTCATTTTGTTTGTACCTGTCCCTCCACATCCTGAATTTCTGGCATAGCCAGTTGTGTGTGTCTAGCATTTTAGCTAATCCAGCAACAGTGATTTCATTCAATTTACTGGTGCTTTTCTTCCCATATTCATCTATGGCCCTCATTGATGATTCAGCTGCTGAATTTCCATCTTGTTTTCCACCTTTTTCATCCTAGAAATAGCATTCATCCTATTTTTGACTTCATTTTCAGTGTTTATAACGTATAGTTGCAAAAATGCAGGTTGCCTGCCATCAAGTGGCAATAAAGACCCCATCAAATGACGATTAAGCCCATACATTGTAAATACCTACGGCGCTGAACCATTGTTCCGTTCTTTTGACACTTTGGCTCCCTGCGAGGTAAATGCAAACATTGAATTATATGCCCTGATGTCGAGTCTGTAATTTGATGCTTCTAGCCCCCCATCTATATATTGCAATAGATTTTTTAGAAATTCTGGTGCCTCCCTGAGCAATGGTAATTGACAGCTTCTTTCCCACAACAAATGGCAAATTATGGTGGTTTATTTTTCTGGCTCTTGTTTACCCTCTCATCATCCCACATCATTGCTTGACAGTGAGGGCATGTTGCAGTTGGCCCTCCAATATTATGCCTTGCCAACTCCATCACTGGTTAACATTAAATTCCGTCAGGATGGTAAGACTCAGATGTTAAGACTGTATTAAACATGAAGGTGTTTCTTAGATTCAATATAATACACTTACGTGTATATGGGAACTCTTCCTCTGATTCATAATCCCCATTCTTTTCTTCATTATTGTCGCCTTATTTTCCACATAATGATGAAAACAATACCAATTCAAATCAATGAATTACACAGGAACAACAACATGAATTCATGAAATATGTATGATTAATATGTAAACTTCATTCCTTTTTAACAACAAAGACACATAATGTTAGTTAGCTGAGATGTGTTACCATTCATGTAATTGGCTGCGAATGTTTTTGCTTGTTTCCTAGTTCTCTTTGAGATATGTCCTCCTGGAATAATGCTGGTACGAAACTTCAAATGTCAGTAAGAAAACATATATGAACCTATAAGAATCTAACTGTCATAAAATTGTATATGAACCTAAATCATCAATGTGTATACCTTTTCTCTTTTTTTTTGCTTGTTTTTACCACGTAATCTTCTTATTAACTTTTTCCTGTGTGTCCTGCATCTCTGGTCCATTGTTTTACTTGGAGTTTGTTTTTCTGCACGAACTCTAGGTTTCAAAGCATGTTTGAGCTGATGTTTGAGAGATTTAATTTGCTTCCTTATAAATCTTCTAGCAGCTGTGTGGTTTTCTTGGATACCATTGTTTGTTGGCCTTTTAATGGAATCATGATTGTGTGTAGGGCATGACGATGTAGCAGCTTGGGGAATTCCTAGGACATCATTGTTTGTTGGGTGGTTATCATGTTATAGTCTGATAGACCTCAAATGGAGATAGAATGGCTTGGTCAGTAGAATGGAAAGTCTCAAGCTCCGCGAAAGTTTTTGGTTTCTGGATTGCAGTATTGTTCTATGGATTGGAAGCATATCATTCGTCGTTTGAAGTCTGGAAGATCTCATATGCGCATAGAACGTCTTCCCGAGTAAAAGATAAAGTCGTTGATTCCTAGCAAGCTGTTTTTATTTTCTCTGTATCATGATTAATAAATTTTTTATAGAATAAGTGATCTTATTTGTTAACAGTTTTGTTCGTAGGGTTTGATCTTACGGTTTTCATGAACGGAATAAGTTTATATTATGTTTGTGAAGGGTTTTTTTGGCATTTTTGTGAGAGAAATCCTTGTTTTTCTCTCCGTTGAGGAAAAGGGGAACGGAGCAATTCCAAGAGTAGGTGAGGTTCACCGTTGAAAGAAGAGGGGGTACTCCCACCGTGCAACTGGGGGGCCTATACGACTTAGGCTTCTAAAGGAGTTAGATATTGCATTCCCATATTAGATTTTACATGTCCTATATCTATAATGAAAGTTTTGACGAATTCTCGTCAGAAAATTCTGACTGCGCAGTTGTCACGAAAATAGCTCTCGAGACTTCATACGGAGTCCGATTTGAGTGGTTGACCCCAACTTTTAAACAGGACAGACATACCTTTCTTTTCAAAAAAGAAAATCTGAATTTGGAGTCTGTTAATTTGGAGCGATAGGCCTGGACATTTGAGTTTGGTATTTTCCAGAACTTTTTCAGATTGCATGTCAGTCAGTCAGGAGGCCATCAAAGTCAGACCGTTTATCGAAACACTGTGCCCTTTTGACACCTTATATAAAAGACGTAGGCGAACAACTTTAATTTAGGATGTTTTTCCTATTTCCCTACCCATTTGTACAGTTTTCGAGTTTAATTTGTTGTTACGTCAGAAATCAGAATTTTCAGTTTTGAACATTGAGGACAATGTTGAGTTTAAGTGTGGGGGAGTAGTTAAGCATGTTTGGCTTGCATAAAAGGAAAAAAAATATCATACTCTTTGATTTCTTGCATACTTGAGACTTTATCTTTTGGAGTTAATTTTGAGCTATTTAGGATGACACTCTAAACCTTTTAAGGTTGAAACTGTTCTTACGGCTATAGATTAAGTTCCATTTATTTCAATCCTTAAATATATGCGTTCATAATTGAATGCGAAACTAAGCTATGGTAGTCGTTTAAAAGATTTATCCTCGCAATTAATCATTACTGAATCACTTTCTTTTTATTTTTGCAGTTATATGCTTCTCTAAAGTGATTTGGTGGGATCCTGATACTACCATGGATGTTGTAGCAAGGTAATCATTGGTTGAGTATATAAAATCCCCATAAGACAATTGTCTTACACTCATAAAGAGTGAGCCAAAAAAAGAAAAAAAAAAAAAATAAGGCTCCTCTTCTTTTATCGACACTAATAAATGATAGGTCCGGAATTGCGGACTAATCATAGTCGATGAAACAAAAACCATATCATCATTATATAGAAAGTCAAAATTACTATTGATGAGGTTCTTGACACTTGGATAGCAATATGTGTGAAACGTTGTCCCTATCTCCGTCTCCTAAGCAAGAGTGGAATGCAGGATCCAAGGCAACTATCATGTACTTGCTGAAAAGAAACATGCGCTTAGAGTATATAATCATGTGGTCGAGTTAAATGGGTGCTTCTCTCAACTATTGCGCTATAAATCAAAATATGATTTAAGCAATTTATGTTCATTGGTTCTTAGCAATCTTAGTTCGAAACAATTTATTGTTCAAAAACTATTTGTGTTATATGGATTATTTGAAAATTGCCCAAATAATATTTATACCCGTGGATATTGAGAATATTTAAACATCAAAAGAGAGTGTTTTAGAGATAATTTAATTTGGAATCAAGGTAGGTTGGAAACCACTTCGCAAACCATGGATATCTGATGTGCTAAATATAGGAGGGTTGATGAACCAGTTCGCAAATTTCAAAGTTCAGAATGAGAAAATTCCTGAACCCAGTTCATGAACTGTGGTGATCTGAACTTGTGAAATAGCAAAAGTTCACGAACCTAATTCACTAACCGTAGACATCTGAGTTCGAGAATTGCAGAACGGTTCACGGACTGTAGCGCCCTAAATTCGCGAACTGGCTAACGGTTCATGTACCATTTCACAAACCGTCCAGTGAATATTAGCAGATGCTCAAAGATAATTTTTATAAACTTGATTAGCATTGCTATGACTCTCATAAACACCTCTAATATATCATTTATCACTAAAAAATCTTGTATATGTGCATTATAATTCAAGTATGAAGTGTTTAAATGAACACAATATTGCTTACTACTTCAAAAGTCATATTTTCCGAAAACAATCAGTATACACGATTCTAGAACCCCGACCATAATGTACATTCTTCTATATGATTTCAAGACAATCATTTCACATGCTTACTTGAGACCCTAATTAGAGTCTCATGTAAATTGAGAAGTTATTAAAATTTATTGTAAATTTTAATTTGAGATAATATGACTTAATACAGAGTTAATATAATCAGTCTGTTATTAGTGATTGGATTATCTTATGGATCTGTTTTTTACATATGAACTGCAGAGTGTTGCAACCTGGCAAGCTAAATGGACGTGTAGATACTAGTTACACATGCTAATTATATGTGTAACTTCTAGGTACACAAGCTAAACGGATGTGTAGCTACTAGTTACACATGCTAATTAGATGTGTAATTTATAGATACACATGTTAATTGGACATAATATAAAGTCTACGTTTTTTTATTAAAGCTCTTATGAAATGGGATATCATGCATACTTCAAATTTTTATTTTTGTCATCCCATTGTAAATAGTAGTATTACACTCTATTTAGAGACCTCGAGAGTGTTGGGTGAACTTCTAACAAGTTGTTGAGTTTCAGCCTTTAAGCTGTTATACCTAATATTGGAATCTATTAATTCCGACATATAATGGTGTGTCACTTCACGTCACCTCAAGATAGCCAGGTTGGTTGTGGAGATGAGTGTATGCATAGGCTTCTTAGTGTGTTCATGGGACCTATCCTTCTGGCAATCTACGTTCAAATCAGCAAGTAAGTTCAGCAACTGCTACCTTTTCTCATGTATATCTTTATTGAATGGGGGTATTTTGACTTTGGGTACGGAAAAGTGACCAGAGTTGTGTTTAGGTCACCAAAAATTTTTAATTAGAGTTTGGTCACAAGACCATTGTTGACTGCATTGACAGTTAGGAAAGTTAGTTAAAAAATAAAATGACCAAAATTCAGGTTTTGATTTATTTACTAACTTTGCCACTTGTTTAATCTTAACGGACGTAAGATCTTATCTTAAAACCCTAATCTCTTTTGTAAACCATTAACGTCTCCTTCCACACCTCCAAAAAAATCATTTATATCGATATTCTAAAAACCTTCATCAATTGAAGTAAAAATCATAAACCCCTTCTCATGGGTGGTTTTATATCTTTCCTAACCTTGATGTACGAGTACAAGAGCAACAACAATGAAATATTAAACACCCAAATCATCAAAACTGAATAGAACTTCACCACCGCTACCAATAGCCAGAACACCCCCATCATTAGAATATCATAGCTTCTATATCCTCTCATATAGAAATGGTTGACCTGAAACAAGAAACTTTAACTTCAATTTCTAAACTCTCGTACAGAGACAATCCAATTTGTAATTGAAGACCTAGAAAAAATATCATCCAAACCCTAACCCAGCGTTATTAAAGATGATCATGTTTCGGTTTTCTTAAATTGCCTTAATGATTCTACTATGATCCAAACCCATGGTAAAAAAAATAAACATGTACATCTTTTAAAGTCTCTATGCGTTTTCCTACTAATTTTTACATCTAACTCATCTCTCTAAAGTCATTTTATTGTAAGATCGAAAATTCTAATTCAATTGTCAGTTGTGATACAATCGGAACATTATCTTGTTTGTAGTGAATGGTGATAATGAAAATGTTGGGCCTGATTTTTTCTTTTTCTTGAAGTTATGTGTAAACATAATATAGTATGAGTATCCAATCTGATTCGGTATTGGCATGTTAAGGATGATTAAAATTGGGGTTTTGCTTGAAATTACTTCACGCCTAGTAGTTTCCATTGGATTTAGGTATCATCATCAGAATTCTTTTAGTTCATGAATTTTCTTTCAAGTGAAATTTAATTCCGCTGTAACATGTATTTCCTTATTTAACCGAAAGAGATGGTATGCAACTGAAGGTGTTAAATGAAAAAAATAAATCAAAAACGAAAATAATTCCTAGCTGTCAAGACGGTCAACGACGGTCTTGTGTCCCAAACTCTATTTAAAAAATTTTGGTGACCTAAACGCAAATATGATCACTTTTTTGTGACCCAAAGTCAAAATATCCTCATTGAATATAACAATCTATATATATGCTTGTTGGCAATTCCAGAAACACACGTTACAGATGAATGCATAACTTCTAGTTACAGATATTATAGGCGTGTGTAAGTGCTGATTACATATGCATTTTGTATGCTTACCAGCATATTACATATGTATTTTGTATGTGTATCAGTGAATTTTGGTAGTAACGGTGTTATTAGGGTAAGTGGTTAACTTTTTTGATTAGTGATTTAAATATAGTTGACTTCTAATTAGACATTTATCTTCTTAGTCTTACTTTTCTGATTAATTTAAGTTGGATATGGTATACTCCTGCAATTCTATTTCTTTCTTTTTTTTTCATCCCAACCTAATCTCATGGTAAAGTAATTCATGTATCTTTGTACGTTTTTTTATGTGTAACTTTTGGGGTATACATGCCATGTGGATGTGTAATTTCTGAGTACACATGAGAAATGCATGTGTAACTCCAAACTACACTATATGGATGCATGTGTAACTTCCAGTTTAATCGTTAACTCGTTTTGTTTGAAAATTGGTCCAAATCGGCAAATTTGTCCGCATTAATCGCTAAAAATCGGAAATGGTTTGGAATTAGCGATTACTTGACGAGTAATCGGTCGGAGAGCATTTTTGACTACACTGGTAAATGACGATTACTATAATTGATAAACAGAGAAATTATTGTAAATGAGCATTAAAGAAATACATGTATTTTTTGTATGTTTCTTTCTGATTATATAACTTATGGATACACATGTCATATGGATGTGTAATTTCTAGATACAGATGCGATATGCATGTGTGACTTCGCCATATGCACGTGTAACTTCTAATTACACATGTCATAATAGATGTGTAACTTCGCCATATAAATATGTAACTTCTGGGGACACATGCGGTATGAATGTGTAACTTCTCATTACACATTCCATATTAATGTATAACTGATAAGTACACATCCATATGTTGGTGGTGGTGGAGGCGATGGTGGTCGGTGTTGGTTGTCGGCGCGATGATGGTTGGAGTGGTGGGCGGTGGTAGTGGTCGGCCGTGGTGGTGGTCGACGGAGGGGGCGGTGGTCGGCCGTGGTGGGTTGTGGTGATGGTTGCTGGTGGGTGGGTGGTGGTGGCGAGCGGTGGTTGGTCGGTGATAGTGGTCGGAGGTGGTGGTGGTTAGTGTGATGGGTGACAGTGGTTTCGGGCGGTGGTGGTTGGTGGTGGAGACATCATTTTATTATATTTTATTAATTTTGGTTTTAAAATGAAATTTTGTTTGATTAGAGGCTTGATAATATAGATAAGGGTGTGAAAGTTTTTTCTTTAATTAAGGGCTTAATATTATGGATAATTCATGGGTGGGGCCGTAGCCTAAGTTCCATAATATTTTAATTTTATTTCCCTCTTATATCTATAAGATTTTGGCTCTGGTCTCATTTATAGGAAAATTTGACTTTCTATTTTTCAGTATTGATAGACTTTAAATTAACCTGGCTAATTTGGGGCCTAGTGTGATTATTTTGGACTACAAGATAAAAAAGAACATTTTGAAGTAAAATGGATAATCCCTTATCCAACTATTTTACTAAATGGCAAAACTACCCCTGATTAATTAGTGTTAATTTGGGTGATTATATGATGTTTAAAGTTAAATCCCGATATCAACTACCGTTAATTCACCATCAAAACTTGAAAAAAAAATTAATTTTTTTTCCAAAAACTCGAACCAAAATCGGTTGATGTTAGTGCAGTTGTAAACCGATTCTTGGTTGAGTTTTCGAAAAAAACAATGTAAACCCAGAATTGGGTTTTTTCAATACTCACATAAACCGATTATCAGAATCGGTATTTAGGGATGTCCGCATAATCAGATTATACCTCACTTTCAGAAACAAAATATTCATTACATAGTTTAGTATGATTATCGAATTACATATATATAGGATTCAGTACAGGAATTCTAGAATTTGACACATCAAATGTTCGTCAATGAACCTCCGAGCACGTCGGTACAACGTCGTATATTCTTTGTGGTGAAATGAACTTAGTTTCCCCATTACGAATTCTTCATAGCAAATTAAAACATTCCAACTTAAATTCAATGAATTTGTAAATGTTAGTATGCCAACTTTTAACGATGACATAAGTATAAATATTACCGGATTACTCACTTTTTCCCTAATGCATAAATTTGGCATTGTTTGGCCTGTAGAATACGGAGATAAGCGTCAAACAACAATGGAATTGAATCATAAATTTGAATTCAAGGTATACAATCGGTTTACTCGATACACATTTAAAATACGATCCTAACATAACACCTCACAATCAGATTATATAAGTGCTCATGTAATCCGATTCCAACAAGAAAAAGTAACAGAAAAAATTGGGCATTTTTTCTTACAAGATTCGGTTTACATGATACACATGTAAAATCTGTTACACATCAACAAACGGTTTTTATAAGTGCTCGTGTAATCCAATTATGGGCTAAGCAGATAAGAATTCAAAGGCTACACAATCGGTTTACGTGGACACATATGTAATCAAATTCTAACAAAAAAAAGTTACAGAAAAACGATTATCCCTACAGTAACTTAATCGGGCTATGTGGATATTAACATTGTCCGATTTTGGTTCAAATTTCTCGAACCAGAAAACACATGCAGGACAATTGGGGTATGTGGACATGAACATCAACCGTTTCTAAAAACGGTCGGTTCACAAGTACATTAACATCAACTGATTCTGGGAAACCCGAAAACTTTTGATTTCAAAAATTTTGATTTTTGAGCGATTGCATGTTACTAAAACCTAATTTAGAGTGTTGGGTTGATAGAAAAATACCCGATTCGACCCATTTCCTCCTCTTATGCGATCAAAGATGGTTCGTCTTCCTCAAACGTTTTCTTCTTCGCTTTGTTTCCAATCGCTTCAATAATTCTGGGATTACTCGCACTAGGATAGTTCCGGTTAGTAGCATGCTTCACTCGTTTCGTCATTATATAGAAGAAAAAAACACTGATTAATCGTTTTTGGATCGTCGATGATCGACGATGTTTTGGTTTCAAAAAAAAAGGGAGAAGAAGAGAAGAAGAATCGGTTTTTAAGTTGAATTAAAACTGATTTTAGTTTTAGGTTTTATTATTAAGAGTTAATGAGGGTAAATTGGTAGTATTAATATTTTTTTAAAAGGTAAATTGGTAGTTTCAGCAAATTTAGACCTCCTTTATCATTTCCTATTGGATAGATGAAGTAACTTATAGGCCCAAGTTATCACACTAGGCCCCAAATTATCGAGGTAAATTAACTGGAGCAAAAGAAGAAAAGGACTAAAGGAGTGCCTTTGAATTCAAGGTTCGGTATTCACCTTTAGAGTCTCACGGTATTCAACTTTAGAGTCTTAGAATGTGGTTGCCTCAAATTTTCAGTACCACCTGATTTGGGATCATATAAGAGTTGATGTATAGCGGGAAAATCACAATGAGCAAATCACAAGAAAGGAACTAATTATAGTTTTTTGCACAAATCCAATATGATCTTTCAAAAATACTCCCTACTTTATGAATTTTGGATCGACAATTTTAAGCATGAAGAACATATGAGTAAGACTTTCAATTTTTGTTATGCAAGTCAAAACATTAGTTAGAGTGGCTAAGAGCAAGGGTTATGAGGTAGACTTTAAATGAGTTTATGCCTTTCAAAATGAACGAGTCTCGCTCTGAACGAGTGAAAAATCATCCGTGGGATACAGTGAGGAGAGACTACACGGGACTGCATTAACTGTTTAATTAAAAGAACCAAATCATACAGGATATTGTTCCCCGTTTGTTATTTTATAAAAACAAAAATCCATACAATACAGTCAATGAAAAACCGTATATAGACCAGACTGTTTTCCATATAAAGCTCATAAATATACAAACGGGCAATGAAAATCCGTTTGAAGAGAATACAATTTAAACGGGGAATGGTTTCCTTTTTCTCTTCATTTTTCTTATTTACGGCAAACGGTTTGACATTTTTCCTATATTTACTACCAACAGAAAAATATCAGCCATATAGGGAAAACTTTCCTGCACTCTTTTGGATGAACGAGAAGCTGATTAAGTTTGGAGTGAAAGGGGTTTACCCTCTATCCATAGTATGATCTTTTTTTTTTGAAAGAAAACCTAAAGATTTTCATTGAGAGTCTGATGGCAAATTAAGAGGTACAAGAGAGTTTTTCAACTTCAAGCTTGACACTAACACAGTATGGAAGATACACATTTCATTTACTACTACAATTATCGATCCTAGAAAACCTAGCAAGAAGGCATGTCACTTGATTACACTTTCTACTCGTAAAACACACCACAACACTACCTAAACAATGCATCAGGTGCCTACCATATTTGATGAGGTTACTGTCTTCCCAGGGAGATATATAACTCAGGCCATTAATGTTATCCATAACTTTTCTGTTATCACCTTCCACAATGACATTCTGAATTTGAAGTTGAGCAATCCATTGAAGAGCTTTAAGAGCAGCAACAACTTCTGCCTGAGTCACATCTCTAACTCTCTTTACCAATATCCATGCCTCCACCAATTGACCTGTAAAATCTCTAATGATTAGTGCAATTCCAGCAGTATGATTACCAGGTAAAATAGAAGCATCAATATTAATTTTCAGCTTTCCTCTGTTATGAGGAATCCAGCTATTTAAGTTTAGTCTCCTATTCTCCACTGCCATGTTACTATTGGTTAGGACCTGAATCTGATTCAATTTTCTGTTGGTTCGGATTTTGTTTTCATTGCAGAAAGAAATTATTCTGGTTTTCATGCTGTTAACGGAGCATCTTTTGCCTTCAAAGACCATCTCACACCTAGATTTCCTTATAAACCACATTGTGATCACAATGAGGTTTACATTGTCCTGTTTTCCAAAGTTTATTCTTGAGTTCCTATTATCCCAGGACTTTAACCAATGCTGAATATTTTGGATGTTGCTGATTTCTTGAGAAATGTCTGGAGAAATGGCATGCCAAACCCTTCTTGCAAAGTTGCGATGAACTAGCATATGTGTAGTGGTTTCATCGGCTTCTTGGCATCTTAAACAACTGTTTTCTTGTCTTTGGTTAAATCTGTTCAATGTTTGGTTAACAGGGAGGATGTCTTGAGCAACTTTCCAGAGAAATAGCTAACATTTGTGAGGAATCTTGAGATGCCATAATCCTAGCCAAAATTTGGCTTCCCCTTCTTTGTTGTTGAGGCTTTGGTTGTAATGACAGAGAATAGCTTCATATGTAGAATTTACAGTAAACATGCCATTGCTGGTGAGAGACCACTGAAGACTGTCTTCATGCTGGATGGGTCTTCATGATGGATGGAAGCTTTTATGTTTGATATTCTTTCCATTTGATCCTGGGTGAAGTATCTTTGTAGCAGACCAACATTCCAGTTTCTTGTATTCATATCAAAGAAATCAGCAACCTTCATGTGGTAAGGAATATCTTTATTCTGATTGAAATTTTCTTGAATTTGCTGAGCTGTATAGCCCTGAATCCAGTTGTCTCTAAAAGCATAAACTGTTTTTCCATCTCTAATCAACCATATATGAAACTATTTAATCCATTCAATACCTTTGCAAATGCTTTTCCATATAGCAGTTCCCTTGTCTGAAATGTCGTCTTGAAGGATATTGTCTTTCCTGAAGTATTTTGATTCAAGAATAATGGCCCATTTTTGTCTTTCTACTGAATTAATCTCCAAGCTAGCTTTGTGATGATAACTTCATTGAATATTTTCAGATTTTTAAATCCTAAGCCTACCCGTCTTTTTGGAATTGAAACAGCACCCCAAGAAATGAAGTAATAACCTTTACCATTACTCTTATTCCACCAATATTTTATTTGAACTTCTTCTAGATGATTTATAGTTTGCTATGGAAGAATGAAACACCCCATATGGAATTGAACCATTGAGTTGGTGACTGATTGAATTTGTGTGCTTCTGCCTGCTTGGTTACCATTCCAGCTTGCCACTGTTGAATTCTTTTTCCCATATTTTCTTGAATATTATTGAAGCATTTAGTTTTCCTTCTACCAATGAACATATCAATACCCAGATACTTCTCATCCAATGGCATAGTCTTCGTATCCATCATTTCACTAACGTCATCCTTAATTCCTTTATTTATTCTTTTGCTGAAGTGCAGACTTGACTTGTTAAGATTAACCATCTGACTTGAGGCTTTACAAAATTTATGAATGACCTTTTTTAAGTTTTCTATGGATTGTCTTTTGGCAGTAGAAAACAGAATGCAGTCATCTGCAAAGAATAAGTGAGAAACTGGAGGACCATATCTAGCAGGGTAAATGGGACAAATTTCCTTTCTTTCCACTTCAATATGAATTATTCTGCCCAATCCTTCCATGCACATTATGAAGAGATATGGAGATAGACTATCACCTTGTCTCAGCCTTCTTGATGGAACCATTGTTTCTATAGGCGAGCCATTGAGAAGAATTGAAATTGTAGTAGTTGAGATGCATTGATTAACTAGCTGACACCATTTATCACAAAATCCAAGCCTATGCATAATTTTTATGATGAAGCTCCATTCCATTCTGTCAAATGCTTTTGACATGTCCAACTTCACAGCAACAACTCCATGGTAGGCTCTTGTATTCTTCATATATTGTATAATCTCGTGGCCAATGATGCTGTTATATATGATATTTCTGCCAGGAACATATGCTGCTTTCCAAGGGGAAATGATTCTATGAAGAATTGGTTTTAGTCTGTTTGTGAGGATTTTGGAGATGATTTTATATGAGATGTTGCATAAACTTATAGGTTTAAAAACAGAAGGGGTTTGAACACAGTTATGCTTTGGTATGAGAGTTTGAAAGGTGTGATTTAATTCTTTAAGGAGTTTACCATTTATAAAGAATTCCTGCACCATCTGGATGACATCATTGCCAACTATCTCCCAGTTTTGCTGGTAGAAACCTTCTTGGAACCCACCTGGTCCTGGGGCAGACCAAGCTTTTATCTAGAACAAATTTTTCTTGAAGATGGAACTTTAGTCAGCCTGTTGTTTTCTTCTGTAGAGATGCATGGGGTTATAAGACTCATAATCTCTTCATCCTCCTCGGGATTTGAAGTGGTAGTTATCTCTTGAAAATGCTCCAACAGTATTCTTGATATGTCTTCCCTTGTATTCTTCCAATCACCATTATTTGTCTTTAATGAGTGAATTTGATTACATCTTCTCCTATATTTGGCTTGAGCATGAAAGATTTTTGAATTTCTATCTTGATATTTTATAGCATTCTCTCTTGAGTGTTGGTAGGAAGTTTTGTTTTTTACTTCATATAGAGCTTTCAGTTGTTGTTGACATCTTTGGTGCTCTTCCATATTTATTTGAGGCTGACTGATGATTTGTTGCAGTTGAACCTGAGTATCTTTTATTTTCTTATCAGTATCTCTATATTCTTTGATTATCCGGATTTTCAGACCCCTTTTAGCTTCTTTTAATTTGTTTGTGAATTTGAAAGCTTCAGAACCCTTTTTTGAGCAACTTCATCTTCTCCTGATCTCCTCTTTGCAGGTGTTGTTTGAGAGCCAGTGTTCATAAAATCTAAACGGTTTGCTGAGGTTTTCATTTTGAGGGTTTGTGTTTAGAAAAATGGGTGCATGATCTGAACCACAAGGGAGGAGGTTATTTATGATTGCATTGGGGAAAATGTTCATCCAAGTAGATAGACATAAAGCTCTGTCTAGACTTTTTCTAACTTGGCTGAGATGATTTTTTTTGTTTGACCATGTGAAAGGGCTACCAGTGAATAGGATGTCTATAAGTCCCAGTTCAGAGACTGTGTTGGTGATGATTGGATGAAACTGAGTTGGATGTATTGAATAACTTTGTCTCTCATAACTGTAGATAGTTGAGTTGAAATCACCTATTATAACCCATGGTAGATTCATATTTTCACCCATTTCATGTATAAACCTTCATTGTACCTTCCTTTCATTGTCACAAGAAGAACTATACAAACAGGTAAGGAACCATTCAATAATATTTTCATTGTTCTTTATAATAAGGTTGACCATGTAATCTGAAGAATGTTTGAACTCAAAGGCAATCCCATCTTTCCATAATAAAGCAAGACCACCAACTCTAATTCTATCCTCATTGCACGAAATATTAGGATATCTCACTTGTTTTAGCAGGAAATTTTCTTTTTTGGTTGTAGATTTGGTTTCAGATAAAAACATGATATCTGGGCTGTAGTTAAAAATACAATTCTTTAGGTGGTCTTTAGTTAATTTGTTTCCAAGGCCTTGTAAGTTCCAACTAAGGGTTCTCATCTCTATGATATAATGAGGGTAGTTCTTAATTTTTCTAATATGTGCAGGAAATTTAAAGTAAAAAGAGAGTGTGAGATTTGAATAGTTACCATTGAATTTCCTTGTCCTGCCTCTGGTCCTTAGTAGTTTGCAATGTGCTTGTCCCAATCACCAACTCCTTGAGCATTCAGCTGTTGATCTTTCTCTTCTTCTTCTTCAATTGGTTCAGTCATGTTATTGGATCCATCTCTGGATCTCTCTGCTTCTCTAGTTCTCTTGAACCTTCTTATGCCTCCCCTCCTACTACTTTCTCCTCCCTGACTGGCGGAGAAAGCAGTAGAATTCTCCTCATTCCCATCATGTTCGGAGTAAACAGAGTTGCAGTACTGACCATCCTCAGGCCTAACAAATAAACCATGTTGGCTCTCCTGCTTTTGTTGCTCTTTTTTGGAGAGATTCTTTTGGGAGCCTCATTAAGATTCCAATACTCATTTGTTGTCATGATGTATGGAATCTTTTCAAGGAATCTACACAACTTCTGAGATAGATCCCTCACCTCCTTAGCCTTATTCTTGCAGTTGTCATTGTCATGGTCGATAATGAAGCACGAATGACAAAGTTGATGTGGTTGTTTTTGATAATAGAAGGGGATTCACTGAGTACAATCAGCAGCATTCTGGCTTAAGACTCCTCAGATCAGCGGCTTTGCAATATCAATTTCAATGAGAGCACCAACATCATTAGTCTCAACTGGTTTTGCATGATCCAATTCCAACGCATTCCCAAGAATTTTCCCCATTTCATTAGCAACAAACATTCATAAATTCCTGAGGAAGGTCCTTGAATATTACCCAAAATTGTTGTTTGTCAAAAGACATATCTCTGTAATTAAGGGTTGGATTCCATGGTTTGATGATCCACAGGAAACCATCCAAACACCATGGAGCTTCAGATAACAGCCATCTCCATTCCTCCTTAGTTTCAAACTTGACCGTGAAAATGTTTCTGCATTTATTTCTTAGTTCAAAAGAACCAATTTTGTTGCCCCATAGTAACCTAGCGTGTTTTTCAGCAGAGCTTCGGCTCATATTGTTACTGGATATGACTTTGCCAATGATGCTATTTTACTTTGGCCTTGAAGAACAAGGGTGGGGTTGATTTGAGAAATGTTGATAACTTCTCTTATGTCATCCGAAGATTCAATTGAGGCTGAATCAAATTGGTTGGCAAGATTGTGAATATCTTCAGAATCCATGTGATTGAAATTTGATCAACTCTTTCATTTCGAAAGAGACTCTCAACCCCCATAGCCCTTGCTTTAAAGAAAAAAAATCTACTTACCCCTTTACAATACTTTTGCCAAGATATGTGTATAACGAAATTTTTACATCATCATCTGGTTCTTTTTACCGATAAAGAACTTGGTATTTATGAGTTTTGAACTTGGGCTACCAGTATCAATTTGTCCTTGTACTATAAATGGAATCAGCCGCACATTATCATCTCGATCCACGGAAATATAAACTTGTCGACGCAACTGATACGACCTCACGCGTTTTTGTCATTGATTGGGTTTCAAGTGTACGACGTGTTCCATAAAAATATTAACCGATCACATCCGTACGCCAAACATCATTCTCCTAGCTATTTAGATTTTTAGGCTGACAATAGTATGTTATTAATTTAATTAAGAAGATGTTACTTGATAAATTAATAATTAGTTGTACTCGGTAAATAAGGTTTAGTTGGATGGTCCCCCAAAAATTGAAAATAATCGAGAGATTCGAGACGTTGGTTGAACGCTCGACAACGCTTTTCACGGAGTGGGTTACTAACTAGGGCACACCAAACTGTTTAACTGTATTGTCCAATTTAACCAAAAAGAAAATGAGGTAAAGTTTTGGAATATCATTTAAGTAATCTTATTTTCATTATTTGATTCAATTTGTGTAATTGTTAATTAGCATAGAGATCAGGAATCTTGATAATAAAATAGGCACAGACAATTTGGCAGAATAACGGATTATTTTGCGCGTTATACGTGGGTGGGCCATTCAACTTGATTACGGGAAATTAAAGTAGTACTTATGCAGGTCTAAATTAGATTAACCTAACTCATTAGCAGCGCCCACGGCATCAACAGGGTTGATTTGATGATAAATCAAATATTAAAAGAGATAATGATCGGTAAAACAGATTAATTAAAAAGATTATACAATAACATGTGTAGGCATTGAACTTGATTACGGATCGAAATTCGATTAACGAAAGATGAGATATGAATCTCAGCCCACTGTTACAAAGGATTAAATTTGCATTAGTCAAATGCTATCAAATTATGTTACTTAATTCATGTACCCAATGAATGAACTCATAAGCTAAGTCACATCAAAAACAAAATTTTAAAAATTAATTCATGTGCCAGAGAAGAAATTTTAGTCAAGCATCTACCGTATCTAAATTTCAGCAAACATAACATAAATGAAAAAGCTAGTAGCAATTATTTTTGAAACTTATTATAGGGTCTCCAAAATTTTGGTTTTGAGGGTTCCCAAGATAATAAAAAACGAAGTCTTCTCTCTCCTAAGAAAAAAGAGAAAAAATCTAGAAACTCTTCTTTTTCTTGCTCAGATTTAGTTCTTTTGGGCTAGATCTGAGCAAGGATTTTTAGTTTTTTTATGAATAAAAGTAGTCTAATTTGTAGTTTTAAGTTTTGTTTTTGTTGTTTTTGGTGTCTACGGACACATTTCTTCGCTATTTGGGCGATTTTTTCTTCGTCTTTAGGACGATTTTCTCTTCGCTCTAACAACGATTCTCTCAAATCTCCAAGGTGTTTCTTGGCTTGCTATTCTCAATTCATCAAAAACATCAACGATTCTGCTCGGATTCGCTTTGGATTCATCATCAACAAGAGGGATTTAGGGCATCCTGATTCGTTTGGATCTACAAGATTTTGGGCATTACTCCATTTTATTTGGAGCATCTCTTATTGAAGAAGATAATTATTTCAAATGGTCGGAGTTGATTCCGGTTCACATCATCATTCATCAATACCGTTGGTACAAAAATTGGATGTCTTTGCGGTGCATGGCTCTTTCTCTTCGCGATGCATCTGCAATTGGTATCATCATTTGTATTTGGGTTTTGATTATCTTGTATTTTGGTATTTTTGATAATCTTGTAAGCAATCATGTAATCACTATTTTGGTTTGAATGAATTGAAATGTGATTTCCAAAAAAAAAATAAAATTAACAACAAATGATTAAGTTAACTAAATTAAGCAAAATTAGTAATAAAATTTGTAATAAGATTAGACTAATCATTTGATTTATTGTTAATATTTGGAAATCAAAATCAAAAATTCGAATAATATTTTTTTTTTTTGAGAATTGAAGTTACGGTTGGGAGTTCATATTTTTCCAGCCGTATACAAAGCCAGAGTAACTATACGGTTAGGCTTCCCAACTGTATACAAAAGTTAGGTAACTCACTTACGGTTGGGAGTTCATATTTTTCCAACCATATAAAATTTATACGGTGAAGAGATCAATATTTTCCCACCTTAAATCAGTCATACGGTTGAGAAATCAATATTTCCCAACCGTGGTCAGTTCTGAAACTAATTTCTCAATATCTAGTTTAATCAAATCAAACCCACTCATGGGATCAAAAGCAATAAAAAATGGTTGGGTTTTCGATTCTTACCCAATTAAAGTTATTACTGGCTGAGAATCGAGAATCAATCGTCTTTGAAAAAAAAACGGAAGAAGAGAAAAAAGAGGCGATGGAGGAAGAAGAAGATACGATTTGTTTTTTTTTTTTAGGTTTAGGTTTAGTATATTTAGGTTTGGTAATTATTTTGGTTATTTCTTGATAATAAATTAGGTCCACCCTCATCCATATTTAGGATAGTTGAATCCATATGAGCCCTCAAAACCAAATCCTTGGAGCCCTGATGGAGGACATCCCTTATCATTCTTAGCTTAAGCTCAGAAGCTTCTAGACTTTGTTCTGATTCCTAGTTTTGTTACAACTCTTTTCGTTTATTCCATGTTTAGGAATTCTATTCTTCTTTCTTTAGACTTTTAGTCGGTTGTTAAATCCTATATAAACATGCATCTTCATTGAAGACATACACATTATCATTGAAGAATATTATTATCAATCTCTTATTGCTTTCAGTTCTAAACTTCCTCTTCAAGTTTATCATTCACCTTCGTTTCTTAAACTCTTTTCGAACCTCTGCAATCTCCGTATTGCTTTCTTCTTTATCTGTTACACATTAGTTGGTATCTTTCGACAGTAGATTAGATTTTTATTCTTTTTTTAGATCTTGTTTTCGCTTCCGCAATCCTAAAAAAGCAACAAAAAACCTACTTTTTTCAGATTTCTTTTCAATGGCTGATACTACTGAGACAAAGCTTGTTAAGTTAGCTTCTGATGTTGAAACTATGCATACAGATTTCAATGAAAGAATAGCTAAACTGGAAGACATGCCTGCACAATTAGCTTCTATTATGGAGTTCCTAGGTATCCAACCAAGGGAGACTGTTGAGCCTTCTATAAAGGATTTGGAGTCATCTGTCAAACATGGAGAATCAACATCTAAACCTCATGGTGTTGTTTATAGTACTATTATACCTCGATATAAACCGAAGAAACATGAAGTTTATGCTCTCAATCCAAAAAAACAACATCTGGTTTTACAAGAGGACAGTGATGATGAAGACAATAGGGAAGATGATCAACACAGACGGTGGACTGAAGATAGACGCATTTCTTTCTTCTTTATTTGTTATACATTAAGCCCATATAATAGGTTTCTTATTTTTTAACTAATTACTCTTCTCAAGTGATCTTTGTTCTGATATCATCAGTGACAAATGTATAGCGTTTCAATTTTATTTCACTATCACTGATAAACGTATAGCATTTCTATTTTATTTCCCGATAAACAATCGGATTACGTTTCGTTCAATCTAAATAGGTGAATATATATGATTGTTTATAAGAAAAAAAACATCAAAATACGAAGAAAAAAAATCTAAATACAAATAAAGATATCAAATTACATGAAATTGCGAAGCGAAAGAACAAAATACCGCATAAGTATCCAATTTTTGAACGAGAAGAGAGAAAAGGTGATATGATCTGAAATTAAGTTCGCGATTTTGAATGATTGTTTTCTTTAATAAGAGATGCTCCAGAAAAAAAATATTTCTTAGCCTTTAATTTCTTACATATAACCCGGATCCTAGTTAGCAATTCGTCGTACCAATCACGAACTATTCACGAACTGGTCATTCCCGCACTGAATGACCGTCCAACTGAATTTCCGACTCCTATTCATGAACTTTCCGAGCTTCCCGGTTTACACGGGATTCTGCCGTACCGAACTGGAATATTACGTCTTAGTTCGACTCAATACCAAATATGATCTGAAATTAAGTTCGCGGTTTTGAATGATTGTTTTCTTTAATAAGAGGCTCCAGAAAGAAAAAAAAAAAAAGAGTTTTTAGCCCTTAATTTCTTACATATACCCCGGATCCTAGTTAGCAATACCTAATTTTAAGGCCCAACAACCCTTCCAAGGGGACTGCAAGGGGATTCCAAAAACAAACCACTGCAGATTCGAAGTAATAATGTCTAACTCCTTCACTAATCCATATACTCCACTGGATCAGTCGGTCATTGTTATTTATGTTTACATATACGTAATATATAAGGTTTTTAGTACAACAATTCTAACATATTTTTTTAATATTTAATCTTTTTTCGTGTTTAATACATGCGGAATTTCTTATACCGAATTCATATCTCTAAAACGAATTATACACGTACATATGCCGTTCCGAACAACTACCGAACCACGAATCATTGACCGTCTTTTTTACCAAATTTGATTTTTATAAATCCGAATAATACACGTACGTTTGCTGTGTACGTCTGTCATATCCCGAATGGATAACTAGGCCCCGGATGTCCTAAATCCTTTTTTTTGTTAAAGATGAAATCAAAGCGATGCCACGTTAAATTCTTGATGTTCTTGAATCTAGAATCACAAGCAATAAACCAACCATCATAAATTAAATGAATCATCACTAAAGTGATCAAGGAATCGGTCTTAAAGTGAAAACTAAATCATCATAATAGTGAAGGAAAGTGTCAAAAGACACCAAAAGCGATAAAACACCATCTTATTCATTTAAGTAATCTACTAAAATTCAAGAAAAACAAACATCGTTACTCAGATATGGTCCAAATGGACCAAATCTGATCAAGATTATGGTGACGATAATTAGATTTCAAAGAAAAAAAATTTAAAGAGAGAGAAAGGGAGAGGATTGGGTGTATTCTACACCTATCATAGACCAAGGATGGTTGGACAACAAGGAATTTCCAAAACCGAAGATATTCTCAAGATATGTACTCTCAGTAGAAAATCTCCAATTAGTAAATGCACATTAATAATAATTTATTCTCTAGATATATGCATTAATTGCTGGTAATTAAAGCATATAAAACCAAAAACCTTAATTAAAAGATTCTTAATTTATTTCGTCACAAGATCACCTTGAGTACTAAGGAATATCTTTGAACAATAAATAATAAGAGTTACTACTCATATTCAAAGTATGTTGACATCTTTTCACTGCAAATCCTTATTTCTTATTTACATGGATTTGCATTCTTGGAATCGGGTATACCACACTTCCAAACAGGTTTAGAATTGGTTCGCCTGTTTTCCAAGACTACTATGTGATTGACCAAATACAAAATCACATGCATGGGTTCAATCAGTTCTACCAATCACTAGGATCGGTTATACCTAAATATGGAAACACCTGTGATCGGTCACACCAGTCACTAGGATCGGTTACACAAGTTACAAGGATCGGTTCCATTTACATAAGGTATTACTTATGATCGTTCACAGCAGTTACCAGGACCGGTTACACCAATTACAAGGATCGGTCACACAACACTCATGATCGGCCACACCAATTACAAGAATCGATCATACCATCACATGGTGATTACTTAGGATCGGTTACACCAATTATCAAGACGGTCATACCAAATCATAAGTTTAGGCATTGTGATTAGTTACACCAATATACATAACCTGAGTTAAGATCGGTTATACCAACTCACACATATTGGTCATCCAAAGATTTGCAATGAATAGTCGGACAAATAATCCTATTTATTTCCCTTTCGATTTAAGAAACAAGTTCATGAATGTACTTCCTTTAAACAAATGTAAAACATTGTTTCCTAGGATGAAATATTCACCATAACCCATTCACATTATCATAACAATATATACAATATTATGTCGATGTCATATCTACGAATTTCAAAAGATAAGTGTTATACTTCGTAATCTAATTCCTTAATACTTTAATCATACTATTATGATCATGTCACATCACTAGAGTATTATACAATATGTACAGTATATATAGCTTCTCAGTTATGTTTTCAATATAGCACGACTTGAAAGATACGTTAGGAATGAAACAGTTCAAGTCAATATTACTAACCTCAAGTGGAAGGATGATGTCGTAATTGTAGTTCGTTACTTCTTCACATTCTTCAGGTCTTCAGAGAAATACTTCTATGTCTCAACATTCCTAGAATTTCTAGTCTAACCTAAATGAAGTTGACTCTAGTATTTAATCAAGCGACTCTAGATGAGTTTTGATACTAAAATATGACAACCAAACTTGAAATACCAACGCTTGGTGAGTTCAACCGATCTATGCTCTAACATTATGCATATCAACTATGAACTTATCAACCTCAGTCTTCCTATCATATACTTTCTTTTATGAACAAATATCTGTAAGGAGATATATAAAATTTCAAATACGGAATAACATTAAGAAAGCTATTTATCATCCAAAATGAACTTCTATATATACTAAGTATCAACAGTTATAATGAAGAATTCATATTCATTCAATTAACAAGATGAATTTATATCCTAAATTTTATTTTAACAATATGAATTAATATCCTAAAGATCATTTCATGAGATAAGTAGTATATTTTTGTAAGTAAGGACTTACGAATGTAGAAAAGAATGCTCTTTCTCTAAGGATGCTCTCTCTCTATCTATTTAAGGGTGCTCTCTCTAAGGACTTACGCATGTAGAAAAGACGTAATTTGTTTGAGTTTTGCGGTCTTGGATATCTAAGCATGCTCTCTATCTCTCTCTCTCTATCTTTGTGCATCCCTCTTCCGCTTGTGGCATTGGTAGAAAAGAATCACAACATCAAGGTTATCATTGAACAATATGTCACTAATGCAATCTGTTAGAGCACTGCTCAGTCAAACTCGCAAGCGTTGTTATCTCAAGCTTGTTTGTCAAGTTTAGTGATCAAAACTATAAGTCTTGATTTCTAGTCTACTTATAGCAATGTCTCGGTCTAGGATAGATTGTGTAGTTGAGCTTTAGACTTCACAGCATTAATCAATTGAAGACGAAGAACTACTAAGGAGAGCTTGTGTAACTTCATCAACAAAAGTTATGTGGAGACTGAAACTCATCTATCACTCGGAAAGTCTATTTCTACTCTATCTCCTATATTGACATAAAAGTCGTATAGCTATATAATATTCGATTATATACATTTGATATTTCGAGCTGAGTTTAACTCGCTTACATATTTCTCGAAATATGTGTTGGTAAGCTTTGGCTTCAACCAAGTTCATCTTATATTCTTGACGAAAGTCAAAAGATGATCATACGAAAATCGCCTTGTAACATATCATTTGATGTAGACTCGGAATGTTTCGTATTGATTATGTCAATCACTTGAAAATAGCTTTGATGCTAATAGTTGGTAAAAACAACTATTGTCATTCTCTAAAAATGTTTCAATGATTCAAATAGAGTTTTGAACACTTAACCATAATTGGATTATACACATAGTATGCGTACTTGCATATATGTTGATCCAAGGCCGGTATAGTATACATACACGTATGCATACTGGCGAGGTCAGGTAAAGTCCGAGATCCTTGGTATGCATACTGGCGAACTCAATTGAAGTCCGGGAACTATTGTATGCGTACCCGTACGTGTACTGGATTCAACTGATATTTTGGATGTGTGATAGTATGTGTACCCGTTTGCGTACTGTCGGATACAATCCAAGTTCGGCTACTTAAGTATGCGTACCCATTTGCATACTTCAGTGGGTTAAGTTCTAGAATCGGTTGTGCCATGAACTAATACATTTATATAATAAGGAATGCAATCTTTTGCAAACTGTGGATATAATGTTCATGAATTGATTCGAGTGAATCAAACCGATTTTGATTCAATTGTGTCTTGTATATTTCTATGAGAAGATAAACAATTGAAAAAGTCTATAACTAGTTTCGTTTGGGTCATTTGAACTAGTTGTGGTTGAGATGAATAAGGTTGATATGAAAGTGTTCATATGGCTAACTTCGGTTAACTATTGTTGAGCCAACCGAGTGTACACGTTTAGGTATGGTTATCCATATCTAAATGAAGGTACATTTCATTTGTGTGTAACAAGATAAGACCATCTAACGGTGGAGAGATATTGCTTCGGTTTCAAGCAAACTTAGCTTGGCTCTTAGATCAGGTTTCATCTAATGGTGAATATTGGTTGCTTTGTTTCAAAGCTATCAAACCCTGTTTTGAAGACTATATAAGGGAGAAATCTAGCAACTGGGAAACCTAATTCCCACACCTCATGTGTGATACTAGTCGCGACTAGAGTCGATTCTCCTTTAACCTTAGGTTTATTCCAAAACCCTGTAGGTTAACGACTTAAATACTTCATTAGGCTTGTGAAGCCAGACCCAACTATTTTCTCTGTAGTTGCGTGTTCTGATCTTACTTATACTATCGTGATTGAGTATTATCTTTTTTAAGATTTGCTTGAGATTTATCTCCGATAGGTACGATTAAAAGAAGTCACAAACATCTTCGTCTCATCGTTTGTGATTCCACAATATCTTGTTTTGCTTCCATACGATTAAGATTATTGTGAGGTGATTGATAATACTTGGTTGTTCTTCGGGAATATAAGTCCGGTTTACCAATTGGTTCCTGTGCACCTTGATTTATCATAAGATGGAAGAAAACTCATAGGTATTTCTATGGGAGACAGATTGGTTTATCAAGTCTTCGACTTTTGGTCATAGCAACTCTTAGTTGTGGGGGAGATCAGCTAAGGGAATCAAGTGCGTAGAATACTGCACGGGTTCAGAGACGTAAAGAGCGCAACTGTACCTTGATCAGTGTGAGATTGGTTAGGCCTCAACTACATTCCAGTCTGAAGTTCATTGGTAGTAGGCTAGTGTCTGGAGCGGCTTAATACGGTATGGTGTTCAAAGATGGACTAGGTCCCGAGGTTTTTCTTCATTTCCGATTTCCTCGTTAACAAAATTTCTGGTGTCTGTGTTATTTCTTTTCTGCATTATATTTGTTTATATAATTGAAATATCACTGGTTGCGGGTTAAATTTAAATCAGTTCTTGCATCCGTACTTTGGGTTGTTGATTGAATTGATTGACACTTGGATATTGGTTTGTGATACCGTCCAAATTATTGCTCTTATTCAATTGGGATCGCAAATTCCTATTTGTTTTATTGTAGATTGAATTGAGAAATAACTCTTTGATATAATTTTCTAAAGATTGAGTCTGACTGTCTAGTTGATTCTCTTGAAAGTATATTGGAGTTTGTCCATATAGATCGCCAAAACGAAATATTGGATGTGGCTGTTAGATCCCCGCTTTTTCAATTGGTATCAGAGAAGGCGAACACGTTTAAGACCTCACAAGTCTGTGTTTGTAGCAATCATACTTTATGGATAAAAGTGTTATCTTTATAAACATACCACCAGTTTTCGATGACTTAAATTACTTGTGGTGGAAAATTGTTATGCGTTCCTTTCTTCAAGCGCGTGATTTTCAATTATGGGTTCGGGTTGTTAATGGCTATGCTCCTCCCTTAATTACGGTGGATGGTGTAACTACTCCAAAGGATATTGGTGAGTATGATCCTTTTGAAGTTCTTGCTGCAAAAAAAATTTCTGACGGGTTAAATGCTATCATCCATGCAATTACCCAGGATCTAAAACATCATGTGACTACTTGCACGAAGTCTAAAGATGCTTGGGATATCTTAGAAACCGTATTTTAAGGGAATACCTGCGAAAAAGAAGCTAGGCTTCAAAACCTAAATTCTGATTGGGAAAACCTTCGTATGGCAGATGAAGATTCACTTGATGAGTTTAATCATAAAGTGTCTGAAATTGTTAGTGCATCTTTTGCGTTGGGGAAGACTATTCCTGAAAAGGACATTGTGATGAAAATTCTAAGATCGTTGCCATTTAGATACGATTCTAAGAAGCATGCCATCGTTGAGGGAAATAACCTTGCAATTCTTTCCAGAAATACTCTGGGTGAGAAGTTAAAGATCTTTGATCATGAGCATGCATCCAAAACTGGAAAGGATATTGCTTTCAAAGCACTAAAGAACACTAAATTACTTGATAAAAGTAAAAGTGTCTGCGTCTCCGAAGATGATCTTTCTAAGGCTGATTCATCATATGAAGATCTTGACAAGTCAGTCTCCTTGATCACAAGATAGTTTAAAGATCTTATTTTGAAGAAAAGTGAATGGTTCACTAGAGATAAACCTAGGTCATCAGTTAAACCTCATAATCGTGTTCCTCCTAAAAACAAGGATATTGGCGATACTGACGACGAGGATATGCCACAGTTCTTTAAGTGTAAAGGATTTGGTCATTTTTCAAATGAGTGTCTGAAACGCAGAAAATACACTAGGAACAAAGGTCTTGCTGCAACTCTTGATGAAATGTCTGATCACTATGATCTAATGAAGACAAAAAGTCAAGTGTTGCACTCCTCTGCAAAAATATTGATTTTGATAATTGTAGCAATACATAAATCAACCTTGATATTCTTTCAGGATAAACCTCGACCATTCTGGAAGAAAAAATAGATTTCTCAGTGTCTGCCGGAAATTCCATGTCTGGTTTTTCAGGTTCTACTGTGTGTCTAGCTGCTTACACTACTATGACGTCTGAACCATCCTCCATGTTGACATGTTCTTATTGTACTCTTAAGGGTCATGAACTCTCTAAATGTTTCAAGTACAAAAATAAGATAAGATATGTCAACAAACTTCAACAAAGAGCAAATCGGTTAGCAAACAAGCTCAAACTTGTTTAGAAGTCGTCTGAGGTATGTAAACTCAACTCTTCTCTAAAAAAGTTTATTTGCAAAGAAAAGACTAGACCACTAGAGAAAAGACTACGGTCTAAATTTTCTGTGAAACAGGGTTCTAAGAATCCATTTAAAAAGATTATGGTGGACAGATTATTGTTCACCCCGGCACAACTTAATTGTGTTTTTGGTGTATCTTGTCTCATGTGGCTAGTTCAAAAAGAGACAAGAGTTTACACACTCCAAGCTTTAGGAAAATAAATTTTTTGTTTTTATTTTTTTTTCTCTTTGCTGATTTGGAATTCTTTCATTTTCTCATATCTAATTGATATTGGAAGGGCTTTCCCTGTTTAATCAATAAAAAAGGGGGTTAAAATCGACAATTCTACCCTCTTTAGGGTTGTGAGTTGTGCGTACGTGAATTTTTTTTTGTTTAAAGTTTCCATAACCCTACATTCATTTTTCCTTCTCTTGAAACTCTTTTTATCATAAGACTGCTTGTTGAGATTATTTTGTGATTTCCTCCCATAATCTCGTACTTGTATGGAGACTCCAAGAATCATTTACTCTGATGGGAAAGATGTTAATACGATTGTTAAGCCATCAATCATGAAGGAAAAAGATAAATCTCCTGTACCTCCAATTTTGAAAATAAAAAGAAGGAATGTGAGGAGGCCAAAAGTTGTTCCTTCAAATTCTCAGAAGTTTTCTGGTGATCTTGAAGAGTTGAAGGAAACAAGAAAGGAGATTTAACAAATAAAGGCTTGTTGATGGTGGTTTTTAGCTTAGGGAGAAAACCGTAAAGGTCTGTCTACCTGACCCGGAATCATAAGTATTAGACCTTGATGTGTCTATATTCTGCAAGGAATTTGAAGGATTAATCAAAATTTGATGAGTGTCTATGCCGCTTTTCATATTGTATTGAAACTCAAGCTCCTAGATGAATTTTTCACTAGTATAGAGCCTAATGAGTATTTAATCTCCCACCTGCATTATTCATTAATGTATGACTTATTGAGTATTTTTCCTATGATATGTTCCCCGACTGAACCCTAATATTGGTATGACATGACAATAAGTGTTCACTCGCAGCTGAGTAGCATGAATCTCCCGAAGTATCAAGATTAAGGTCTGCATGAAAGTACTCAGTCAGAAGCGTTAAACTGCTCTCTGAGAATAAAGATTAAATAATTTATGTGTGAATAAAAAAAATTTATCAAAAATTTATTGAATTTTGTGATAGCTCACAAGATTCAATTTTTGGCCTAAGTAATTTGCAAAAATTAAGTTTTTTGCGCCCTGCGCAATATGTCGAACCCCATTGTTCGAGACCAAACCTAGGTAAGCAAGGAAATTAATCTGCCATGGACTAGTAGGAGCAAATTCCTACCAAAAATTAGAAAACAAGAAGAGAATATGCAAAAAATAGGAGCAGCAACAAAAGGAGACATGGTCGCGCCACATGGCCGGCCAGTTTGCCCTAGCAGGCGCCACCTGTAGACGGATGGCCACACTCCATGTTTCCCTTGCCGCCCCCCACCCCCTTTTTCTCGTCGACCAATCAGGACGCTCTAAATGCGCCACACACACTTGGAATGTGGCCAGAGCCATGCTGCTTTCCGGCCCTCTTTCCTATCGGCCAATCAAAACTCGCCACACGCATTAAATAAAGCCAAACTGCGCCATCACCTAGTGGTCTTCGCGTCAACTTGGTCGCCATTCTAATTAGATAATCAACCTTCCAAATCGTGCCGACATGCTAATTGGCAGGCCATGCTATTCCGCGGCAGCAATATGCCAACATGCCATAACAACGCAGCCGCGTGCTATCTCACTTTTCGTTTGTGGCCAACGCCATAACAAACTCTAACCAGGGTATTCTGATCAGAATAGAATCTTGTTTTAATGACATTGGTCGAATCAAGAGTAAACCCTAATTCCTAGTCATGGCATGACTATGCCACTTCGGGCCCACAACATGCCACAAGCCATGTATGACCCAGAAGACCCTAAAGAATGGCGCCCGCGCCATATTATGGCTACCCATGATCGTCCCTGCATTATGGACTTGACGTAATTTCTTTATTCAACATGGACACGGTAGTATATTCTAATATATAGTGGCCACATCCACGCCAGGAAAGCGCCACTACGCCACTGACAGGCGCCAATTATGCCACTGGCAGGCGCCACTCCTCCACTATGCCACTAGCAAGCGCCAATTACGCCACTACGCCACTGGAAGGCGCCAATTATTCCACTGGCAGGTGCCAACGAGATGTGGTGATAATCAACGGCCACCCCCTTCCATAAATTGCAATCTCGGCCGTCCAACTTCGCCAGCCGAATTGACCGGTCTAGATTAAATCTTAGGCGACCAACCAAGACTAACTTAATAGCGTCACACACTATTTCTTGCGGAAAGTCTCATGACTTAGCTCGCCACACATGATTACCCACTGCTTAGCGTGCGCGCGATTGGTCAGAATAACTAGGCCTTACACATAAGACCCACTCAGCAATCTGCTGCATATTTTTCATGAAAATACTCGAGACATCAAACATGTCACAAATTGGGGGATGTACATCAGGGTATTGGTCAGGCGGTTTACAGCGTGCGGCGTGCAACGCGCCCATTACGAGAAAATGCCAGGAAAGGGCGGATGGTTAATGAGTAGTAAGTGAGTAGTAGGTGTAAAGCTGACCAATCTTACCTCGTGATGGAAATATGATGGTCACCACTTTTTACACGACTCCATTTCTTCACTACTTAACTGTCTCTACTTCCTACGAGATCAGGTGTGATTAATCATGACTTGTATAAATAGGTTTTCGACCTATTTCGACAAAGGACAGGTGTTATCAACACAAATATCCAGAAAACACCAAGAACTGGTAGCTTACATTCTGCAAGCCAGTTCCATATTTTGATACAAGTCATAAAACAACCACACCTTCATAATTCAATTTTTTATCTCAACACTTTCTTCGCTTCCCTCCCTAAGATCAACCTTTCTCCTTCACTTTGTGACCGAAGTAAGACTGGAACGGCTATTTCTTGGTTTAGGCCAGGATTGTACATATTGATCTCTCGAATCTAAAATTACTCACATGAAGTGCATTTGTTTAGGTTTTAGATTCGTTTCTAAGCGGCACACCCAAATTTACCAAAACCAGCAGAATTAGTTTTTACCCCAAAACAACTGGCGACCACAGTGGAAGATTAATCTCTCGATTGCGAAGCCAATTTCTCAATTTTCATTCCAATCTTTCCAAACTCAAGATGGTGGATCTTAGGTATAAATTCAATCATTAACCAGAATTCACTTCAATCACCAATCCCAACTTTCCGCTTCATGAGTTACCCCGGCCATCCGAAACACTTCCAAAGCCGCCAATGCTCGAAATCCAATCACCATGGAAGGTATCGCAAAAATATTAGAAGATGTTGTCGCAAATCAAGCTGATATTGTCAAGTTGCAAAATGAGACGTTTTGTCTCTTAAAGAGTATGGCAAACCGGCTGTAGCAAGAGCCAACAAACATTCGCTCGGAGAACGCCACAAATTTCAGAGATGACACAAAAAATGTTGAATCCTTGTCTGAGGTATGTGCCTCCGCCAACGACGATGCAGACAGAGTATATGGTCGTATTGAACGAGAGTAAAAGAGAATGGCCAACACCAATTTGCCGTCCGCAAATGCAGTCAACACATCCCATGATGTTACATCCTCTAGCACCAACACCAGCAGCACCGAAAGCATCCCCTCTGGCGTGACGCCTCCTATTAACAAAGCCAGAGTCGCCGCTACTCCTAATATTTTTTCGATCATGACGCCTCCAATCATCACCAGGGCTGCTACCACTTTTTTGTCAGGACGAGAAACTGGAGGAGCCATAGGAAACCGACCTCCCATTACCATTATCGATTTAATAGAGAGATAGGAAGTTCTTGCCAAAACTCAGACAGACATGGCCATAACGCAGAAGGAGCGAAAAAAACGAACATCCGAATGATTATGTCAAGAGATTCAGAATTCAGTCATGACTGAACATCAATTGGTGGAGTTGTGCATTAATGCTTTCTGGGGACTCTGTTCACAAAATCGTGTAATATATGATGAAGCATGTGTGTGAGATTCTCTATTTCTCCAGGCGCAGCGCGGAGATATATTTTCAGCCCTCAACCATGTTGTGTCGGGCAGACGATTGTTTTCAATTGGAGAAGCTACCCCGAAATCCCAATCTCTCTTGGAAGGTACGGCTGGTAAATGTAACAGGGGACTCCTAACCACTACTAACCTAAAAGGTGTCGAGATTGAAAGCGCACTGATTGACGCAGCTTCCGACTTCAACATTGTAACCGTCAAGACTCTGAGAGTTGCAAGGGAAAATCAAACCGAAGAAGCGTATTCTTTCCCATGAGGAGAAAACACGACTTGCCGACCAGCACTATTTGTGTGTCGTCTTCCCATCATCCATATCGTATCAACTCGTTTTTCGAAGTCAAGAGTTAATGGCACCCTCACTAGAGTTAGCTCCAGAAGACGCTTCAACGTTCGCTCCAGAAGACGCTTCAACATTCTCTCCAGAAGCCGCTTCGCTTCAACGTTCGCTCCAGGAGCCGCCGCTTCAACGTTCGCTGCATGAGCCGCTGTAACGTTTCGCTCCAGGAGCCGCTTAAACGTTCGCTCCAGGAGCCGTTTCAACGTTTCGCTCCAGAAGCCACTTCAACGTTCGCTCCAGAAGACGCTTCAGCATTCGCTTCAGAAGCAACTTCAACGTTTTGCTCCAAGAGTCGTCGCTTCAACGTTCTCTCCAGAAGCCACTTCGCTTCAATGTTATCTCCAGAAGCTGCTTCAACGTTCCTCCATAAGCCTCTTCAATATCCTTTCCAGAATCCAAAGCCGTTTCAACGCCTCAGCAAGCCACACAGACCAACCGCATCAGGTCTTCCACATCACCTACTCAAAACTCAGCACCACCTACCCAAGGCCTTCACGAAGCTGCATCAAAAACCACATCGCTGACAAAGTCAGGTTCAGTGTTTGTTTACAATTTCCTATGGAAGGGGTGCATGGGCCGCCAGAAGTTTGGATATAATACAGGTTTATCAAGTGCGACTCCCGCTCATTGATTAACAAATGAAGGATCCAAAAGATTGCCACTTTCATCAATTCGCCAACCACTTTACCAGCAAATATAATGGAAGTACGCCTTTCAGGAGAAAATAAGCTCAAGATAATTACACCTGGGGACTGCCAGCACGAGATGCCTTCATGTCCCTCAACCAGTTTATTTCTGATATCAGCATCATCACTGTCAAAGCTTTACGAGCTGCAGGAATTTCTCAACATGAAGCCGTACACGTGCATCAAAGATCCCAAAAGAAGACCCATAGATACTTATGGCCGTATCACCCCTGAGAAAATACAGATACGACGCCGCTCAGCTGTAGGATTGCTATCAAGGGACTCGCCTGATGATCAACAGTAAAACAGAACTACGGTTCCTGTGAATGTTCCGAGATTTTTCAACAAACAGAATTACAGTTCCTGTGAATGTTCCGAGATTTTTCGACAAACTAGAAAATTTTCATTGATTGTTGCATGAAGCACAACTGTATACGAAGAATCACGTGAATCATACTTGGAAGATTGAAGGCTGGCATAAAATCCCCTCGAAAATCTTTCCAGCTCATAGAATATAAACGACCAGAGTGCCGCCAATTTGATGAGGATTTCTTGCCCTCCAAGAGCACGCTGCAGAAATATATTCACATATCTGGCCATGCCATCAGATCTACTCTAGTGACCAGACAGAAGTTTAACTGGGGACTGCTCATCGCATCCCATGCCATGCAACAATCCAAGATTCAGAAGATGGTTCAAAAGATGTCGCTTGGAACAAAGTCCTTGAAGACTTGATAGCACCACGTCGGTGATGGAACGCCTCTCAGCTCGTCTACTTCACCCAACAGATCCGGAAGATTTTGACCATACAAGCATCCACAACATATTATTATCGCAATCAGAAGGGCAAGAGTACGCCTTCCAGGCACCAAATAACTCTAAGTCAAGGACGGATCAACAACGCAGCTACACTCTCCAAGATTAGCCCCGACATGATCATTGCCGAACATGTATTTCATCCATCCACCCCAGGAGTGCAATGAAGTTTGGTAATCTTTGAAATCCACTGGAGAGGTTAGATACTCATTCTTCTGGAGTCAGAACCTTATTACACATTCTGGAGAAGATCGATGGTATTGTTGGGTGGATACATGCGCAAAAGAGAAAACAACACCTACCTTGAGTTCTCCTGGATCGCCTTGATGCTGATTATAACTATTGGAGATTACTTTGTTGTCGTTGACGCTCGCTCTACCGTCGCTATCAAAGAAAGTCATTCACACCGAGCTAAATGTCCAAGTTTGATCAACTACTCATGGATATTATCACAGCTAAAATACGAAGACAAGAAGAACTTACCTTATCGCTGACGATTGGCATGCTTGTGATTGAGTTGTTGACAGTGACGAAGAGGAACCGACCGCTGCAGACGAAAGCACAGAGCCGGACGAGCAACAAAAAAAGAAGAGGGTCGATACCCCTTTTTATACGAACAGAGTTTCTAGAGTTTGAACAGAAGAAGGATTCTTTCTTTCTCCATGAACGGGAATATATGGCTGGGGCGCACTGCACTCATACCCCATAGCTGAGATAGAAACACGCTACTACGAAAGCCACTGGACGCGCGATCCTGCTTTTGAAGACCGATTTGAATTTCCCTAGTAATACCTACCTGCTTCGTCTTTTCAATTTTATTTTTCATCTGTCACCATCTAGTGCTTCCCCCGCAACAATGTCACTGTTAAGTGATAAGCAGGGGACTTAATGTTGATGGTGGTTTTTAGCTTAAGGAGAAAACCGTAAAAGTATATCTACCTGACCCGGCATCAGAAGTAATAGACCTTGATATGTCTATATTCCGCAAGGAATTTGAAGGATATATCAAAATATGATGAGTGCCTATGCCGCTCTTCATATTGTATTGAAACTCAAGATCCTAGATGAATTGTTCACTAGTATAGAGCCTAATGAATATTTAGTCTCCCGCTTGCATTATTCAGTACTGTATGGCTTATTGAGTATTTTTCCTATGCTATGTTCCCCGGCTGAACCCTTTATATTAGTATGACATGACAATAAGTGTTCACTCGCAGTTGAGTAGCATGAATTTCCCGAAGTATCAAGATTAAGGTCTGCATGATAGTACTCAGTCAGAAGTGTTAAACTGCTCTCTGGGAATAAAGATTAAAGAATTTATGTGTCAACACACATAATTTATCAAATTTATTCAATTTTGTGATAGCTCACAAGATTCAATTTTTGGCCTAATTAATTTGCAAAAATTAGGTTTTTTGCGCCCTGCGCAATATCTCGAACCCTATTGTTCGAAACCAAAACTAGGTAAGCTAGGAAGTTAATACGCCATGGACTAGTAGGAGCAAAGTCCTACCAAAATCAGAAAACAAGAAGAGGATTTGCGTCAAATAGGAGCCGCAACAAGAGGAGACGTGGCTGCGCCACATGGCCAGCCAGTTCGCCCTAGCAGGCGCCACCTGTAGCCAGATGGCCACGCTCCATGTTGCCCTTGCAGGCCCCCCTTTTTCCCATCGACCAATCAGGTTGCTCTAAATACGCTACACACACTTGGAATGTGGCCAGGCCCATGCTACTTGTCGGCCCTCTTTCCTATCGACCAATCAAATCGATTTCAACCCACCACACGCATTAAATAAAGCCAAACTGCGCCAACACCTAGTGTCCGTCGCGTCAACGTGGCCGCCATGCCAATTATCTAATCAACCTGCCAAATCGCACCGACATGCTAATTGGCAGGCCATGCTATTCCGCAGCAGCAATATGCCAACGTGTCATAAAAATGCAGCCGCGTGCTATCTCACTTTTCGTTCGTGGCCAACTGGTAGGTTTATAAAAGACCTACAAATTATAACCGCAAGTGGACGGTGTCGATTGTAGTATGTGTATGCAAATACGGGTCATTCCACAGGGACTAGGGTGTGTGTTGAAATCTTCCTAAGCTAAAGTTATCTAAACAAGTAACTAAGTGGCAGTGAGATAGTGAACCAAGGAATAACTGTGAAACAATGGCATGGAGCCAAAGGCAGTGAAGTAAAGAGCCAAAGAAACAAAGTAAAACAGTTGTGGTAACACTACTAGGGTCTTGAATCCACCTTCTTAATCCTATGCTAAGGCAATATTTATTCAAATTATGTTCTTGTTCCTTTCTAAAGAAAACTCCAAAGAATGATTTATCAGTTAATCTTCCTAACTCACCCCTAGCATAGGCTGTCTTCTTACAGCACAACCTATCACAGGCTAATTTGGTTCAATTAGCTAACTCTCATTCTTTTCTCAATTAAGCACAGTTCTTATTCTATGGTGGGATCTCAAATGTATAACTTATCAACCAACTTCACTAATTCCCCCCTAGCATAAACTGTCTTCTTACAATACAGCTTATCACAGGTTCATTTGATCAATGTAGCTAACTAGCATCTCTAAAGCCATGAAGCATTATAAGAACAATAATATGAACTTGAATTATCTTAACATGTGATTAAGGGTTTCATCCAAACCCTAGCAGATTAATTTAGAACATGAACTAAAATTAAATTCTACAACTTGGTGCACCGGCTACTCCGAGCATAGTTAAAATTACACCCCAAGCACTCAATTTATACATGCAAGCATAATCCCCAAAAATCCCAAAAATTAGGGTTTCACCAAAAGTGAAATTAAAACTCACCAACTCTCTGAAAATTGATTCTGACTTCGACCCATTCTTCCCCTTGGTCCTTTGCTCCATTCCCATGTGTCAATTGCTACTCTAGACTCGCCTAATCGATTGATTTTTCTTCTAGGGTTTCAGAGAAAGGTGAGAAGAAATATCAATCAAATAGGGGGCTATAAAGAAGGGGTGATGATGTTCGAGCAGGTGGAGTTGGTGGTTTGGTTGATTTGAGAGGAGATGGTGGTGGTTGAGGTGGTGGTTATGGTGATGGCGGACATGGGTTTTCTCTGCAGCGGAGTGGAGGAGAAGATGGATTCGATGGAGAATAGGAGAAGGGGTTGTTTGGTGCGGGGTATAGGGTTAGGTTGTTCGAGTGTGAGGCGGGCTCATCAGATTTCGATGTTAGGCGAGTGATAGGCGTTTGATCGATACATCTGAAATGCATCCAACGATAAGATGGAACATAGCCTTCAGCGACCGTCGGATGAAGAGATACAACGAAACTAACGGCGTGAGATGGAGTTAGGTGTTGTAGTGTTGGTCAGGAATTTCAGACTTTGATGCACGAAGAGGAGGCGACCGTTGGATGATGATATGGATCCAATCTGACGGCTACATGAGAAGTGAGTTATGGATTTGGGTTTTGGTTTGGGAGATAAGTTGGGCTTGGGATAATTCTGAGCCCATTTCTTCTTTAAGAACAATTTCTTCCTCTTCAAGCCCACTTCTAGCCTTTTGGTCTTGTGCACAACATTCTTCGCGGCTTCCTTGTGTAATTCCTCCCGGCTTTTCACCACTTTTCTGCTCCGCAACTCATCTAGTCTTTATTTACAACCTAGAAATACAAAATTAATTAATAAAAATATTTATTCTTGAAAACAATGAAAATACAGAATATGGGATAAAATGTAGAATTAATGCACAAAAGATGAGTTAAATGCCAAGAAAAATATATAGAAATATGCACTTTTTAGCACTCATCACCAACACCATAAAAAACTCTAACCAGGGTATTCTGATCTAGATAAAACTCTTGTTTTAATGACATTGGTCGAATCAAGATGAAACCCTAATTCCTAGTCATGGCCTGACTATGCTACTTCGGGACCACAACATGCCACAAGTCATGTGGGACCCAGAAGACCCTAAAGAATGGCTCCCGCGCCATATTATGGCTATCCATTATCGTCCCCGCATTATGGACTCGCCATAATTTCTTTATTCAACGTGGAAACAGTAGTATATTCCAAGATATAGTGGTTGCTGCCAAGCCAGGCAGGCGCCAATTATGCCATTATGATACAGGCAGGCACCACTCCGCCAGTATGCCACTAGCAGGCGCCAATTATGCCACTGGCAGGCGCCAACGAGATGTGGCCATAATCAACGGTCACCCCCTTCCATAATTTGCAATCTCGGCCGTCCAACTTCGCCAGCCGAATTGACCGGCCCAGATTAACTCCTAGGAGACCAACCAAGACTAACTTAATAGCGCACACGCTATTTCTTGCGGCAAGCATCATGACTTAGGTCGCCACACATGATTACCCGCCGCTTAGCCTGCATGTGATTGGTCAGAATAACTAGGTCTTGCACACAAGACCCACTCATCAATCTGCTGCATATTTTCCATGAAAATACTCGAGACATCAAACATGTCACAAATTGGGGGATGTTCATCAAGGTATTGTTCTGGCGGTTTATAATGTGCTGCGTGCAACGCGCCCATTACGAGAAAGTGTCAGGAAAGGGAAGATGGTTAATGAGCAGTAAGTGAGTAGTGGGTGTAAAGCTGACCAGTCTTCCCTCGTGATGGAAACATGATGGTCACCACTTTTTACGCGGCTCCACTTCTTCACTACTTATTTGTCTCCACTTCCTACGAGATCAGGTGTGCTCAATCATGACTTGTATAAATAGGTTTTCGACCTATTTCGACAAAGGACAAGTGTTATCAACACAAGTATCCGAAAAACACCAAAAATTGATAGCTTACATTCGCAAGCCAGTTCCATATTCTAATACAAGTCATAAAACAGCTGCACCTTCATAATTCAATAGTTTGATCTTAACACTTTCTTCGCTTCCCTGTACTTCCCTTTGTGACCGAAGCAAGACTGGAACGGTCATTTCCTGGTCTAGGCCAGGATTGTACAGATTGATCTCTTGAATCTAAAAGTACTCCAGTGCAGTACATTTGTTTAGGGGTTTAGATTCGTCTCTCAGCGGCACGCCCAAATTTACCAAAACCAGCAGAATCAGTTTTTACCCCAAAACAAGGCTATTGTTTTAAGGACTCTTGAAATTCATAAGGCTCTGGTTTGGCATCAGTCTAGAAGGTTTGTTGGAATTTACTCCTATCTTCATGAACCTTATGTTCCCATGGTTGTTGACGACAAGGAGTTCGTGGACGATAAAGAATTTTTCACAGGTCTTAATGTCTAGGAAAATTCTTATGAGAATTTATTTTTGTGTTTTTAAGAAGGATAACTAGGGTTTGGAATAACAATTATTATGATTACACATAGCTATTGCCAACGATTTTCATCTTGCAATGTTTTTAGATTTATTTATTTAAATTCTAAAGTTTATTTGGAAGATGTTTTTGCAGTATTAATCCTTATGGTTTTATATATTGCAACTTTTTATGGAATATGTGTATTTGCGTCCGTGAACTATGATTGTCCCATATATGCTCAAAAGTTAAGTCTATCATATGGCCTTATGCAAATATTGATAAAAGATAGAATGAACATTTGACAATAATAGTTAAACATATTATGTCATTATGCAAATAATTGATGGAACATAGGATGAACTTTTGTTTACAAATATTAAGTATATTACATGTCTCTATGCGAATAATGATAAAAGATATAATGAATCTTTGATTATTCTGTAGTATTGGTGTTTCCCTAATCCACATCTTTGTGGATGTATTGTGTTGCTCCTTAAGTTTTCTTATGTTGAACATGGCCAATTGAATTGATCATTTCCTTTGTGGTTAATTCAATTAAGATTTTTGGATACAAATGCATGTTTCATGTGATTTGATCATGTCCAAAGAAATCCTTATTTTCTTGTAAAAGTAAGGTCGCTTTTGTTGTTCTTTTGGGAATGACATTTTATGTGGGAGTGTTCTTAATTGAACTTGTACTTAATTGCCAAATCTTTATGGGGAGTGCGACTGTGGAATATTGCAGGAGTTTTCTTGTATCTTTATAAACTCTTTGATGAATACACTAAGTTTCGACTATGTGAAATCATCGAAACAAAGTTGATATGTTCTCTTTTGTTCATGAAGTATCTCTATGAAAATTTCATTAGGATCCCATTAGTTTTCGTACCTTTGCCAATTTATATTGACAAAAGAGGGAGAATTAATGTGTAGTTCACACTACAAATACATATGGTTTATGGATCATTATGTAAGGGGGAGTGGTTTTCATTGTGAGATGAAGTATTGACTAAGGCAGAGTGATACATATCTACATAGTATTGTTGTCAAAGTTGTGATACAATTGGACTTTGATGCTATGTAATAATACTATGACACTGTATAAAAATGATTGAGAGCAACTTTTTTCTCATTGTTATGGCTACGGATATTCCGTACAACTATGATGCAGAGTTGAACACGTTCAGAATCACCGGAGTACTTGGAAGTGATGAAGATTTCGAGTAATGTTGAAGAACCAAGGAGATCAAGCATTTGGATGAGAATCTACAAAGTTTATTTATTTTGTAATCCATATGTATTAATAGTATTGTCACTAAAATTGACAAAAGGGGAGATTGTTAGAGCACTTCTCGGTCAAACTCGCAAGCGTTGCTATCTCAAGCTTGTTTGTCAAGTTTAGTGATCAAAATTATAAATCTTGATTTCTAGTCTACTTATAGCTATGTATCGGACTAGGATAGATTGTGTAGTTGAGCTTTAGACCTCACGTCGTTCATCAATTGAAGACGAAGAAATACTAAGGAGAGATTGTGGAACTTCATCAACAAAAGGCATGTGGATACTGAAACTCATCTATCACTCGGAAAGTCCATTTCTATTCTATCTCCTATATTGAGACAAAAGTCGTATAGCTATATAGTATTTGATTATTCACATTTGATATTTCGAGCAGAATTTAACTCGCTTACATATTTCTCGAAATATGTGTTGGTAAGCTTTCTCTTTAACCAAGTTCATCTTATGTTCTTGAAGAAAGTCGAAAGATGATCATATGAAAATCGCTTTGTAACATCTCATTTGATGTAGACTCAGAATGTTTCGTATTGATTTTGTTGAAAATAGCTTTAATGCTAATAATTTGTGAAAACAACTATTCTCATCCTCTAAGAATGTTTCAATGATTGAGATAAAGTTTAGAACACTTAACCATAATTGGATTATAGACATAGTATGCGTACTTGCATATATGTTGATCCAAGACCGGTATAGTATGCATACCCATATGCGTGTTGGCGAGGTCAAGTAAAGTACGGGAGCCTTAGTATGCTACCCGTACGCGTACGGGCGAACTCAGTTGAAGTCCGTGAACTATTGTGTGCGTACCCGTACGCGTACTGAATTCAACTGATGTTTTAAATGTGTGATAGTATGCGTACCCATTCGCGTAGTGTCGAACATAGTCCAAGTCCGGCTACTTAAGTATGCGTACCCGTTTGCATACTTGAGTGGGTTAAGTTCTAGAATCGGTTGTGCCATGAACTAATACATTTATATAATAAGGAATGCAATATTTTGCAAACTGTGGCTATAATGTTCATGAATTGATTCGAGTGAATCAAACAGATTTTTCTTCAACTGTGTCTTGTATACTTCTATGAGAATATAAACAATTGAAAAACTCTATAACTAGTTTCGTTTGAGTCAGTTGAACTAGTTGTGGTTAAGATGAATAAGGTTGATATGAAAGTGTTCATATGGCTAACTTCGGTTAACTATTGTTGAGCCAACCTAGTGTACACGTTTAGGTATGGTTATCCATATCTAAATGAAGGTACATTTCATTTGTGTGTAACAAGATAAGACCATCTAACGGTGGAGAGATATTGCTTCGGTTTCAAGCAAACTTAGCTTGGATCTTAGATCAGGTTTCATCTAATGGTGAATATTGGTTGCTTTGTTTCAAAGCTATCAAACCCTGTTTTGAAGACTATATAAGGGAGAAATCTAGCAACTGGGAAACCTAATTCCCACACCTCATGTGTGATACTAGTCGCGACTAGAGTCGATTCTCCTTTAACCTTAGGTTTATTCCAAAACCCTGTAGGTTAACGACTTAAATACTTCATTAGGCTTGTGAAGCCAGACCCAACTATTTTCTCTGTAGTTGCGTGTTCTGATCTTACTTATACTATCGTGATTGAGTATTATCTTTTTTAAGATTTGCTTGAGATTTATCTCCGATAGGTACGATTAAAAGAAGTCACAAACATCTTCGTCTCATCGTTTGTGATTCCACAATATCTTGTTTTGCTTCCATACGATTAAGATTATTGTGAGGTGATTGATAATACTTGGTTGTTCTTCGGGAATATAAGTCCGGTTTATTAATTGGTTCATGTGCACCTTGATTTATCATAAGACGGAACAAAACTCATGTGTATTTCATTGGGAGACAGATTTATCTATATCAATTGAATTTTCTGTGTGAGACAGATTGGTTTATCAAGTCTTCGACTTTGGGTCGTAGCAACTCTTAGTTGTGGGTGAGATCATCTAAGGAAATCAGGTGCATAGAATCCTGCTGGGGTTCAGATACGTAAGGAGCGAAACTGTACCTTGATCAGCGTGAGATTGGTTAGGGTTCAACTACATTCCAGTCCTTCATTGGTAGTAGGCTAGCGTCTGTAGCGGCTTAATACAATGTGATGTTCAAAGCTGGACTAGGTCCCGGGGTTTTTCTGCATTTGCGGTTTCCTCGTTAACAAAATTTCTGGTGTCTGTTTTATTTCTTTTATGCATTATATTTTTTTATATAATTGAAATATCACAAGTTGTACGTTAAAGTTCAATCAGTTATTAAATCCGGCCTTTGGGTTATTGATTGAATTGATTGACACTTGGATATTGGTTTGTGATACCGTCCAAGTTATTTCTCTTATTCAATCGGGCTCGCAAATTCCTATTTGTTTGATTGCGGATTGAATTGAGAAATCAATATATAACTCTTTGATATACTTTTCTAAAGATTAAGTCTGGCAGTCTAGTTGATTCTCTTGAAAGTATATTGGAGTTTGTCCATACAGATTTCCAAAACGAAATATTGGGTGTGGTTGTTAGACCCCCGGTTTTTCACAATCTCCTTGGACTGGCAATTGAGAGTTGTTTTCTTTATCATCCACAAGCCAAGCTACTTGACTACAAAAGGATAAAGAAAAAGTTATATGACAAGTTATCAAATGAATAAAAGTTCATTCTAGACAATGAACTAAAATAAAAATCAATGAACTAAAAAATAGTTAAGTAAACTTGGTGTTCATTCTAGATAATGAACTTGAATAACAGTTCATTTTGTATTTTTAATCTATTTTCTACCTTTGCATAACATATTTGTAGAAGTCATCCAACACTTTTTTACCGTCTATTCAATTTGGAGTAGTATGAAGACTTTTTCAGGACCCCGTATCTAGAATGATTGGCATATAAACTCTTCTCACTGGGGATATTCTACTTGCTCTGTCTTCTCCGCTGGAGGAATTTCTTGTTCACTTCCTATTTTTCTCTTGATTACATCAGGTTTTTGCTCTTCCTTGTTGATTTTTTCAGGTACATTATTCCTCTTCTTCTCTAATCTTTCGTCTCCTTAGCTTTATTTTCCTTGCCAGCAGGTTTAGGAAGAGTCTTTGAAACTGCTCTTTTTGGCACCATTCCTTCTTTCCTTGGAAATTTCGGTGTGAATTTCAGGTTCTTGTAATCAACTTTTATTTTTTTTCTCATTGTACTCTGATCCACTGATATAATCTTTTCCAAGTGTGTTCGGCTCTTTTGCTTCTTATACTCATTATGTGTCTTTCAACAACTTGAATTTAGGTTACTTGCATGTTATCCATTGAAGAAGCACCAAGGCCATGTTGGTTCAAATCTGCAATAATCTGAGAAACACTCTCAATAGGTTCATCCCAATGGAGAAAGAAAGACGACTAGAGTTTATTCGTTGGAGTGTATCTGTTACAGTGAGGACAACTTCTATTTCATTCAATTATCCATTCTTCTAAAGTTTAGCGTCTACTTCTGCTGGCAATGTACATATTTGCAGATTTGCATGCTCTTCAAGTATTTTTTTCTGGTATTGTATAGATTTGCATATTGCCTTCTGTTAATTAAAAAAGGAAATAATAAGCATCTATTTTTCAATCAAAATAATTATGTTTTCAATAGGCAGAGTTCATTGTACAGAATAAACTCCTACTATAAGTTGGATAACAACTGCACTTTTAAAATGATAAAGTTTAAGAAAATAAGTTCATTCTATACAATGAACTATAATAGCGGTTCAATAGCAATTCTATATTCCAATAAACGAACTGCATTCATAAGTTCATTCTAGATAATAAACTAGAACTGCACTACTGATAACATGCAGAGTTCATTGCCAACAATTCAGGTAGAGTTCATTTTTTAGAATAAACTAAAAAATAGCAAAGTTCACTATACAAAATGAACTCCCAACTTCGTAATTATGTAATAGAAAAAAAGGAGATTACCATACTGTGTGGCTCATTTTTATGGAGAGCTCCATCTGAACTGCTGGATGACGGAAACAATTAAGCTTCTTCTTCATCATCAAGTTTTGGAGGTTACATGCCGGATCACTGACACCCATTATGTAACCTTGGGAAACTGAAACCAATTCCACCGGTACCTTTATCATAATTAAGATTAACAGCTTCTTCATTGTTATTAGGTACGCTAACATCTTGTTCAACTTTATAATCCATCATTATCACCTTGATTTTCACCTTCAACTCCATCATTCAATCCATAATTGTAACCTTCAACATTCACTTCATCATTTAATTCATCTCTGATTTGATCTGCCAACAATTCACATTGGTACTCAGTATGGAAAGAACGTTGTAAGAATTTTGTTATTCAATTTGTCATGCATACAATCAAACTTTCAACTTCTTGTCTTTGCAAAATGGCATCAACTTTAGTTGTCTTTGATCTCAAGTGTGTAGCAAGGGTGTCAATAGTTTGAAAATACGTTTTTACAACTGTCATTTCTGAAAAAGCGGGGGTCTAACAACACCACCCAATATTTTTCTTAGCAATCTGTATGGACAAACTCAAATATAATTTTAAGAGAATCAACAATACTTAATCAATTAAAAGTATATCAACGAGTTTATATCTCTCTCTTGATTTGATTTACTCAAGCATGAACTGCGAGTTCTAATCAATAAATTGGATGGTACCAAAGATGAATATCCAAGGATCAATCAATGACAATCAACAACCAAAGGTTGGATTACTCTAATTGATGATCTAACACACAACCTTTATTATTTCAATTATAAAGATAAAACAATATAATGCGGAAATTGAAATAACACAAACACCAGAAATTTTGTTAACGAGAAAACCGCAAATGCAGAAAAACCCCGGGACCTAGTCCAGATTGAACACACACTGTATTAAGCCGCTACAGACACTAGCCTACTCCAAGCTAACTTCGGACTGGACTGTAGTTGAACCCCAATCATTCTCCCACTGATCCACGGTACAATTATACTTCCTACGCCTCTGATCCCAGCAGGATACTGCGCACTTGATTCCCTTATCTGATCTCACCCACAACTAAGAGTTGATATGACCTGTTAGACCATTTCTCGGTCGAACTCACATGCGTTGCTATCTCAAGCATGTTTGTCAATTTTAGTGATCAAAACTATAAGTCTTCATTTCTAATTTATTATAGCTAAGTATCGGACTAGGATAGAAAGTGTAGTTGATCTCAAGGACTTCATGGCGACTCATCATACAAGTAGAAGAACTACTCAAGGAACTGGTGGAACTTCTCGACAAAAATTTATGTGAAGACTTGAACTTATCTATCACTCAAAAGTCTATCTACTATATCTCCCACTATTTGAGACAAGAAGTCGTATGCTATATATATAGACTTTGATTATACACATTTGGTATTTCGAGCCGAGTATACCTCGCCTTTCTATATCTCGAAATATGAGTTGGTAATATTTTCACTTTAACCAAGTTTATCTTTACCATGTGACGAAAGTCATGATATGTTTCAATCATCTTGAAAATTGCTTTGACGAGAAATGGTGTAGCAATTACATAACGTCCTCTAAGAATGTTTCAATGATTGAATTGAGAGTTTAGATTACATAACCAATGGTGTACATAAGAATTTTTTTGGAAACACATTTATGTATAAGTCCTATTCCTTGTACCAAAGTTTGTGAACTTTGTTGATCAAGGGAACCGGAAGAATGACGTGTGCCAAGTCCGCGAACTCAGTCCGCGAACTGCTGAATTTCTCAAACCCGAGAATTTCTGCTGGAGTTGACAAACTACTTGCATGAAACTAAGTCCGCTAACCCAGTCCGCGAACCGGCGAAGTTCTCATACCCGAGAATTTCTGCTGGAGTTTGTAAACTCTACCCGATAACTTAAGTCCGCGAACCTAGTCTGCGAACTTGAGAAGCTTATATATCTGAAGATGATTTCTGAACTTAAACTTAAAAAGACTAAGGAGTGCAGTTTGCAAACCGTGGTTTTAAAAGTTCATGAACCGATTCAAGTGAATCAAATCATCTTTGCTTCAATTGTGTCTTGTGTAGTACATGAGATTTCCTTGCAATTGAACAACTTTCTAACTAGTTATTTTAAGTGATTTGAACTAGTTATGGTGAAGAAGAACGTGGTTGATATGAAATGCTCATATGGTTAACCTTTTGGTTAACTATTGTTGAACCAACAAGTGCATACGTTTGGGTACGGTTAACAAACCTAGAAGCGTGCATTGTCAAGTGTGTGTAACAAGCTAAGTTTTCGATCTAACGGTTGAGAAATATTAGCTTGAATCTAAATCAGGTTTTCATCTACCGGTGGATATTGATTGCTTTGTTACCAAGGTAACTTAATTGCAAACCCTGATTTGAAAGACTATATAAGGGGAACTCTAGTATCTGTGCAAAACTAATCCCCACACCTCATGTGTGATACTAGTTTGCATACTAGAGTAGGTTCTCCTTTAACATTTGGTTTTCTTCTTCTAAACCCAGGTTAACGACTTAAAGACTTCATTAGGATTGTGAAGCTAGACCGATACTAATTTTATCGTAGTTATGTGATCTGATTGATATCTCCAATAGGAAAGATATAAAAAGTAATCACAAACATCTTCGTCTCATTGTTTGTGATTCCGCAACATCTTGTTTCGCTACCATACGATTAAGATTGTTGTGAGGTGATTGATAACTCTAGGATGTTCTTTGGAAATATAAAACCGGATTATCAATTGGTTCGTGTTCACCTTGATTATTATAAAAATACGGAACAAAACCTTTTAGGGTTTATCTGTGGGTGACAGATTAATCCTTTGATAGACTTATCTATGTGAGACAGATTTGTTTATTGTCAAAGCCTGCGATTTTGGGTCGTGGAAACTTTTAATTATGGGTGAGATCAGCTAAGGGAATCAAGTGCGCAGTATCCTGCTGGGATCAGAGGCGTAGGGAGTATAGATGTACCTTGGATCAGTGAGAGACTGATTGGGGTTCAACTACAGTCCATTCCGAAGTTAGCTTGGAGTAGGCTAGTGTCTGTACCGGCTTAATACAGTGTGTGTTAAATCTGGACTAGGTCCCGGGGTTTTTCTGCATTTGCGGTTTCCTTGTTAACAAAATTTCTGGTGTCTGTGTTATTTCTCCGCATTATATTGTTTTATCTTTATAATTGAAATAATAAAGGTTGTGCGTCTAGATCATCAATTAGAGTAATCCAATATTTGGTTGTTGATTGTCATTGATTGATCCTTGGATATTGGTCTTTGGTACCGTCCAAGTTATTCCATGCATTTGATTAGAAATCGCAGTTCATGCTTGAGTAAATCAAATCAAGAGAGAAAAACTCGTTGATATACTTTTAGTTGATTGAGTCTTGTTGATTCTCTTAAAAGTATATTCGAGTTTGTCCATACATATTTCTAAGAGAAATATTGGGTGGTGTTGTTAGACCCCCGCTTTTTTAATTGGTATCAGAGCAGGCAAACACGTTCAAGACCTCACAAGTCTGTGTTTGTTGCGATCTGACTCTATGGACAAGAGTACTATCTCTGATAAACGCGTCACCAGAAATGAAAGTTCTATCTCGTCAAATTCTATTAAAGAGAAAGTTTCTTCAATCTCGAATATTGACGAACCTTGTGTTCTGATGAGACAGACTAACATCGACATGTATGATCCCGGTTACCCTTCAAAAGAGAGCTTCTCTGACAATGAATGGGATTCAGCTAAAGAGAGTGAATTGATTCTAAATCTTGTTAGAATTCAAGCTGATAAATTTAATCAGTTGAAGTACCATGTCGATACTCTTCTTGGTGTAGTAAGTGATTGCAAATCCTAAGGTAATATTGAAGATCCGTCTTCGTGCACGACTCTTGAGGCTAGCCTCAAAAAGGATGCCCTGGAAATTAAACATCTCTTGAGTAAGCTCTCTATTCAAGGATGCTCAAAGAAATCCAATATGCCAAGTACTTATGACACAACTAAAGATGGTTCATGCTCAGAAGTAAAAAGGGAAGCCCCTTATAGTAAAACGGATGTTCCTGAAGTCACCATCACTCAAGGATGTTGCACATCAAATGGAGGGAAGAAATCTTCTAACGATGATATTAAGACTGTACCATCTAATCATTATGATGATCAGAAAGTATGTCTTGTCTGTGAGACAAAGAGTTCTGTTAAACGAAAGGGAACCTCTAGGTTTAAGAAAAACTCCTTGTTTCAACTTCAACACACCTTAGATTTAATTTTTAAAGGTGTAACTGACATTCGTATGACTAAACCAATCGGTTTTCGTACCTACCCTGTGTATGTTACCAGGAAATTCAGTTCAATGAGTTCCTCGAACACTCAAGAACAAAACAGACGTCTTAATAAACATCGTCTAAAGGAAGATCGTGTCATGGTTTCTGGAAATAACGCTGCCCCTAATGAGAAAGGAAGTTCAGAATAAAGAAGAAAAATTGATGAAATGAGAGATAATCTGAAAGAGATAATTAAAGGGTATTAAGAATTCGTCAACAGGTTGTCTTCCTCCTCAAACCAAAATTCTTCTGGTAAGAACTCAAACTATGTCTCGTATTTTGATGACAGTAAGTATTATGATAATTTCTCACATAAAAAGGGATCCCTCTCTAGATTCAGGAGGAAAAAGAGACTTGATCATAAACACAAATCTCTTGATGAGCGTGTAGCTCATACTTGTGCTAATTAATCACAAGGATTAAAGAGCTTACTCATAAAAATCCTCTTGAGTAAGATGTGTTAATAATTAGGTGTACTTTTGGTTTTTGCGTCTGTTAAGTTGAACTATTTTCTTATCGTCCATAGCTAAACTTTTGGTTGTAGACCTGTTTTACTTAAAGTATTGGTTTTGCTCTAAAATAATGTTTCTCGTTGTTAGGAATTTTTTTTCAATTTTTCTTCTCATGGTCCTTGTTACAACTACTCTGAATTGCTTCCCTAATTGAGTTTACTGAGTTTTAATATCGGTTGTAGCAAAAGTTTTGTTTGTGGGCCTTACTTTTCCGGGTAATGTTGTACTCGAACGGGTATCCATGTTCTGGCACAAGTCAATTGTTTAAACCCTAAAATACCTTCCTCAGGAAACCCTTAAATACTTACCTACTGAGTTACAAAAGTCACGTACGCATACTCTAGGTTGGTTTCTGGGTTGTCAAGAATGTCTTCTTCTTCATCTTGCCATGGTGATTTTGCAAGAGGATTCCTTGACAAAGGTTTTGTTGTTGAGTCCAAGAAGAAAAGAACACTTGTAGATGAAGATCATCCTAATGCTTCATGTTATTTTTCCTATGTTCATGAGGATGCTGAAAAGGATGATATGATCTCTGCTGAAGTTGTTCATGAGCAAAACAAGAGCTCATTGTTACTATGAAAAATCTTGACGCATTGAAAAATGAGTTGGAAAAGGTTACTGCTGACCTTGGTCTCATAAAGTCTTACATTAATGATCTTCGCAAAGAGAATCACCTCTCTAATGTTGCAATGAATGTTGTTGTTCACAAGCTCAAAGACCTGTTGTCTCGTGAGGATTCTGAACCGTCCATTTGATCTTAGTTCGTGTTCGGGATAGCTCTGGAGTCTGTGTTTTTTTTCTTTAGCTTGTTTTGTTTATGTTTCCTATCATGTCTTCTTTTTGGTTTAGTTGGAAGAATAACTAGTGCTTTGAATAGCAATGATTGTGACTACACATAACTATTATTTTTCATCTTCTTGTTCTTTTTTAGGTTTATTGATTTAAAATCTAAAACTATTTGGAAGATGATGTTTTTGCAGTATTAATCTTTATGATTTGTTATATTGCAATTTGTTATGGTATATTGGTGTTTACGTCCGTGAACTATGTTCGTCCCATACTTTGTCAAAAGTAAAGTCGTTCGTGATCGGTATTCACGTACTGGTAAAAGAATGGACTTTTGACAAATACAAAATTTAAGCCTATATTGTCAAATATTTGATGGAAGATAGGTTAAAATCTTTTGTTTTCAAGGATTATGTATATTAAATATCGGTATGCAAATAGTGATGGAAAATAGAATGAATCCTTGTGTATTCCGCAGTATTGATCATCCCTGATCCTTATTTTACGTATTACTATGAGGCTCCGTAATGTATATTATGTTGAGCACTATATAACCAAGTTGATTTTTCTTATCTTAGTTCTTGTTCCGTGAGATACGTTATGTCGAGCATATTGAACTAAATTAATCATCTTGTTTGGTTATTTAGTTATTGCTCCGTAAGTTTTCTTATGTCGAGCAAAACAAATGACAATTAAATTGATTACTTTTGTGATTAGTTTAGTTGTATATTCCGATTAGATTAATTATGGGTTCTCTTGTAATTAATCTAGTTGAGTATCTTCGTGTCTCCATAAGTTCTCTTATGTTGGGTATAATCAATTGAATTGATCACTTTTTGTGTTTAATTTGATTGCGTATTCCGATTAAATTAATCATGGGTTTACTTGTGATTAATTTGATCGAGTTTTTGGACATAGGAAATCATTCTCATGGTTTTTTGTGTCTAATAAAATCCTTCTTTTCTTTCGAAATTAAGGTCTCTCTTGTTGTTCCTTCGGGAATGACATCAAATGGGGGAGAGTTCTTTTGAACTTGTGCTTAATGATCATATCTTGAGGGGTGTGCGGCTTTGGAATTTTAGAGGGGTTATCTTGTATCTTTAAACTCCTTGATGAATGCATTTAGTTTCGGCTTTATGATTGCATCTAAATTAGTTGGTATGTATTTTTCCTTTTGTCATGAAATTTCTCTCTCGGAAATTTCATTATGATCCCGTTCTTGTACCTTTGCCAATTTTATTGACAAAAAGGGGAAGAGTTAATATGTAGTTCACACTACAAATACATATGGTTTTCGGATCATTGTGTAAGGGGGAGTGGTTTCAATGTGAGATGGAGTATTGAATAAGGGGGAGTGATACATATCACCATAGTATTATTGTTGAAGTTGTGATACAATTGAACTTTGACGCCGTGTAATAATAATATGACACTGTATAACAATGATCGAGAACTATGTTTTCTCATTGTTATAGCTATGGATCTTCAACAACGGTGATGCTAAACTTACAACCTTTGGGTTCATTGGAGTACTTGGAAGTGACGAAGATTTCGAGGAATGTTGAAGATTAGACATGTGGAATAGGAGCTACTAAAGTTTCTTATTTTTTGTGTTCCATATGTATTGATAGTTTTGTCACTAAAATTGACAAAGGGGGAGATTGTTAGAGCACTGCTCTGTCGAACTCGCATACTGAAAAAGCGGGGGTCTAACAACACCACCAAATATTTCTCTTAGCAATCTGTATGGAAAAACTCAAATATACTTTTAAGAGAATCAACAAGACTCAATGAATTAAAAGTACATCAACGAGTTTATATCTCTCTCTCTTGATTTGATTTAATCAAACAGAAACTGCGAGTACTAATCAAATAAAGGAATAATTTGGATGGTACCAAAGACAAATATCCAAGGATCAATCAATGACAATCAACAACCAAAGGTTGGATTACTCTAATTGATGATATAACGCACAACCGGTATTATTTCAATTATAAATATAAAACAATATAATGCGGAAACTGAAATAACACAGACACCAGAAATTTTGTTAACGAGGAAACCACAAATGCAGAAAAACTCCGGGACCTAGACCAGATTGAACACACACTGTATTAAGCCGCTACAGACACTAGCCTACTCCAAGCTAACTTCGGACTGGATTGTAGTTGAACCCCAATCATTCTCCCACTGATCCAAGGTATAGTTGTACTCCCTACACCTCTAATCTTAACAGGATACTGCGCACTTGATTCCCTTAGCTGATCTCACCCACAACTAAGAGTTGCTACGATCCAAAATCGCAGGCTTTGACAATAAACAAATTTGTCTCATACATACAAGTCTATCAAAGGATTAATCTGTCTCCCATAGAAAAACCCTAAAGTTTTTGTTCCGTCTTTTGATAATAATCAAGGTGAACATGAACCAATTGATAATCCGGTCTTATATTCCCGAAGAACAGCCTAGATAAATCAATCAGCTCACAACAATCTTAATCGTATGGTAGCGAAAAAATATGTTGCGGAATCACAAACAATGAGACGAAGATGTTAGTGATTACTTTTTATATCTTGCCTATCGGAGATATTAATCTCAAGCAAATCAATCTGATTGTACTCGTACGATAGAAAATGCAAGATCAGATCACACAACTACAATAAAAGTAGTATCGGTCTGGCTTCACAATACCAATGAAGTCTTTAAGTCGTTAACCTGGTTTTAGAAGAAGAAAACCAAAGGTTAAAGGAGAAACGACTCTAGCACACAAACTAGTATCACAAGTGAGGTGTGGGGATTAGTTTTGCAGAGTTGCTAGATGTCACCTTATATAGTCTTTCAAATCAGGGTTTCACCTTGGTCACAAAGCAAACAATATCCACCGTTAGATGAAAACCTGATTTAGATTCAAGCTAATATTTCTCAACCGTTAGATCGAAAACTTAGCTTGTTATACACAAATTAAATGAACGCTTCTAGGTTTGTTAACCGTACCTAAACATGTACATTGTTGGTTCAACAATAGTTAACCAAAAGGTTAACCATATGAGCATTTCGTACCAACCATATTTTTCTTCACCGTAACTAGTTCAAATGACTCAAATGAACTAGTTAGAGAGTTGTTAAATTGCAAGGAAATCTTATGTACTACACAAGACACAATTGAAGCAAAGATGATTTGATTCACTCGAATCGGTTCATGAACTTTATAGACACGGTTTGCAAATTTAATTCCTTAGTCTTTATAAGTTTAAGTTCAGAAATCATCTTCAGATATATAACCTTCTTAAGTTCGCACACTAGGTTCGCGGACTTAAGCAACCGGGCAGAGTTTACAAACTCCAGCAGAAAATCTCGGCAAATACTTTGCACCGGTTCGCGGACTGGGTTCGCGGACTGGTACTCACGCAACAAGTTTGTCAACTCCAGAAGAATTTCTCGGGATGATAAGTTCGGCAGTTCGCGGAATGAGTTCGCGGACTTGGCAACAAGCCAGTCTTTCGGTTTCTCTTGATCAACAAAGTTTGCAAACTTTGGTTCCAGGGATAGGACTTATACACATATGTGTTTCCACAGCAATACTTATGTCCATCATTGGTTATGTAATCTAAACTCTCATTCCAACCATTGAAACATTCATAGAGGACGTTATATAGTTGTTACACCATTTCTCGTCAAAGCAATGTTCAAAGTGATTGAAACATATCATGACTTTCGTCACTAGGTAAAGATAAACATGGTCGAAGTGAAACGCTTACCAACACATATTTTGAGATATAGATAGGTGAGGTATACTCGGCTCAGAATACCAAATATGTATAATCTAAGTCTATATATAGCATACGACTTTTTGTCTCAAGAAGTAGGAGATAAAATATATAGACTTTTGAGTGACAGATAAGTTTAAGTATTCACATACCTTTTTGTCGAGAAGTTCCACCGGTTCCTTGAGTAGTTCTTCTTCTTGTATGATGAATCGCCATGAAGTCCTTGAGCTCAACTACACTTTCTATCCTAGTCCGAGACTTAGCTATAGTAGACTAGAAATCAAGACTTATTTTTATCACTAACATTGACAAACATGCTTGAGATAGAACGCATGCGAGTTCGACCGAGCAATGCTCTAACAATCTCCCCCTTTGTCAATTTTAGTGACAAAACTATCAATACATATGGAATACAAAAAAGATAAAGAAACTTTAGTAGCTCCTATTCCACATGTCTAATCTTCAACATTCCTCGAAATCTTCGTCACTTCCAAGTACTCCAATGATCCCAAAGGTTGTAAGTTTAGCATCACCGTTGTTGAAGATCCGTAGCTATAACAATGAGAAAGCATCGGTCTCGATCATTGTTATACAGTGTCATAGTATTATTACACGTGTCAAAGTCCAATTGTATCACAACTTCAACAATAATATATGGTGATATGTATCACTCCCCCTTAGTCAATACTCCATCTCACATGGAAACCACTCCCCCTTACACAATGATCCGAAAACCATATGTATTTGTAGTGTGAACTACATATTAATTCTCCCCTTTTTGTCAATAAAATTGGCAAAGGTACAAGAACGGGATCATAATGAAATTTCGTAAGACATTTCATGACTAAAAGAAAATACATACCATCTAATTTAGATGCAATCATATAGCCGAAGCTAATAGCATTCATCAAGGAGTTTAAAGATACAAGATAACCCCTTTAAAATTCCACAGCCGCACACCCCTCAAGATATGACCATTAAGCACAAGTTCAAAAAACTCTCCCCCATTTGATGTCATTCCCAAGGGAACAACAAGAGCGACCTTAATTTCAAAAAAAAGAAGGATTTATTGGACACCAAAAACCATGAGAATGATTTTCTATATCCAAAAACTCAATCAAATTAATCACAAGTAAACCCTGATTAATTTAATCAATACGCAATCAAATTAAACACAAAAGTGATCAACTTAATTGATTATGCTCGACATAAGAGAACTTACGGAACATACGATTAACATAACCATTAGAAAATGAATAGGATAGTTGTTCATATACTCAACATAAGAAGAATCTTACGGAGTATGAAAATACTCAACTAGATTAATTACAAGAGAACCCATAATTAATCTAATTGGAATACACAACCAAACTAATTACAAAAGTAATCAATTTAATTTTCATTTGTTTTGCTCGACATAAAAAGACTTATGGAGCAATAATTAAATAACCAAACAAGATTATTAATTTAGTTCAAGAATGCTCAACATAAAGTACCTTACGGAACAACCAACAAAGCTAATAAAAAATTAATCAACTTGGTTTTATCGTGCTCAACATAAGACACATTACAGAGCCTTGCAGTATTATATAAAATATGGATCAGTGAAGATCAATATTGTGGAATACACAAGGATTCATTCTATCTTCCATCACTATTTGCATAACGATATTTAATAGACATAATCCTTGAACACAAAAGATTTTAACCTATCTTCCATCAAAGAATTGACAATATAGGCTTAACTTTTGTATATGTCAAAAGTCTATTCATCCTTAAATTAATACATGAATACCGATCATGAATGACTTTACTTTTGAAAAAATATGGGACAACATAGTTCACGGACGTAAACACCAATATCCCATAACAAATTGCAATATAACAGATCATAAAGAATAAATACTGCAAACCATCATCCTCCAAATATTTTTAGAATTTAAACCAAATAAACCTAAAAAAGAACAAGAAGATGAAAAAAATAGCTATGTGTAGTCACAAGTCACAACTAGTGCTACTCAAGCACTAGTTGTTCTTCCAACTAAACCAAAAAGAAGACATACTAGGCAACAATATATTGAGAAATTACTTATCATTCCCGAACTCCTTGTCGTCAACAACCATCAGAATATAAGGTTCGTGGAGGAAGGAGTCAAACCAGGGCCTTTTGAATTTCCAAAGATCTTAAAACGCAAGCCTTTATTTCACTAATCTCCTTGCTTACTTCCTTCAACTCATCAAGAACATCAGAAAACTTCTGAGAGTTAGAAGGGACAGCCCTTGGATTTCTTGTATTCCTCCTCTTTCTTTTCAAGGAAGGAGTTACTGGAGATTTCTCTTTTTCCTTGATTGATGGCTTAACAATCATACTGACATCTTTTCCATCCAAAGACATGATGTTTAGAGAACAGTTATAAACAACTGGTTTTTGTGAGTGGAATTCACAATCTCATCAAGCAGTCTTAAGATATAAAAGATATCAGAGAGGAAAAAGGAATGTAGGGTTCACAACCTTTAAACAGGTTCGTGGACGCCCAATTCTAAACCATATAAAGAGCAGAATTGTCTATAATAACCCTTTACTTTATTTGATAGACAGGAAAAACAATCCTAAGAAAAAAAACTTTTCCTAAAGCCTGAGCGGTGCACAATCTTATCTCTTTTTGATCAGGCACATGAGACAAGATTTACCAAACAATACAATTAATTTGTGCTGTGGTGAACAAAAATCTGTCTACCATTTTCCTCTTGAGAGGAATCCTCAGACTTCTGTCTATCAAAGTGATTTGACCATACCTTCTTCTCTAATGGTCTTATTTTTTCTTTAGAAACCAACTTCTTAGACGAAGATAAAATCCTACATACCTCAGCAGTCTTCTGAGCAAGTTTAAGCTTCCTTGCCAATCGATTTGATCTTCGTTTAAGTTTGTTGGCGTGCCTCACTTGATGTTTGTACTTGTAACATCTTGATAGTTCATGACCCTTCTGAGAACAAAACGAGCACGTCAAACTTGGATAGTATTCAGGTATCTGTGGTGTGAAAGCAGCCAGACACATAGTAGATCCTGAAACATTACAACCAGAGTTTCCAAAGAATGGGTCAATTGATTCTTCCAGCTTGATTGTATTCTCTTCTTCGCCGAAACCATCAAGGTTGATATATGTATTGCTACAATTATCAAAATCAATGTTGACCAACACTTGATTTCCTATCTTCATCAGAATCATAGATCTCAGACATCTCATCAAGTGTTACAGTAAGACCTTTGTTCCCAGTGTATTTTCTACGATATGGGAACTCGTTTGCAAAATGACCAAAACCTTTACACTTAAAGAACTGTGGAATATCCTCGTCATCAGCCACGTCAGCATCCCTGTTTTTAGGAGGAACGCAATTGTGAGGTTTATCTAACGACCTAGGTTTGTCTCTTGAAAACCATTTACTTCTATTCAATAGAAGATCCCTAAACTGTCTTGTGATCAAGGAGACTGATTTTTCAAGATCTTCATCCGAAAAATCACCCTCAGACTGATCATCCCCAGAGACATAAACATTTTTACTTTTATCAAGTAACTTAGTGTTCTTTTGTGCTTTAAGCGCAACATCCTTTCCGATTTTGGATGTATGCTCATGATCAAAGATCTTTAGCTTTCCAAACAATGTATTTCTGGAAAGATTATCAAGGTTATTTCCTCAATGATGGCATGCTTCTTAGACTCGTATCTAGATGTCAGCGATCTGAGAGTTTTCATCACAATGTCCTTTTCAGGAATAGTCTTACCCAATGCAAAAGATGCATTAACAATTTCAGACAATCTGTAATTAAACTCATCAAATGTATCTTCATCTGCCATTCGAAGGTTCAACCAATCGAAATTAAGGTTTTGAAGCCTAGATTCCTTTTCACCGGAGTTTCCTTCAAATACGGTTTCTAAGATATCCCAAACATCTTTAGACCTAGTGCAATTTGACACATGGTGTTGAATATTTGGGGTAATGGAAAGTATGATGGTATTCAAAACGTCGGAATTTTGATTTGCAGCAAGTATCTCGGCAGGATTATATTCACCAATATTCTTGGGAACGTTTACATCTCCAACTGCCACAACGGGAGCATCATAGCCATTAACAACATATACCCATGATTGAAAATCACGCGCTTGAAGAAAAGCTCGCATATGAATTTTCCACCATAAGTAATTAGAGCCATCGAAGAATGGTGGTACGTTAATAGAGATAGAACCTCTGTCCATAGAGTCAGATCGCTACAAACACAGACTTTTAAGGTCTTGAACGTGTCTTCCTGCTCTTATACTGATTGAAAAAGCGGGGGTCCAACAACATCACCCAATATTTCGCTTAGCAATCTGTATGGACAAACTCAAATATACTTTTAAGAGAATCAACAAGACTCAATCAATTAAAAGTGCATCAACGAGTTTATATCTCTTTCTCTTGATTTGATTTCCTCAAACAGAAACTGCAAGTACTAATCAAATACAAGGAATAACTTGGATAGTACCAAAAACCAATATCCAAAGATCAATCAATGACAATCAACAACCAAAGGTTGGATTACACTAATTGATGATCTAACGCACAACATGTATTATTTCAATTATAAAGATAAAACAATATAATGCGGAAACTGAAATAACACAGACACCAGAAATTTTGTTAACGGGAAACCGCAAATGCAGAAAAACCCCGGGACCTAGTCAAGATTGAACACACACTGTATTAAGCCGCTACAGACACTAGCCTTCTCCAAGATAACTTCAGACTAGAATGTAGTTGAACCCCAATCAGTCTCCCACAGATCCAAGGTATAGTTGTACTCCCTTCGTCTATGATCCCAGCAGGATACTGCGCACCTCATTCCCTTAGCTGATCTCACCCACAACTAAGAGTTGATATGACCCAAAATCGCAGGCTTTGACAATAAACAAATCTGTCTCACACAGATAAGTCTATCAAAGGATTAATCTGTCTCCCACAGAAAAACCCTAAAGTTTTTGTTCCGTCTTTTGATAATAATCAAGGTGAACAGGAACCAATTGATAATCCGATCTTATATTCCCGAAGAACATCCTAGATAAATCAATTACCTCACAACAATCTTAATCGTATGGTAGCGAAACAATATGTTGCGGAATCACAAACAATGAGAAGAATATGTTTGTGATTATTTTTTATTTCTTGCCTATCAGAGATATCAATCTCAAGCCAATCAATCTGATTGTACTCGTACGATAGAAGATGCAAGATCACATCACACAACTACGATAAAAGTAGTATCGGTTTGGCTTCACAATCCCAATGAAGTATTTAAGTCGTTCACCTGGTTTTAGAAGAAGAAAACCAAAGGTTAAAGGAGAAACGACTCTAGCACGCAAACTAGTATCACACGTGAGGTGTGGGGATTAGTTTTGCAGAGTTTCTAGATGTCCCCTTATATAATCTTTCAAATCAGGGTTTCGCCTTGGTCACAAAGAAAACAATATCCATCGTTAGATGAAAACCTGATTTAAATTCAAGTTAATATTTCTCAACCGTTAGATCGAAAACTTAGCTTGTTATACACAAATGAAATGAACGCTTCTAGGTTTGTTAACCGTACCCAAACGTGTACATTTTTGGTCCAACAATAGTTAACCAAAAGGTTAGCCATATGAGCATTTCATACAAACCATATTCTTTTTCACTGTAATTAGTTCAAATGACTCAAATGAACTAGTTAGAGAGTCGTTCAATTGCAAGGAAATCTTATGTACTACACAAGATACAATTGAAGCAAACATGATATGATCCACTCGAATCGGTTCATAAACTTTATAGCCACGGTTTGCAAATTGCATTCCTTAGTCTTTATAAGTTTAAGTTCAGAAATTATCTTCAGATATATAACCTTCTTAAGTTCGCACACTAGGTTCGCGGACTTAAGCAACCATGCAAAGTTTACAAACTCCAGTAGAAAATCTCGGCAAAGACTTTCCGCTGGTTCACGGACTGGGTTCGCGGACTTGTATTCAGACAACAAGTTTGTTAACTGCAATAGAATTTCTCGGGATGAGAAGTTCGGCAGTTCGGACTGAGTTCGCGGACTTGGCAACAATCCATTCTTCCGGTTTCTCTTGATCAACAAAGTTTGCAAACTTTGGTTCAAGGGATAAGACTTATGTACATATGTGTTTCCACAATAATACTTATGTCCATCATTGGTTATGTAAACATGGTCAAAGTGATTGAAACATACCATGACTTTCGTCACTAGGTAAAGATAAACATGGTCGATGTGAAACGCTTACCAACACATATTTCGAGATATAGATAGGCGAGATATACTCGGCTCGAAATACCAAATATGTATAATCTAAGTCTATATATAGCATACGACTTCTTGTCTCAAGAAGTAGGAGATAGAATAGATAGACTTTTGAGTGACAGATAAGTTTAAGTATTCACATACCTTTTTTCGAGAAGTTCCACCGGTTCCTTGAGTAGTTCTTCTTCTTGTATGATGAATCGCCATGAAGTCCTTGAGCTCAACTCCACTTTCTATCCTAGTCCGAGACTTAGCTATAGTAGACTAGAAATCAAGACTTATAATTTTGATCGCTAACATTGAAAAACATGCTTGAGAAAGAAACGCATGCGAGTTCGACCGAGCAATGCTCTAACAATCTCCCCCTTTGTCAATTTTAGTGATAAAACTATCAATACATATGGAATACAAAAAATAAAGAAACTTTAGTAGCTCCTATTCCACATGTCTAATCTTCAACATTTCTAGAAATCTTCGTCATTTCCAAGTACTCCAATGATCCAAAAGGTTGTAAGTTTAGCATCACCACCGTTGAAGATCCGTAGCTATAAAAATGAGAAAACATAGTTTTCGATCATTGTTATACATTGTCATAGTATTATTACACAACGTCAAAGTTCAATTGTATCACATCTTCAACAGTAATACTATGGTGATATGTATCACTCCCCCTTAGTCAATACTCCATCTTACATGGAAACCATTTCCCCTTACACAATGATACGAAAACCATATGTATTTGTAGTATGAACTTGTTGATGGTGGTTTTTAGCTTAGGGTTAAAATCGTAAAACCTTAGTCAGACAGTGACGTTACACTTGAGTAATAATGTCACCACTAGCACATTTATTAAACCATTCAACATGTTTGCGTAAAATTACCGGGGTACCTTTTTTTTTATGTAAATTCCATGCTCCACGGCAAAGCCCTCGATACTGACTGGCATCATCTCTACACATGCCAGCCGCGCATGCTAGCCAAACGTGCCAATCACGCGTGCCACATATTTTAAACTAGGGTTTCGACACGCTAAACCCTAATAGCCATATCTTCGCGCCAAAGGCATGCCAACCATGCCAGCCGCACCACCATGCCAATGGCATGCCATGCCAGCCACATCTCCGCGCCAAGGGCATGCCGACCATGCCAGCCGCACCACCGTGCCAATGGCATGCCATTCCATCCACAACTCCGCGCCAAAGGCATTCCAACCATTCCAGCCGCACCACCGTGCCAATGGCATGCCATGCCAGCCACATCTCCGCGCCAAAGGCATGCCAACCATGCCAGCCGCATTAACGTGCCAATGGCATGCCATGCCGGCCACATCTCCGCGCCAAAGGCATGCCAACCATGCCAGCCGCACCACCGTGCCAATGGCATGCCATGCCAGCCACATCTCCGCGCCAAAGGCATGCCAACCATGCAAGCCGCACCACCGTGCTAATGGCATGCCATGCCAGCCACATATCCGCGCCAAAGGCATGCCAACCATGCCAACCGCACCACCGTGCCAATGGCATGCCATGCCAGCCACATCTCCCGCAAAAGGCATGCCAACCATGCCATCCGCACCACTGTGCCAATGGCATGCATTCCAGCCACATCTCTGCGCCAAAGCTATACCAACCATGCCAGCCACACCTCCGCACAAAATCCATTCCGACCATGCCTCCATGCCGCTTGCTACCAAACGAAGGGTTGCAACAATCAACGGCCACCCTTCCTTCTGAGATGCAAATCTCAGCCGTCCAAGTTCGCCACCAAATGTGTGGCAACTTTTGACCCAATGCCAAGCCTTAATTTTGGCCGCGCCTAAACTATGCCAAAACCCTAATTTTGGTTGCGCCTAAAACTATGCCAAAATCCTAGCTTGGCCGCGCCTAAACCATGCCAAAGCCATGCCGGCTATGCCTCCATGCCGCTGGCTGCCAAACGAAGGGTTGCAACAATCAATAACCACCCTTCCTTCTGAGATGCAAATCTCAGCCGTCCAAGTTCGCCACCAAACGCGTGGCAACTTTCGGCCCAATGCCAAGCCCTAATTTTGGCCGCGCCTAAACTATGCCAAAACCCTAATTTTGGCAGCGCCTAAAACTATGCCAAAATCCTAGCTTGGCCGCGCCTAAACCATGCCAAAGGCATGCCGGCCATGCCTCCATGTCGCTGGCTGCCAAACGGAGGGTTGCAACAATCAACGGATACCCCTCCTTCTAAGACGCAAATCTCAGCCGTACAAGCTTGCCACCAAACCAAACTATTTGTGACAACCTCTTGGCTGCGATGCCAAAGTTCCACGGTTTGTACCAAACCTTAATTTGAGCCTCGTCAAGAGCATGCACGAGACGTAATGGCCATGCCTCCATGCCGCTGGCCGCCAAACGGAGGGTTACAACAATCAATGGCTACCCCTCCTTCTGAGACGCAAATCTCAGTCGTACAAGCTTGCCACCAAACCAAACTATTTGTGGAAACCTCTTGGCTGCGATGCCAAAGTTCCACGGTTTGTACCAAACCTTAATTTGGGCCTCGTCAAGAGCATGCACGAGACGTAATGTCCATGCCTCCATGTCGCTGGCCTCCAAACGGAGGGTTACAACAATTAATGGCTACCCCTCCTTCTGAGACGCAAATCTCAGCCGTACAAGCTTGCCACCAAACCAAACGATTTGTGGCAACCTCTTGGATGCGATGCCAAAGTTCCACGGTTTGTGCCAAACCCTAATTTGGGTCGCGCCAAGAGCATGCACGAGTTGTGCTGGCCATTCCTCCATGCCACTGGCCTCCAAATGGAGGGTTGCAACAATCAACGACCACCCCTCCTTCTGAGATGCAAATCTCAGCCGTACAAGCTTGCCACCAAATGACTTATGGCAATCTCTTGTCTACGCTTCCATCTCGTTGGCCATGACACACACTTATCTATTCCAATTCTTTGGTCACGGCACCAAACCATAATCAGCCATGCCAAGAGCATGCACAAGCCATGACAACACCATGGCCACGCCACTGGCTACCAAACGGAAGGTAACCACAATCAACGGCTAACCTTCTTCTCAAGATGCAAAATCTCGGCCGTCTAAGGTCACCACCGAACCGGAAAGCCTCTCAATATTAACTTGCAAAACAATAGCAGCATGCTACACGTTTTCCAAGAAAACATTCGAGACATCAAAACATGTCACAAAACTGGGGGATGCTCCTCGGGGTATTGGTCTGGCGGTTTACAGCGTGCGGCGTACACTACACCCGTTATAAGAAAGTGTCATAAGAGTGAGGCGGTTAGTAAATACAGGAAGTAATGGTGAAACGTTTCCTTCATTATGGAAACATCAATTCCAGGCGTTACCTGTCACCGCTTTCTTCCATTTACTCAACCGTTTCCACTTCTTACGAGATCAGGGTACGTTTTGTTGCGACTTGTATAAATAGGTCTCACCTATTTCCACCAAAGAACAAGTTTTGGTCAGGAGAATACAACACTCAGAAATCACTTGTTAGCTTTCCCATCTGTTAGCTTTCCACTTTCTGATACAAGTCGTCAAACAACTACTCCTCCGGAATCAACTATTCCGGTCTCAACACTCTCTTCGCTTCCCTCCCTAGACCAACCCTTCTCCTTCACTTTGTGACCGAAGCAAGTCTGGAACGGTCATTTCTTGGTTTAGGACGGATTTGTACGGATTGATCTCTCGAATCAAAGTACTCCCTTGCAGTACATTTTTTAGGGTTTAGAATCGTTTCTCACCCACACACTCGAAATTACCAAAATTAGCAGAAAATGTTTTCACCCTCAAACAATTGGAGACCACTGTGGGAGATTAATCACTCGGTTGCAATACCAATTTCAGATTACGCTTTTTAACTCCTACTCAGGAAGATGGTCGGTTTTAGGACTGAATCCGTGCCCCCAAGTTCCACTCAGGCGAATGGCAATGTTTCCTCTCCCAACGCAACATCCAACAACGCGATCGACAGAGAAATTCCAAGGCTGTACGATTTGGCACGGGTTCAGGAGATCCACACCAGGAATATGGATCTGATGAAAGAGGCGATTAATAGCATACTCGACTTCCTTATCAGCTGAACATCGGAGTTGAGTGACCCACATGTCCCGGAAACTCCGGAACTATGGACTAACGTCCCAAACGATCATTTCCAAGTCAACAGCTTCACTACCAATCAGAAACCAGTAGACCAGGAAGCGGCTTCATTGGTGGAAAGTTTATGTGAACTGCTACTTCTTTCAAGGGATCACCGGATGTAGACGTTCATTGCCATCAATCGAATAGCGTCAAACGCATCCCTGGTTCCTTCGCGTTTGGAAACGTCAAGAATGCCGGAGATGTCCATCAACAATGTCACGTTTACCAACGATGATATGATGGCAGAAGAAAGACACAACCGGGCCCTACACGTCACAGCCCGTATCAAGGATGTGGAATTCAAAAGGGCCCTCATCAACACAGGAGCATCCTCCAATGTCGTTACCCTCAGAACGCTCAGAACAGCTAGGGTGCGGCCAAGCGAAGTCGTGCGATAGTTCACTACGATGACCGATTTCAAAGGCAACCAAACCAGTGCGTATGGATACATTAACCTGAATTTATCAGTAGGACCGGTCCAGTCAAAGGTAAGGTTACCATATGATACTGGGAAGACCATGGCTCCACGACAACAGAATCATTCCTTCGACATATCACCAGTGCCTGAAAACCATGCTAAACGGAGAAGTCATCTGCATCTCTGCATCATTATCTCCCTATGCGCCGATCTGTGGCATGGAGATGTTTGAGCCGAGGAAGAGCCAGCGGGGCGCAACCAACGAAACTCACCACACTCCACTGCCAAAGTGGGCGTCAATTCAAGAAATCGATGGGCTTGCATCATTTCACAGAGAAACCCGATCTCACACTACGTATTCGAAAGGTAAGCGCACTAGTCTCCACCCGCCAAACCAGAGTTTGGCTCGCTCCCGTACCAAGCGAGAACGGGATTTTGTCATGAGTCATGATGAAAAGGGGAAAACCGTATATCAGTACCGTTGTTAGCAATTAACAGGGGAGACTACCACACAGTCTCTCCGCCCAGCAGAATGCAAACACAGTAACGAGCCGCAAGAGGAAGTACCGGATGCACCACGACAGCTACAGGACGGAACCAAATCTACCATGGATGAACTTAAGGTTGTCAATATCGGAGTGAGGAATCTCCGCGACCCGTCTCAATCGGCTCGAATCTATGCGGAGACGAACGCGCGAAGCTGGTAGACCTTCTCAAAGAATATCAAGACGTATTCGCATGGACATACGAGGAAATGCCTGCCTTGGACGAGAAGCTGGTCAATCACCATCTACACATAATACCCAGATCCAAGCCGGCCAAACAAGCCCCGAGACAGTTCAGGCACGATGTGGAAGAACATATCAAGATGGAGATTCAAAAGCTACTGGCTGCTGGTTTCATCAAACCCATTCACCATCCTACTTGGTTGGCCAACGTAGTTCCGGTAAAAAAGAAGAACGGCAAAATCAGGTGTTGTGTCGATTTTAGGGATCTGAACAAATGTTTCCCTAAAGAGGATTTTTCACTTCCTAACATTGACATGCTGGTGGACGCCACCAGTGGACACGGTATGTTCTCTTTCATGGACGGGTACAACGGCTACAATCAAATAAAGATGTACGAACACGACGCAAGTAAGACGTCTTTTCAAACTCCCCTCGGAAACTTTTACTATACTGTGATGCCCTTCGATTTGAAAAATGCTGGCACCACCTACCAACGCGCCATGACTACCATCTTTCACGACATGATGCACAAGAAAATCGAAGATTACGTAGGTGACATAGTGGTTAAATCAAAAACTCTGGCGTCCCATGCGGAGATTCTGCGATATGTATTTGAAAGGATTCGCGAGTAAAAACTGAAGATGAATCCATTGAAGTGTGATTTTGGTGTCTCTTCAGGTAAGTTCCTAGGTTTCCAGCTAACCGCCGAGGGAATTTAAGTCGACCCGGTCAAAACCCAAGCCATCTTCACAATGCCACCACCGGAACTGTGAAAGAACTCCAGAGTTTCATGGGTAAAATAAACTACATTTTCCGCTTTATACCGGGATTGATTAACTTGTTGGTACGTTTACCCCCTTATTGAAGAAAGGAGTGAACTTTGTATGGACCATGCTACAACAGGAGGCGTTTCGGAAGATTCAACAAATATCGTCTTCCCCAGCCATCATGAAGTCTCCCATACAAGGAAGACCGTTGTGCCTCTACATTTCTTTTAGTGACACTTCCGTAGGAGCTCTCCTCGCCCAAGAGGATGACGAAGGGATTGAACATCCCATATACTACTTCAGTCGAACTTTAAGAGATGCCGAACTCAGATGTCCTAAAGCAGAAAAGGCGTGCTTGTCCCTAGTTCACTCCATCCAGAAATTCAGACATTACCTGTTTTCCAACAAAGTGGTGATGAGATCTAAGTCTGATCCTGTGAAGTTCCTCCTCTCAAAACCGGTCCTGATAGGAAGGCCATCCAAATGGCTCCTCCAAATGTCAGAATTTGACATAACGTGCGCTTCCCCGAGAGGTATCAAAGGGAAAGCAGTTGCGGATTTTCTAGTAGCTTTCCCGGGAGAGAATACCACGACGCTATACGAGGACCTACCTGGAGATTTTCCGGAAATCTCTTTCATCAAAGAAGAAACGTGGCTACTATTTTTTGACGGCTCCGCCACCCCTAATAACGTACCGGAGGAGCAGGTGTGGTTCTAGTATCCCCGGCCGGTGAAGTCTCCTCGCACTCCTTCAAGCTAGAATTCCCTTGCACCAACAATTCAGCAGAATATGAAGCCTTTCTCATCAGAATGTCATTAGCTAAACAAGCTAGAGCCACTCGTCTGTAAATAAGAGGGGATTCTAAATTACTCGTCAACCATGTCAATGGAGTATACACACTGAAGAAAGTAACATTGGCCCCGTATAGAGCCGAGGCACAAAAGATACTAAATTACTTCGCCGACGCAACCATAACGCATGTTGGCCGCAACGGCAACAAACATGCTGATTGTCTAGTCACACTAGCATCAAAACTGCAAATTGAAGGTATTGAGGGAACCCTGACAATGAAGAGACGAACCGTGGATTCAACATGGATTTCGCAACCCGAGGAGGCTGAATCCGGCGACTGGAGAACACCGATTATCCAAGAGCTTAACAGCTCGCTTTCCCAGGGAAAGGTCAGTCTCAAAACATTACAAAATTTCTTCATGCTCCATGGAATGTTGTACCATCGGAACCCAGACGGTTCCTTGTCAAGATGCCTCGGAGAGGAAGAGGCACAACAACAACTCAACAATGGTAACACTCTATCGCCGTTTGCAACTCCTTGGCTACTACAGGCCAGAAATGGAGGCTCAATCTCGGTTGCTTCAAAGAACCTGTTTCAATTGTCAAGCACCGCTGCATCAATTGGAAGTCTTCAATATTGGACAGTCCGGGGACTGGAAGGAGCCATACATCAGTTACTTTCACGACGGCATACTCCCCACCTACAAGAAGGACGCAACCAAGGTAAAACAAAGGTCCAAGAGATTCATATTCCATGAAGGAATCTTATATCGTAAAAGCTTTGGAGGAAGTTTTCTATGGTGTTTGAACGAGGCAGAAATCCCGATCATGCTGAAAGAAATGCACGAAGGCGAACACCAAGGAAAACAGAAGTTATTTCTTCCGATACACGAGAAATACTACTGGCCAACCATGGAGGATGATGCACCTGTTTTTGTTCAGAGATGCTAAAAATGTCAAACCCACGGAAACCTTATCCATGTATCGTCGACTCCTCTGCACTCAATAAGCAGTTTGTGGCCCTTTTATAGATTGGGACTCGACATCATTGGAAAGATCAACCCTCCGTTTTCAAAACAGCACGAGTACATAGTAACGGCGACCGAGTATTTCACCAAATCGGTCGAGGCCACACCTTTACGAGGAACTACTAGAGCCACAATCGCGACGTTCATCAAGGAGTATATCATCTGCCGATTTGGCGTGCCTAAACATATCATCACCGACAATGGCACTCCTTTCTCCAACAAGCAAGTACGAGAATTACTTGAATAATATGGAATTAAGCAAGTTTTCTCCACCGTGTACTATTCCCAAGGAAACGGACAGGCTGAAAGCACTAACAAAACTTTGATCCGAATCCGCAGTCAGACAGTACACGATAATCCTCGGACATGGCACGAACAATTGCCAATTGTACTTTGGGCGTATCGGACATCACCAAGAAGTTCCACTGGTGCCTCTCCCTACTCCCTTGTCTACGGCGCATACGCCATCCTACCAGCAGAAGTTAAAATCCCATCAGCTAGGATTGCCGAAGCAAGCGAAGTTCGACGGCATGAAGCTGAATCATTAAGCGCCAGGGTAGCATAGTTGGACACTGTGGATTCCAGAAGATCCAGAGAGGAAGAACACACACAAGCGTACAAAATATAGGGTTTCTAGAGCATATAACAAAGCCGTGAAGCCTCGGTTTTTTCAAGTGGGAGATTTGGTACTGAAGACTGCCAAACACATCCAGCAAGACGCATCCGCACCAAAATTCTCCCCAAAATGGGAAGGGCCTTATATAGTCACGAAAGTGTATAACAACGGGTACTACAAGGTCATTAAAGAAGAAGAAAACTGGAAGCGGTCATCAACGGAAAGTGGCTCAAGGCATACTACGCCTGACCGTCACCTCACACCTCGCCATATCATAGCACGACTAGCAAGGAATCTTTCCGCTTCCTTTCACATCTCAGTTATCAAGTTTCTTTTCTTTTGTTTAATTGAAGCAAATCAATAAAATTATCTTATATCTTCAAAAAAAAAAAACCGATAAAAAAAAAAAAAAATACACGCTCGAGACCCAGAAAGAAACCAAACATCTCGCAACTACATAACTTAGAAAAGCCCATCCAACAGATTGTAGCTTCTCGAAAGCATCATCCTCAACCGGTTTTGATACCTTTCGGTCCTACTCTTCAAGTTCTGAATTGACTCTTCCACCTTCTGTGACTCCATGGCCAGAACCTTCTCCTCTTCCAAAATAGCATTTCCTGCAGGAACAACATCAACGAGGATACCGGCTCTTGTCTACGCTGCCAACTCTTTGGACATGGCACACACTTAAGCTATGCCAATTCTTTGGTCACGACACCAAACCCTAATCATCCACGCCAAGATCATGCGCAAGCCATGACAACACCATGGCCACGCCACTGGCTACTAAACGGAAGGTAACCACAATCAACGGCTAACCTTCCTCTCAAGATACAAAATCTCGGGCGTCGAAGGTCACCGCCGAACCGGAAAGCCTCTCAATTTTAACTTTCCAAATAATAGCAACATGCTACACGTTTTCCACGAAAACACTCGAGACATGAAAGCATGTCCCAAAACTGGGGGATGCTCATCAGGGTATTGGTCTGGCGGTTTACAGCGTGCGGCGTACACTATGCATGTTACAAGAAAGTGGCATAAGAGTGAGGCGGTTAGTAAATACAGGAAGTAATGGTGAAAAGTTTCCTTCATTATAGAAACATCAATTCCAGGCGTTACCCGTTACCCCTTTCTTCCATTTACTCAATTGTTTCCACTTCTTACGAGACCAAGGGTACATTTTGTTGCGACTTGTATAAATAGGTCTCACCTATTTCCACCAAAGAACAAGTTTTGGTCAGGAGAATACAACACTCAGAAACCACTTGTTAGCTTTCCCATCTGTTATCTTTCCACTTTCTGATACAAGTCGTCAAACAACTACTCTTCCCGAATCAACTATTCTGGTCTCAACACTCTCGTCGCTTCCCTCCCTAGACCAACCCTTCTCCTTCAATTTGTGACCGAAGCAAGTCTGGAACGGCCATTTCTTGGTTTAGGACGGATTTGTACAGATTGATCTCTCGAATCAAAGTACTCCCTTGCAGTACATTGTTTAGGGTTTAAACTCGTTTCTCACTCACACACTCGAAATTACCAAAATCAGCAGAAACTGTTTTCACCCTCAAACAGAACTACATATTAATTCTCCCCCTTTTTGTCAATAAAATTGGTAAAGGTACAAGAACGGGATCATAATGAAATTTTCGAGAGAGACATTTCATGACAAAAGGAAAAACACATACCAACTAATTTAGACGCAATCATAAAGCCGAAGTTAAATGCATTCATCAAGGAGTTTAAAGATACAAGATAACTCCTCTAACATTCCACAGCCGCACACCCCTCAAGATATGACCATTAAGCACAAGTTCAAAAGAACTCTCCCCCATTTGATGTCATTCCCGAAAGAACAACAAGAGCGACCTTAATTTCGAAAGAAAATAAGGATTTTTATTGGACACAAAGAAACATGAGAATGATTTCCTATATCCAAAAACTCAATCAAATTAATCACAAGTGAACACATGATTAGTTTAATCCGAATACGCAATCAAATTAAACACAAAAAGTGATCAATTCAGTTGATTATGGTCAACATAAAATAACTTATGGATACACGAAGATACTCAACTAGATTAATTACAAGAGAACCCATAATTAATCTAATTGGAATACACAACCAAACTAATCACAAAATTAATCAACTTAATTGTCATTTTTTTTGCTCGACATAAGAAAACTTACGGAGCAATAACTAAATAACCAAACAATATGATTAATTTAGTTCAATATGCTCGACATAACATATCTCACGGAACAAAAACTAAGCTCAAAAATCAACTTGGTTGTATACTGCTCCACATAAGATACATTACGGAGCCTCACAGTAATACATAAAATATGGATCAGAGATGATCAATTCTGCGGAATACACAAGGATTCATTGTATTTTCCACCACTATTTTCATAACGATATTAATAGACATAATCCTTGAAAACAAAAGATTTTAACCTATCTTCCATCAAATATTTGACAATATAGGCTTAACTTTTGTATTTGTCAAAAGTCCATTCATTCTTTTACCAGTATGTGAATACCGATCACGAACGACTTTACTTTTGACAAAGTATGGGACAAACATAGTTCACGGACGTAAACACCAATATCCCATAACAAATTGCAATATAACAAATCATAAAGATTAATACTGCAAAAAAATCATCTTCCAAATAGTTTTTAGAATTTAAACCAATAAACCTAAAAAAAGGAACAAGAAGATGAAAAATAATAGCTATGCATAGTCACAATCATTTCTATTCAAAGCACTAGTTATTCTTCCAACTAAACCAAAAAGAAGACATATTAGGCAACAATATCTTTGAGAAATTCTTTATCATTCCCGAACTCCTTGTTGCCAACAGCCATTGGAACATAAGGTTCATGAATATATGAGTTAATATCAAAAAACTGTCTTGGCTGATGATGTCGAACCAGGGATTTATGAATTTCCAAAGATCTTAAAACGCAAGCCTTTATTTCACGAATCTCGTTTCTCGCTTCCTGAAACTTATCAAGAACATCAGAAAACTTTTGAAAGTTAGAAGGAACGGCTCTTGGCTTTCTTGCATTCCTCCTTTTTCTTTTCAAGGAAGGAGTTACTGGAGATTTCTCTTTTTCCTTGATTGATGGCTTAACAATCATATTGACATCTTTTCCATCCAAAGACATGATGCTTGGAGAACAATTATAAACAACAGGTTTTTTGTGAGTGGAATTCACGTTCTCAACAAGCACTTTAAAGATATAAAGGATATCAGAGAGGAAAAAGGAATGTAGGGTTCGCAACCTTTAAACAGGTTCGTGGACGTCCAACTCTAAACCCTATAAAGAGTAAAATTGTCGATAATAACCCTTTCTTTTATTTTGATAGACAAACAACTAAGAAAAGAAGAAAAACTTTTCCTAAAGCCTGATTGGTACTCAACCTTGTCTCTTTTGATCAGGCACATAAGACAAGATTTACCAAACAACACAATCAATTGGTGTTGTGGTGAACAACAATTTGTCCACCATTTTCCTATAGAGAGGAATCCTCAGAATTTTGTCTATCAAAGCGATTTGACCATACCTTCTTCTCTAATGGTCTTATTTTGTCTTTGGAAACCAACTTCTTAAACGAAGATAAAATCCTACATACCTCAGCAGTCTTCTGAGCAAGTTTAAGCTTCCTTGCCAATCGATCAGCTTTTAGTTGAAGTTTGTTGGCGTGCCTCACTTGATGTTTGTACTTGTAACATCTTGATAGTTCATGACCTTTCTGAGAACAAAACGAGCATGTCAAACTTGGATAATATTCAGGCATCTGTGGTGCGAAAGCATCCAGACACATAGTAGATCCTGAAACATTACAAACAAAGTTTCCAAAGGATAGGTCAAGTGATTCTTCCCGCTTGATTGGATTCTCTTCTTCACCGAAACCATCAAGGTTGATATATGTATTGCTACAATTATCAAATCAATGTTTTCACATAGAAGACCAACACTTGATTTCCTATCTTTATCAGAATCATAGATCTGAGACATCTCATCAAGTGTTACAGCAAGACCTTTGTTCCTAGTGTATTTTCTACGATTTGGGCACTCGTTTGCAAAATGACCAAAACCTTTACACTTAAAGCACTATGGCATATCCTCGTCATCAGCCTCGTCAGCATCCCTGTTTTTAGAAGGAACGCGATTGTGAGGTTTATTTGATAACCTAGGTTTGTCTCTTGAAAACCGTTTACTTATCTTCAATAGAAGATCCCTAAACTTTCGTGTGATCAAGGAGACTGATTTGTCAAGATCTTCATCCGAAAAATCACCCTTAGACTGGTCATCCTCAGAGACACAAAAACTTTTACTTTTATCAAGTAATTTAGTGTTCTTATGTGCTTTAAAGGAAACATCCTTTCCGATTTTTGATGTATGCTCATGATCAAAGATATTTAGCTTTCCAACCAATGTATTTCTGGAAAGATTATCAAGGTTATTTCCCTCAACGATGGCATGCTTCTTAGACCCGTATCTAGGTGGCAGCGATCTGGGAATTTTCATTACAATGTCCTTTTCAGGAATTAGTCTTACCCAATGCAAAAGATGCATTAACAATTTCAGACACTCTGTGATTAGACTCATCAAATGTATCTTCATCTGCCATACGAAGGTTCTCCCAATCAGAATTAAGGTTTTGAAGCCTAGATTCTTTTTCACTGGAGTTACCTTCAAATACGGTTTCTAAGATATCCCAAGCATCTTCAGACCTAGTGAAATTTGACACATGGTGCTGAAGATTTGGGGTAATGGCATGTATGATAGCATTTAAACCGTCGGAATTTTTCTTTGCAGCAAGTATTTCGGCAGGACTGTAATCACCAATATTCTTGGGAACGTTTACATCTCCAACTGCCACAACGGGAGCATCATAGCCATTAACAACATACACCCATGACTGAAAATCACGCGCTTGAAGGAAACCTCGCATAGCAATTTTCCACCATAAGTAATTAGATCCATCGAAGACTGGTGGTACGTTAATTGAGCGTGTTTGCCTGCTCTGATACCAATTGAAAAAGTGGGGGTCTAACAACACCACCCAATATTTCGCTTAGCAATCTGTATGGACAAACTCGAATATACTTTTACGAGAATCAATAATATAATGCGGAAAGTGGGGGTCTAACAACACCACCCAATATCTCTAATTGATGATCTGACGCATAACCTGTATTATTTAAATTATAAAGATAAAATAATATAATGCGGAAATTGAAATAACACGGTGTTTGAGGGTAAAAACGGTTTCTGCTGATTTTGGTAATTTTGGGTGTGTGAGTGAGAAACGAATTTAAACCCTAAAAAATGTACTGCAAGGGAATACTTTATATTCGAGAGATCAATCTGTACAAATCCGGCCTAAACCAAGAAATGGCCGTTCCAGACTTGCTTCGGTCACAAAGTGAAGGAGAAGGGTTGGTTTTGGGGAGGGAAGCGAAGAAAGTGTTGAGACCAGAATAGTTGATTCTGGAAGAGTAGTTGTTTCACGACTTGTATCAGAAAGTGGGAAGCTAACAGATGGAAAGCTAGCAAATATTTTATGAGTGTTGTATCCTCCTGACTTGAACTTGCTGTTTGGTGGAAATAGGTAATGCTTATTTATACAAGTCGAAGTGAAACGTACTCTGGTCTCATTAAGAAATGGAAAACAGGTGAGTAAATGAGAGGAAGTGGTAACCGGTAACGCTTGGAATTGATGTTCCATAAAAAAAAGCGTTTCACCATTACTCCCTGTATTTACTAACCGCCTCATCCTTATGACACTTTCTTATAACGAGCGTAGTGTACGCCGCACGCTGTAAACCGCCAAACCAATACCCAATGAGCATCCCCCAGTTTGTGACATGTGTTGATGTCTTGAGTGTTATCGTGGAAAACATGTAGCATGTTGTTGTTTCCTGGAAAGTTGAGCTTGGGAGACTTGCCGGCTCGGTGGTGACTTTCAACGGTCGAGATTTTGCATCTTAAGAGGAAGGTAACCGTTGATTATTTCAACCTTTCGTTTGGTAGCCAGTGGCATGAAAGTATGATCAGTATGGCTTTAATATGGCCCAGTTTAGGCGCGGCCAAAAGTTAGGGTTTTGGCTTTGTTTAGGCGCGACTAAACTAGGGCCAAAGGTTGCCATGTGTTAGCTGGTAACCTTGGACGGCTAAGATCATCTTCTTAGATGAAAAAGTGGCCGTTGATTGTTGCAGGCCTTTTTCTTGGTAGCCGCATAGGGAAGGCCGGCATAGTATGGCGCAGCAAGGTGGTTGGCATGCCATTGGCACATGTGGCATGGCATGCCTTGGCGCGGTTTGGCATGGCCAAAACTATGATTTTGGGCCAAAGGTTACCATGCGTTGTTTGGCGACCTTGGACGGCTAGGATTTGCATCTAGGATGGAAGGGTGGCCGTTGATCGTCGCACGCCTTCATTTTGGTAGCCGCATGGGGAATGCCGACATGGTGGGGCCAAGGCCAATGGCGCGGATGGCTTGGGATAGTGGGGCCAAGGGTTTGGTACGGACGGATTGGCATGGTGGGGCAAAGGAAAGGTGCGGTTGGCTTGGCATGGTGGGGCCAAGGGTTTGGCATGCCATTGGCGCATGGTGCGGCTAACATGGTTGGGGCCAAGGCAAGGTGCGGTTGGCTTGGCATGGTGGGGACAAGGGTTTGGCATGCCATTGGCGCATGGTGCGGCTATCATGATTGGCATTCCTTGGCGCGGTAGACGTGGCTGGCATGGTTTTCCATTGGCACAGTGGTGCGGCTGGCATGGTTGGCATGCCTTGGCGCGGAGATGTGGCTGGAATGGTTGTCATGCCTTGGTGCGGAGATGTGGCTGGCATGGTTTGCCATTGGCACACTGGTGCGGCTGGCATGGTTGGCATGAATTGGCGCAGAGACGTGGCTGGCATGGTTTACCATTGGCACAGTGGTGCGGCTGGCATGCCTTGGCGCGGTAGCATGAGAATTAGGGTTTGGCATAGATGATGTCGGTCAATGTTAAGGGTTCTGCCGTGGAACATGATACATTAAAAAAAGGTACCCTGGTAATTCTTAGTAGGCATGCTGATCGATTCAATAAATATGCTAATGGTCATAGTGACGTCATGTCAGATGTATGTTTTTCCGATTTTAACCCTAAGCTAAAAACCACCATCAACATTAAGTCCCCTGCTTAGCTCGGAACATGAGCATTGTTGCGAGGTAAGCATAAGATGGTGACGGGAAAGGACAAAAATTGAAACGAAAAGTCGTGGAAAGATGGTCAGGAAGGTCCGACTAACCTTTTCGAGAGGTAAGGAGAGTCCACGATCCTCGTGTTTGGAGGCTTTGCGAAGATTCTATTCGTGGCGTAGACCATGAATTAGTGAGATGAAGATCGTCGGCTTAGTCTGGCTATGCATCACCTTGGCTGGGTTAGGGAACATCATGACGCTGGCTTGGCGAGTTGTCAGTGTTGGTGCGGCAAGTCATGGCGCGGACATCTTGGCATGATGGGGCCAAGGAAATGGCGCAGTTTGGTGAGGCAAAGCATGCGCGGACGGATTGGCATGTGGGGCCAAGGCATGGCGCGGTCCTGGAGAGGAAAGCATGGCAGACGGCTTGGCGTGGTGGGTCCAGGGAAATGGCGCGGACGGTCTTGGCATGGTGATTGGTCTTCCCGTGCCCGGTTTCCTCTTTTCCTTACTTGACTCAAATAGGAAGTCCTTTCCTTATTCAAACTCCCAAGTATCACGCTTATAAAAGGAGGGCCGGCCTCTCCTTTTACTTCACACCTATATTTTTTTTTATTCTGGTCGTGTGGTAACAGTAAAGCGGACGAGCGAATCCTAGGTATGTCTTCCAACACTTCCTCTTTAACTTACTTTTCTTGTTTTTGTGTTAATGCAAACCCTAGCTGTAAGCGTACCTTTTCATGAACTTGTAGAAATGTTGTCCTTATGCGTTGGTATGAATCCTAGCCGTAGGTATGCATTGAACAAACTTGCAGTAACATTTAGGCGTGAATACTATGGTGATGTTGGCCGCCTCAATTACCGTGCAAAGTAGGCATGCATGAGCTGGTAATTGTCATTCCCTTCCCGCGAAAACCTAGATTCTAGGGTTTACTCGTTTTCCTGGTGCGACCGTGTGTATGGTTCCCGTGGTGGGGGGCGCCTCCTCGGTCGGGCGCAAATTTCCCGCTGCAGGGTATGGTCTTGGCATGAGGTGGTGATGCAGGGTATGTCAGTCCCCATTTCTTTTCCTATGCGCATTATGACTTTGAAACAAATTGTCTTACGTACAGGATGGATCTCTTGTATCTGATAAAATAATTTCCATGCACTTTCCGTAATAATTTTTCTTCGTATTGTTCCATTGTAGTTATTACGAAGGTGGAAGTAGCGTGAGAGAATTTTCGTTAGAATGTCATTTGAGAAAAGTTTTGCCGTACCTAAAGATGTTGGAAATTCCAACCCAAACATAGATGATGAGTTCTTTACAACATCCGCCACGATTAGGAGAAATCATCCCAAGTATGTGTCGATTCTTCTGACTGGTACGGAAAGTGAAGGAGAGGCCCGGTCGGTTCGGCCAGGAGGTGTAATAAGATTTTGTCTTCAGAGGAAAGAGTATCATGCTTCTCCTATTGAATTTAAAATGTCCTTGAGTCCATTGCGTCCCTTTGAGAAATGGATGAGATTCATGATGAGCCAGGAGTGTGTAAAAGCCAGTTTGACCAAGGCGCAGATCATTGATGCTGTCGCGGCTTCCGCAGTGCTTCAAATTAGGAAAGATATTCCAGGCTTGGTTGCTTTTATTTCCAGATGGTGTCCAGACACTCAAACGTCCATATACAGGTGGGGTGAAATGACTATCTCCTTAGAGAGCGTGGCCGTGTTGCTGAACCTTCATGTAATAGGAAACCTCAATGTCATATTGTCTGCATATGAAGAAGAAATGTGCGCCGCTCTGGTTGCGAAACCAAAAGGATTCGTTCGGAAAGAAAATAAGACGAGGTGCTTCTATGGCTAGTGGGTGTCTCAGTGGTTTCCCGACGAGTTGGAGCCGAATCAGAAGAATAGTACGCTTCATGTCGCGGCGTTCTTGGCTCTTTGGTTATCCAGAGATATTTTCGATGACGGCTCGGGTAAGAAGGAGATAAGGCAGGAACTTATCAAGTTTGCCATAAAATTGGAAAAAGGTGTCGTTCTCCCTATTAGCGGCTTGTTTCTTGGTTCTCTGTACACACACTTGGATCAGCTGGTCACGGACATGTGCGCTTCAAATGGTTACATTAAAGTGGATTCGCATATTCATGCCACCTTTCTCCAAGCATGGTTGTGGGAGCACTTCGAAAGGTATGCTCCAAAACCGTTAGCCGTACTTCCCGAGTCTTAGGATTGCTCTAGGATACTGCGCTGGTCGAATATGCACCCAAAGATTGGTTCGAACCTAGTTGGATTCCTTGAAAACTCGCACACGGTCAATTTTCTTCCGTGGGCTCCGGTGCATGCGTCCATAACTCATATCAGTACCTTTTCTCCTGTTCCGAGCATGTCTTTGTCTTCTGATAAAGATGATATGAGTGTTGGAGATATGGTGTTCATGTGAAGCTGCACGCCCGGTTATGTGCCGTCTTTCTTTCGAGGATCTTGCAAAGAAGTCTCTTACAATATCGATAGGGAGGCTCGGCATATGGGTTTTGACCAAAGGGTCCCACTTGTTCGTCAGCCGGTTTTTCCAGAAGTCTCGTTGACAACTGTTCTCGATGTTATTGTTCTTGTGTCGGGTAAAAGTCTCCCTTTCCTGCTTGTAGAACGAAATCCATCAACAACCTCCAAATATAACATATTTTGGCAGGATGAGTTTCTCGTTTTCCATGGATTCGTGAATGATGTGGTAGAAAACCGTCGCGGTAAGCCTTCTCCTGCGGTTTTAGCGGAGCATCCACTGTTGAGGGATCCTTTTTCGCCCAAGCGAAAATCCATTTAGCCCGAATACAGATAGTCCCCAAGTGAATGAGCGAAGATCTAAAAGCCGTGCAGATGATTCCCAGTTAGTTTTTACAGCCCTACCGACTTTCAATTCGTTCAATATGCGGGTACGTGTGATTTTCCTCTTGACTTTAATTGGATCTTGTATATCCTTGTTTCTTTCCTGAGTGTCCGTCTTTGTATCTTGCCTAGGGTCTTAGCAGTGTGAACGCCTTTACCAAACTTGCAAGCAGTCAGAAAACACCGCTTCTCGAGACGGAGAGTGGCGGTGCTGAGCCTATCCGTGGATATGGGGAACCCGAGAAGGATGAAATCTCAGAGTTTAGTGATGGTGAGACTAGTTCTTCCGAAAACAATATTGAATCTTCCTCTAGCCAGTCTGAAAGCGAATCAGTGAGTCTCCCACATGTTTTTTTTTTCTCTTTGGAAAATATCTAATCCGTGATGTCATAGGGGGAAACCATTTCTGAAGATGGCCCTTCTGGGTGATACAACTTTGTCTCCAATTGTGGCAGCCGCACCGGGTGACCTTGGAATGGATGTTGATCGAGATGAAAACGTCGTTATGACTCAGACGATGGAGAGTACTCCAGTGGCCGCATGTGCAATTGTCGTCAGGAATCCCTTGTCGGTTGCTGATGTAGACGCGGACGCCACTTTCAACCCTCCATACCTAGTTCCTTATCTGGATCATATGTTGATCGGGGGATTTAGTGTGCCATCCAAACATGCGGCGCTATATACCAAGATATGGGAAATCTACGGACATATCGCCACGACCAAGAAGGTTCTAGTCGACTTCCGTTGGTTAAGCGTGTGGAGGGAGCTTTGTCTTCGATTGACGACATGTACAACGTGACCGGTAATACTGTTTCTGAGGATGTAATCTCGATCTGGAGGTTCCATCGTGATATGTGTGTAAACTTCGAGTTCAATGTTCCTTGGTTCGTTGAAGTTTTCTCTGAGGTTGAAAAGTTGCTGGTCGAAACAGCCGAAGGTCCTTCTGCGGATATGGTAAAGAAGCAGGAAGCGGAAGTCGAAAAATTGTCCAGGAAGCTGAAGTTGAAGAGGGCGTCTCTCCAAAGCACAAAGGAGTCTATTGCTAAGAAGAGCAAGCCATTGTTGAAAAACTTTCCTTGAATGTATTTCTGTCTTCTGAGCTTCTTATTTTTAGGTTATTTTTTTTTTTGAAAGGCAAATGAAACGCCTAATTTATGGTTTTGATTTCCTGGATTTTTGGGTTGATAGACAAATGTTACCGTGAGGGTTTTGGATTATTCTTTTGGAATGAATTGTTTTGGAATGGATTGTTTTGGGAATGATGTTGTCTTGGTTACGATTGCAAGTGACGCAAACATCCCAGAAAAACCATGGAAACGTGAGTGTTGCGTGTCGGTAGATGACATCGGGTGAAACATAACATGGCTATCGGTTTCATCATTCCCGTGAAAACTTGAAATAACAACCATGTATTTTGTCTAGGTAAGACTTACTCGGTTTTTCAAGTCTCTTTATGAAAACGGAATCTTCCGGGTGTAAGTCCGAGTTTTACGGGAGGCACCGCCGTGATTGTGAAAAGTCCCCAGTCGTCTCATCTGATAATCGAGTCGTCGATACCTGTTTGGATCTTCGCTTTTAACCTCTAGGCAGTCCTCAGTCATCCCTTGCCGTGTCAAGACTGATAATCGGTTCGTCTGGTAACTGAGTCGCCGATCCCTGAACGGATCGCATGCTTTTACCGCCTTGATGTCTAGGTCGAAGCATGAGATCGATGGTCGAAAATTGACATTATAACCGAAAGATCAATCTCCCACTTTGGTCCCCAATTGTTTGAGGGTGAAAACGGTTTCTGCTGATTTTGGTAATTTCGGGTGTGTGGGTGAGAAACGAATTTAAACCCTAAACAATGTACTGCAAGGGAGTACTTTAGATTCGAGAGATCAATCTGTATAAATCCGGCCTAAACTAAAAAATGGTCGTTCCAGTCTTGCTTCGGTCACAAAGTGAAGGAGAAGGGTTGGTTTTGGGGAGGGAAGCGAAGAAAGTGTTGGGACAAGAATAGTTGATTCTGGAAGAGTAGTTGTTTCACGACTTGTATCAGAAAGTGGGAAGCTAACAGATGGAAAGATAGCAAATGTTTTCTGAGTGTTGTATCCTTCTGACCTGAACTTGTTGTTCGGTGGAAATAGGTAATGCCTATTTATACATGTCGAAGTGAAACGTACGGGTCAGTAAATGGGAGGAGGTGGTAACCTGCAACGCTTGGAATTGTTGTTCCATAAAAGAAAGCGTTTCACCATTACTCCCTGGATTTACTAACCGCCTCATCCTTATGACACTTTCTTATAACGAGCGTAGTGTACGCCGCACGCTGTAAACCTCCAAACCAATACCCAATGAGCATCCCCCAGTTTGTGACATGTGTTGAGGTATCGAGTGTTTTCATGGAAAACATGTAGCATGTTGTTGTTGTCTGGCAAGTTGAGCTTGGGATACTTGCCGGCTCGGTGGTGACCTTCAACGGTCGAGATTTTGCATCTTAAGAGGAAGGTAGTCGTTGATTATTGCGACCTTTCGTTTGGTAGCCAGTGGCATGAAAGTATGATCAGTATGGGTTTAATATGGCCCAGTTTAGGCGCGGCCAAAAGTTAGGGTTTTGGCTTTGTTTAGGCGCGACCAAACTAGGGTCAAAGGTTGTCATGTGTTAGATGGTAACCTTGGACGGCTAGGATCTGCATCTTAGATGAAAAAGTGGTTGTTGATTGTTGCAGGCCTTCATTTTGGTAGCCGCATAGGGAAGGACAGTATGGTATGGAACGGCAAGGTGGTTGGCATGCCATTGGCACATGTGTCATGGCATGCCTTGGCGTGGTTCGGCATGGCCAAAACTAGGGTTTTGGGCCAAAGGTTACCATGCGTTGTTTGGCGACCTTGGAAGGCTAGTATTTGCATCTAGGATGGAAGGGTGGTCGTTGATCGTCGTACGCCTTCGTTTTGGTAGCCGCATGGGGAAGGTCGGCATGATGGGACCAAGGCCAATGGCGTGGATGGCTTGGCATAGTGGGGCCAAGGGTTTGGTACGGACGGCTTGGCATGGTGGGTCCAAGGCAAGGTGAGTTTGGCTTGGCATGATGGGGCCAAGGGTTTGGCATGCCATTGGCGCATGGTGCGGCTAGCATGGTTGGGGACAAGGCAAGGTGCGGTTGGCTTGGCATGGTGGGGCTAAGGGTTTGGCATGCCATTGGCGCATGGTGCGGCTAGCATGGTTGGCATGCCTTGGCGCGGTAGACGTGGCTGGCATGGTTTGCCATTGGCACAATGGTGCGGCTAGCATGGTTGGCATGCCTTGGCGAAGAGATGTGGCTGGAATGGTTTTCCATTGGCACAGTGGTGCGGCTGGCATGATTGGCATGCCTTGGCGCGGAGATGTGGCTGGCATGGTTTGCCATTGGCACAGTGGTGCGGCTGGCATGGTCGGGATGCTTTGGCGCGGTAGCATGAGAATTAGGGTTTGGCATAGATGATGTCAGTCAATGTTAAGGGTTCTGCCGTGGAACATGACACATACAAAAAAGGAACCTGGTAATTCTTACGTAGGCATGCTGATCGATTCAATAAATGTGCTAATGGTCATAGTGACGTCATGTCAGTTGTACGGTTTTACGATTTTAACCCTACGCTAAAAACCACCATCAACACACAGACACCAAAAATTTTGTTAACGAGGAAACCGCAAATGCATAAAAACCCCGGGACCTAGTTCAGATTGAACACACACTGTATTAAGCTGCTACAGACACTAGCCTACTCCAAGCAGACTTCGGACTGGACTGTAGTTGAACCCCAATCAGTCTCCCACTGATCCAAGGTACAGTTGTACTCCATACGTCTCTGATCCCAGCAGGATACTTTGCACTTGATTCCCTTAGCTGATCTCACCCACAACTAAGAGTTGTCTCGACCCAAAATCGCAGGCTTTGACAATAAACAAATCTGTCTCACACAGGCAAGTCTATCAAAGGATCAGTCTGTCTCCCACAGATAAACCCTAAAAGGTTTTGTTCTGTCTTTTGATAATAATCAAGGTGAACAGGAACCAATTGGTAATCCGGTCTTATATTCCCGAATAACTTTCTAGAGTTATCAATCACCTCACAACAATATTAATCGTATGGTAGTGAAACAAGATGTTGCGGAATCACAAACAATGAGACGAAGATGTTTGTGATTAGTTTTTATATCTTGCCTATCGGAGATATTAATCTCAATCCAATCAATCTGATTGTACTCATACGATAGAAGATGCAAGATCAGATCACACAACTACGATAAAAGTAGTATCGGTCTGGCTTCACAATCCCAATGAAGTCTTTAAGTCGTTAACCTGGTTTTAGAAGAATAAAACCATAGGTTAAAGGAGACCCGACTCTAGCACGCAAACCAGTATCACACGTAAGATGTGGGGAATAGTCTTGCACAGATACTAGAGTTCCCGTTATATAGTCTTTCAAATCAGGGTTTGCAATTAAGTTACCTTGGTAACAAAGCAATGAATATCCACGTTAGATGAAAACCTGATTTAGATTCAAGATAATATTTCTCAACCGTTAGATCGAAAACTTAGATTGTTACACACACTTGACAATGCACGCTTCTAGGTTTATTAACCGTCCCCAAACGTATGCACTTGTTGGTTCAACAATAGTTAACCAAAAGGTTATCCATATGAGCATTTCATATCAACCATGTTCTTATTCACCATAACTAGTTCAAATGAACTAGTTAGAGAGTTATTCAATTGCAAGGAAATCTCATGTACTACACAAGACACAATTGAAGCAAAGATGATTTGATTCACTTGAATCGGTTCATGAAATTTTATATCCACAGTTTGCAAACTGCATTTCTTAGTCTTTTTAAGTTTAAGTTCAGAAATAATCTTCAGATATATAACCTTCTCAAGTTCACAGACTAGGTTTAAGTTATCGGGCAGAGTTTACAAACTCCAGCAGAAATTCTCAGATATGAGAACTTCTCCGGTTCGCGGACTGGGTTCGCGGACTTAGTTTCACGCAAGTAGTTTGTCAACTCCAGCAGAAATTCTCGGGTTTGAGAACTTCGGTAGTTCGCGGACTGAGTTCGCAGACTTGGATCACGCCATTCTTCCGGTTCTTTTGATCAACAAATTTCGCAAACTTTGGTTCAAAGAATATGACTTATAAATACATGTGTTTCCACAACAATGCTTATGTCCACCATTGGTTATGTAATTTAAACTCTCATTTCAATCATTGAAACATTCTTAGAGGACGTTATATAGTTGTTACACCATTTATCGTCAAAGCAATTTTCAAGATGATTGAAACATATCATGACTTTTGTCACATGGTAAAGATAAACTTGGTTAAAGCGAAAAGCTTACCGACTCATATTTCGAGATATATATAGGCGAGGTATACTCGGCTCGAAATACCAAATGTGTATAATCAAAGTCTATATATATATCATACGACTTTTTTTCTCAAAGAGTAGGAGATAGAGTAGATAGACTTTTGAGTGATAGATAAGTTGAAGTATTCACATACCTTTTTGTCGAGAAGTTCTACCGGTTCCTTGAGTAGTTCTTATACTTGTATGATGAATCGCCATGAATTCCTTGAGCTCAACTAAACTTTTTATCCTAGTCTGAGACTTATCTATAATAGACTAGAAATCAAGACTTATAGTTTTGATTACTAACATTGACAAACATGCTTGAGATAGCAACGCATGCGAGTTCGACCGAGCAATGCTCTAACAATTTCTGCAATTCGTTCTTCTAGGTATTGTTATTTAACTTCAAGATCTGCTATCTTCCCTTCATGATTTGGCCTTATTTATTTAATCTCTGCAGCATGTTTGGCTTTCATTTCTACCAACTCTTAAGCATGTTTAGCTTTCAGAGTTTCTATCTGAACTGTCATATCATCATATTCTTTTTCAAGCAATTCAACTTTCCTCTTCATCCTTACTTAGTTAAGTATTCTTCAATTACAATATAATTCTCCCAGAAAATTGATGACAGTTGCACATAAGGAAATAAAATCTCAATAAGCATGAAAGTTCATCAAACAAGATGAACTCCTATAAGCAAAAAACAAAGAAGTCAAGAGTTCACCAAACATGATGAAATCTTATAAGAAAACAACAAGGTAAGTCATGAGTTCAGCAAACATAATGAACTTTATCTATATAAGCATGAAAAACACCTGAGAGTTCACCAAACAAGATGAACTCCTATAAGAAAAACAACTACGAAGTCTACAATTCATCAAAGAGGATGAAACTCTTAAAGGAATTAACTTTACCTCTCCAAATTGAGAAACATTCATTTCCAAAGTTTTGCAAATATTTTTGATATTTACACCTTGTAAACCTGGGACGGTAAAGGTTCTCGTAGTTTTTTTCTTGCACTTTCCACTGGGACATGAATCCTTTTGAATATTCAGCAAGACAAACCTGTAAGAAAACAATTATATTAGTTAATTATCAGCACCAACACTAGTTAAACAAGTTAGTTATAGTTATAATATATATATAGTTCATCATATATAAGAAAATTTAAATTGAATTTCATCTCACCAACAATTATATATAATATACTTCAGTAGACTCTCTTGCTACACTTTCTATGATATCCGTAGGTAGGTGAGGCTCTACCTACGGATTCTACATAATCAATGTACTTACTGTAGATGGATCTTCCATCACCAGTAGTAAGAAAAAGTGTTGACAACAGGAAAAGTTTCACCATTGTAACAAGATCTGCATTATGTGTTTTAGATTTAACCAACTCAAGGATCTTAGTTTTCATTTCTGTATTTCTTATTTCAGGTTCTTTATTTGCGGGTAGAGTGAATTCATTTGTTTTATAGAACCTTCAGTGTCTATAATCAGTTATACTCTTGGACTCTAGCAACGCATCTTCTATTCCTCCTTCTTCTTGGATACACAAAATTTCATACATTACTGAAAACTGTTTAGAAGAAGATCTTAGGATGTATGATGTTCACTCAGTTGTGGATTCAAATACACCCTCTTTCCCGGGAATTATTTTGGGTGTTTTCCATAGAATTTGACAAAATTTTACTGTCTTATTCCACTTTGAGGAAATAATAGTGTCTACTAAAAATACATGCATCACATTCCAAAATGGACTTTTTCTCAACAGTGTAATTTGTTGTGCATTTAAACCTTCTTCTTTCAGTTCTCTAATACTCTTAGCAAGTGAAATGAAAGTAGCAAAGTGTACCCCTGAACTTTATACTTGTCTCTTTACTAGCTTTTCCCCCATCCTCATCTATATAGAAAAAGGGAAAATTAATTACAAATGAACTCTGGACAAGAACCGTTTATGATAACAATATACACAATGAACTCTTGTTTTATAAGAACATGGAAACACTTTAACATTTTTCGATCATGACCAACAATTGATAGTTCATAAAACATGATGAACTCCTACAAGAAAACAATTAGAAAGTTCGTAATTCACTAACGGGGATGAACTAGATCTCCATAAGCACCATTAGCATATGATAGTTCACGAAACAAAATGAACTCCAATACAAAAACAAATACAAAGCACATAGTTCACTAAAAGAGATAAACCCCATCTCCATAAGCACGATTAGCACATGATAGTTCACGAAACAGGATGAAAACATACTACAAAACAAATAGAAAGCACAGAGTTCATCAAAAAGGATGCACTAGATCTCCATAAGCATGAGTAGCACATGATAGGTCACGAAACATGATGAACTCCAATAAGAAAATAAATAGAAAGCACAGAGTTCACTAAAAGAGATGAACTCTATATCTATAAGCACGACTAGCACATGATCGTTCACGAAACATGATGAACTCCTACTAGAAAACAAACAGAAAACACAAAGTTCATCAAAAAGGATGAACTCCATCTCCATAAGCATGACTAGCACATGATAATTCACTAAACAAGATGAACTCCTACTAGAAAACAAACAGAAAGCACACAGTACACCAAAAAGGATGAACTCCATCTCCATAAGCACGACTAGCACACGATAGTTCGCGAAACATGATGAACTCTTACGAGAAAACAAACATAAAGCACAAAGTTCACCAAAGAGGATGAACTCCATCCCCATAAGAACAACTAGCACACGGTAGTTCACGAAACAGAAAGAACAGAGTTCACCAAAGAGGATGAACTCCATCCCCATAGGATGAATAACACAGATGAACAAGACAGACGAAACACGATGAACATGCATTTGAAGATCAAAAATTAACTTTCCAATACTAGATCTGGAAATTAGGTTACAGTTACTTTTGAATCGTACCTCCGATTACTTCAATATCTTGCTCCGATTCTTCTCGAACTACAACTATTTATTTGTTTTTATCTGCTTTTCATTATGAATTCCTCTTTGATTTCCCCATTTATGGATTTTTTTTCGTTGTTTTTATGGTTGATTGTTTTGGATGAACTTGATTATAGTAGTTATTTAGATTGTTTCTGAAAGAATATTAAAGTTTTGATTACTTAATTTGATTGTATTCAGAGTTTCTCTCTGAACCTGAAATAAAATTGAAAAAGTTTTTTAAGAATTCTTTTTCTCTGCCCTCTCTCAATTCTTTTTCTTTCTAACTATATTTTGTATGTCTATTCTAAATGTTCTTCTAAGATTCTCTAAATTTGATCGTTAGGTTACTCCAACGGTCACTTTGGATCGGAACTTCACCGGAACTTCATCGCATCTCTGAAACTTCATTCTCATTAGTAAAGTAAGCTACTTCTACAAATTTTTACGAAGACCTTTGTTACTTTAGAGCTACTTGATACAGAGACACAAAGAATACTATCGAAATTTGTTCTAAGACACCCAAGACTCAAGAATCCTACAAATTCGATTGTTCTAAGACACCTTGCTTGCATAAGCCACCAAAGACACCAAAGATCACCGGGATAGATATTTGGGGGAACAAGGTCTTAATTGAGTTAACTGACAGAACCCTAGAATTTGCATTTAATGTTCCAAATTCACATTCACATGAATGAATTCAATACTATGTCATCGACATTCATGTACAAAAAGAAAATGGGTCTCAACCGCTGGTAACTTCTCAACCCCTGCTTCTGTGATTCTAGCAACCGCCGGGGAGGTATTAAAGGGTCATACAGTTTCAGCAGGAAGTGTATCACCATTTTGTCGCCCATAAAGTATTTGAGGAAAATCCTGAACTACCTGTGCTCTATCACAGGTCTTGTATTCGGCTTACATATTCTCTTTCTGGCATCCTTAGGATGCAGTTACCTCCTTCATCATCACTGGATTCTCCATCTTTTTCAGATGTAGTTACTCCCTTAGATGATTCAACTTTACATTATCATTTTAGGATCTTTGATGGTTTCCGAGATGGGATTAGAGGTAGAGGCTTCACTCGTGGTTCACTCATTAGCCATATTCATGATCGACATTTTGATTCAGCTGAGATCTGTTGGAGAAAATGAGTTATTTAATAAATGGATTTTTGGTCTTGGTGTGGTTTGATCTCATGACCTAAGGGTCTAAGGATACTCACTCATTTTTGAGTGAATGAAATGGAACCTTTAGTCCCACATTGTGGAAAACTAAAGAGGTTCTCCACTATATAACCATGTGCTCATGGATATGTTGTAAAACAATGTGGGTGGAGCGGGTGGGGCCAAAAATACATGTTTCGACCCATGCCCATGCGCGTATACCATGCACCAAGTTCCTCTTCTACTCGTATTTATTTTTGGTGAATTTTTATTTAGGAAATTAATTCCAAAAATATTTTCTTAAGAGTTTTATTTGTGGGAAATTCCTTTTACGAGTTTTACTTGTTTTTGAAGAAAACCAAAACCTAACTTGATTTGCAAGTATCTCATCCTATAAATATGACTCGAAATTCTGTTTTCAAAATATACAAGCAGCGACTATCTCTAGGTCTACTTTTCTTCTTCATCTTCTTGTTTTTTTTGCGGCGTTTTACTTTCATCCCTGTTGCTGAGTTCAAGAGTGGGTAACTTGTGTTGTGCTAACTCAAGTTATATCGGGCAGTCTTATCATGGACACATCTTCACACGTTGGGGTTTAGCATTACTTCATAGTATACCCGCGAACTAATGTGTTAAGGACAGCTTGTTGAACCTGTGATTCTGCCCTCAACAATTTGTTCGTGGTAGAGTTATTTGATACGGTTCTTTATATTTGTTGTTTGATACATATGACGTTTATTCTATTGTTGCAAGATTCCAACAATCTTAACACATTAGTATTCCTTGTAACAATGGGAAAGAACGACGTTTAAAGACCACAGAAGTTTAACGGAAAGGATTTCAAGAGATGGCAATCCAAGATGTTATTTTATCTAAGCCATCATGAACTGGATTATGTACTTGTTCCACATGATGAATTGATGAATGCTGAAGGTTTAACTGAGGAGGCGATCGACTATAACAAGAGGTATAATTTTCTGGCGAAAAATCATATCATTAATGGTTTGGAAGATGCGATGTATGATTTTTACAATGCTAAAGAAAATTTCAGTGCTTATGATTTGTGGACTGCGTTAGAAGCAAAGTATCAAGCGGAGACTGCAGGGAGCAAGAAATTTCTGGTGGCGAAGTTTATGGACTTCAAGATGACAAATGATAAGCCTGTTTTTGATCAATTCCTCGAATTTCAACAGATCATTAATGAGATTCTTGCTGAAGGTATGGTCATTGATGAGACGTTTCAAGTATCTGCGGTAATTGAGAAGTTACCATCTTCTTGGTCTGAGTATAAGAAAAATCTAAGACATGAAACTGGCGAGATCAACATGGTTGAATTAGGAAAGAAAATTCAAGTGGAAGAGATGTTGTGCACCTAGGACAAGAATGTGTCTTCTGCAAGGGACATGAGTAACAAAGCTCATATGACTGAACACAGATCTTCCAAAGCTGGAAAAGGTGAGAGTAACAATCGTAACTCTAAGCGTGGTCCTCCCAAGAAAGGTATGTTTCGAAAACCAGAGTCTAGCATTACTAAAATTAAGGGTGCTTGTTATGCGTGTGGAGTTACTGGCCATATGGAAGTTCATTTTAGACATCGTAAGGACAAGAAGGATAATGCTAATTTGGTTGAAAAGAACAAGGACGAGTTTTCTGCTGTAGTGTCTGAAGTTAATTTGGTGACCAATGTGATGGACTGGTGGGTAGACTCTGGAGCTACCAAGCATGTTTGTGGGAACATAGACCTGTTCACCTCCTACCAGAGGGTAGGGGAAGGCGATAAACTCTATATGGGTAACTCATCTGCATCAGAGGTTGCAGGAAAAGGAAAGGTCGGTCTGAAGTTCACATCTGGCAAGACTCTCACATTGAATGAAGTTCTTCATGTTCCAGACATCTGCAAAAATCTTGTTTCTTATTCTGTTTTAGATGATAAAGATTTTAAAATTTTAATTGAGTCTGGAAAACTTATAGTAACTAAGGGAAATGATTATGTGGGTAAGGGTTATAAGACTGGGGGTCTATATAAACTTAATGTAACCTGTCATGAAGTGAAGTTGAATGATTCTTCTGCTTACATGTGTGTGTCATCGAATATTTGGAATGGTAGACTTGGTCATGTAAATTACAAATCAATGCATAAACTGGCTAGCATAGGCTGCATACCCAAATTCACTTTAGATAAAAGTCATAAGTGTGAGATTTGCGTCGAATCTAAGCATGCTAAGAAATCATTCAGTAAGAATGTCCAGAGAAACACTAAACCCTTAGAGTTAATCCATTCAGACTTAGTTGCCATGAAGTCAGTTCAAACTAGAGGTGGTAAGAAATGGTTTGTCACTTTTATAGATGATTGTACGAGGTACTGTCATGTTTATTTGCTTAGAGGTAAGGACGATGCCTTAGAAGTCTTTAAGATATATAAAAGTGAAGTTGAAAACCAATTGAATGCTACCATTAAAACTTTTAGGTCTGACCGTGGTGGTGAATATGAAATTCCTATTGGAAATTTCTGTGAAGAACATGGCATAATACATGAAACTACAGCCCCTTATTCACCTCAATCCAATGGTGTAGCTGAACGTAAGAACCGTACCCTTAAGGATATGATGAATTCCATGTTAATTAGTTCAGGATTACCTTCGGATTTGTGGGGGGAGGCTATCCTCTCAGCCAATTATATCCTGAACAGAGTACCCTTTAAAGTATCAGATAAAACTCCATATGAGTTATGGAAAGGTAGACAACCATCTTATGCTTACTGCAAAGTGTGGGTGTGCTTGGAAAAGGTGGCCATCCCTCCTCCTAAGACAACTAAGATAGGACCCAAAACCGTTGATTGTGTTTTTATAGGGTATCCTGAGCATTCTAGTGCTCATAGGTTTATGGTTGTGAGTTCTGAAATTTCTGACATAGGGTTGAATACTATCATGGAGTCTAGGGATGTTGAGTTCTTTGAGAATTTATTTCCTATGAAACGTGATTCTCAAAAGAGATGTTTAGATGATCCCATAGAATTTCCGTCAATCAGTCAGTCATTACCTCTAGAGGAAGATGAACCAGAAATAGAACCTAGAAGAGGTAAAAGGGTTAAAACTAAGAAAACTTATCCTGGTTGCATTATATACCTAGACGAGTCTGATCCTCAGACTTACAAAGAATCCATGTGATGAGTGCCAAATATTGTATATATTTGTCCCTTTTTATTGGCATTTAACTCATCTTTTGTGCATTAATTCTACATTTTATCCCATATTCTGTATTTTAATTGTTTTCAAGTATAAATACTTTTCTTAATTAATTTTGCATTTTTAGGTAATAAATAAAGACTAGATGAGTTGTGGAGCGAAAAGAGCAAAGATACGGGAAAAAGACGACGGAAACTCTAGCGGAAAAGAAGTGAAGAATGTGGTATGGAAGAATCAAAGATGAAAATGGGCTTAAAGAGGAAGAATTTGTTCTTAAAGAAGAAGTGGGCTCAAGATTGTCTAAGCCCAAACCCAAACCCATTTCCTAAGCCTAAAATCCAAACCCAAACCCGTTTCTCTTCTTAACCGTCAGATTGGATCCATTCCATCATCTAACGGTCGCTTCATCAGAGTTCATCGAGCTTTGATGTTCCTGTATAACACTATAGCACCTAACTCCATCTTGGACCGTCAATTTTGATGTATCCCACATCCAACGGTCGCTCCATACCCATCTCCATCGCGCCGTTGGATTAATCCATAATCTTCTCATCCGACGTCTTTCACAAGCAGAACATCGAGCTTTGATGATTCCGTCTAACATCCAAGCATCTAATACCTATACACCCAAACCAAACAAACCCTAAGAAAACTATATCGGGTTTTCTTTCATCTCTTCCTTCCGCACCAACAGCTCCTCCCCCAACTCTCTGCCACCACCACAACCACCACCATCTCTTCTCAAACACCACCAACCCTAATCCCATCATTTTCCCTTCTCTTTAGCCACCTATTTTCCCAATTTCTACACGTTTTCTCTCTAAAACCCTAGCATGTAAAATTGGTAAACTAGGTCGAAATCGAGTGAAATTGAAGGCATGGGTAGCATCAGGAGAAGAAATAGAAGATTGGGTCGATGCACTTGAGAGTTTTCAGAGATTAGGTAAACCTAATTCCAATCTTTATGAAACCCTAATTTTCTGTTTTTTTTTTTTGGAAAACTTGTGCATGTATAAATAGATGCTTTGGGATGTTGTAAGGGATATGCCCGGATTAGCCGGTGCACCAAGATGTAGTATTTAGGTTTATTTTTCAGTTCTTATAATGTTCTAATTTTCTAACTAGGGATTAAATGAAGCTCTTAATCTAATATTAGATAATTTTGGTTATGAATTTGTTCTTGTTGTGCTTAACTGCTTAAGGATAGATTTAATCTTTGTGCTACAACATATTACTTTCACCTTGTTTGTCATGCAACCTAGGTAGTTGGAACAATTCTATGTTGTTGTGCTGCAACTCATGCTTAAATGAATTGATTTATCTTTTGAATAGTTGTGCTTTAATCAGACAATTATTACTTAGGATAAATACTTTAGTTGTGATTAGTCATCCATCTTCATATCACCTTGAATAAGCGGAAGACACGAATCCTCACCGCTATTCATTAAAAGGACAAGAGTAATATCCATAACTGAATTATCTAGTGCAGGTTAAGCAGTGGATTCGACTGCCCTAGTGATTTCTAATTGCATTCTAATATTGTTTGTGTAGTATAATCATTCATCTAGCCGTATCGTCAAACAAAACCCCCTATTTGTGTTACTTCTTGTTCTGAAATCAGTTGTGGTGAGACCATAGATTCAACTACACACACCAAGTCCCTGAGGACAAACCCCTTCTTACCTCACTCTCTACAACTGACCCTGTATACTTGCAGGTCTAAGTTGTAGGTTCTTTTAAAACCACACCACCATGACTTGTCCTGAAGCTCCGTGGTGGAAAGAAGCTGCAATTAGTAAAATGGATTCCATTCGAGAAAATGATACTTTTGAACCTGTAGATTTACCTCCAGGGTCTAAGGCCATAGGTTGTAAATGGATTTTCAAGAGAAAACATAATATAATGGAACTATTGAAAAGTACAAGTCTAGGTTGGTAGCAAAAGTCTATAAACAGATATAAGGTATAGATTTCTTTGATACATATTCACCAGTGAGTAGAATTAGCTCCATTAGGATGTTAATTTCTATAGATTCTGTCCATAACCTAGAGATACATCAAATGGATGTAAAGACAACGTTTTTGAATGGTGATTTAGATGAAGAAATCTATATGGAACAACCCGAAGGCTTTATAGTTAAAGGTTGTGAAAATAAAGTTTGTAAACTGAAGAAATCTTTGTATGGATTGAAACAAGCACCTAAATAGTGGCATGAGAAATTTGATCATGTGATGATTTCTAGTGGTTTTAGAATTAATGAATCTGATAAGTGTGTTTATACTAAACTTGTCAAGGATGCCTGTGTGATTGTATGCTTGTATGTTGATGATATGCTTATACTAGGTACAATCATGGATGTTATTAATACCACAAAGAAACTGTTGAATAAGAACTTTGACATGAAAGACTTAGGCACCGCTGATGTCATATTAGGGGTGAAGATTGGAAAAACTTCTAATGGTTATAGTCTGAGTCAGTCTCATTATGTTGAATCCATACTTAAGAAATATAATCAGTTTGATTGTAAACCTGTTTGCAATCCATATGATTCTTCTTGCAAACTCATGAAGAATAAGGGTGTAGGTGTTAACCAACTTGAATACTCGAGAGTCATAGGAAGTCTGATGTATTTGATGAATTGTACGAGACCAGACATTGCTTATACTGTGAGTAGGTTAAGCAGGTATACTTGTAATCCAGGGCAGAAACATTGGGATGCACTTATTAGAGTGCTAAAGTACTTGAAGTACACAATGACCTTTTGTTTGAATTACGAAGGGTATCCGGCCGTCCTTGAGGTATTTTGCGATGCAAACTGGATAGCAGACTCAGAGGAGTCTAAGTCTACAAGTGGATATGTATTCATTCTAGCAGGTGCGTATGTATCTTGGAAGAGTTCCAAACAAACATGTATAGCTCGCTCAACTATGGAGTCGGAGTTTATTGAGTTAGATAAAGAAGGAGAGGAGGCCGAATGGCTAAGAAACTTTTTAGAAGATATTCCTCTCTGGCATAGGCATGTGCCAGCTATATCTATACATTGTGACAGCAAATCTGCAATAGGTAGAGCTAAGAATAGCTTCTACAATGGAAAGTCTATACATATGCATAGAAGACGTTATTATTTGAAATTACTAATCTCAACAGGCGTTATTTCCATAGATTGGACAAGGTCCAAGGAGAATATCACGACCCTTTGACGAAAGGTTTGTCCAAGGAGATAGTTATTAAAGCATCGAAGGGGATGGGGCTAAGGCTCAAATAATTAAACTTGCCATGAAGGATACTCAACCTTGCTGACTGGAGATCCCAAGATCAAGGTTTCGAATAAGACAACTAATTTGTGGTGGGTAAAGGTAAACACTATCAGAGAATTTCATTCTCTGTCCCTTCCCTATGGTGTTGATGTGATAGTGTGACTGCATGTGGAGGATGAATTTTAATTAAGTCTTAATGAGTTCTATAGTTTCAATTTAAGATTGAAGAGGGGTGTAGCAGTAAACACTCTTGATGGAACTCACCTATCTGAATGAGGAAGTAGGTCGTTTCCTATGAGAATGGAGCTGATTCTCTAGAGCATTCTGAGAAACGGGATATGTCCAGGGCCAAAATGGACAAAACGGCACGAACTTAGCAACACTTGGAGGATATCATGCGTGGATGTTATTAGCATTACACCAAATGCCAGCAGTTCAAGATATCGCGTTCACTGTCTAGCTAGTAGTTCCGATAACTTCTCACTAAGCAAGGTTCAAGACCTCATGGACACCTTTACCTAAATGGTATTTTCCGTACTCTGATTTTTCGTTATTTACCGAGATTTCATTCATGTGGGAGATTGTTGGAGAAAATGAGTTATTTAATAAATGGATTTTTGGTCTTGGTGTGGTTTGATCTCATGACCTAAGGGTCTAAGGATACTCACTCATTTTTGAGTGAATGAAATGGAACCTTTAGTCCCACATTGTGGAAAACTAAAGAGGTGCTCCACTATATAACCATGTGCTCATGGATATGTTGTAAAACAATGTGGGTGGAGCGGGTGAGGCCAAAAATACATGTTTCGACCCATGCCCATGCGCGTATACCATGCACCAAGTTCGTCTTCTACTCGTATTTATTTTTGGCGAATTTTTCTTTAGGAAATTAATTACAAAAATATTTTCTTAAGAGTTTTATTTGTGGGAAATTCCTTTAACGAGTTTTACTTGTGTTTGAAGAAAACCGAAACCTAACTTGATTTGCAAGTATCTCATCCTATAAATATGACTCGAAATTCTGTTTTAAAAATACACAAGAAGCGACTATCTCTAGGTCTACTTTTCTTCTTCATCTTCTTGTTTTTTGTGCGGCGTTTTACTTTCATCCATGTTGCTGAGTTCAAGAGTGGGTAACTTGCGTTGTGCTAAATCAAGTTATATCGGGCAGTATTATCCTGGACACATCTTCGCACGTTGGGGTTTAGCATTACTTCAGAGTATACTCGCGAACTAATGTGTTAAGGACAGCTTGTTGAACCTGTGATTCTGCCCTCATCAATTTGTTCGTGGTAGAGTTGTTTGATACGGTTCTTTATATTTGTTATTTGATACATCTGACGTTTCTTCTATTGATACATCTGTGATTCTAGCAGGAAGTGTATCACCATTTTGTCTCCCATAAAGTATTTGAGGAAAATCCTGAACTACCTGTGCTCTATCACATGTCTTGTATTCGGCTTAAATATTCTCTTTCTGGCATCCTTAGGATGCAGTTACCTCCTTCATCATCCCTGGATTCTCCATATTTTTCAGATGCAGTTAATCCCTTAGGTGATTCAACTTTCCATTGTCCTTTTAGGATCTTTGATGGTTGCCGAGATGGGGTTAGAGATAGAGGCTTCACTCGTGGTTCACTCATTAGCCATATTCATGATCGACATTTTGCTTCAACTGAGATCAAGGGTGACTGTAGAGAACGTATTGGTAATAATGCTGACATTTATGATGCTTGGGAGGTTGGACTAAGACAGCTGCAAATGTGTCTGTGCAGTGAATACGTGCACCTTCGTGCATGGAGTCGTCCCTGTCGTGAACACATTGATACTATTGCAGGTCCCCTTGATGGCAATAATGCAAATTTCTTGATTTATGGCATTGTGAAACCTTGCGTGGGTTCCCTAGATGCAAGCATTGCAGCTGTTGAAGTAGAAGAGAATGGATTGACCTTGGAATTGCTGGATACAATTTTTAAAAAACAGATCATGACAACTACCAGCATTCCTCCACCGTGCAGTCTCAGCTTTTCCCAAACCTTGAAATCATCTTTAGACAAGATATTGGCTAAGCCTACAGATTTAACATCATGGATTCATTTGTTGCTCTTGCCCATCTGTACTCTAACTTTATACACCCCCAAGAATGGCAATGAAAGGAGGTCTGGTAATAGAAAGGGACTACATGCTGCAAGTATAAATCAGCCTTTGATTCAGTGGAGGGAGACAAATGGCTGCCTAAACTTAGCTCAGAAATTGCTTGTTCCATATAAACAAGAGTGAAGACAAGCCAATCACGGCGCTAAAAGGAAAAAATCCAATCTGCAGGCTTGTAAGAGAAAGTTAAGCTCGGGACACTACGCTGCTGCCATACGCGTTATCTCTTCTAATGTTGTCGCCCCTTCCACACCGGACACACTCCATGAACTGAGGCTTAAACACCCTCAAGATTCCCCCCCACCCCCACCCCATGCTTTCCTTCAAAATCCATCAACGGGGCGGCTGTTTATGTGGATGCTAAAGCTGTCTTAGGCGCGATTATGGGCTTCCCCCGAGAGAGTTCTTGTGGCAGGGAAGGTTTGAGAGCTCAATACTTGACATATGCTCTTAGTGGCATCGCGGCAGCAGTAGCAGATGACCTCCTAGCGCCTATAGCCGATGTGGTTAACCATTAACTTGCCTGCCCTCCTAGTGGATACTTGACAGAGCTCAATACTTGACAGATGATCTTAGTAGCTCTTAGTGGATACTTGCCTGCCAACCATTAACTCCGGTGTGGTTGGCAGGCAAGTATCCGGCTGTCTTGGGAGAGTTTATGGCTAGCGCCCCATTAACTCCTTTGCTCAAGCCTGGTGGGGGATTGAGGCCAATTGCAGTTGGTATTGTTTGAAGGAGGATATGCTCTAAGTTGGCAGCAACTTTGGTGGTTAAGGAAATTGCCTCATACTTAGGCAATCATCAACTCAGAGTGGGCATCCCTGTGGAGGAGTATCCATTCTTCACTCGGCCAATAGGTTACTTGAGAAGAAAGGGGGACGAGACAACATGACCATGATGTTAGTTGATTTCACCAATGCTTTTAATTTAGTGGACATGACCACTATGATCAAGGAAGTATAGAGAAAATGCCCAAGTATTGCGAGGTGGATGGAGTTTTTTTATGCTCAGCCCGCGAGACTTTACTACAACGAATTCACTCTATTTTCGGCCATGAGATTTCAGCAAGGTGACCCTTTAGGTCCCTTATTATTTGCACTCACATTACATCCGCTTGTATGTATGATTTCTTCGGAATGCAAGCTTGACCTACAAGCGTGGTATTTGGATGATGGCACATTGGTAGGCGATACATTGGAAGTGTCGAAGGCATTGAGCATCATTCAGTCTGAAGGTGGCAGTAGAGGGCTTCATCTAAACATCAAGAAAACCGATATTTTCTGGCCTGTTGTTGACCCTAGGATTTTAGTAGGTAATGTGATTCCGGCTGACATCGGTAGGCCGTCTAGAGGGGTCAAACTGTTGGGTGGACCAGTTAGCTTAGACCTTCAGTTCTGCAGCGATATAGTTCAGGATAGAGTGGACAAAAAAATCTATCTAATGGACACTGTGAAGAAACTACAAGATCCTCAGAGTGATCTTCTACTGTTACGAAGCTGTTCCGGGGTGTCCAGATTATATTTTGCTATGAGAACTACCAACTCTCTGGCTTTGCTTCAAGCTAAATCCCTTTTTGATCAGCGTTTGTTTCAATTTTTGAGACACATTGTCACTAGAGATGGAGCAGGCTTCGGACCCCTCCAACAGCGTTTTTACACCTTTCCGATGAAAGAAGGCGGTCTTGGTGTTTACACCATGGAAGATACAAGCCACTATTGTTATATAGCCTCTTGTTTCCAGACTAGGGGTTTACAAGAGACCATGCTTAATGTATCCTCCACTGATGTTCCTAGCAAGTGTTTCCAGCAGGCTTTGAATACCTTCCTTGAGGTATGTGGATTGTCTTCTTATACCTTCAACCTCAATAATATTGCCCCCCATACCATGCGTTCTCTGGCAGTGTTATATTTTGATGTTGTTAAGAAGAATATTCCATCAAACTTCACCATGTCCACTCGGGATTCTGTTTTATGGAAAAGTAACAGGGTGGCTCATGCTCATGATTTTCTTAAGGCGATTCCCATTAGTGGTTTAAATCAAAGTCTAGGACCTCGTCAATTTAGGTCCGTGTTTAGTTATAGATTGGGCATACCTCTTTTCAGGGAAGATAGTTCATGCTCTAATTGTAACAAAAAGATGGATATTTTAGGCGACCATGCTTTGCATTGCGTTAATGATGTCGGTCTCAAATTCCTCCACGACCTTGTGAGGGATGTATATGCTGACATTTGTTACAAGGCTGGTGTACATGCGAGGAAGGAGGTAGCTCTTGGATTCTTATCGAATAACGATACTTCCTTGAGACCTGCAGATATTTTTGTTCATGGTTGGGAGAACGGTCAGGATGTCTGTTTTGATGTTACTGGTGTTTCACCATTCATTGGCGAGGGAGTTCGTACTTTCATACCCGGTCATGCCATATCTAGGGATACTAAGCGTCAACGCGATAAATACCTAGACAAGTGCTCCCTTCATGGTTATGGCTTTGGTGTTTTAGCTTTTTCGATTTTGGGTGAACTGGGTGAAGAAACTATCATTTTCTTGAAGAGGTTGAAGAATTGTATCTCGAACCATGACGCTAATTATAAAATAGGCGGTACTCTTTTTTATAGAATAGGTTTAGCTATTGAAAGGGTGTTGGTGTCCAGTTTGTTGTTAGGCTACCCACCAATTTATTGTAATTGGCTTTCTTGCCATTTAGGAGTGTAATAGACAACACAGAGAAGATAGAATTGAGAAGGCATGAGTAAATGAGGGAAAGGCAGACAGTTTTTCTTATTTCAGGTGGTAACAGTTAAAGAAGAATTTTTTCGTCCATTTTGATATTCTTAAATAATTATGGACCAACACGTATTTTCTCATACGACCAAACCGGTGTGGTCCCGCTATAAATAGACCAAAGAGAAATTTTCCCAATTTTTAATATGTACTGAATTATCAGTGTCCAGCTCAAATTTCTAAAACGTTATTAATGGGAAGTTGGCTATATAGAAGGAATTGGAATTCTACGAAACCCAATAATATTCGTAAATTTATCGTCCCACAAGATTTCGGTGCTCCAAATCGCTAAGGATGGTCATCTTTTTTTCGCATAAGAAAGCTGACATGGAAGTAACACGGAAAGCAAGACAAGGACGTCTCTTCTGCTCCAAACAGGATGGGGGCGCAGACAAAAGAGCCAGGCACAAACTATCCCCTCCCGTGCCTGACCCTACTTATTGTCCTGTCTCTCTGGGGACACCATAATAAATTTTCTCCCCTATCTTTAATTTTTAACTTGCACCCGCACATGTTATTTTGTTTGCTTCTTCCCGTTCATCTCCAATCCTCAGTTCTCGTTCCTATGGAGTGTGGTATAAAAGTTGTTTTGTCGTGCCGGCATGGCAAACTAGTTTTTCTATTATGATAAAATTGATAAATTTTAATAGATTAGTACTACGTATATTTTATTATGTTTTGTGGAATTCTTATCAATAAAAAAATATGTTTCTTTAGGTTTGGTGGGGTGTTTATTAAATTTTAGAGTTTATTTAATATTTTGTGGGTCTTTTTTATAATAAAATCTGTTATAATTACTAAAAAAGTAGGAGAGAAAAACACTAAATATTATTGAGTGATCTACACTAAATCGCTAGCGGTGCTTATTCGATCGCCCGGTGTAATCTTGATCGAGCGGTCACGCAGATATTCGACCTAGCCTGGCTAATGGCCACTTAGCTAGGTCAGTTTATCAGTTAGCCAGCTTCATAGTAGGTGCAAAAATGGCAAACTTTATATTTTTGCCACGCCCATATGAACCGGCCTCATGCCCAAAATTATACAATTTCTAAAACTCTCGAGTTCTTGACTGTCTATTTCACTTTCCTCTCAACGCTTTGCGTCTCTCATCGATCGAAGTCATTTTTAAAGTTTTATGAAAATGAAATTTGGTTCTTTTAGAGGATATTAGAAATTTTGATATAAGGCGAATAGATGTTGAAGCATTAATTTTTGTAGTTATATGTTTTCGAAATATTGTTATGACCGTATCATATCATCGCCAAATAAAATTTTGTCACGTGAAAGTCCGTCCACTGATGAACCATATGTCTACGAAGTACGAACAAGAATTTAAAGGAGGATCGAATAACTACAAAAGAACTTAAGTAGGTGCCGACGATGAGGCGTGTGTTGAACAGTATAAAACTTAAATGTGGTCCAAAACAATTATGTTACGGGAAAACAGTACAATTAGGATCTAGATAATGATATGGGAAGCAAATGGTTACAAAAGATGGATGCTCTTGTCAATGAATTTTTGAAAGTGTGGTCCTAACTATTTAAAGGTTGGACCCTTTGTGTTTATGTTTTATACAGGCTCATAGAAGTTTGTATGGAAGAAATAGCATCGTTTTGTGCCCACCTTATCTTCCCTCTTAAAGACCTTAACAAATAAAGCTCACACGTTAAACGTTGATGAAACCATCGTTTCCTTTTGGTTGAAATAGTCATTTTCTAATGTAGAAGCTCTGGTGAGGACACTTGGCATAACTCTATTGATTGTAATAGTTAAAATCTTGTTACACTTTGTGTACATCAAATACTTAACTGTTCGTTAGTAACAGTGTAGACAAAAAAGTAGACGGACAATACTTATGTCAGAATTTAAACTTAAATAATTTTTTTACACCAAAACTTAACGGTACGTTACTAACACCGTCAAAGGTGGATGACACTTACATCAAAATCTCTTTGTTTCCCATTAAATTAAGGAAATTGTGTTACAAACGAAATTGGTGATTCGTCTTAATTAAGGAAACTGTATATTCTTCTGGCTCACCTGTACTAATTTAAATAACCCTGCAAAAAAAAGTATTGTCTGATGGCTAGATAGCGGATGATTAAATAATTTTTATCGGTATGAGCTGCATATACTAATAATCGATTGTGGATGATTAATGGCGTATTATTTTACACAATTTCATCGAGCCGGGAAACAAGTGAAGAAAGTGAGTTTGCTGCTATCGATTGTGGTTGATTAAAAGAGCCGAGTCAAGAGATTAGCAGGCATATGCGAGTCCGTGGAAGTTCATGAAGGATGTGTTGGCCTTGAATTCGAGTTTGATAGGTTTTTGGTGAAGTATTGCAATTAGCACAATCCAAGTTTGCTGCCATCAATGCGGGGATAAATCATGAATCGATCAGATTTAAGGTTATTTTTCAATTTTTTTGAATATTTAGAAACGAATCCCTGCAGTTTGGTGATTAATTTGGTTGCTCTTATAGGTGTTTCTGAGTTCAAGTCAACAATCCAAGCACTGATTCCATCAAGTGCAGCAAGCTGAGTTATTCGTGAATCCATCTTCTTCCCTCCACGACTTACTCCAACAAATTTGCTTTCACCATCTTCAATTGCCAATTATTCAAGCTTTTTTGAACAATAAGAGTGCCTAAATCAACAGATCGAAATGCATTTTAACTGTTTGTTAAAATGCATGAACGACCAGATTAGCTACTGTACTGTACTCATTATGAATTGGACATCAATTACCAGGAATCGTAACTCTGGTTCCTAATGAACACAGCCTCTACTACTTTAGCTAACAATAATATTTCATTAAGGAAGAAGAGAAGGTTCTTACAGCTTTTAATAGCAATCATTAACCTAACTCTAACGGTCAGATAGTGTACACCTGTCACTATCTGATCGGATACACACTAACCAATCCCTACTCTAGTTATTACAGCACACAAAAGAGTTATATGGGCAGACAGGGTGCCATTAAGAGAGTTATAGCACACAAGATACTATGACATTACCCTCTTCTGAAAAATATCATTGTCCTCAAGGATAAAATTTGGGTAGTGTGATCTGATGGAAGTGATGTCTTCCCAAGTAGCATCTTCGGGGCAAGAATTGGTCCATTGGATGAGGAGTTGACGATGAAGTTGTTTTCCAACCAGCATGGTTCTGTTTTGAAGGATCTTCTCAGGCCTCATGATAATTTCACCAGCATGATCAACAATGGGCAGAGTAGGTGATGGAATATGCTTCTTACCAATGTGCATTTTCAGCTGAGACACATGATACACAGGATGGATTCTGGCATATGAAGGAAGGTGCAATTTATATGCCACTGAACCAATTTTCTGCACCACAGGGAAGGGACCAAAGAATTTTGCTGACAACTTAAAAAAATTTCTTAAGGAGACTGAAGCCTGCCTATATGGTTGGAGCTTCAAGTAAACCATATCTCCCACAGCAAAGACCCTGTCAACTCTGGATTTATCAGCATAAAATTTCATCCTCTTTTGAGCTTGATGTAGAGATTCTTTTAGAATATCCAACATTGCATCTCTTTCCTTCATATAAGTTTTCACAGCGGCTATTGTAGTTATTGCAGTTGAAGGAAAATCCACGTGGGGAGGGAGATAACCATACAGGGCTTGAAATGGTGACAAATTGAGGCTAGTATGAAAACTAGTGTTGTACTACCATTCATCTAAGGAGATTCAGTGAGACCATTGAGTTGGCTTGTGACCTATAATGCACCTCAGATATGACTCTAGACAAGAATTCACCCTCTCTGATTGGCCATCAGTTTGGGGGTGATAGGTTGTACTGAGATTTAAACTGGTGCCTAAAGACTTAAATAGTTCTTTCCAAAAGTGACTAGTGAAAACTCTATCCCTATCAGAGACAATTGAAGAAGGAAGGCCATGGATCTTAAATATTTGATTCATGAAAAACTTTGGCCACAGATGCAGTCGTGTAGGGGTGTTGGAGAGGAATAAAATAGATGTATTTGGTGAGTCTGTCCACCACAACCAAGATGACACTCTTCCTATCACTTAAGGGAAGGCCTTCAATAAAATCCATAGTGATATGCTGCCAAGCATGTTCAGGAACAGGAAGAGGTTGAAGTAAACTAGCTGGAAAAGAACTCTCTCCTTGGTTTCTTTGATACACATCACATTCAGCTACAAAAAGGAGTATGCCTTGCTTCATCTTGGGCCAAAATAAGTAGTTTTTAGCCCTGACATAAGTGGCTTGCATGACAGAATGCCCCCCAACAGCAGATGAATGCATAGTTTTAAGGATAATTTCTCTTACACCATTACTAGCTCCAATGTAAAGTCTGTCCTTGTACCTCAGCACTTCATCTTTGTGAGAGTAGTTTGGAACAGAGGTAGCAGAAATGAGTAATTGAGAAATGAGCTCTTGAGCTTTTGCATCATCTTTGTAACTTTGCAAAATGTCAGTCAGCCAATTTGGTTTTGAGATGGCTAAGGCAGAGCAGTTGACTGAATTATGTGGTCTTCTAGATAAGGCATATGCAACAATATTTTCCTGGATTTTCTTGTATCTAATCTCATAGTCAAAGCCAAGCAGTTTCATTAACCATATTTGTTGTAAAACTGTTGTAATCTTCTGCTCTAGAAAGTATTTAAGACTTTGGTGATCAGTCTGAATGATGAATTTGGTCCTTGTAGATAATGCCTCCACTTTTGAACAGCCTTAACAATTGCAAGAAACTCCTTTTCATAAGTGGATAAGGCCCTTGCCCTGGGTCCAAGTGCTGAGCTAAAAAATGAAATTGGCTTGCCTTCTTGAGTCAAAACAGCACCAAGGCAACCATCACTAGCATTACTCTCCACTGTAAATGACTTAGAGAAATCTGGTAGAGCAAGTACTGGTGTAGATGTCATTGCAGCTTTAAGTTGCTCAAAAGCATAAGTAGCAGCTGAGTTCCATGAGAAGGAGTTCTTTTTTAGTAGATCAGTGAGAGGCTTGCTGAGGGTGCCATAATTTCTGAAATTTTTTCTATAATAGCCTGTTAACCCAAAAAACCCTATTAATTCCTTGATAGAAGTAGGTGTTGGCTAGCTCAACCTATCAACAATTTTCTATGGGTCAGCACATACTCCTTCAGTGGTGATAATATGGCCCAAATATTCCAGTTTGGACTGACCAAAACTGCACTTAGACATCTTTGCAAAAAGCTGGTGATGTCTGAGTAGAGATAATACTATTCTTAAATGCTCCAAGTGTTCTTCCATGGAAGTGTTGTAGATAAAAATGTCATCAAAAAAGACTAAGACAAACTTCCTCAAATAAGGACCAAAAATATCATTCATAAGGGATTGGAAGGTAGCTGGTGCATTTGCAAGACCAAATGGCATGACCTTGAACTCATAGTGTCCATGGAGAGTTCTAAATACAGTTTGTGAATGTCAGCAGGGTGCACCAAGATCTGATGATAGCCAACACGTAAATCTTGGAAAAGAACATGAACCCTTTTGATTCATCTAGTAATTCATCTACAATTGGGATAAGGAACTTTTCTTTGATTGTGATGTTGTTGAGCTTTCTGTAATCAACACAGAATCTCCAAGAGTTATCTTCTTTTTAACTAGGAGAATGGGAGAGGCAAAAGGGCTATGACTGTGCTGAATAATGCTAGAAGAAAGCATTTCCTTGACAAGTTTCTCAACCACTCCCTTTTGGATATAAGGGCATCTATAGGGTCTGAGATTAGGTGGTTGAGAATCAGGTTTCAAGGGAATAGAATGATCCAAAGTTATATGATGAGGCAATGAGGTGGGTTCAGCAAAAATGTCTTGAAATTCATTAAGAAGTGGTAATAATGGTGGAGGGACTGAAGGTGTAGGAGTGGAAGTAGTTACGTAAAACAACTGACCAATAAGCCCATATGTAGTTTTGGTGAAGAAATTCTTAACAGCTGCATTACTCATTGTAAATAATGATGGAGGGGACGGAGTACTAGTTAAGGTGATCTGTTCCCCATCATGAAGAAAATATATGCTGAATTTAGAGAGATTAAATACCACATCACCTAGATTGCGCAACCAGTCAGCCCCTAAGACCATATAACACCCCTCTAAGTGGTAGCAGTCTAAAGTCTTCTGTGAAACGAGAGCCCTGCATAGTCCAATAAAGTTGTGGACAAGTGCCTGTGTTGACTGTTTTCTCACCATTTGCAACTGTCACCAACATGTGTGCAGTATGCTCCACCTTACAATTGAGCTTAGCAGCTAAGACACAATCAATAAAGCTAGTATTGCTATCTGTATCGACAAGAATAGATATAGAATGGCGTTTAAGAAAACCAGGAATACGTATAGTATCACCATTAGTATTACCAGTAAGAGCATGGAGTGAAATATCCATATCAGATTCCATTGGTGATTCGACAGCCTCCTCAAACACTTCGTCGTCTGTCTCAGTGTATTGAGTATCATAATGTTCAGCTTGGACCATAAATAGTTGTGGTCTTCCTTTGCAAATGTTCCCAAACTTGTAAACTTCATCGCATTTGTAACACAGACCTTTGTCTCTCCTCAAACGCATTTGTTCTGGTGTTAACCTTCGCAGGATTGGTGAAGATGAAGAAGGTTTTGTGTTGGTAGGAGAGTAATATTTTGGGGTGGTGGGTGCCGATTTAGAGAAATTGGCATTAGTAATGATGGGTTTGGGAGGAAAATTTGGTGAAGAAAAAGATCTGGATGAAGAAAACGACGTAGAAGAGGGTTTGCTAAATTTAGGGAGTGATTGGTGTTTTTGTTCCTCCATTCTGGCTAATGTAAAAGCCTTACTCAAAGATTGAGGGTTAAACATATAAACTGAGTTGCGAATCTCTTCCTTAAGGCCACTGATAAAGCTCAAAATGAAATAACATTCATCCAAGGATGGATTATAGGCGAGCATTAAGGCCTTAAGTGCTTCAAATTGGTCAAAATATTCCTCCACAGAATTCAATTGCATCATTTTATTAAAAGACCCAACAAAATTCTCATCAACCGGATTTTCGAATCTAGAAAAAATACTGTGAGCAAAATCATACCAGAGAATGCGATGACGACCCACTTGGAAATTTAAGAACCACTTATTTGCTTTACCGTCAAGATGGATGGCTGCAATATCCACTTTACGTTGTTCTTCAATGTTGTGCAGAAAAAAAAATAACAATCACATTTTTGAATCCAACCCCTCGGATTGTCGCCGTCAAATCGAGGAAAATCAAGCTTCGGTGCTCGATTTAGGTGTTGGGTTGAAGCGTTAGGATGGAAGGTACCAAAGAATGGACTATTCTGGTGAAAAGAGTCTCCGCCATGATTGATTGGATCTTGAACACCAGATCTAGATGGTGGTGGAGATGATCTGAGTGATGCTGCAAGCTGAGTAGTAAGAGTTTTGACATATTCGGCTGTCTCCTTGCAGGTCTCCGTTGTTGCTTTAGATTCAGTAGATAAGGTATTGAATTTTTCATCGATAATTTGACGGTCTCGTTGAATGATTTCGAACAACTCTTTCACTGTCTTTGGATCGGAAGCTCCCATGGTGGAATTTTAGGATGGCTCTGATGCCAAATGTATTATACTCAGTACAAATTGGACACCAATTACCAGGAATCGTAACTCTGGTTCCTAATGAACACAGCCTCTTCTACTTTATCTAACAATAATCTTTCATTAAGGAAGAAGAGAAGGTTCTTACAACTTTTAATAGCAATCATTAACCTAACTCTAACAGTCAGATAGTGTACACCTATCACTATCTGATCGGATACACACTAACCAATCCCTACACTAGTTATTACAACACACAAAAGAGTTATATGGGTAGACAGGGTGTCATTAAGAGAGATACGGCACACAAGAGACTATGACAGCTACGGATTTTTGTTTTTCAATGAAGAGATGTTACCGGAACTTAACCATGGTACGTTGGCTGTTTACCAATAGTTAGAAGAGGGGTTTTAGGAAATTTGGGTTTGTCTCCATCCAAGAGCATGTTTAAAATGTTCTAACTCTAAAACCCACCTATTACGTATATGGTTATAATGATGTTTCGGTTATGCTATTTAAAATTTGGAATCTCTATTCTAATGGCTCTGTTTTCAAGTCCGAAATAAAGTACTAGAGTCGCAGACTCTTTAAGGTGTTGTGTTCGAAGATAGCAAGTTCGCATAAAAAAACCATAAGAAGTACATTGACTTGATGCATAATTGGCTCCACCGAAATTTGGATGGTGGGTGGTGAAGAAATTGATGCATAATATTCAAGCTAAGCAGATGAAAGGGTTATTGTATATATATAATAGTTTTTTTTGTGTGTAATGGTAGTACAAAAGGAGAGTTGATAGTATAATGCATGGCTTTGGACATGAAGTTCATCATGTTAAAGTGCTTTGTGAACACATAAATCACGAAGCCATCCACGTGTTCACAAACAATATTCGCATACGTTCTAATTCTAAAATTGTGCGTCGTATGTGTAAAGAGGATGATTTTATCGATTCATCGACTCAAAGCCTTCGAGCTTGTCATTGTCTAGTCGAATATTATCATAAATAATGTTCGTATGAAGGAATAAACAAAGAATCAAGTATAAATGTAAAGCACATGAAGTTCAACGCTGAATGTAAAGTGCTGAAATGTAAATAAGACAAAGATTTACGTGGTTCGGCACTAAGGCCTACATCCACGGGGCTGGTGTTTCACTATGTATTGAATGATTACAAAGATAGTCGAATGACTTTAGAGTATACATAGGTCTGCGGAAGTAGGGGAATTACTTACTCTTCCTATTTCTCTCTCCTATATTCTCCTATAATTGCTCTGGATTGGTCGACCCCTTCTCTCTTAGTGGAGAGGGGTATTTATAGGGTTGGAACGTGGGTCCTACTTCTGAGGTGCCGTTGTAATCTTATCTTCTAGTGCTTTGTGCCCATTACGCAGAGGTCTTTGGCATATGATACGTCCTGAGCTTGAATACGAAGGGTTATCCTCGCCTCTTCCACGAGCTGATTGACACGTGTATATCTCTTTGGTATTTAATGCGGGTAGATGGATGTCTGCTCGTGTCAGACAAGTGTCTCTTTGTCTGGTCACATCTGTGTCAGTCAAACTTCCTCTCAGTCGTTGATCTGGGATCTTCCTCGTGATTGGGTGTATTAACACCCAATGGGTATTATCTGGTGCTCCTCTAAGCCATCATACCTCTGTGATCTTCTGTCCCTGACCGTCAGATCTGCTGACCGGTGGCATCTTCTGATGAGATGCTTGTTATCATGTTTTGATATCTCGTTTTGCATGCCTTCCACGTGTCTCTTTCTGTACATGTGGTAGATGATGAAAGGTGTACATACAATTTGCCCCTCTTCTTCTGACTTGGGCGCATTTTGAAATTTAGAAGAAGAAAGGTCGTCCTACACATTTTATCTCTCCTGAAATAACTTCCCCTATAAATATGGGCACGTTTCTCACTTTGCATTAACTTTCCCCATAACTGCTCCTTGGTACGAGGGACAATTATCGTATTCTCTAGCTTCATAAATAGGAAAGAGAATGTGAAAAAAACTTTTATCCTCTTCTTGTCAGTGTTCATCCTCTTCTTGTTTTCTATTCTTGTTCTTTAGTCATTTATTATCGTCATTCTTGTGAGGAAGATAACATCATTCAATTTTCTGTCTCTTTCGCTCTCGATTGTTGTTGCCCCTGTATCGCAGACAACTAGCTTTTGATATCTCCAATCCTCCTTTCTTCGACTGCGGTTGGTGCTTGTCGTCCTCTTCTATACAGGTATGGGGTTTTTCATTAGCTGCTCATCATTGATTTATCTATGTGTCTACCCGTTTGTTTCCTGCTGCTGTATTCTTGGATTTGTGATGAAGAACACACATGTCGAAGCATATATGCTTGCCCCTGTTCTTTGTTACAAAGTCTGTGAGTCGGTATCTAAGTATTATCCCTGGAGTTTGATGGAGTATTTCTGGTTATTTTTAGTTCTTAGGGTTTTTAATGTTTATCCGGATGAACCATCAGTTATGGATTTTTTGATCTTTAGTGATCTCCTCGTATTCTTCTCTAAACTGTTTTTGTGTTTCCTTGTAGAGATGTTTACCGTCCGCGGGCTCCTTACCAAACCTCGCCGTCTAGTCCGCCAAGATCCCCTCCGCGTCGAGATTCTGACAGATCTCCACTTGAGGAAGCTCCTTACAAGTCTTCGCAATCGGATCCTCGGGGTCATAGGGTTTCATCTTCCTCTGGTGCGAAGGTTGTGCCTACTAAGAAAGGGGATGTGCCGAAGGGTCCTTCTGGATCTAGGTATGCTGTCAACCGTGCCCCTTCTCATCCTCGTGAAGATTCTAGGAGTGCGTAGGCTCCCCCTCGTGATGACTCTAGAAGTACGCGGGCTCCTCCTCCTCGTAATGAAGCATTGGATGTTCCGCCCCTTCGTTCTATGGCTCCTCCTTCAGTGCCTCCGCAGAAATCTTTGCCGTCTCCTCCCACAGTTTTTTCAAAGGGAAGTACTCCAAGGGTACTATGTCGAGGGCTGATCCGTCTAAAAATCTTCCTTCTAAAAGGAAAGCTTCGGAATTGATCCCTACTTCTGATTCCGCAGACGAAGAAGAAACTGTCCCCGTGATACGCAACATTTCAGTTGGTAAGAAGAAGGTCACTTTCAAGCATATTGATCTTGAGATGTTCAAGGAAAAACATGAGATTCAAGCTTTTGAGGTTCGCTTCTATGCCCCTGACGATGATATCACTTACGAGCTCCTTGCTAAGTATCAGTTTGACGAGTTTCATCTATTGACTACGGTTGGATCCTTCGAGGAGGGTCTCATGTTGCCCCTATATAAGTCGGGTGACTCCTTTTATTATGACGTGTTGGCTAGTCGCGAAGGCTCTTCCACAAACACTCATAATCGTTCTGTGTCACAACTATCTGGGAATTATCTTCGTTCACTGAAGGAATGTTACCTGCGAAGCAAGGGAGAGACTATGATGACCTGCTATGTTCCAAATCCTGCTGAGAGAGAGTGGTACACTCCTCAGAATTTTAACAGTTCCTTTGGGGATTACGTCAACAGTAGAAACCGTAAGCCGTGGAGTGTTAGTCTTCGTAATATTGTTGCTCCTCTTGGTGAAATTCGTCTTTTGAGTGAGGTGAGTGATGCCAAGCTGAAGTATATTCCTGGTATTGAGGGATCTGCTAAACGGAAACTCTTTCATGCTCGTGAAAGGATTAAGCGTGACCATGATTATGAATGACATGCTACTGTTATTGAGGTAGTTGGTCCTTGGGCTTATTGTTGGATTCCTGGTCCGCGCGGTTGGCGTCCTTCTGAAAACAGCAAGCCTCGTGAAACTCCTCCTGCTCGTTATGGAGATTTCTGTCCTTGGCGTCCGAATTTCGCGGGCATGAAGTTTCCTTACTCTCTTGATGTCGTTGATGGAGATGAGGAGGAGGGTTCTGGTGCTACCCATCCACCGAAGAGTGCTGCTGCTGCCAAGGTATAGTTTCTTCTTATATTCTCTATTCTATTTTCCCCTTTTTCCCTGCTTGAAATAATTTTCATTTTTGAAGTGAGATAAAAAAGTGAGCCTTTGTGGGGATGTGTACTGGTTTGTAGGTGTCGAAGAAGAAGAAACTTGGACCCAAACAATCTTATACTGTGGTTACCGGTGAGGCTGAGGTTTATGAGGAGGTTACGAGTCCTGTAAACAAAGGGTATGCTGAGGATGAAGAAATGTCCGATGGAGAAGAGCGTATCGACACTTCTCACCCTGATGACGAAGGTGGTAATGGTGAAGAAAAAGTTGTCGCGGGTGGTGTTGGTGAAGAAGGAATTTCCGCGGGTGGTGATGGTGAGTCTGAGGGTAATATTACCGTTGGTGGTACTGGCAGGGGTGGATCTGTCCCTGTTGGCGATAATATTGTTGGTGTGGGTACTCTGCCCGTTATTTCCCCTGAATTTTCTTTTGGTAGGATATATTCCGCGGGGGAATCCTTTGATGTGAATGCTGCCATGGGTCTTGCCGAAGACTTCTCATTTCTTTCCCCAAATGATGATTGGGATGTGCTTGGGGATATTGGTAAAGAAGATGCCACCGGTCAGCAGGCTGAAAACGCCGGCGGTTATACTGAGGCTGGTGACGTCGGGACTTGCGCGAGTGAGGGGAGAACAACCAAAGGGAAGTCTGCGGTTGAATCTCCTTCAGAGGATTTTCCTTACTCGATAATGCCTGAAGGCGAAGATGCCATTTTGGCTTGGCTTAAGAAGAAAAATTTGATGTTCGTCCCCAAACCTGCCCTAGTGATCCCCGGTGAGAATAATTCTGACGCTTATACTCGTCAGATGATGCAAGTGTCTTCTGAAGTCCGCGTTGCTGAGATGTGGGAGAAGAATCTGAGAGCTTCAGAAGCTAACCTAGTGGTTGACCCTCCCTCCTCTGTTGCTGATATGATGGCCATAGTTGATGGGTACCAATACGGTTTTCCCCAGCAGCGTGTCTTAGAGGTAAATCCTTGTACTGATTTCCTCATGATATACGAACATTGTATTCTTCCCGATATCCGATCCCTTGGGTATAATAATGTTTGTTGTTTGTGACATAGATGATGAGGAGCGAACATTGTAACTATGTTTTATACCAATTCTTTAAAGCAAAGTCTTTAAAGTTGGAGGCTAACCTTCGTCATAGATAAGAAGAACTATCTGCGGCCGAGATGGAAATAAGTGAACTGAAGGGTCGCCTGAAAGAAAATGAGCGGCTGGGTAATGCCGAGGAGAGTCTCCGTTCGGAACTTGCTATAGTCCGCAACGAATTGGAGCAAGCTCGCAGAAATGTATCGTCACTCACAGGTTCGTATTTTTTATTGGTCTTTTACTCCTCGTGATTCCCTATTTGTACTTTGGTGTTCTGTCTTAGTCTCCCCACCCTATCTTAAGTGGGTAGAGTCCCCGAGCTCATATGGGTTCGGAAATAAAGGGAACGACAGAAATCCCGCATTGCAGAGTTGGTGGGTAAGTTGAAAAGCGAAGTCGTAAAGTGGAATGCTCGTGCTGATGAGCACAACGCCTTAACTACTGAGTGGCGTGAAAAGTGAACACTAATGGTTGATATGCAAAATAAGTACAATCATGATCGTTGTCTGTTTAATGGTACGCTGCTATGGACGCATGAAAACCTGTGTGAAGATCAAGGACATGCTTCGGATTTAGAGGCTAGAGTGCGCTTTTTGGAAGGAGAGTTACAACAGGCTCGTTCTTTCTTAGGCCCCGTGGTTAGGGATAGTATGCTGCATCTTTCCGAGGAAAGAGATAATGCTAGGGATGAGGTTGGTGCTCTTAGTAAATCCCTAGCAGCGTCTCGAGCTGATGTTGCTCGCCAAGTGGAATCTAAAAGAGATCTTGAAGTGAATGTGTATCGACTCCATAAAAGGATGGGGGATATGAATGACGAAGTCAACCATCTTCGTCACATGGACTCAATGAAGCAGGTAGACTTAGACGCGAGTCAATTTGCTCTTACGAACCTTCAAATGGATTATAAGAAACTATCCGACGAATATGACTTTCTTGATGAGGCTCGGGACGCAGTTGTTAATGAGTATGAAGAGGCTTCGGCTAATGTCGAATGTATAACCTCGTTTTATCGAGTGTGATTCTGTTATTTCTTCGTTTTAACCCCTTGGTATTTCTTGTTTTCAGCACTCGAGGGACAACTTCACGCAGCAAATGATGAGCTTAAAAAAACTCAATCTGCCTTAGTGCAGCAGGAAGGACAAGCCAACTATTTCAAAGGGTTGGCCGCGTCTCGTGAGGAAGCAGCGGATATTGCCTCCAAAGAGGCGGAACGCCTATCTGCATTGTTGTCTCAGGACAACCAGCGGACCGTTGTTATCACTTATAAAGCTCGATGTCAGTTGGCTGAAGAGACCAACAAAGTCCTAGATAAGATTGAACTTGATCTTAAAGTCGAACATGGTCTTGTCAAGAATTATCCGCGTCGTCCCCTTCCCGCGCCCTTGCCTGGTTCTTCTGGGCCTTCTTCAGGTGGTAGTGTACCTTTATCTCGCAGAGACAACCCTGTTGATGGAGCTGTATCGTCCAAGTAGATTTATTTTATTAGTCATAGAAAGTTGATCCTTGTTGATTATATAATTTCGGATCATTTTTTGATGTGTTTCCTGCTTTATCTTATTTACTGAACTTGTAATCAACTCTTTATGAAATGGATCATCCTTTTGGCATACCTGCTTTATCAATTCATCTTTATTTTAAGTATTGTGAAGTGTTAAACTAGAAATAACTTACTTTGTAAAAAGTTGAGAGTGTTTGGGTGCGACACCGAGGGTAAATACCTTCGTGATCGTCTTGAGACCTGTCACCCCGCTGGCGAATCCTGGGCGAGAGGATTCCCAAACGGTGGGGGCCGAGGCAGCGTTCTAGGATATGGGATGCTTATTTGAAGTATTTACATGCACCCATTCCGTCGACCCGCTGCCTTAAAATTGGTTGGGTATCTCTTTCTGCTGGGTGCCTTCCCCCTGGTCTTGCACTCATAGACACTGATAGGGGATCCCTGAGAGATTGTAGATTAACTACTTTCCCCAATATTGTTAATTTATTTTGTAATGTACATGCGTTCACCCAGCGGGCCTTTTGACCATTTCGTTTGCTTGAAGATTTCCAAAAAAGTTTGTTTGATTGATAGGTTGAGGCCTGCTACTCCTAGTCCATAGATAGAAACATGTAAAGCGGTTACGCTGCCTTCTTCTTATGGTATTCTTCACGTATATGCAAAGCTGCGCTGCTCCTATGGGTAGTATGGTTTGAGCCATTTAGCATTCCAAGGGTGCCGGAGGACCTCGCCTTTCAGATTGCGAATATAGTAGGAACTGTTTCCCGCAATGTCGTGTAATATAAAAGGTCCTCCCCATGTAGGTGATAACTTTCCCCATTTCTTCTCCCGTTGATACTGCGATATTTTTCTTAGTACATACTGCCCTTCTACAAAATTTCGAAACTTAACCTTTTTGTTGTACTCTCTCGCTAATCTTCGTTGATAATTTTCCATCTTTTGCAATGATGCTTCCCTCCTTTCTTCCAGGTCGTCCAGTCTCTCTAACTTCATGTCTGTTGTGAGATTTTTCTCACATGCTTCGGTCTTTGTGGTTGGCATGAGGATCTCTGTTGGGATGACTGCTTCAGCTCCATAAGTGAGGAGAAATGGGGACTCCCCAGTGGAAGATCTTCCTGTTGTCCTGTATTCCCATAATACATTGTGTAGTTGTTCACACCATCGCCCCTTGTGTTCGTCTAATTGCTTTTTGAGGATAAGGGCGAGGGTCTTGTTAGTAGCTTCCGCTTGTCCGTTGCTTTGAGGGTATATGGGGATGGACTTGTTTTTCCTTATTTTGAAAGTGTCGAAGAGCATGTCTATGTTTTTCCCCTGTAATTTTTTACCATTATCGGACACGATTTCCGCTGGTATGCCGAACCTGCAAATAATGTTTTGGAATATGAAAGTAAACACGTCCACGTCTCTGATCCCGGCTAAGGCTTTGGCTTCCACCCATTTACTGAAGTAGTCCGTGGCTACTATCAAAAATCGTCTTTTCCCTGATCCTTCGATGAAAGGCCCAACGATATCTATTCCCCATTTTGCAAATGGCCACGGACTATCCACATAATTCAACGTTGTTGCTGGTGCGTGTATCTTTTTGGCGAAACGCTGACATTCTTCACATCGTCGGGACATTCTTGCAACATCTTGTATCATTGTGGGCCAGTAATATCCTTGCATTTTTGCTTTGTCGGCTAGTGATCTCATGCCGCTATGATTCCCTGCGTCACCATAATGGATGTCGTTTAGAATTCGATGCCCCTCTTTCCTGGATAAGCAACGTAATAACGGTCCGAGGAAAGATTTCTGTACAGGACCCCATCCCGAAGATCATATCTTCCTACTTTGGAGAGTATTTTCCTGGATTGTTTATGATCCGCGGGTAAGGTTCCATCCTTGAGAAATGCATGGATCATCATTCTCCAATCATCTTCGTTGTTGAAATCTTCGTCTTTATTTGCTCTTGACAGGATATCTTCTTTGTCAAAATCGTCACGGATGTCTTCTCCCACCTGATCTTCGATATTTTCTTCCACTGTATCTTGATTTGTAGCAAAGGAAAATTGTGATGCAATCGAAGGCTCGTATACCCTTGTTATTTTGATAGCTTCGATACTCTTGTCCTTCAGCATGGATGATATACATGCTAGGGCATCCGCGTGCCTGAGATCCCTTCTGCATAAGTGCCGGAACTTGATGTTCGGAATTTGTGATGCCAATGTTTGGACCAAGGCCATGTAAGATGAGAGGGTGTCATCGTACACATTGTATTCGAGCCCTATTTGTCGTATGACAATTTGCGAATCACTTGTCAGTCTTACATCAGTTACCCCATCTCTATTATCAAGCGGAGGGCATGTACGACTGCCTCGTATTCGACGATGTTGTTCGTATGTTCTTTGAATTCTAACCTGAGTGCCTGTATGATCCTTTCTCTAGTTGGGGTGGTGATGACAATGCCTATTCCTACCCCTTCCTTATTTTTGGAACCATCAACAAAGACTTCCCATTGTCTTTGACTCGCGGGTTCGAGGACATCAACTGGATCCTTGCTTTCCTCGTCGGCTTCTGGTATTCCCCTAATCTCTTCATGTTGTCCAGGGGGAGGTCTGCTAAGAAATTCGCCAATACTTGGGATTTTTGGGAATGTTGAATTTCATGAATGATGTTGAATTGGTCCAGGTGGGTGTTCCACTTGGCTATTCTACCTACTTTTCCCGCGCTTTTGAGGACTGCTTCCAGTGGTGCTTTGCATGGGACGCGGATGAAGTGAGTTAGGAAATAGGTTCTCAGCTTTTGAGTAGCCCATACTAATGCCAGGATGAGTTGTTCTATCTTCGTGTAATTACTTTCCGCGGAATTGAGGGTCTTGCTGATATAATAGATAGGCTATTCTATCTTCGTATTGGTTTTGACCAACACTGCGCTAACTGCATCTTCTGTCGCTGCTATGTACAATGCCAAAACCTCATCAGGATCAGGCTTCTGCAGGATTGGAATTGAAGCCAGGTATTCCTTGATTCTTTGGAAGGCTTCTTCGCATTCTGCGGTCCATTCAAACTTACTCCCTTTTTTGAGAATATTGAAAAAATGTTTGCATTTGTCCGAGGATCGGGCAATAAATCTGCCCAAGTACGCTAAGGACCCATTGAGCTTTTGCACTTCTTTTAAATTCTTCGGAGATGTCATTTCCACTATGGCCTGAATCTTCGCGGGGTCTACCTCAATACCCCTTTTTGTTACCAGATATCCGAGGAATTTCCCTGAGGTGACACCGAAGGTGCATTTTTCTGGATTTACTTTCATGTGATGTTTCCTCATTGATTCGAAAATATCTCGCAGGTCCTCGTGGTGATCTTTCCGCAGCCTACTTTTGACGAGCATGTCATCAACGTAGACTTCTAGGGTACTACCAATCCATGGCCTGAAGATAGCATCGACCATTCTCTGGTAGGTTGCCCCTGCGTTTCGAAGTCCAAAGCGCATTCTAGTGTAGCAATAAAGGCCATGCAGGGTGTAGAATGTTGTGTGTAGTTGATCTTCTTCTGCCAGGGCTACTTGGTTGTAACCAGAATATCCGTCCATGAATGACAGCTCTTCTTACCCTTCCACTGCTTGAACCAGTTGATCTATGCTCGGTAGGGGATAGATGTCTTTTGGACATGCCTTGTTGAGGTTAGTAAAGTCGATGCATATCCTAACCCCTCCATTTTTCTTAGGAACGACGACCATGTTGGAGATCCATGTAGGGTATTTGACTTCCTTGCTGAAGCCTGCTTCTAGTAGTTTTCGAAGTTCTTTTTCTACTGCCTTATGATACTCTGGTGCAACTTTTCTTATTTTCTGCCTGAAAGGTGGCGTGCCTGGTTTGATGCGCAGCTCGTGTTGGATTATTTTTGGATCAATCCCCGGCATGTCTCCTAACTTCCAGGAGAATACATCTGCGTATTCTTTAAGTAATTTTGTTAAGGAATCTTCTCTTTTTTCGTCCATTATGGTCCCTACTTTGATCATCTTCGGGTTTTCTTTCGTTCCTATGTTGATTTCTTTTACGGGCTCCACTGGTGTGAACACCGGCTTCGGGTCCCCAAGGACTGGGACATTCTTTAATTGCTATTTGATATGTTTCTGTCCTTCGTTGGCTGCTGAAGTACTTGCCTCTGTGTTAAGGACATTATCATCTTTTGTCAAGCCCTTCCCTGCGGTTTTCTTGAGGAACAGGTATATGGCCTTTTCTTTCGCAGCTTCTTTATTTTTGATCCTTCGGGTTTTTCGTTGCTCTTCCTGTTCGTTGTTGATACGATCCTGAGTGGCCTGGCACTCTTTTGCAGAGACCCGATCTCCCTTGATTTCCATTACTCCCTCGGGTGTAGGGAACCTGAGATATTGGTAGTAAGTTGCTGCCACTCCCTTGAGTTTATGTACCCACTTTCGTCCAATAATGGCATTATAGGGGGATGGGGCATCTACCACGCTGAATCGTGTTTCTACTTTCATGGTCCCGGCGTTCACCTGCAACACGATGTCTCCCAATGGCTTTGTGGGTGCTCCATTGAACCCGTAGATGGTGTAATAAGAGGTCATCAGCTGTTCATCATGGATCTTCATCCGTTTGAAGGCGTCGTAGAATAGAACGTTCACTGAGCTCCATCCGTCGATGAGGATCTTTTTGAGGTTACATCCGGCCACTGGTAGTGTGAGGACAAAGGGATCGTTATGGTCTTCCATATCTTCTTCGATATCTTCAGTATCGAAGATGATAGGTGCGTCCATCCACTCTTCGTGCTCGTCCACCTCTACGCCATCAATCTTATATAATTCGCAATGGTCTTCGAATTGCTTTCGTAGCCTCTTTCCTATCTGCGTTGTAAGTGAGGGCCCTGCGGCTTCGGAACACGAGATGGTGTTGATTGTGCGGTTTCCCTCTGGAAGTTGGACTTGCTTGGTTCTTTCGGATCTGTCCTCGGTGACTTCCTTTCGTATGTATTGCTTGAGTTCGCCAGCATCAATCAATTTTTGGATCATTATTTTGAGGTTTTTGCATTTCTCGGTCTGGTGTCCTTTGAAGCAATGATACTCACAGTAATCTTTAGACTTCTCGGTCCTTGGGGGCTGTTTTCCCTTAGACCACGGCCACTCCAAATTTTCCCTTCCTTTGATCTCTCGCAAGATCCGAGCGTGGCTAGCATTGAGCTTCGTGTAAACCTGATCTTCGAATTTTCGATCGTCTTTTCGTCGTTCATCTCTTCGTTCCTTCCTATCTTCGTGCGGTCGTTCCACTGAGCTATTTCTTTTAGCCCCGCTGGTTTGTTCTGCGAAATTGGTACGGTGAGACCTCTGCGTTTCTGCCCTCGGGTTATCACGCTGGATTTCTTCAAGACGAGCATACTTCTCAATAGTTATTCGAAGATCTTCTTCTGTCTTAGGTACGCTTCCGTGGATCTCAACAAATAGTGGACTCATTCGGTCTAATCCCCACTTGTAGCAGTTTATGCTTACTACGGGATCCACACTCCCTATGGCTTGGCAGATCTTGTGCCATCTGTTGGTGTATTCCCTCGTGTTCTCCTTGTAACCTTTTGACAGAGAAAAAAGTTTATCCATTCCGGTGTTGATTGCTTTGTTGTACATGTAGGTTCTCAAGAATTTCTCTGCGAGTTGATCGTAGGAGTTGATGGAATCAGGTGGCAGGTTGTCAAACCAAGACAAAGCCGATCCCTTCAGACTTGATGGGAAATACCTACAGAGGACGGCGTCGTTTTGACTCCATCGGTCTAAGATATGATTATAATACCGGATATGTGCTGCGGGATCACTGGATCCGTCATAGCATTCAAAAGTTGGAACAGGGCACTTTAACGGAATGGGGGTATTTTCCATGCGATGAGTTAGGGGCGTGGAGTTAGCTTCTTTCATCACCTCTTCAAACCTTCCTCCATCTTGTCTGGATTTTAACTGCCTGGTCTCAGCCATCATTTCATCACGCAGCTCTTCCATTGTGCGGTAATGTCCCACGTTCTCATGCTCAGTTGAGCGTTTCTTTCTTCGAACTTCACTATCATAATAGTCTAAGTCTTTGGCGGCATATTCCGGATCGGATGCACTACTTCCCCTAGCGGCGTTTGCTCGGATGATTCTTTGGTCTCGATTAGGCTCTGGTGCCTTAGAATTTGCTTCGTCCAGTTGTTGGCTAGTCTTCGTGCTTTGGGCAATCCTATCTTTCAAGTCTTGGTTCTCCCTGACCAGAAGAGCTACGGCATCTGCGTAGACCTGCTGGCTCTTTTTCAATTCTTCGAGCTCTACCATCAGTCGGTGGGACTGGTTTGATCCCTGATTGGGAGTTCCGGCTTGTACCCCTACGGACATAGTTCCCCCTTCGTCTACTGTGTGTATTAAGGGTGGTAGAGGATCAACTTCAATTGTTGGTATCTCCAAGTTTGGTCCCCCCGATTGAGCTTCCACCCGCGGTACTAAAACCACTGGTATGGTTTGATTTTGACCGTTGGTTGACGGCATTCCGAAGACTGGTGGATGTGCGGGCTGATGTGTCATAGATTCTGCCAACCCTTCTCTTTTTTGATGGATTTGGTTTGAAACCAAAGTCTTGTTAGATTCTGTAGCCTGGAGGGCCGCAACAGTTGCGTTGTTCTTTGTGGCTGCTGCTTTGAGAGCCGCGGCTGCAATGGAGTTAGTGTTCATAAGTGAGGAGATTTCCGCAGCATCCTGCCTTTGAGTAGCTGTTTTAGCTTTGTCTCCTTTCTACTTGCTTCGGGTCATGACCGGGGTAATCCTCGGTGTCTCCTTTGATGAGGCTTTGGTTTTTCCTGCCTCTAGTATCTTTTCCATTTTTAGTCCTTTTATGCATAGGGGAATAAATAAAGAGAACCAAAGATATCCACGAGGATCGGGTTAGTGCCATTCGTATCCGCAAAATTTGTGGAATAAAAGGAAATGAGCTGCCCAAGGGCCTTAATAAAAGGGAAACATAAAGACTCCATCGGTCTAGTTTTCGCAATACAAATCCTCTAATAAACAATCATGGACCTTGTTTTCAGACTATTTTTGAAAAGGAAAACTCTTGAAAAGGTAGATCCGTAGCGATAACTCATGAATCTGGATTAATAAGTCTTAGTTTTAAAAGAAAAACGCCTCACGTGGAAATCTGTGATAGATAGCCGTGGATTTGTCTGCTTTGAAATGGTGTTTGTGAAAATGAAGACCATGAACCCAGAATAAAAAAGGTTTTGAAAGCACGCTGAACCCAGAATAGGGCACAACCATAATGCGCGTTTAAGGTGAAATCACAGGATAAGATAAATCTTTTACCAGGACAAAGTCCCTGTTTCTAGCGCCAGATTGTGAACACATAAATCACGAAGCCATCCACGTGTTCACAAACAAAATTCGCATACATTCTAATTCTAAAATTGTGCGTCGTATGTGTAAAGAGGATGATTATATCGATTCATCGACTCAAAGCCTTCGAGCTTGTCATTGTCTAGTCGAATATTATCATAAATAATGTTCGTATAAAGGAATAAACAGAGAATCAAGTATAAATGTAAAGCACATGAAGTTCAACGCTGAATGTAAAGTGCTGAAATGTAAATAAGACAAAGATTTACGTGGTTCGGCACTAAGGCCTACATCCACGGGGCTGGTGTTTCACTATGTATTGAATGATTACAAAGATAGTCGAATGACTTTAGAGTATACATAGGTCTGCGGAAGTAGGGGGATTACTTACTCTTCCTATTTCTCTCTCTTATATTCTCCTATAATTGCTCTGGATTGGTCGACGCCTTCTCTCTTAGTGGAGAGGGGTATTTATAGGGTTGGAACGTGGGTCCTACTTCTGAGGTGTCGTTGTAATCTTATCTTCTTGTGCTTTGTGCCCATTACGCAGAGGTCTTCGGCATATGCTGCGGCCTAAGCTTGAATACGAAGGGTTATCCTCGCCTCTTCCACGAGCTGATTGACACGTGTATATCTCTTTGGTATTTAATGCGGGTAGATGGATGTCTGCTCGTGTCAGGCAAGTGTCTCTTTGTCTGGTCACATCTGTGTCAGTCAAACTTCCTCTCAGCCGTTGATCTGGGATCTTCCTCGGGATTGGGTGTATTAACACCCAAGGGGTATTATCTGGTGCTCCTCTAAGCCATCATATCTCTGTGATCTTCTGTCCCTGACCGTCAGATCTGCTGACCGGTGGCATCTTCTGATGAGATGCTTCAGAAGATGCTTGTTATCATGTTTTGATATCTCGTTTTGCATGCCTTCCACGTGTCTCTTTCTGTACACGTGGTGGATGATGAAAGGTATACATGCTTCTTGGAGGTTAAAACTACTCGGTTAAAGGAAAGAAAGTCTCCAGGTAATTATTTAGATAACAACCACAGCTGGGTTTTGTACGTTTGCCAAGTTTCCTTTTGTATGTGGTATAGGTTAACCAATCTGTTGGAAATATATGTTTAAAACAAAAATGTATTTCCATTTATTACTTTTTATTAAAATTATTTTTAATAGTTTTAATGATCTTCATAAAAGCAATTTATTTTTTGTTATAAATTGCTTGACCGTTTCATTTTAAAGAGTAAATGATTCTTACTAAAGTATATAAAAGTTTTCATTAAATGTTTTTGAAACTCTTGAGAACAAAAACAGATTTTTTGGAGAAATGAAATGAGAGTTTTCATTTTAATGTTTTTTGGAGTTCTAAAGCTAAAATAAGAATTTTTTGAGAGAAAGAAAACAAGTGTGTATTCATCATTTGTTTTCGACAAGTTTGATTCTGAGCAAGAATAGAAGTGTACAAGTATCACATACTCTCAAAGTGTAAGAGTGATCGTGAAAGAGATTTACTCGACTGTTTTATCCTGGGGACGACGCGACATGGAAGGACTGTTTGCACAATCTTGGGCAGAGCCGTGAAACGTCTTAAAGAGAGCGACCTGGTCGTGACTCAGCCATAACATTCTTATTTTTTTGGTTTTGTTTGTTTTTCAGGCTATTTTTAGCAATTGTTCCAACAATTTTAAGACGCTTATTCTGCCACAGAAATCAAAAGAGAACGATTGCTGAAACGCGATAAGTATCATTGTTTTATTTCGTTTTATAGAATTATAATCGGTATAATTTTTCTTTGACGATTGAAAATGATGCTTGAGATTTTAGGTAATCTAATGCCAAGAGTTAATTTTATGTTATGGACTAGGATTGTAAAATGGATGATATCTTTTCATGAATTTTTAGCATAGAAAAATATTATTGAACATACACGAACGTTTTTGACATGTTATAGAGTTTTATATGCATCCATTTAAAGAAAATGAATTTGGTCGTGAAATCTTAACCGAGTATATTAGACATCATTAGTATCCTCCCCGTGAAATTTCAGAATTTTTGGAATCCGAAAAGTATTTTTAAAGTATTTTAGAAAACTGACAATGTATCTGAAAAATTCTGACGGGCAGAAATTTAATCTTGATTGAACGTTTTTCCTAATCTTTGTGTAGATCATTTGGATTCGTGTAAACTGAAATTTATAGATACGGAACTAATCTTCCAAACCCAATTTGAAGTTTTTCTTTTGGATTTTTAGTTTGAGAAATGTAGTGATTTCAAAATCATTGTGTATGTTTGTTCAAAATATAAGACATGATAATTGAGATTAGAGAAATGTAATAAATTACATTAAAAATTTGTTTGGATTTATTTATTTCTTCATACTCTTGTTTTGGTAATGAAAAAGAACATTATTGTTAGAAATCAAATTAATGCATCATATGTGTTTGATAATATACTTAGTAAAAAGTAATAACTATATGTATGATGTTATACCTATATAACTTTGAATCGTTGTTTGAAACTTAAGAAAACATGAAGTGCTATGTTTTATTTTATTTTAAAGTAATTATGTAGTGCATACCTTATTTATTTTATGGTTTCAAATGCTCACATGTAAGTGGTTGTGACAGGTGAAAATTCACTTACTTGAGCAAGTTTTTATTTTCCAATGAAATAAAGATTGCGGGAGATCAATCGATGTGAGGAGAAATGGGGTTGCTGATTTCTTTGTCGGCGTGCAAAGAATGTACAATGGTTTATAACCAATTGAGCTTTAAAAGCAATTGAGGTATGTTTGGTGAACTATTTGTAGTTATTGTAGTGATCAAAAATGACATTCTAAATTGAATAAATTGATTGTTCAATCTTATAATAAATTTTAGGGAAACAAGATATTAAGAATTATTGTGTAAGATAATAAACATGTGACTCATATAAGTTTGGAACTTATGAGATGGAATTTTATACGAACCCAAAACCGAAACAATTAGAAACCTAGTCAAAACTAATGTGAATATCAACTCTCACCAAGAAATGAACATAATATTGATTACAAATTATTTTATATTCTTGCACGGCATTGTAAGGATATCAAATGGTATTAACAACGCTTTTCAAGCTAAGTTAATGTGAATTGTGGATACGGTGAGCGGTTGGTATATATTGGTGTTTTACACTATGTTTGTTTTGATAGGCTATGGTTCAAAAGTTGAACCGAATCATTTTGAAAGAAAGTGGTGTTGAGATATACTCACATCACTAGGATTTTCGGTATTGGTACGATCTCGAAGTTTACTTTGGGTAGAACAATCTTGTTAAAGATGTTCATATTTCTAAAATGAGAAAGAATTTTAGTTTCCGCCTATCTTGTTATTAACAAGATTGAGATTAGAAATTTGTTGAATTTGATCATTGCACTACTACAAATGATAGGTTATGCATAAAATGTTTGAATATAATATTACAATTTTATCATAACATGAATTGGATTTTGAATATTTGAAATATGAGATTTTGTCATGCTTTTTAAGAAATCAATGAGTTAGTGATGAACATGAACATGTTATATTTTCTTATAAACTTGGTGAATTTTTGAGTAACGTGTATGTAATCTTACCTAACTCATAAAAGCATGTACACTTTCAAATCTTACACAAATTGCAATGATATTGGATAAAATAAAATATTTGAGAATTTTATAAAGATGCTTCGAGTAGCTTGTCTTGATATCAAATATGATTTTTGAGTAGTGAATTAGGTAATATTGATTTGACAAAAATCATTTGAATTTTTATTCTCTATATTGTGTAAAACATTTTGCCTTTAGATCATTGGTTCATTAGTTTTTCATAATTTTTGGGATTTTTGGATATTATTTTTAAATTCTTATTTGAGTCAAAAAATAGTGGGGGTTCCATACCCTATGTTTTACCAACTTTGATTTAAATTAGAGGAACCAGAAATAATGAAGGTGACAAGTAATTCACTAAGAATGAACCTAGAAAAGCATATTTATAGTGAGACTAAAATGTAGTCATGGATATTTTGTTGCTTTTAATTTGAAAGATAACCTCTAATATAAATTAACTTTGTTCTTCAAAAATTTAATCTTTGGAAAAATAAATTCGTGAGCCTATTGTTTTTAGACAAGCAAACAGAAATTGTTGAAACTTGCATTGATGTCTCTAAATTAACTTACATGCTTGTTTTGTTGATGTTCTTTCTACGATGTATGATTTTCCATTGTCATAGGTAGAAATATATACTTTTGTTTAAGTTAAAGATGAGAATCTATGTAAACTAAGCATGGAAAAATGTGTAGTTTCTACAATAAAAGAAATCATATAAGTTAGATAAGTTATCATTTATATTCTGATTTTTTTTAAAATAATTTATAAAATAAAAATTGTTTACTTGATTCATTCGATGATTTCAGAATTGATGGAAGTGAAATGCACAATACTCTTTGTTTTGTATGCATAAGTGATTTGTTGAATTTTTGTTCTAACTTAAAGGATGAAAATGAAATTGAGAATATGCTTAGTTTACTATTTCATATGAAAGTTTTGAGTGAAGATGTGTATGTTTTTGAAATGAATTTTGTTTTTCTTTGAATCTATTTCATTTCAATGGAAATAGAATTTTAAAAGAGGTAGAAATGTATATAGTCTGACTGTAAATTAGTTTTCACTAATTTGGTTTAGTGTTAATGCTTTTGAGATTGTGTGTGATTGCACTAGACATGAGTATGGTAGCTTAGTATGCTTCTTTGCTACGTGATTGACTATATATAAGAAATTTCTATAGGGGGGGTTTAATATATTACTTCCATAGTGGGGATTTTTATATTCAAATTTACCAATCCTAGTATGGAAAATTGGTAAAATTTTGAGAAGGTTATGCGGTGTTTCAAACACATCTTATACCTAGAAATACATTATCTAAAATTTTACCGAAATCCTTTATGGATATTGTGAAACTGATTCGAAATATTTTCAGATGAATCCTCTACGAGATGGAGCGATTCATTTCTCTACTAGATAGAGGAAGAACATACATATTAACCCAATGCGATAGTACCGCGGCTATTGCAACAATTTCGAACCGTTAATTACAACGGTAGAGTCGACATATAAAGGTGATAGGAAGCATTTTTGATGCTATGAGAAATTGATTATATATGGTCTGAAATAAGTTATCGTTGATCCTTTGATCCTTTGACGAAAGGATTGATAAGAAGGTGTAAATACATCTTATGGGAGGATGTTGATACCCATTGAGAATTGAGTCATTTGTGATGGATACCCACCTAGAAATAGGTTCAAAGGGAATAATGATTCACAAATGGTATGAACATAGATATTCGTGATGGACACCCAACCTATAACTTAAGATTCCATAAGTAGGTTCAAAAGGTAATCCCTGCCTGTAAATGGAGATCCCAAAATGTAGGTTCAAATGGGACTACGTCATGGATAATATATGTAAGCACATAATCATGTCTTAGAGAATTCATCCCACGACATGATATCCTGAAGCGAATTGATTAAGGTTGAGTTTTAATTTTTAAAAACTCTTAATGATGTTTATATCTCTATTTAGAGTGGGTTACTTAGCTACAGAAGTACTCTTGATAAACTCACCTATATGAATGTGAAAGTGTGGCCGCTTTCTATGAGAATATGGGCAGTTCTCTAGATCATTCATTAAACCGGGATTCAAGCACAGGGTCGTAATGTGCTGGCTTTAGACTTTGCACTAGTATAATTGTGTGTGTTAAACAATCTTTTTATCTCCTAGAGTTCAAAAACTTATGTTCATATAAGTGGGGGATTGTTGGAAATATATGTTTAAAACAAAAATGTATTTCCATTTATTATTTTTAATAGTTTTAATGATCTTCATAAAAGCAATTTATTTTTTGTTATAAATTGCTTGACCGTTTCATTTTAAAGAGTAAATGATTCTTACTAAAGTATATAAAAGTTTTCATTAAATGTTTTTGAAACTCTTGAGAACAAAAACATATTTTTTGGAGAAATGAAATGAGAGTTTTCATTTTAATGTTTTTTGGAGTTCTAAAGTTAAAATAAGAATTTTTTGAGAGAAAGAAAACTAGTGTGTATTCATCGTTTGTTTTCTACAAGTTTGATTCTGAGCAAGAATAGAAGTGTACAAGTATCACATACTCTCAAAGTGCAACAGTGATTGTGAAAGAGATTTACTCGGCTGTTTTATCTTGGGGACGACGCGACATGGAAGGACTGTTTGCACAATCTTGGGCAGAGCCGCGAAACGTCTTAAAGAGAGCGACCTGGTCGTGACTCAGCCATAACATTCTTATTTGTTTGGTTTTGTTTGTTTTGAAGGCTATTTTCAGCAATTGTTCCAACATCACACGTATTTTAATCTTTGATACACATTCATTGGTTCTAATTTTCCCTTTTGAGGTTGAACGTGTAATGGGATGATGGAATAGTTATATAAGTCATTTCTTGACCTTGGTACAGTTGAAATTATATGATTGTGCAATAATTTGATTATTATTCTTTCAAGTGTTATTACGGGAGTGCATTTCACTTTAATGGTGTTTCTTGGATCTATTGTTATTATGTACAAATTGGCTGTGTATTGCTCTGTTGCTATTGAGTTTTCCGAAATTTAAATTTGAATGCTATATGTAGTCATTGTTGGAATTCCTTAAAAAATTTATGCCATTTACATGGTACATCGAGACTTATTTTCTAACCTGCCGAGGTAAGGGGTGCAGGATTGCAGGTGCAGCAAAAATGATAAAGGAAGGTTCTCTTCACGATGCCGAAGGCGTCTTTGGGATTCATGTGGACTGCAGGGATCCTATAGGAACCATTGGAGCTGTTACCAATCTTCGTGATCTTCAGGTAGGCCGAATATGAATTTCAGATTGTTGTTTGTGAGTAATATATGTGTAAAGATATCAGAACGCACGCCCATTTGGTGCAAGTTGTGCATGTTGTTTACCATAAATGTCACCACTTACCAAATCGTGCTCTCATTTTGACATGGGATGCAAGCAAACCGTGCAGCAAATGTATTTCTCCCCCAAGAAATGTAACATATCAGGGAAACACTTCTACCATATAGGACAGTAGAGGATTGCTTTAAAATAACTCTCTTAAGGATTTAATTTTGGTATTTGTAGCTTGATATAACTGTCAAAGAGGCATTTGTAGTTGTTTACAAAGACATAGATGTGCTATATTTTGCTCAAAAGGCCCACGCGTTAATGGTTGAGAACATGAAAGAGACTTAAAAGCAATATACATTAGTGCCGAGGGAACTTTCATGCGACAAAAAACTCATACTTATTATAGATTGCAGACACGTAAATATGAATCTAGGCTATGGAAATTCTATCCATAAAAAGACCGTGAAAAAGGTAATTTAGTTTAGTGTTTCTTTAGATGATATAATACTCCACAATAATGCTTACGAGTTTATCAACTTTTTGTTGGTACATTAGGTTCTAATGCAGTTACTGAAAAGGCATTTACGGTTTTTGCAGAATACTTTAGTGATGGCATTAAAGTTTACCGACTCTGAAACAGCTAAAAAATGGCAAAGATCACATTGTTATGGTACTGGAAACAATATATCCAACTTCAAAAACGAGCACAGCCTTAGAACAAAGTCTGGAAGGTGCTTTTCAATGAGGATGAGGTTCAAGCTAGACTATGTGATAGGATCATCTTCTATAGCAGCTTACAAAAACTTAGAAAAGACTATTGCTCGAAATCAGCAACTGTTATACGCCCAAGGAGAACCAATATTACTGTTTTGTTAATATGGCCCGTGAGGATCTGAAAAAGCGAGAGTCTAATAACACCACCCAATATTTCGCTTAGCAATCTGTATGGACTAACTCCAATATACTTTGCTAGAGAATCAACCAGACAGTCAGACTCAATCTAGATTAAAGTATATCGAGGAGTTAATATCTCTCTCTTGATTTGATTTACTCGAGCTAATAGAATCAGCGAGTCTTTAATCAAATACAAGGAATTACTTGGATGGTACCAAAAACCAATATCCAAGGATCAATCAATGTAAACCAACAACCAAATGCTGAATATTCTAATTGATGATCTACAACGCACAACCTGTATTATTTCAATTATAAAGATAAACAATATAATGCGGAAATAGAAATAACACAGACACCAGAAATTTTGTTAACGAGGAAACCGTAAATGCAGAAAACCCCCGGGACCTAGTCCAGATTGAACACACACTGTATTAAGCCGCTACAGACACTAGATTACTCCAAGCCAACTTCGGACTGGACTGTAGTTGAACTCCAATCAGTCTCCCACTGATCCAAGGTACAGTTGTACTCCTTACGCCTCTGATCCCAGCAGGACTCTGCGCACTTGATTCCCTTAGATGATCTCACCCACAACTAAGAGTTGCTACGACCCAAAATCGCAGTCTTTAACAATAAACAAATCTGTCTCCCACAGACAAGTCTATCAAATGATCAATCTGTCTCCCAAAGATAAACCCTAAAGGTTTTGTTCCGTCTTTTGATAATAATCAAGGTGAGAAGGAACCAATTGATAATCCGGTCTTATATTCCCGAAGAATAGCCTAGAGTTGTCAATCACCTCACAACAATCTTAATCGTATGGTAGCGAAACAAGATGTTGCGGAATCACAAACAATGAGACGAAGATGTTTGTGACTACATTTTATATCTTGCCTATCGGAGATATCAATCTCAAGCCAATCAATCTGATTGTACTCATACGATAGAAGATGCAAGATCAGATCACACAACTACGATAAAAGTAGTATCGGTCTGGCTTCACAATTCCAATGAAGTCTTTAAGTCGTTAACCTGGTTTTAGAAGAAGAAAACCAAAGGTTAAAGGAGAAACGACTCTAACACGCAAACTAGTATCACACGTAAGGTGTGGGGATTTATTTTGCATAATACTAGATGTCTCCTTTATATAGTCTTTCAAATCAGGGTTTTGCCTTGATAACAAAGCAATCAATATCCAGCGTTAGATGAAAACCTGATTTAGATTCAAGCTAATATTTCTCAACCGTTAGATCGAAAACTTAGCTTGTTATACACACTTGACAATGCATGTTTCTAGGTTTGTTAACCGTACCCAAACTTATGCACTTATTGGTTCAATAATAGTTAGCCAATTGGTTAGCCATATGAGCATTTCATATCAACCATGTTCTTCTTCACCATAACTAGTTCAAGTGACTTCAAATGAACTAGTTAGAGAGTTGTTCAATTGGAAGAAAATCTCATGTACTACTGTTTGAGGGTGAAAACGGTTTCTGCTAATTTTGGTAATTTCGGGTGTGTGGGTGAGAAACGAATTTAAACCCTAAATAATGTACTTCAAGGGAGTACTTTAGATTCGAGAGGTCAATCTGTACAAATCCGGCCTAAACCAAGAAATGGCCGTTCCAGACTTGCTTCGGTCACAAAGTGAAGGAGAAGGGTTGGTTTTGGGGAGGGAAGCGAAGAAAGTGTTGAGACCAGAATAGTTGATTCTGGAAGAGTAGTTGTTTCACGACTTGTATCAGAAAGTGGAAAGCTAACAGATGGGAAAGCTAGAAAAAGTTTTTTCATTGTTGTATGCTCCTGACCAGAACTTGTTGTTCGGTGGAAATAGGTAATGCCTATTTATACAAGTCGAAGTGAAATGTACTCTGGTCTCATTAAGAAATGGAAAACGGGGGAGGAGGTGGTAACCGGTAACGCTTGGAATTGATGTTCCATAAAAGAAAGCGTTTCACCATTACTCCATGTATTTACTAACCTCCTCATCCTTATGACACTTTCTAATAACGAGCTTAGTGTACGCCACACGCTGTAAACCGCCAAACCAATACCCAATGAGCATCCCCCAGTTTGTGACATGTGTTGATGTCTCGAGTGTTTTCTTGGAAAAAATGTAGCATGTTGTTGTTGTATGGAAAGTTGAGCTTGGGAGACTTGCCGGCTCGGTGGTGACCTTCAACGGTCGAGATTTTGCATCTTAAGAGGAAGGTAGCCGTTTATTATTGCAATTTTTCGTTTGGTAGCCAGTGGCATAAAAGTATGATCAGTATGGCTTTAATATGTCCCAGTTTAGGCGCGGCCAAAAGTTAGGGTTTTAACTTTGTTTAGGCGCGACCAAACTAGGGCCAAAGGTTGCCATGCGTTAGCTGGTAACCTTGGACGACTAAGATCTGCATCTTAGATGAAAAAGTGGTCGTTGATTGTTGCAGGCCTTCGTTTTGGTAGCCGCATAGGGAAGGACGGCATGGTATGGCGCGGCAAGGTGGTTGGCATGCCATTGGCACATGTTGCATGGCATGCCTTTGCGCGGTTTGGCGTGGCCAAATCTAGGGTTTTGGGCCAAAGGTTACCATGTTGTTTGGCGACCTTGGACGGCAAGGATTTGCATCTAGGATGGAAGGGTGGTCGTTGATCGTCGCACGCCTTCGTTTTGGTAGTCGCATGGGGAAGGCCGGCATGGTATGGCGCGGCAAGGTGGTTGGCATGCCTTGGCGCGGTTTGGCGTGGCCAAAACTAGGGTTTTGTGCCAAAGGTTACCATGCGTTGTTTGGCGACCTTGGACGGCTAGGATTTGCATCTAGGATGGAAGGGTGTCCGTTGATCGTCGCACCCCTTCGTTTTGGTAACCGCATAGGGAAGGCCGGCATGGTGTGGCGCGGCAAGGTGGTTGGCATGCCATTGGCACATGTGGCATGGCATGCCTTGGCGCGGTTTGGCGTGTCCAAAGCTAGGGTTTTGGCCAAAGGTTACCATGCGTTGTTTGGCGACCTTGGACGGCTAGGATTTGCATCCAAGATGGAAGGGTGGCCGTTGATCGTCGCACGCCTTCGTTTTGGTAGCCGCATGGGAAAGGCTGGCATGGTATGACACGGCAAGGTGGTTGGCATGCCATTGACACATATGGCATGGGATGCCTTGGCGCGGTTTTGCGTGTCCAAAATTAGGGTTTTGGGCCAAAGGTTACCATGCGTTGTTTGGCGATCTTGGACGGCTAGGATTTGCATCTATGATGGAAGGGTGGCCGTTGATCGTCGCACGCCTTCGTTTTGGTACCCGCATAGGGAAGGGCGGCATGGTGGGGCTAAGGCCAATGACGCAGACGGCTTGGCATAGTGGGGCCAAGAGTTTGGTACGGACGACTTGGCATGGTGGGGCCAAGGCAAGGTGCGGTTGGCTTGGCATGGTGGGGCCAAGGGTTTGGCATGCCATTGGCGCATGGTGCGGCTAGCATGGTTGGGGTCAAGGCAAGGCGCGGTTGGCTTGGCATGGTAGGTCCAAGGGTTTGGCATGCTATCGGCGCATGGTGCGGCTAGCATGGTTGGGTCCAAGGAAAGGTGCGGTTGGCTTGGCATGGTGGGGTCAATGGTTTGGCATGCCATTGGCGCATGGTGCGGCTAGCATGGTTGGGGCCAAGGCAAGGCGCGGTTGGCTTGGCATGGTGGGGCCAAGGGTTTGGTATGCCATTAGCGCGTGGTGCGGCTAGCATGGTTGGAGCCAAGGAAAGGTGCGGTAGGCTTGGCATGGTGGGGCCAACGGTTTGGCATTCCATTGGCGCATGGTGCGGCTAGCATGGTTGGAATGCCTTGGCGCGGTAGACGTGGCTGGCATGGTTTGCCATTGGCACAGTGGCGCGGCTGGCATGGTTGGCATGCCTTGGTGCGGAGATGTGGTTGGCATGGTTTTCCATTGGCACAGTGGTGCGGCTGGCATGGTTGGCATGCCTTGGCGCAGAGATGTGGCTGGCATGGTTTTCCATTGGCACAATGGTGCGGCTGGCATGGTTGGCATGCCTTGGCGCATGGTGCGGCTAGCATGGTTGGAGCTAAGGCATGGCGCGGTTGGCTTGGCATGGTGGGGCCAAGGGTTTGGTATGCCATTGGCGCATGGTGCGGATAGCATGGTTGGGGCCAAGGCAAGGTGCGGTTGGCTTGGCATGGTGGGGCCAAGGGTTTGGCATGCCATTGGCGCATGGTGCGGCTAGCATGGTTGGCATGCCTTGGCGTGATAGACGTGGCTGGCATGGTTTGCCATTGGCACAGTGGTGCGGCTGGCATGGTTGGCATGCCTTGGCGCGGAGATGTGGGTGGCATGGTTTTCCATTGGCACAGTGGTGCGGCTGGCATGGTTGGCATGCCTTGGCGCGGAGATGTGGCTGGCATGGTTTGCCATTGGCACAGTGGTGCGGCTGGCATGGTTGGCACAATATTTGAAAATGCATGGAATATTTTTTAATGACTAGTAGAATTTTCATAATTAATTGGTGGAAACCGAAAATCCTAATAACCCGCTCTCATTTTGTATACTTTTAGAATTATTGTTATTTCATTTTGTTCCAAATTTCTGAAAATCGTTCAAACATCATCTTGTCAATTAGTTAGTTTTGATATTAATTAGTAGTAGTATTTCACACTCCTCGTGGGAACGACCTGTACTTGCCATTGTTCTGCTAGTTAGACATTGTGCACTTGCAGTATTTTATTGTAGGTTTCCCAACCTATCATCTGGATGTCTATGGAACGTGTGTTCATACACACGACGAGAATGTGAGCAAGTCATGCAATCAGTTGGAGGAGTTAGCAAAGTAGTGGATGGGAAATCAACCAAGTCTCCACACGATGAGAAACTGGTTTTGACACGACTTTCCACTTCCCCACTCTTTGACTTCAGCAACTGTCACACTTCATGGGATCAAGGTTTTTACAATTACAGCAATATAAAAGGCCTCTGAATCATGTTCAAAAAGACAATAATTTCTCAACAAGTTCATACAGACAATCTTTCGTCTACACGAACTCATCCTATGAGCAATCATTCTCAACTGTGTAAATTCAATCATTCAAAACTTTCTTATGCAGAATACACAACACACCTACAATCTCGATCACCATTGATCTCATACATTTCTCAGCTTCCCTCCTACAGATCGACCCATCCTCTTTTGTGGCCGAATTGACTCTGGAACGGCCATTGTCTTGGTTTAAGCCGGAGTCTTACAGATTGATCTCTCGAACTTAAAGCACTCCCTTCTTGCAGTGATCTGTGTGAGGTCGAGCATTTGCTCGATTCAAGGAGTCTCCTCCGCACGGTCGTCTCCTCAATTCCGTAAAAACCAGCAAATAGTTTTTCCCCCTCTACAGATTGGAGACCACAGTGGGAGATCATTCTATCGGTTGCAACTCACAATTTCATCAAATATGGTCAAATATGGGGAGGTCTCAGAAACATCCAATCTCAATTTATTATATCCCAGTACTAGCGAATTTGTTCCATTTACTACTAAACTTTGTTGGCCTGGTCAAGCTCCCACAGAGGCTATGAACACTCAAATCTCAACCATCATTGCTGATCTGATGAAAATCCTAAATGATGTAGTAAAAAATCAAGTTGAAATTATCAAGACACAGAATGAGGTGTTCGCCCTTTTGAAAGTTCTTACAGATCAGTTATCAAGGGAACCAACATATGATCTCTTTAAAAAGAATGTTGTTTTGAATCCTTCCTATGTTACCACTGGTGTTTATTTCTCTTCTAAGATCCATACCTCCACCAGCGACGACGAATACAAAGTACACACTCATGCTAAGCGCAAAAGGCTCCACCAATCTAGCTTGGACGTTCGTGAAACCTCGGAACAATTCTCACGAATTCCTAAAGAAGATCCGTCTGTTTTGGCACGCTTCAATCAAGACTCTTACGATGAAGGGATAATGTCATTTTATAAATCCCTTTTGGAGGATTTACATTCTCGGATCGTAGCCGAAGCAACTGACCGATCGGTTGCTGCTCTAATCAGCCAATCCGAGCCATTCCAGAATAAAGAAGTTTGCAAGGGTATAAGGAAAAACGTGTATTCTTCCAATCCGAAACTCAACCTCCATACTTCCATGAACGTTATTTCTAAATGAAGTAAAAGGAAAACCTAGGTACAACAACACACGCATGCTTCTCCAGTTCAAAAGAAGAATAATCAAACTCGAAATGCACAAATGTCGACTCAGCGTCAACAAAATGACCAGATAGACCCGGACTTCCCTTTTCCCATTGAAAAAGTGGTCAAGTTGATAGAAGTCTGGATCCAAGATGGTGTAATCAAATTTCCATACGTCAAGAAAAAGCCGACTGAAGAAGAAATGGAGAATCCTCGTTATTGTCGCTTTCATAGGTTCGTCAATCATCCAACAAGCGACTGCAAGGTTTTGAAGCGCATCTTCAAGGAAAATATCGAATCAAGAGAACTTAACCTGGGGACTGAAGGGGTGCACATGGATCCTCTCTCAGTCGGGAATTTCTCTCTCTGAACAACCTGTCAAAGAAGCGGTTCATGGTTGAACATATATGTGAAACGTTCTATCCATCGAAGGCACAAAGGAAATACATGTTCACAACACTGAATCACATCGTGCCAGGTTGGTGACTGTCCATCTCCGGAAATATTAGCCACAGACAAGGAGATGCACGACCGTATACTGCTTATCATAGTCGATCTCAAAGGAAACAAATTTGGAAGAACGTTGGTCCGCCATCAACATAATTCCACTGAAGACTTTCAGAGCCACAGGCATCGCTCGAAAAGAAGCTACTCATGTTCCCATCTCAATCAAGAATCATGAAGGAACGCTCAAGAGATACTTATGGCTACATTACTTTCAAGATGAAAATAAGCTCAATCTAGACAGAAGCCAAGTTTTTCATAGTCAAGGAAGATCCAGGATATCACATGATCCTCGGACGAACATGGATCCACGCTGAAAAGATGGCTACTAACAAAACGCCTTTGGTTTCACATCTCTCCAATGAAGAAGGTTCGATACAAGGGATTTGGTGAGCCTTCCATCGTCAAAGCACTGAGAGGAAATTCTGATGAGGTTGAAACAAGAACCTGAAGAAGGTGCATCGACATTTCTCAAAATATTCTGCACTCAGGCAAGTCTCATTCCTCCTATGTCCATATCATATATTCTCCTACATTCTCTCCTAGCATGGGGACTCAATTCTGTTAATAACTCAGCTGTTGCAATACGTCATGAATGAATATCTTCACCAAAATAATATTTTACCAAGTGGTCGCACCTCTTCGAATCGAGCATCTCACTGGAATGTTCATTTTAGAGATGATATGCAGTCATGACAAGGAATGTATTGGATGTACTCCTGTTCCGCATTCAGGAATGTCCACTGCCGAATTATGCAAAAGTGCTGACACCTGTACGAGCATGGAATCTCACGCGTTGGAGGACTAGTGAAGGAAAAGCCGAACAGAATATATTCATGGCCAAGACGATCATGCCTAAGACGTTCTCTTAAGGTATCTGATGCTTTGAACCTCAAGCATCTGAAGTTTGAAGCAGGATTTTCTTAATTTATTTCTGGTTTGATCAATCCATCGAAAACATATGCAATACTACATTCAGTATCTTGAGACAAAAGTCGTTTTGCTATATAGACTTTGATTATACACATTTGCTATTCGGGGCCGAGTTTATCTCGCTTATCTATTTCTCGAAATATGTGTTGGTAAGCTTTAACTTTGGCCAAGTTCATCTTTACCCAGTGACGAAAGTCATGTTATGTTTCAATCACTTTGAAAATGTCTTTGACGAAAAATGGTTTGTGAATAACAACTATATAACGTCCTCTAAGAATGTTTCAATGATTGAAATGAGAGTTTAGATTATATAACCATTGTTGGATATAAGCATTGTGTGGCAACACATATATGTATAAGTCCTTATTCCTTGAACCAAAGTATGCGTACTTTGTTGATCATGAAAACCGGAACAAGAGATGTGAACTTAGTCCGTGAACCCAGTCCACGAACTTGCGGAGGTTCTCCACCCGAGAATATCTGCTGGAGTTTGTGAACTCCTTCCGGGAACTTAAGTCCGCGAACTAAGTCCGCGTACTTGAGTTGGTTATATCTAAAGACGATTATTTGTGAACTTATATTTATATTAACTAAGGAATGCAAATTGCAAACCGTGGCTATAAAGTTCATGAATTGATTCGAGTGAATCAAATCGTTTTTGCTTTAATTGTGTCTTGTATAGTTATATAAGATTTATACAATTGAACAACTCTCTAACTAGTTCATTTGATTTATTTGAACTAGTTATAGTGAAGAAGAATATGGTTGATATGAAAGTGCTCATATGGCTAACCATTTGGTTAACTACTGTTGAACCAACAAATGTACATGTTTGGGTACGGTTACACAAACCTAAAATAGTGCATTTCATTTGTGTGTAACAAGTTAAGTTTTCGATCCAGCGGTTGAAAGATATTAGCTTGAATCTAATCAGGTTTTCATCTAACGGTGAATATTACATGCTTTGTTATTAAGCTAACATTGATTGCAAACCCTGATTTGAAATATTATATAAGGAAGAACTCTAGCAACTGGGAAACCTAATCCCCACACCACATGTGTGATACTAGTTGTATAATCCAGAGTCGATTATCCTTTAACCTTAGGTTTCTTCTCGAGACCCTGTAGGTTAACGACTTGAAGAATTCATTGGGATTGTGAAGCCAGGCCGATACTACTTTCTAGTAGTTGTGTGATCTGATATTGCTGATTCTATCGTGTTGAGTACAAAAACGATTGGCTTGAGATTGTTATCTCCGATAGGAAAGATATAAAAGTAGTCACAAACATCTTCGTCTCATCGTTTGTGATTCCACAATATCTTCTTTCTCCGCGTCGATTAAGATTATTGTGAGGTGATTGATAATACTAGCCTGTTCTTCGGGAATATAAGTCTGGGTTATCAATTGGTTCATGTTCACCTTGATTTATCAAAAGACGTTACAAAACTTGTAGGTATTTCTGCGGGAGACAAATTTATCTATTATCGTAGACTTATCTGTGTGATACGGATTTGTTTATTAAAGTCTTCGACTTTGGGTCGTATCAACTCTTAGTTGTGGGTGAGATCAACTAAGGGAATCAAGCGCGTAGTATCCTGCTGGGATCAGAGACATAAGGAGCGCAACTGTACCTTGGATCAATGTGAGATTGATTGGGGTTCAACTGCAGTCCAGACCGAAGTTAGTTTGTAGTAGGCTAGTGTCTGTAGCGTCTTAATCTAATGTGTGTTCAATCTGGACTAGGTCCCGAGGTTTTTATGCATTTACGGTTTCCTCGTTAACAAAATTCTGGTGTCTGTGTTATTTCTTTTCCGCATTATATTTTGTTATATAATTGAAATATCACAGGTTGTGCGTTAAGATCAATCAATTAGAATATCCAACCTTTGGTTGTTGATTTACATTGATTGACACTTGAACATTGGTCTTTGGTACCGTTCAAGTTATTTCACATAATAATCAGGCTCACGGATTTCTATCTGTTCGATTTGCTGATTACATTGTGAAATAGAGATGTTAGAACTCTTTGATATACTTTATTAAGATTGAGTCTAGTTGATTCTCTTGAAATTATATTGGAGTTAGTCCTTACAGATTGCTAATCGAAATATTGGGTGTGGTTGTTGTACCCCCGCTTTTTCACTTTAGTATGATGTAGTTTTGATATTTTGTGCCTTAGCTTTTTACCTGCAATCGGATTTAATCTCGGCGAGACCTATCATTTTGCCATGATTGTGACTTTCCTTTTTATGAGTTGGAGGTCTTATTCTCAACCTGACTCAGTTTTCTAGGTTAAATTATTTTTTCCCAAAATCCTTTTCTACAGATTTTAACTATCTGCATTGGTGTTAGAATACTGCTCGGTCTAACTCGCATACGTTGCTATCTCAAGCATGTTTGTCAATGTTAGTGATCAAAACTATAAGTCTTGATTTATAGTCTACTATATCTAAGTCTCGGACTAGGATAAAAAGTGCAGTTGAGCTCAAGAACTCCATGGCGATGATCATACAAGATGAATAACTACTCAAGGAACTGGTGGAACTTCATCGACTAAAAGGTGTGTGGAGACTTGAACTTATCTATCACTCAAAAGTATATCTACTCTATCTCTTATTTTGAGACAAAAGTAGTTTTGCTATATAGACTTTGATCATAAACATTTGTTATTTCGAGCCGAGTTTATCTCGCTTATCTATTTCTTGAAATATGTGTTGGTAAGCTTTCGCTTTGGACAAGTTCATCTTTACCTAGTTACGAAAGTCATGTTATGTTTCAATCACTTTGAAAATGGCTTTGACGAAAATTGGTTTGTGAATAACAACTATATAACCTCCTCTAAGAATATTTCAATGATTGAAATGAGAGTTTAGATTATATAATCATTATTGGATATAAGCATTGTGTGGAAACACATATATGTATAAGTCCTTATTCCTTGAACCAAAGCATGTGTACTTTGTTGATCAGGAAAACCGGAACAAGAGCTGTGAACTCAGTCCACGAACCCGCTCCACGAACTGGCGGAGGTTCTCATCCCGAGAATATCTGCTGGAGTTTGTGAACTCCTTCAGGGAACTTAAGTCCGCGAACTAAGTCCGCGTACTTGAGTTGGTTATATCTATAGACGGTTATTTTTGAACTTATATTTATATTAACTAAGGAATGCAAATTGCAAACCGTGGCTATAAATTTCATGAATCTGTTCGAGTGAATCAAATTATTTTTGCTTCGATTGTGTCTTGTATAGTTATATAAGATTTATACAATTGAACAACTCTCTAACCAGTTCATATGGGTTATTTGAACTAGTTATGGTGAAGAAGAATATGGTTGATATGAAAGTGATCATATGGCTAACCATTTGGTGAACTACTGTTGAACCAACAAATGTACATGTTTGGGTACGGTTACACAAACCTAAAATCGTGCATTTAATTTGTGTGTAACAAGATAAGTTTTCGATCCAACAGTTGAAAGATATTAACTTGAATCTAATCAGATTTTCATCAAACGGCGAATATTGAATGTTTTGTTACTTAGCTAACATTGATTGCAAATACTGATTTGAAAGACTATATAAGGGAGAACTCTAGCAACTGGTAAACATGATCCCCACACCTCATGTGTGATACTAGTTGTATAAGCTAGAGTCGATTCTCCTTTAACCTTAGGTTTCTTCTCGAGACCCTGTAGGTTAACGACTTGAAGACTTCATTAGGATTGTGAAGCCAGACCGATACTACTTTCTTGTAGTTGTGTGATCTGACCTTGCTGATTCTATCGTGTTGAGTACAATCGTAACGATTGGCTTGAGATTAATATCTCTGATAGGCAAGATATAAAAGTAGTCACAAACATCTTCGTCTCATCGTTTGTAATTCCACAATATCATCTTTCGCCGCGTCAATTAAGATTATTGTGAGGTAATTGATAATACTAGGTTGTTCTTCGGGAATATAAGTCTGGGTTATCAATTGGTTCATGTTCACCTTGATTTATCAAAAGACGGAACAAAACTTGTAGGTATTTCTGTGGGAGACAGATTTATCTATTATCGTAGACTTTTCTCTATGATACAGATTTCTTTATTAAAGTCTTCGATTTTGGGTTGTAGCAACTCTTAGTTGTGGGTGAGATCAGCTAAGGGAATCAAGTGTGTAGTATCCTGATGGGATCAGAGACGTAAGGAGCGCAACTGAACCTTGGATCAGTGTGAGATTGATTGGGGTTCAACTACAGTCCAGACCAAAGTTAGTTTGTAGTAGGCTAGTGTCTGTAGCGGCTTAATACGGTGTGTGCTCAATCTGGACTAGGTCCCGGGGTTTTTTTTTGCATTTGCGGTTTCCTCGTTAACAAAATTCTAGTGTCTGTGTTATTTCTTTTCCGCGTTATATTTTATTGTATAATTGAAATATCACAGGTTGTGCGTTTGAATCAATCAATTGGAAATCCGACCTTTGGTTGTTGATTGAAATTGATTGATCCTTGAACATTGGTCTTTGGTACCGTTCAAGTGATTTCTCTTGTATTCAATTAGACTCGCAGATTTCTATTTGCTTGAGTAAGAATTGAATCGAGAAAGAGAGATATAACTCTTTGATATACTTTATTAAGATTGAGTCTAGTTGATTCTCTTGAAAGTATATTGGAGTTAGTCCATACAGATTGCTAATCGAAATATTGGGTGTGGTTGTTGTACCCCCGCTTTTTTAATTGGTATCAGAGTAGGAAAACACGTTCAAAGACCTTACAAGTTTGTGTTTGTAGCGATCTGAATCTATGGACAAGAGTACTATCTCTGATAAACGCGTCACCAGAAACAAAAGTTCTGCCTCGTCTAATTCTATTAAAGAGAAAGATTCTTCAATCTCGAATATAGACGAACCTTGTGTTCTGACGAGACAGACAAAAACTGACATGTGTGATTCCGATTACCCTTCAAAAGAGACCATCTCTATTAATGAACGGGAAACAGCTAAAGAGAGTGAATTGATTCTAAATCTTCTTAGAATCCAAGATGATAGATTTAATCGGTTGAAACACCATGTCAATGTTCTTCTTGGTGTAGTAAAAGACTGCAATTTCAAAGAAAATACTGAAGATCACTCTTCACGTATGTCTCTTGAGGCAAGCCTTGAAAAAGATCTTCTGGAAATTGAACATCGCTTGAATAAACTCTCTATTCAAGGTCTTGTCAAAAATTCTTTTATACCATCTACTTCTGTTGAAACCAAAGCTGCATCTTCAGAAGTAAAATTGGAATCCCTTCCAATTAAAAAGGATGTGCCTGAAATCCCCATTAATCAAGGATATTCCACATCACATGGAAGGAAGAAATCTCCCAACGAGGCTGGTAAGACTATATTATATAATCACCCTTGTGATCAGAAAGTATGCCTCTTTTGCGAAGGAAAAGGTTCTGCTAAACAAAATAGGAAAACTAGGTTGAATAAAAATTCCCTTGTTCAACTTCAACACACCTTGGACTTAATTCTCAAAGGTGTAACTGAAATTCGTATGTCTAAACCAATTGGTTTTCGTATTTACCCTGTGTATGCTACCAGGAAAGTCAGTTCAATGAGTTCCTCGATTGCTCAGAAGAAGAACAGACGTCTTGAAAAAAATCGTCTAAGGAGAAATCAAGCCAGTCCTTCTGTCAAAAAGGGAGAAAACATTGCCTTTGATGTGTACAAAACACCAGAAGAAAGAAGCAAGAATGATGATATGAGAAATAACCTGAGGGTGATGATGAAATATTATAAAGAAACTATCAACCGGTTATCAATTCCTGCAAGTCAAAAGTCTTATGGTAAGAAATCAAACCATGTCTCGTATTTTGATGACAATAAGTTTTATGATAATTTCTCACATCAAAAGGGATTCCTTCCCAGATATGAAAGGAAAAATAGACTTGATCGTAAACACAATTTTTTTAATGAGCTTGGAGATCATACTTGTGCTAATTAATCACAAGGGTTAAAGAACTTACTCATAAAAATCATGTTGAGTAAGATGTGTTAATAATCAGGTATATTATTGGCAAAATTGCTTCTGTTTAGTTGAGCTATTTTCTTATCGTCCATAGCTAAACTATTGTTTGAAGACAAGTTTTGCTTAAGTATTGTTTGTGTCTAAAGTTGCTCCTTGTTGTTCTCTTGTTTTTATAGGAAGTTTTCTTTGCAACTATGATGCCTGCTACTCTTGTGCTCTAAATTGCTTCTCTGAAGTTATGAAATTTATTGAGCCATTTATGAAATATCATGTAGCAACAGTTTTTAGTTTTAATTTTTGTTTGGGTCAAGTTGTACTCGAACGGATACCCGTGTTATGGTACGAGTCAACTGTTTGAAAACCCTAAAAACCTCTTCCCTAGAAAACCTTTTAAATACCAATCCTTTGAGTATTGTACGCATATTCTGGGTGTTATTTTCTTTTTGTCAAGAATGTCATCCTCTCCACCTTCAAGTTCTTGTGGGTCTGCAAGAGGGTTTCTTGATAAAGGTATAGGTTTCGAGTCAAAAGGGAGGAAGAAAAGAACCCTTGTAGAAGATGATCATCCCAATGCCTCATGTTACTATGCCTATACTCATGAGGATGTTGAGAAGGAAGATATGGTTTCTGCTGAAATGGTTCATGATTTTCTTAAATATTTTGAGGAATCAAAATTGCAGCTCGTTGATACTTTGAAAAGTCTTGATGTGTTAAAAACTGGGTTGTAAAAGGTTACCTCTGACCTTGGTCTCATAAAATCTCACATCAATGATCTTCTCAAAGAAAATATCTTCTCTGAAGATGCGATGGGTGCTGTCAATCACAAGCTCAAAGACCACACGACTCGTGAGGATTCCGAACCGTCTATTTGACCCAAGTTCGTGTTCAACTTTGGCATAGAAGTCCGCTTTATCTTGTTGATTTTGTTTATTTCTCTAGTAAATCTTCTTTTTTCTTGTTTTGTTTAGAAGAATAACTAGAGTTTGGAATAGCCATTATTGTGATTACACATAGCTATGTACAACGTTTTCATCTTCATGTTTTTAGGATTATTTATTTAAATTCTAAAATTGTTTGAAAGATGATTTTTGCAGTATTTATGGTTTTATATATAACAATTTGTTATGGGATATGTGTGTTTGTGTCAGTGAACTGTGATTGTCCCATACCTTGTCGAAAGTTAAGTCTTTCGTAAGTCGATATGCATGTATTGATAAAAGAATGAATGAGCTTTTGACATCACATAAGTTTGAAGCCTATTATGTCATTATTGATGGAAGAGAGGATGAACTTGTGTTTATAAGGATTATGTCTATTGTATATTGTGTAAATGGTGATGGAAAGTAGAATGAATCCTTGTATATTCCGCAGTATTGATCTTCCCTGATCCATATTCTTATGTTATACCGTGAGGCTCCGTAATTTCTCTTATGTCGAGCATGATCAATTAAATTCATCACTTTTTGTGGTTAATTTGGTTGTATATTTCCTATTAGATTAATTATGGGTTCTCTTGTGATTAATCTAATTGAGTATTTTTGGATTCAAATTCATATTCGTATGTGATTTTTTATGTCCAAAGAAATCCTTCTTTTCTTTTGAAATTAAGGTCGCTCTTGTTGTTCTTTCGGGAATGACATATTATGGGGGAGAGTTCTAAATTGAACTTGTGCTTAATTTCCAAATCTTTGTGGGGAGTGCGGTTGTGGAATATTATAGGAGTTATCTTGTATCTTTATAAACTCCTTGATGAAATCATTTAGCTTCGGCTTTATGATTGCATCTAAACAAGTTGATATGTGCTTTCTTTTGGTCATGAAATGTCTCTTTTGGAAATTTCATTAGGATCCCGGTTTCGTACGTTTGCCAATTTTATTAACAAAAAGGGGGAGAATTAATATGTGGTTCACACTACAAATATGTATGGTTTTCGGATCATTATGTAAGGGGGAGTGGTTTCCATGTGAGATGGAGTATTGACTAAGGGGGAGTGATACATATCACCATAGTATTGTTGTCGAAGTTGTGATACAATTGAACTTTGACGTTGTGTAATAATAATTCGACACTGTATAATAATAGACGCGTCTCTTCAACTAAATGACGAAATGCACTTGGTATCTCAAGCCCAAACTAAATCGCTTCTGAGAGGCAGAAACAAAAAAAACTCCGCCGCGAAAATTAAAAACCCTAATCCAAAATCAATGTTTTCCTCCTTCCTCATCGGCTAATCTTCAATAGTACGGCCCTAGATATGGCATAGGATGGTTTTAGCTGTTAGATTGGTGGTATGATTTTGTTCCTGCCTTTCAATTGTAATGATAGTAGGGTTTCATTTGACTGTTTTTTACATGGGTTCCTGGTGTGGTGCTTTCGTGGGATCTCGATGTTGATGATCAATTCTCATCAAAATCAGTTGTTCTTCTTCATCTGCAACAACCTTATTATGGGTCTTCCTCATCAGATATCTGCTACGTTTTTGGGGTTTTGGTGATGATCTTTTAGAAATTGTCGGAGATATTTATATTTGTGCTTCGTCAATTTTATTTCTCTGCTGCTCAATCCGGTAAATCTAATCCCTTTTTATCAGAACCAGATCAATTTTAGATCCCTGATTTACAGCTGCATACCCCTTCCTTCAATCCATGATTCAGTGATTTTATTTATCCTTTGGTGACGTTCCCTTTGATCATAGATATGTTCAAAATCCTTAACCATAGATGCAGTCATTAAATTTTCCAGATATAGCTTTTCTTTGTGTTTTTTTCGTTTTGGTTTGGTTCGAGCTTTCCCTGTAAGCTTTCTGCTTGAGTTCTCTTAGTTTTCAATTGTCCATCTTGTTTTTTCATCTCTATGTATAAATTATGGATTGGTAAAGTAGATCCATGTAAGGCAAGTGTTTTTTCTAATTCCCCTCATGTTGTTCCTCTTTTAGAAGTATACTCTTCTTTTTAGAGTATGGAGTACTTGTTTGTTGTATGGAGAGGTTGTTTGATTGCTGGTTTTCTTTTTTGGTACCCTGGTTTTCTAGTTCCCTTATTTTCCTTGCTTCCTAGTAAATGGTTTCCCCGGGGTTTTTCTATCAAAACAAAAATAAAAAAAGATAAAAAAAATTGGGTGTGCTTTTATTTGTTTAGGTTTGTTTCTTTCCTTGTTATGGTATTGAGTTCAAGAGTCTTCAGTTTTCTGAACCAGTTTTTGTTGCAGCTATGAATCCCCTTTTTAAAATCTCAGACTTACTCCATCTCATGAGAAATTGCAGTCACCTTCTATATCATGTATATTTGTTGTAGTTAGTATAGTTGTGGCAGATTTGAGACAGTAGCAGCTTATGATCCAGTGCTTCTTCCAATTTATCACCTCTAAAGTCAACTTTAGAACTAAAATGAGATGAAAGTACTAAGCATCTACATCAACAGCTTTATAAAAGAAACCTTCTACTAAATTTTGAACATGATCAAGTTTCAGAAACTTCATTACAAATTTAAACTTTCAAACACCACATACTAACAAGCTACCTTTATACCATGCATATCTATGGGCCGGTGGATATTATTCAGTTTTTTGCTTCTATATTTGTAATAGACTTTTATGTTTATATTTACTAGTATTGTATTAGGTATAATATAGGTCAAGCGCTCTTGTAGAAGTTGCTCTATCGTGTAATTTTATTAGATTTTTATTCCTTTTTCTAGTCTTCATTTCCATAGTTCAATTTAGGTTAGTAATTCATCTTGTATTTGTATCTCAGTTTAAGTAACCTTTGTAATAGTACCATTAGCACAAGGACGGAGATTGGACTCTACTTCAAGACTCTATCAAGACTAAAGACTTAATTTAAGTTCTCTGTAACAATGAGATACAAAGGCCTGACTACCACCTTCAGCCAATTGCATGGATTACTTTTACCTCCATCTAAGTTCTCGTGGGCACAGCCGTGTCCGTCAAAAATACAGCTTTTATTGTGGAAAGCATTGATCGAAGGAATTTCGACCTTCGACTCCAACATCCTCCCTCGATGCAAACCTGATCTGAAGACTGATATCCTGCTCCACTATTATGTTGATGCTGATTCATGGCTTAAGAATCAAATTGTAATTGACGAATCTTGGGGTATTATGTGCCCTGCTGTAACAATCTCTCAGCAATTTTATATATTTCATGCCTCAAAAAAAAACAATGATTGAGAATATTTGTTTTCTCATTGTTATAGCTACGGATCTTCAACAACGATGATACTGAACTTACAACCTTTGGGATCACTGGAGTACTTGGAAGTGACGAAGATTTCGAGTAATGTTGAAGACTAAGTATGGGAATAGGAGCTACAAAAGTTTATTCATTTGTTTTTGTATTCCATATGTATTGATAGTTTTGTCACAAAAATTGACAAAGGGGGAGATAGTTAGAGCACTGCTAGGTCGAGCTCGCATGTGTTGTTATCTCAAGAATGTTTGTCAATATTAGTGATCAAAACTATAAGTCTTGATTTCTAGTCTACTATAGCTAAGTCTCGGACTAGGATAGAAAGTGTATTTGAGCTCAAGAACTCCATGGCGATCATCATACAAGACGAAGAACTACTCAAGGAACTAGTGGAACTTCATCGACTAAAAGGTATGTGGAGACTTAAACTTATCTATCACTCAAAAGTCTATCTACTCTATCTCCTATCTTGAGACAAAATTCGTTTTGCTATATAGACTTTGATTATGCACATTTGATATTTCGAGCCGAGTTTATCTCGCTTATCTATTTCTCGAAATATGTGTTGATAAGCTTTCGCTTTGGCCAAGTTCATCTTTACCTAGTGACGAAAGTCATGTTATATTTCAATCACTTTGAAAATGGCTTTGACGAAAAATGGTTTGGGAATAACTACTATATAACGTCCTCTAAAAATGTTTCAATGATTGAAATGAGAGTTTAGATTATATAACCATTGTTGTATATAAGCATTGTGTGGCAACACATATATGTATAAGTCCTTATTCCTTGAACCAAAGTATGCGTACTTTGTTGATCAGGAAAACCGGAACAAGAGCTGTGAACTCAGTCCGCGAACTGGCGGAGGTTCTCATCCCGAGAATATCTGCAGGAGTTTGTGAAATGCTTCCCGGAACTTAAGTCCGCCAACTAAGTCCCGTACTTGAGTTGGTTATATCTAAAGACGATTATTTGTGAACTTATATTATATTAACTAAGGAATGCAAGTTGCAAACCGTGGCTGTAAAGTTCATGAATCGATTCGAGTGAATCAAATCGTTTTTGCTTTGATTGTGTCTTGTATAGTTATATAAGATTTATACAATTGAACAACTCTCTAACTAGTTCATTTGAGTTATTTGAACTAGTTCTGGTGAAAAAGAATATGGTTGATATGAAAGTGCTCATATGGTAACCATTTGGTTAACTACTATTGAACCAACAAATGTACATGTTTGGGTACGTTACACAAACCTAAAATCGTGCATTTCATTTGTGTGTAACAAACTAAGTTTTCGATCCAACGGTTGAAAGATATTAGCTTGAATCTAATTAAGTTTTCATCTAAATGTGAATATTGAATGCTTTGTTACTAAGCTAACAATGATTGCAAATCCAGAGTTGAAAGACTATATAAGGGAGAACTCTAGCAACAGGGAAACCTAATCCCCACACTTCATGTGTGATACTAGTTGTATAAGCTAGAGTCGATTCTCCTTTAACCTTAGGTTTCTTCTCGAGACCCTGTAGGTTAACGACTTGAAGACTTCATTGGGATTGTGAAGCCAGACGGATACTACTTTCTTGTAGTTGTGTGATATGATCTTGCTGATTCTATCGTGTTGAGTAAAATCGTAACGATTGGCTTGAGATTAATATCTCCGATAGGCAAGATATAAAAGTAGTCACAAACATCTTCGTCTCATCGTTTGTGATTCCACAATATCTTCTTTCGTCGCGTCGATTAAGATTATTGTGAGGTGATTGACAATACTAGGCTGTTCTTCGGGAATATAAGTTTGGGTTATCAATTGGTTCCTGTTCATCTTGATTTATCAAAAGACGGAAAAAAACTGTAGGTATTTTTGTGGGAGACAGATTTATCTATTATCGTAGACTTTTCTGTGTGATACAGATTTGTTTATTAAAGTCTTCGACTTTGGGTCGCAGCAACTCTTAGTTGTGGGTGAGATCAGCTAAGAGAATCAAGTGCGTAGTATCCTGCTGGGATCAGAGACGTAAGGAGCGCAACTGTACCTTGGATCAGTGTGGGATTGATTGGGGTTCAACTACAGTCCAGACCAAAGTTAGTTTGTAGTAGGCTAGTGTCTGTAGCGGCTTAATACGTTGTGTGTTCAATCTGGACTAGGTCCCGCTTTTTTTTTTTGCATTTGCGGTTTCCTCGTTAACAAAATTCTGGTGTCTGTGTTATTTCTTTTCCGCGTTATATTTTGTTGTATAATTGAAATATCACAGGTTGTGCGTTTGAATCAGTCAATTGGAAATCCGACCTTTGGTTGTTGATTGAAATTGATTGATCCTTGAACATTGGTCTTTGGCACCGTTCAAATGGTTTCTCTTGTATTCAATTAGACTCACAGATTTCTATTTGATTGAGTAAGAATTGAATCGAGAAAGAGAGATATAACTCTTTGATATACTTTATTAAGATTGAGTCTAGTTGATTCTCTTGAAAGTATATTGGAGTTAGTACATACAGATTGCTAACCGAAATATTGGGTGTGGTTGTTGTACCGCCGCTTTTTCAATTGGGATCGGGCCTTTGCCCTTTCTGTGTAATAATACTATGACATTGTATAATAATGATTGGCAATATTTGTTTTCTCATTGTTATAGCTACGGATTTTCAACAACGATGATTTTGAACTTACAACCTTTGGGATCATTGGAGTACTTGGAAGTGACGAAGATTTCGAGTAAATTTGAAGATTAGGCATGTGAAATAGGAGCTACAAAATTTTATTCATTTATTTTTGTATTCCATATGTATTGATAGTTTTGTCACTAAAATTGACAAGGGGGAGATTGTTAGAGCACTGCTCGGTTGAATTTGCATGCGTTGCTATCTCAAGCATGTTTGTCAATGTTAGTGATCAGAACTATAAGTCTTGATTTCTAGTCTACTATACCTAAGTCTCAGATAGAAAGTGTAGTTGAGCTCAAGAACTCCATGGCGATCATCATACAAGACGAAGAACTACCCAAGGAACTTGTCGAACTTCATCGACTAAAAGGTATGTGGAGACTTGAACTTATCTATCACTCAAAAGTCTATCTACTCTATCTCCTTTCTTGAGACAAAATTCATTTTTCTATATAGATTTTCATTATACATATTTTCTATTTCGAGCCGAGTTTATCTCACTTATCTATTTCTTAAAATATGTGTTGGTAAGCTTTCGCTTTGGCCAAGTTCATCTTTACCTAGTGACGAAAGTCATGAATCACTTTGAAAATGGCTTTGACGAAAAATGGTTTGTGAATAACAACTATATAACGTCCTTTAAGAATGTTTCATTGATTGAAATGGGAGTTTATATTATATAACCATTGTTGGATATAAGCATTGTGTTGAAACACCAATATGTATAAGTCCTTATTCCTTGAACCAAAGTATGCGTACTTTGTTGATCAGGAAAACCGGAACAAGAGCTGTGAACTCAGTCCGCGAACCGAGCCCGCGAACTGGCGGAAGTTCTCATCCCGAGAATATCTGCTGGCGTTTGTGAACTCCTTCCGGGAACTTAAGTACGCGAACTAAGTACACGTACTTGAGTTGGTTATATCTAAAAAGACGATTATTTGCGAACTTGTATTTATATTAACTAAGAAATGCAAATTGCAAACCGTGGCTATAAAGTTCATGAATCGATTTGAGTGAATCAAATCGTTTTTGCTTCGATTGTATCGTGATAGTTATATAAGATTTATACAATTGAAAAACTCTCTAACTAGTTCATTTGAGTCATTTGAACTAGTTATGGTGAAGAAGAATATTGTTGATATGAAAGTGCTCATATGGCTAACTGTTTGGTTAACTACTGTTGAACCAACAAATGTAATGTTTGGGTACGGTTACACAAACCTAAAATCGTGCATTTCATTTGTGTGTAACAACCTAAGTTTTCGATCCAACGGTTGAAAGATATTAGCTTGAATCTAATCAGGTTTTCATCTAACGGTGAATATTGAATGCCTTGTTACTAAGCTAACATTGATTGCAAACCCTGATTTGGAAGACTATATAAGGGAGAACTCTAGCAACTGGGAAACCTAACCCACACACCTCCTGTGTGATACTAGTTGTATAAGCTAGAGTCAATTCTCCTTTAATCTTAGGTTTCTTCTCGAGACCCTGTAGGTTAACGACTTGAAGACTTCATTGGGATTGTGAAGCCAGACCGATACTACTTTCTTGTAGATGTGTGATCTGATCTTGCTGATTCTATCGTGTTGAGTACAATCGTAAGGCTTGTCTTGAGATTGTTATCTCCGATAGGCTAGATATAAAAGTAGTCACAAACATCTTCATCTCATTGTTTGTGATTCCACAATATCTTCTTTCTCCGTGTCGATTAAGATTATTGTGAGGTGATTGATAATACTAGGCTATTCTTCGGGAATATAAGTCCGGGTTATCAATTGGTTCCTGTTCACCTTAATTTATCAAAAGACGAAACAAAACTTGTAGGTATTTCTGTGGGAGACAGATTTATCTATTATCGTACACTTTTCTGTGTGATACAAATTTGTTTATTAAAGTCTTCGACTTTGGGTCGTAGCAACTCTTAGTTGTGGGTGAGATCAGCTAAGGGAATCAAGTGCGTAGTATCCTGCTGAGATCAGAGACGTAAGGAGCGCAATTGTACCTTGGATCAGTGTGATATTGATTGGGGTTCAACTATAGTCCAGATCGAAGTTAGTTTTTAGTAGGCTAGTGTTTGTAGCGGTTTAATACGGTGTGTGTTCAATCTGGGCTAGGTCCCGGGGTTTTTCTGCATTTGCGATTTTCTCGTTAACAAAATTCTGGTGTTTGTGTTATTTATTTTCCACATTATATTTTGTTATATAATTGAAATATCACAGGTTGTGCGTTTGAATCAATCAATTGGAAATCCGACCTTTGGTTGTTGATTGAAATTGATTGATCCTTGAACATTGGTCTTTGGCACCGTTCAAGTGGTTTCTCTTGTATTCAATTAGACTCACAGATTTCTATTTGCTTGAGTAAGAATTGAATCGAGAAAGAGAGATATAACTCTTTGATATACTTTATTAAGATTGAGTCTAGTTGATTCTCTTGAAAGTATATTGGAGTTAGTACATACAGATTGCTAACCGAAATATTGGGTGTGGTTGTTGTACCGCCGCTTTTCCAATCGGGATCGGGCCTTTTCCCTTTCTGTGTAATAATAATATGACACTGTATAATAATGATTGGGAATATTTGTTTTCTCATTGTTATAGCTACGGATTTTCAACAACGATGATTTTGAACTTACAACCTTTGGGATCATTGGAGTACTTGGAAGTGACGAAGATTTCGAGTAAAGTTTAAGATTAGACATGTGAAATAGGAGCTACAAAATTTTATTCATTTATTTTTGTATTCCATATGTATTGATAGTTTTGTCACTAAAATTGACAAGGGGGAGATTGTTAGAGCACTGCTCGGTTGAACTTGCATGCGTTGCTATCTCAAGCATGTTTGTCAATGTTAGTGATCAGAACTATAAGTCTTGATTTCTAGTCTACTATAACTAAGTCTCGGATAGAAAGTGTAGTTGAGCTCAAGAACTCCATGGCGATCATCATACAAGACGAAGAACTACCCAAGGAACTTGTCGAACTTCATCGACTAAAAGGTATGTAGAGACTTGAACTTATCTATCACTCAAAAGTCTATCTACTCTATCTCCTATCTTGAGACAAAAGTCGTTTTGCTATATAGATTTTGATTATACACATTTTCTATTTCGAGCCGAGTTTATCTCACTTATCTATTTCTCAAAATATGTGTTGGTAAGCTTTCGCTTTGGCCAAGTTCATCTTTACCTAGTGACGAAAGTCATGTTATGTTTAAATCACTTTGAAAGTGGCTTTGACGAAAAATGGTTTGTGAATAACAACTATATAACATCCTTTAAGAATGTTGCAATGATTGAAATGAGAGTTTATATTATATAACCATTGTTGGATATAAGCATTGTGTGGAAACACCAATATGTATAAGTCTTTATTCCTTGAACCAAAGTATGCGTACTTTGTTGATCAAGAAAACCGGAACAAGAGCTGTGAACTCAGTCCACGAACCGAGCCTGCGAACTGGCGGAAGTTCTCATCCCGAGAATATCTGCTGGAGTTTGTGAACTCCTTCCGGGAACTTAAGTACACGTACTTGAGTTGGTTATATCTAAAAAGACGATTATTTGCGAACTTGTATTTATATTAACTAAGGAATGCAAATTGCAAACCGTGGCTATAAAGTTCATGAATCGATTTGAGTGAATCAAATCGTTTTTGCTTCGATTGTATCGTGTATAGTTATATAAGATTTATACAATTGAAAAACTCTCTAACTAGTTTATTTGAGTCATTTGAACTAGTTATGGTGAAGAATAATATGGTTGATATGAAAGTGTTCATATGGCTAACTGTTTGGTAACTACTGTTGAACCAACAAATGTAATGTTTAGGTACGGTTACACAAACCTAAAATCGTGCATTTCATTTGTGTGTAACAACCTAAATTTTCGATCCAACGGTTGAAAGATATTAGTTTGAATCTAATCAGGTTTTCATCTAACGGTGAATATTAAATGCCTTGTTACTAAGCTAACATTGATTGCAAACCCTGATTTGGAAGACTATATAAGGGAGAACTCTAGCAACTGGGAAACCTAGCCCCCACACCTCCTGTGTGATACTAGTTGTATATGCTAGAGTCAATTCTCCTTTAATCTTAGGTTTCTTCTCGAGACCCTATAGGTTAACGACTTAAAGACTTGATTGGGATTGTGAAGCCAGGCCGATACTACTTTCTTGTAGATGTGTGATCTGATCTTGTTGATTCTATCGTGTTGAGTACAATCGTAAGGATTGTCTTGAGATTGTTATCTCCGATAGGCAAGATATAAAAGTAGTCACAAACATCTTCATCTCATTTTTTGTGATTCCACAATATCTTCTTTCTCCGTGTCGATTAAGATTATTGTGAAGTGATTGATAATACTAGGCTATTCTTCGGGAATATAAGTCCCGATTATCAATTGGTTCCTGTTCACCTTAATTTATCAAAAGACGAAACAAAACTTGTAGGTATTTCTGTGGGAGACAAATTTATCTATTATCGTAGACTTTTCTGTGTGATACAGATTTATTTATTAAAGTCTTCGACTTTGGGTCGTAGAAACTCTTAGTTGTGGGTGAGATCAGCTAAGTTGCGTAGTATCCTGCTGGGATCAGAGACGTAAGGAGCGCAATTGTACCTTGGATCAGTGTGATATTGATTGGGGTTCAACTATAGTCCACACCGAAGTTAGTTTGTAGTAGGCTAGTGTTTGTAGCGGCTTAATACGGCGTGTGTTCAATCTGGGCTAGGTCCCGGGGTTTTTCTGCATTTGCGGTTTTCTCGTTAACAAAATTCTGGTGTCTGTGTTATTTATTTTCCACATTATATTTTGTTATATAATTGAAATATCACAGGTTGTGCGTTTGAATCAATCAATTGGAAATTCGACCTTTGGTTGTTGATTGAAATTGATTGATCCTTGAACATTGGTCTTTGGCACCGTTCAAGTGGTTTCTCTTGTATTCAATTAGACTCACAGATTTCTATTTGCTTGAGTAAGAATTGAATCGAGAAAGAGAGATATAACTATTTGATATACTTTATTAAGATTGAGTCTAGTTGATTATCTTGAAAGTATATTGGAGTTAGTCCATACAGATTGCTAACCGAAATATTGGGTGTGGTTGTTGTACCGCCGTTTTTTCAATTGGGATCGGTCATTTGCCCTTTCTGTGTAATAATACTATGACACTGTATAATAATGATTGGGAATATTTGTTTTCTCATTGTTATAGCTACGGATTTTCAACAACGATGATTTTGAACTTACAACCTTTGGGATCATTGGAGTACTTGGAAGTGACGAAGATTTCGAGTAAAGTTTAAGATTAGGCATGTGAAATAGGAGCTACAAAATTTTATTCATTTATTTTTGTATTCCATATGTATTGATAATTTTGTCACTAAAATTGCCAAGGGGGAGATTGTTAGAGCACTGCTCGGTTGAACTTGCATGTGTTGCTATCTCAAGCATGTTTGTCAATGTTAGTGATCAGAACTATAAGTCCTGATTTCTAGTCTACTATACCTAAGTCTCGGATAGAAAGTGTAGTTTAGCTCAAGAACTCCATGGCGATCATCATACAAGACGAAGAACTACCCAAGGAACTTGTCGAACGTCATCGACTAAAAGGTATGTGGAGACTTGAACTTATCTATCACTTAAAAGTCTATCTACTCTATCTCCTATCTTGAGACAAAAGTCGTTTTTCTATATAGATTTTGATTATACACATTTTCTATTTCGAGCCGAGTTTATCTCACTTATCTATTTCTCAAAATATCTGTTGGTAAGCTTTCGCTTTGGCCAAGTTCATTTTTACCTAGTGACGAAAGTCATGTTATGTTTGAATCACTTTGAAAATGGCTTTGACGAAAAATGGTTTGTGAATAACAACTATATAACTTCCTTTAAGAATGTTGCAATGATTGAAATGGGAGTTTATATTATATAACCATTGTTGGATATAAGCATTGTGTGGAAACACCAATATGTATAAGTCCTTATTCCTTGAACCAAAGTATGCGTACTTTGTTGATCAGGAAAACCGGAACAAGAGCTGTGAACTCAGTCTACGAACCGAGCCCGCGAACTGGCGGAAGTTCTCATCCCGAGAATATCTGCTGGAGTTTGTGAACTCCTTCCGGGAACTTAAGTACGTAAACTAAGTACACGTACTTGAGTTGGTTATATCTAAATAGACGATTATTTGCGAACTTGTATTTATATTAACTAAGGAATGCAAATTGCAAACCGTGGCTATAAAGTTCATGAATCGATTTGAGTGAATCAAATCGTTTTTTCTTCGATTGTATCGTGTATAGTTATATAAGATTTATACAATTGAAAAACTCTCTAACTAGTTCATTTGAGTCATTTGAACTAGTTATGGTGAAGAATAATATGGTTGATATGAAAGTGCTCATATGGCTAACTGTTTGGTTAACTATTGTTGAACCAACAAATGTAATGTTTGGGTACGGTTACACAAACCTAAAATCGTGCATTTCATTTGTGTGTAACAACCTAAGTTTTCGATCCAACGGTTGAAAGATATTAGTTTGAATCTAATCAGGTTTTCATGTAACGGTGAATATTGAATGCTTTGTTACTAAGCTAACATTGATTGCAAACCCTGATTTGGAAGACTATATAAGGGAGAACTCTAGCAACTGGGAAACCTAACCCCCACACCTCCTGTGTGATAAGCTAGAGTCAATTCGCCTTTAATCTTAGGTTTCTTCTCGAGACCCTGTAGGTTAACGACTTGAAGACTTCATTGGGATTGTGAAGCCAGGCCGATACTACTTTCTTGTAGATGTGTGATCCGATCTTGCTGATTCTATCGTGTTGAGTACAATCGTAAGGATTGTCTTGAGATTGTTATCTCCGATAGGCAAGATATAAAAGTAGTCACAAACATATTCATCTCATTGTTTGTGATTCCACAATATCTTCTTTTTCCGTGTCGATTAAGATTATTGTGAGGTGATTGATAATACTAGGCTATTCTTCGGGAATATAAGTCCGGATTATCAATTGGTTCCTGTTCACCTTAATTTATCAAAAGACGAAACAAAACTTGTAGGTATTTCTGTGGGAGACAAATTTATCTATTATCGTAGACTTTTCTGTGTGATACAAATTTGTTTATTAAAGTCTTCGACTTTGGGTCGTAGCAACTCTTAGTTGTGGGTGAGATCAGCTAAGGGAATCAAGTGTGTAGTATCCTGCTGGGATCAGAGACGTAAGGAGCGCAACTGTACCTTGGATCAGTGTGATATTGATTGGGGTTCAACTATAGTCCAGACCGAAGTTAGTTTGTAGTAGGATAGTGTTTGTAGCGGATTAATACGGTGTGTGTTCAATCTGGTCTAGGTCCCGGGGTTTTTCTGCATTTGCGATTTTCTCGTTAACAAAATTCTGGTGTCTGTGTTATTTATTTTCCATATTATATTTTGTTATATAATTGAAATATCACAGGTTGTGCGTTTGAATCAATCAATTGGAAATCCGACCTTTGGTTGTTGATTGAAATTGATTGATCCTTGAACATTGGTATTTGGCACCGTTCAAGTGGTTTCTCTTGTATTCAATTAGACTCACAGATTTCTATTTGCTTGAGTAAGAATTGAATCGAGAAAGAGAGATATAACTCTTTGATATACCTTATTAAGATTGAGTCTAGTTGATTCTCTTGAAAGTATATTGGAGTTAGTCCATACAGAATGCTAACCGAAATATTGGGTGTGGTTGTTGTACCGCCGTTTTTTCAATTGGGACCGGGCCTTTGCCCTTTCTGTGTAATAATACTATGACACTGTATAATAATGATTGGGAATATTTGTTTTCTCATTGTTATAACTACGGATTTTCAACAACGATGATTTTGAACTTACAACCTTTGGGATCATTGGAGTACTTGGAAGTGACGAAGATTTCGAGTAAATTTGAAGATTAGGCATGTAAAATAGGAGCTACAAAATTTTATTCATTTATTTTTGTGTTCCATATGTATTGAAAAAATTTTCACTAAAATTGACAAGGGGGAGATTGTTAGAGCACTGCTCGGTTGAACTTGCATGCGTTGCTATCTCAAGCATGTTTGTCAATGTTAGTGATCAGAACTATAAGTCTTGATTTCTAGTCTACTATACCTAAGTCTCGGATAGAAAGTGTAGTTGAGCTTAAGAACTCCATGGCGATCATCATACAATACGAAGAACTACCCAAGGAACTTGTCGAACTTCATCGACTAAAAGGTATGTGGAGACTTGAACTTATCTATCACTCAAAAGTCTATCTACTTTATCTCCTATCTTGAGACAAAAGTCGTTTTGCTATATATATTTTGATTATACACATTTTCTATTTCGAGCCGAGTTTATCTCACTTATCTATTTCTCAAAATATGTGTTGGTAAGCTTTCGCTTTGGCCAAGTTCATCTTTACCTAGTGACGAAAGTCATGTTATGTTTGAATCACTTTGAAAATGGCTTTGACGAAAAATGGTTTGTGAATAACCACTATATAACGTCCTTTAATAATGTTTCAATGATTGAAATGGGAGTTTATATTATATAACCATTGTTGGATATAAGCATTGTTTGGAAACACCAATATGTATAAGTCCTTATTCCTTGAAGAAAAGTATGCGTACTTTGTTTATCAGGAAAACCGGAACAAGAGTTGTGAACTGAGTTAGCGAACTCAGCCCGCGAACTGGCGGAAGTTCTCATCCCGATAATATATGCTGGAGTTTGTGAACTCCTTCCGGGAACTTAAGTACACGTACTTGAGTTGGTTATATCTAAAAAGACGATTATTTGCGAACTTGTATTTATATTAACTAAGGAATGCAAATTGCAAACCGTGGCTATAAAGTTCATGAATCGATTTGAGTGAATCAAATCGTTTTTGCTTCGATTGTATCGTGTATAGTTGTATAAGATTTATACAACTGAAAAACTCTCTAACTAGTTCATTTGAGTCATTTGAACTAGTTATGGTGAAGAAGAATATGGTTGATATGAAAGTGCTCATATGGCTAACTGTTTGGTTAACTACTGTTGAACCAACAAATGTAATGTTTGGGTACGGTTACACAAACCTAAAATCGTGCATTTCATTTTTGTGTAACAACCTAAGTTTTCGATCCAACGGTTGAAAGATATTAGCTTGAATCTAATCAGGTTTTCATCTAACGGTGAATATTGAATGCTTTGTTACTAAGCTAACATTGATTGCAAACCCTGATTTGGAAGACTATATAAGGGAGAACTCTAGCAACTGGGAAACCTAACCCCCACACCTCATGTGTGATACTATTTGTATAAGCTAGAGTCAATTCTCTTTTAATCTTAGGTTTCTTCTCGAGACCCTGTAGGTTAACGGCTTGAAGACTTCATTGGGATTGTGAAGCCAGACCGATACTACTTTCTTGTAGATGTGTGATCTTATCTTGCTGATTCTATCGTGTTGAGTACAATCGTAAGGATTGTCTTGAGATTGTTATCTCCGATAGGCAAGATATAAAAGTAGTAACAAACATCTTCATCTCATTATTTGTGATTCCACAATATCTTCTTTCTCCGTGTCGATTAAGATTATTGTGAGGTGATTGATAATACTAGGATATTCTTCGGGAATATAAGTCCGGGTTATAAATTGGTTCTTGTTCACCTTAATTTATCAAAAGACGAAACAAAACTTGTAGGTATTTCTGTGGGAGACAGATTTATCTATTATCGTATACTTTTCTGTGTGATACAGATTTGTTTATTAAAGTCTTCGACTTTGGTTCGTAGGAACTCTTAGTTGTGGGTGAGATCAGCTAAGGGAATCAAGTGCGTAGTATCCTGCTGGGATCAGAGACGTAAGGAGCGCAACTGTACCTTGGATCGGTGTGATATTGATTGGGGTTCAACTATAGTCCAGACCGAAGTTAGTTTGTAGTAGGCTAGTGTCTGTAGCGGCTTAATACGATATGTGTTCAATCTGGACTAGGTCCCGGGATTTTTCTACATTTTCGGTTTCCTCGTTAACAAAATTCTGGTGTATGTTTTATTTATTTTCCGCATTATATCTTGTTATATAATTGAAATATCATAGTTCGTGCGTTTGAATCAATCAATTGGAAATCCGACCTTTGGTTGTTAATTGAAATTGATTGATCCTTGAACATTGGCCTTTGGTATTGTTCAAGTGATTTCTCTTGTATTCAATTAGATCGCAAATTTCTATTTGCTTGAGTAAGAATTGAATCGAGAAAGGGAGATATAACTCTTTGATATACTTTATTAAGATTGAGTCTAGTTGATTCTCTTGAAAGTACATTGGAGTTAGTCCATACGGATTGCTAATCGAAATATTGAGTGTGGTTGTTGTACCCCCGCTTTTTCAATTGGGATCGGGCCTTTGCCCTTTCTGTTCAAGCTTTTTGACTTCGTCTTACTTATCCTTTGCTTCACGGAAATAGAATAGTTCATAGACGGTATGGTCATCTTAGTCGAGCTCTATTTCTGACCTTTGACTCTTGTTTCTTGACGTTGGGTCAAGACCTTAGTCTCATGCTTAGATAATACTTTATCGATCTGTATGGTCATCTTAGTCGTGTTTTGCCTTTAAGGCTTCGACCTTGACTTATAGATCTTAGGCTCTCGAGTTGTCTCTTCTTTTACGACCCCTGGTTGGTCTCCTGCTGTTTGAAAGACTTTCTCTGTTTCTTTAGTTGTTATCCTCAACTTTAGTTATGCGTGATTTTTCTAGTCTTGTCTTATTTTTGATTGTGACTATACTTTTTTCGATCTGAATATTCGTTATTGATCTCGAGTTATTTTAGCCTTTCTAACCTTTTCAAAAGTGAGTTTTATTCGAATTTTGAGCTTATTCGAGCTCTTATTTTCTTTTATGCTAATTTTATTGGCTTCAGAGCTCTTATTTTTCTTTAAGCCAACTTTGTCGACTTCCGAGATTATTCGAGATCTCATTTTGTCTTTTCCTTGGGTACCTCGACCTGTTTCTGTACCTTTCTTTTAGCTTTTCCGTCTATGTTGTTTTGCTTCCTGTTCTTTTGATCTCAAATCTCATTTCCTAACCCCTATCAGGATCGGCTCAGTCTTTCAGTCTATGCTATTGGACCATGTTCTATTTTATTCTCACTATTTTGAGTTTCGTTCTCGGTCTATTTCATCGAGGTAAAGCTTCTTAGTTCTTATCTTTTGACTTTTTTAAGCCTTAGAAATTTTTAGGTCGCTTAGTTGTTCGACCATATACATTTTTCTTGTGTCTCAATTAATTCTGCCAGCTTTGGTTGCTTTGTAGCTCATTTATATTTTTTCAGGAGGCTTAATTAGGTTAGATTAGCTTTGCCTGCTCTGGCTGTCTTGGAGCTCATTTTTTGTCTGGTGTAATTGGCTTGATTAGCTTGTCAGTTTTGGCTGTTTTGTAGCTCATTTTCATTCTGGAGGCTTAATTAGCTTAGATTAGCCTAGTCTACTCTAGTTGTCTTGCAACTCATTTTCTTTTGTTGTCTTGATTAATTGGCTTGATCAGCTTTGTCAGTTTTGGCTTATTTGCAGCTCATTTTCATTCTGGAGGCTTGATTAGCTTAGATTAGCTTCGTTTCTTTATGGATCTCTCTTTTCGAGGTCATCTATCAAAATAATATCGCTTATCTTTTATTTCTCTTTTCGCCGCTGAGATAGTGTGTCTTATGATCAGTTGCTTACCTTATCTGCTAGTGTTGTGAGCTTCGCCGCTATAACAGAGATAACTTGTTCTTATTTCCGAAACTACCTGGCCAAGATGATATTCCGTGCCGATCAGATAGAGCTTAGTAGATGGTCTTAATGTTCGACATGATCTCTACAAGGATGTGGTCTGTCGCTCGTCTCTTAGTAATTGAGAAATCATCACACCAATTACCAAAAAATAAGTAAGTACTCGTACCATCGCGAATAATACAGCGTGTATGTCTCTCAACACTCACCCATAACTTCATCAATATTGCCCTATTAATAACGGCCAACCTCTTTATACCCAAACCACCTTCTCTACGGGGGCAGCATAGAGTTATGACTTATATACTCGACCTTATAGATGCTGCGTGTTCCACCAAGCCGATCTCATAGCACCCAAACCATTTGAGAGCTTCTGTTCTGAACAGCAAAGACTTACTGCTTGAATTCGTGCTATCTGCAACTTTGCAGGACCCAAATAAAGGATTTTTTATTTTTCACCGCACAGTAGAAGTGTTGCTTCCCGATGCCACATCAGTGATGCATTAAACTTCACTGTAGTAATCAAAAATCGATTAGCAAGTGGTGGATGGATATGTTCCACAAACACTGCTTGATCCATTAGTGGCATGTATGTCAATTGTCTCAGTACACACGTGTGATTGATGGTGTGTTTTTCTTCATACGTGGGGATCTTAAATCACAAAACATCAAAGCGCTATCCTACTCTGTGGCCAGAGGAAGACACAGAAATAGGATGATGAACCATGTTCACATGGACTTGCCCACAAGCTACATAGTATGATGATAAAACGTCATAAAATACCCACATGATGGCCATGACAATGTCTTCAACATAGGCATACATGTGGACCCCATGATTCACATGGGATGCTCTTTTCTCTCTCATGTAAATGAGTAGTGATCAAACGATCCTAATTTCCCTCCGACGACCCTTTACGCTCATCTCAACCATTCAAAAATATAAAGTCTTTTTTAGGGAGAGTCTTTCCGGGCGGCTGAACTTGTCCCATCTTTGTCCCCTTAGTGTGCAGACAGACTCTTTAAATAATGCCCTTTCAATGACCGACAACTTTGGCTGTCTTTGTCGGAAATTTATGCATTCTTTAAAATTACTTTTGCACCCTTGTATATCCTTGGTATTCCCGTTCTTATCATCTATCCTTTTCTATAAAACACTTCCTTCATTTTTTTTCCATCACTAATACACAACCCAAATCTCTCGTCAAAAAAAATACCATTTTCATCGCTTCAAACTAGATAGAAACAGGCCACAATTAAACGGAAAGAAGAACACCTAAATTTATAGGCTCACGTTGAAGTTATCGGAAAGAAATGGCGGGGAATTTCGACAAGGTTGATCTGAATTTTAAAGCGACAGAGTTAAGATTAGGTTTACCAGGTACAGATGAAGAAGGGTCATCTGATAAACAACAACCAGAAACACCAAGAAACAACAAAAGAGGGATAGCTGATTTAGGAAATGAAAATCCGTGCGGTGGATCCAATAATAATTCTAGCGTGTCAGATTCTGGTGACCGTGAAGTTGCTCCTGCAGCGAAGTAAGTTCTTAATCTTTTGACTAATCATGTGCTACAAGATTTTGTGATTTTGGTGAGCTGATGATTAATGGTTTTTTTTTTTTTTTTCCTTTGGAAATTCTGCAGACAACAAGTTGTAGGATGGCCACCAGTGAGATCATACAGGAAAAACAATTTGCAAACGACGAAGAAAACGGAAGTAGAAGCACCAGGAATGTATGTGAAAGTTAGTATGGATGGAGCACCTTATTTAAGGAAGATTGATTTGAAAATTTATAAAGGGTATCCAGAACTACTGAAAGCTTTAGAAAATATGTTCAAATTTAGTATTGGGAAATATTCAGAAAGAGAAGGTTATAATGGTTCTGAACATGCTCCTACTTATGAAGATAAAGATGGTGACTGGATGCTTGTTGGTGATGTTCCATGGGATATGTTCATTTCTTCTTGCAAAAGATTAAGAATTATGAAAGGGTCTGAAGCTAGAGGCTTGGGATGTGGTGTTTAAAACATAAGCAGCCATATATCAAAATTTTAGTTTCAGAAAGAGAGATCTACTATTAACAAGAGGACCATTTTTTATTTTTTTTTGAAGCTTGGGCTGACCAAGATGAAGAAGAAGAAGTATGAGATATGATCTTTCTTTCTCTCCTTGTCATGGAGATGAATTGAGAAGAGAAGACACTGTGAAAAGAGAAAACAGAAAAGAATGCGGTACAGCTTTAGTCAGTCCATCCACCACCACCACCACCACCCTTGTTACATCTTTTGATTGATTTCTTGATTTAATTGTAACTCCAAAAAAATGAAAAATAGTTCACGGCCGAGGTTTTTGTGATGTTTAGTTTATATCTTGTAATGATCTCCCTCCTCCCGCCCATATTAAACCAATTACACTTATATATGAAGATAGATTTATAGAAAATATTTGTTTTTTTTCATGCAATTTGTAAAGAGATTAAGGAGAAAAGAAAACAAAAGAGCTTTTATTAATTATTACAGTACATGTTTTTGTTTTCCATGATAAATATTCAATTTGGTTTGAAAAAAATCGGTATATTTGTATCATAGTGATTTAATACAACTCTCTCTAGTCTACCATTTTTTGTTTTTTGAATCCTTGTTATCCAGTTCTTTGTTTGTGTAAGTGGAATAAAATGAAAACACGAGTGAGACTGAAAAAGGTTGAATTTGGAGGTGGAATTCAAACCCATATCCATGGTTTTCAGAGTTGATTGATTCATGCTGAGATATCGATGTCACCAGAGATACAAAATTTATCTTCCACTTTGTAATATTAACTTTGGTTGAATTCACTTGATTTTGACGAGTTTCCAACTCAAATTCATTCATTCATAGTAATAGAGTCTTAAGTTTCAACTCAATTCATTCCTAATATATTCATAATACAAAATCTAATCAGACAGTTAGCAGCATCATTCCTAAAGTTGACTATTGAGCAAAACTAAAAATGGCGGGGTCCAATATTTTCCCTTCATCATATGCAGTAGATACATTTGTATACAGCTAGAACATGGGTATCTGGTTCTGGTCTGCCAAACAGGAACCTTTTAGATTCTTTTGCTTTGTGTAGTGGTATCATATGAGGCTGAGTGATTTCTAAGAAACTAGGTGTATTGAATTTTGATGAACTGTTCTTGCTTGACTAGTTAGGAAAATGAGGAGGAAGTTTCTCATTAAAGGTTTTTATTTTAAGCTAACTGAATTGGGCAGCTTCTTTCCTTCACCCGCTATATACGATGCCTCTAGGATTTTCAATGAGCCGTTTCCGGTTCGAATCTCGAGCTACCTAGAACAAAACACTCGGTCAATTTGATAACCGTGTCAAGCAGTTCTAGTTCCAATAGGAAATTGCCAAATTGGGGGATCATTGTGGGGCTCAATGGCTCACAACGGAGGCATAATGTTGGTAGCTCGAATAAGTGCATTGAAAAAATCCATCATTTACAAACAAGGTAGTGCGCGGAACATAATGGAAATTTCGGGTGGTGAGTGCAATTTGAATAAAGCACAAAGATTATTATGACAATTTTGTGTCACAAGATGCATATCATCGTAGAAGATTTTATTTCTAGAACAAGTTAGGCAGAAAGAAAAGGAGAAATCACTCATCACGATACATAACAAACATAGAGCCATTGTCAAGACCCATCATCCGTCACCGTTTAGATGGTCCAAGCTTTTACAATTATTTTTCATAAGACGGGATATATGAGATAATCCCGAACCACAAATCTATCTAAGAAATTAACAAGTTAAAAACCTTCAAAAAAATAAATATTGATTAATAGATTAAAAGGTCTATCCATTGCCTTTAAGAGTTTAAGTGAAGATACCAAATTAACTAGACGCACGGGCTCAAATCGGTTGTTACATAAACAATTGAAACAACTCTTTTCTTCGCGTTTTTTCGTTCTTCATGCAGTAGTTGTTTTTGGCAAATGGTTTAAAAGTTAAAAAGATGAAACTCTTTTTCGTTCTTCATACAGTAGTTGTTTTTGGCAGATGAAACTCTGTTCTTCGCGTTTTTCTCAGGTAGTTCTTTTTCTCATGTAGTTCGGCAAATGGTCGTAAACAATAGAAACAACTCATAACAACAGAAACCAATCCATACACAATGGCGAAAGAATTTTAAATATCGCGCTTAATTTATATATCATGTTTGGAAAAACGATAGTTGTTTTCCATTTATATAACATGGCAGGGAAAAAACTGAAAACAGTGTAACAAACAACAGGAAAGGGAAGACTTAAGTACAAATTACATGGCTAGCCACAAAAAACAGTAGAATCTGGGCTTCCTAAAAAATGGTATTGTGACCTTCCCAAAATAATGGACCCTTTTGGCAGAGGATCTGCTGCCTAAAGATATCGTTTGATACGCACAAAATCCATTGTTCTAGGCCGGTTGGTATTGCTAAAATCTCTGCCAAAAATTTGTCCGTACTGCAGCTACAAAAAGAAAAATCTTCATAATTATGATATATGGATCATGATCTTGCCATACACTTAGTTATAAGGGGCATCCTTGTCGCACGAAACTAAAAATTTTACCTATGAAGGAAACATTGGCCTGTCAATTAGGACAGCAGCCAAACCATTTTTGAAACTCAAAATTTTACCTATGAAGGAAACATTGGGCTGTCAGTTAGGACAGCAGCCAAACCATTTTTGATTCCAAGTATCTTAAGTTCTCTGTAACAGTTGGGTCTATAACTACTAACTTCATCAGATTTGTAATATCAAGCTTCTCGTTATCCTCGTAAACAGTCATTTGGTCCGTGTTTTCGAACTCCCTAGTTGTGATGCATGATAAATAGATAAAAGTGACCAAATTTTCTCGACATTTGATCCAAGTTTTCTAGAACCTTATTGTCAAAGGTTTCAACATAAAATCATCTCGAACTAACATATAAGTAGCAGAAAACGAAAGAGTGCATTGTTTCCTGTGTAGATTCATTAAAAGTTGGAGCATGATTCTGAAGCTGCAAAGTTCAAATCACATAAAGTGTAAAACTTACGGTGATTCCTGCCAAGATCCTCCTAATTTCCAGCATTAACCTCAAGTCAACATCATTTTTCAAGCAAGGGATGTCCCATTTTTAATTACTGCAGTTGGTTCTAACAAAAAAAAAGAGAAGAAAAAAAAAAAAAAAAAAAAAAAAAAGCAAATTCATACCTGGTTGAGAATTCTCGTTTGGCACGAAACATCAAAAGGAATTGAAATCTGCAACCCACAATCTAGATCTTGATATTATTACCTTATGTTTTGTGCGTACACTGTTGTCCATTAGCTTGTTTCAAATATCGCAGATTGCAAAATGCCTCAGTGACATTGTCTGCTTGAAAAAAAAAAAAACCACCACATAAAGTTAATCTTCACTGAAACTATATGCACGTATAGGATCACAAACCAATTAGGGGTCTTTTATATCCACCATTCATTCTCTTATCTTTTCATCCGTTAAATGCATATCCATGCCATATACCTGATTGGTTTTATAGTTTCCAGACTTCCAACTCTTTAGAAGCCTTGCGTTGATCACCTTTTGTCGCGAACAGGGTATAGTACAATTTTGCCAGTGTTCCCGTTACTGCTGCCTTGCATATAACATCAAGATCCGGGATACATATGTGCAGCAAAAATGAAACAGTCAGTTAGGGGTATGCCGTACAACGATTAGCTGGTACGTAAAACTTCCACATGCATAATGTCTAGGAAAGAAAGTACAGGTAATGATGATGCACATTACTTTGGCTTCATATTTAAGAAAACAAATTTCACCCACCATCCATTGTTTTTGTATTCTCGTTATGGTTGCCTGCACATAATCACATTAAGAACTTGGATACATGTATGCAACAAAAATGAAACAATCAGTTAGGTATGCAGCAAAACGATTAGCATGCAAGTGAAAATCCAATACCGGTATGCCTAATGTTGACCCTCAATTTATATCAAGATGCAACAATGATCTCGCTTTGAGCGGATCTTTCTGATACACAGCAAACTTAAAAAACTTAATGTTGAAATTCACAGAATACTTAGTGCAATTGAAGACTCGAAATTTTGTTCAGTAACTAAAACTTAAAATTGAAGAAAAACATGCTTCTACAACGTAAACATACCTTCTGCCCTAGCTCAGGGCTTTTCTCAATCCCTACAATAAGTTTCTTCTATAATGCTTGTAACATTTCTCCCTCTAAATTTCTTTATAGATCTAGCATTCAAAAGAACAGAATCATACAATCAAGGTGCAAAAACCCTAGATTGTAATCAGTAAATATACCTGCAGGAATCTTTCTTTCAAAAAGAAAAATTATATTGATTTCTCTTTCGCTAATAGTTTCTTTTTCGATGATTTTATAATCAATATCTGCCAAATAAAACAAAACAGATCAATCAAATTATACACGAAGAAGAAAGTACATGGAAAAAAAGTAAGTGAATGAGAACAGAGAGGGAAGGTGGCAGTAAAAAACAGAAAAGAGACGGTACTTGTATTTGTATTAGGGTTTGCAGGTTTTTCTTTTCGTGAAATTGATATTTAGGGCTTACTAGAAAAGTGAGACGGTAAAAACAAAGAAGTGGGGTTGAAAATACCAAAAATTGGCCTTGTGAAAAAACGAATGGTTTCTATTGGTTTAAATATGTTTGGTGGAGCCAGAAGCTCTAGAATTTAAGCTTGATACAGCTTTTAACCACGTGCAGAGTATTTCCTCCAGAAACTATATATATAATGCACTGTTTAGGCCAGACTCTAGGCTATGGACCTTTCGTGAACCAAATATCTACCCAGGCCCAACAACAAAGGAGGATAAGTTTAAGGGAAACTTAGGGGGAGACCCAAGAAAAAAGAATCTCATTGTCAGACCCACAATTAATTTTGGATACCGTGACACCCATAAATATTTTTGTGACACCCATAATTATCCGAAATTATTAAAACTTGTCTGCATGACGGTTTATGCATCCGCATGACGTGTTATGCATACTGTTTTCAGGGATAACTCGTTATGCATCCTATTTTTTCAGGGGTATAACTGGCAACGCAACTTGGATATAACATATCCAAAAATCCGCGCCTTGGAATTTTACAAATTTTATATCGTTGGAAATATTTTAAAAAGAGCTACGCAACGAGTACAAACAACAATATCAAATTTTTGTTTTTCACGAAAAAAATCGGAGGTGATCATCGTTTTAGGGAAATTGTATCTTAAATCTCCTAGATGAGACGTTAAGTTTCTTTATACTCTGTGATATTATCTAAATAAAATTTGATATGTGTTTCCTTTTAGACTTGAAGCATTTTTGTTTGAATTCATTACGATCCCATAGTTCTCGTACCTTTGCCAAATTTTATTGACAAAAATGGGTGAATTAATTAGTAATTTCGCACTACATACATATGGTTTACAGATTACTATGTAAGGGGGAGTGAATCAGCATCTATAGGTTTCACCTATTATGCAAAAGATGTAAGTATTGACTTAGGGGGTGAAATATATCACTGTAGTATTACTTCGAAGTTGTGATACAATTGAACTTTGGAGAAGATAATAATACTATGTTTCTGTATAACGACAATTCAGAATATATTTTTTCGAAGTTGTTATCGCTACAGATCTTCAACAACAACGATGATGATTTGAACACGTTCAGAATCATTGCAACTTGAAGTAACGAAGAATCCAAGGAGTTGAGGAACCAAGGAAATCAAGCATGATGGATTATGGAGTTTTGAAGCTTTATTTTTTAATCCATATGTATTGATAGTTTTGTCACTAAAATTGACAAAGGGAGAGATTGTTAGAGCATTGCTCGGTCGAACTCACAAGTGTGGCTATCGAAAGCTTGTTATCAAATTTAGTTGATCAAAATTGTATCCGGATTTCTAGTCCACATTTAGTCAAGTCTCGAATTAGGTTAGAAGGGTGTAGTTGAGTACCAGATATCACTGCGTTCTACCGTTTGAAGGCGAAGATCAACTGAAGCTTTTGGAGAACTTCATCAACAAAGGGTAAATGAAGACTGAACCACCTATTTCACAAGTTTTCACCTTTCTATCTATGAGACATTTTCGCATGACTATATTAGGCATTACATGCATAACAGAAATTTCGAGTCAAGTGTATCTTTGTTAGAGCACTGCTCGGTCGAACTCGCAAGCGTTGCTATCTCAAGCTTTCTTGTCAAGTTTAGTTGATCAAAATTATATACTTGATTTCTAGTCTACTTATATCTATGTCTCGGATTAGGATAGAAAGTGTAGTTGAGCTCTAGACTTTGTGGTGTTCATCGATTGAAGAGGAAGATCTACTGAGGAAAGCTTGGAGGAACTTCATTAACAAAATGGATGTGGAGACTAAAACTTATCTATCACTCAGAAGTCTATTCTATTCTATCTTCTAATGAGACTAAGTCGTATAGATATATATATAGACTTTTACATTATACACATTTGATATTTCGACCTGAGTTTATCTCGCGTATCTATTTCTCGAAATATGTGTTGGAAGATTTTTGCTTTAACTATGTTCATCATTATTCTTGATGAGTTTAGTTGGAGACAATTTATTTGTTGGAAACTAAATATTAAGTCAAAAGATGATCATGTTAATATAACAATTAACCATGTCTAGATACAACATGGTATGCATACCTAGTATGCGAACTGTATTACTATAATTCAGGTCCGGGAACCTTGTTTGCGTACCTAGTATGCGAACGGTTTTACCTGTAAAGGTCCAGGAATCTTGTTTGTGTACTTAGTATGCTAACGGTTTCACCTGAGTTAGGTCTGGGACGGCTGTTTGCGTACCTGGTTTGCGAACGGCTAGATAAGGCCAAGGTCTGGAGTTGTTATTTGCGTACTTGGTTTGCGAACACAGTGGTTAAGTTCTAAAATCGGTTAAGTATGATTCTCATACTCATGAACTAAAAAATTTATGAATTAAGGAATGCAATCTTTGAAAATTGTGGCTTAATGTTCATGAATTGATTCTTGTATAAGTACTTTGAACAATTACGAATCATTTCGATTTTGTTTCAATTTGTTCAAATATATTTCTATGAGATAGTGAAAAATTGAACAACTCTATTTGAAACACAATTAGATTACCTTTCATGATTGATTGATCATCATATTTGATCTAGAAGTGTTAGATGAATGTGGTTAAGTCAAAAGTGTTCATATGGCTAACTTCGGTTAACTGTTATTGAGCCAACTCAATATACACGTTTAGGTACGGTTACCCATATCTAAATGAAGGTATGTTTTATTTGTGTGCAAGAAGATAAGATCATCTAAAGGTGAAGACTGATTGGTTTATTTTTAAGCAAACTTATCTTGAATCTTAAATCAAGAGTTCATCTAACGGTGAATATTGAATGCTTTGTTACTAAGCTATCTTAGCTTTGATTGAAAGCAAAATTGATTTGAAAGGTTATATAAGGGAGAACTCTAGCAACTGGAAAACCTAATCCCGGCACTTTTCTGTGCCCTAGTTGCAAACTAAATTCGATTCTCCTTTAACCTAGGTTTTTCCAAAACCATATTAGGTTAACGACTTGAAGACTTCATTTGGAATTCGTGAAGCCAGATCCAACTATTTTCTCTGTAGTTGTGTATTCTGATCTTACTTTTTCTATCGTGTTGAGTACTATCTTCTCTAAGATTTTCTCGAGATTTATCTCCGATAGGTAAGATATAAAAAGTAATCACAACAGTTCTTCATCTCAGACTCTTATGATTCCGCAATAACATTTTTTGTTAACCAGTTAGGTTATTGTGAGGTGATTGATATTTCTAGGTGCTCTTCGGGAGTATAAGAATGAATTATCGATTTGTTCATGTTCACCTTGATTTATCAAAAGACGGAACAAAAACCGAATAAATAATATACATATATGTGGGAGACATATTTGTTTATAAGTCTTCTACTTTGGGTCTCTTAGTTGTGGGTGAGATCAGCTAAGGGAATCAAATGCATAGAATCCGATGTGGTTCTAGAGGCGTAAGGAACGCGACTATACCTTAATCGGTGTGAGACTTGGTTAGGGATAAACTACATTCCAGTATGAAGTTAACTTGTAGTAGACTAGTGCCTGTAGCGCCTTAATACATTTGCGGTTTCCTCGTTAACAAAATTTCTGGTGTCTGTGTTATTTCTTTTCCGCATTATATTTGTTTATATAATTGAAATATCACAGGTTGTGCGTAGTTCAATCAGTTGATAAATCCAACCTTGTTTGTTGGATATAACTTGATTGACACTTGAGCATTGGTCTTTGGTACCGTCCAAGTTATTTCTCATATCAATCAGGCTCACGGATTTCTATCTGTTTGATTTGTTGATTGTATTGAGAAATAAAGATAAATCTCTTTGATATATTTCTTGATAGAGCTCGCTTTTAAGTTGGTGCTCTCGGAATTATATTGGAGTTTAGTCCATACATATTGTCGAACGAATTATTGGGTGTGGTTTTTTTACCCACGCTTTTTCAATCTTGATAATCGTACCTGAAATATGCTAAGCTTAAGAAAATTTGTTCATACTTGATGAATTTGGTTAATTTTTTATTATTATTTATGACCTAATAATGATTCAAGATTTAATCATTTAAAAATAGCCTGGAATAGTGATATGTGCCATTGATGTTATTCGGGAATGTTTCAAGTGATTTACTAGAGAGATATAAAACTACTGTAAATCTGGATACAAGACAGTCTTATACTAGTTCACATACTGGGAAAACTGTTATAAGTCCTGAGTCGTAGTACACGTACCGGCATAGATATAGTTCGGTAGCGACTTTTTGGTACGCATACCCGGTATCCATACCATAAAAAGCATGTTGACTCGTGAACCAAGAAGGTACGCATACCTAGTATGAAAACCGGAAAAGACCTGTTGGTTTCCAAACCGAAAAGGTACGCATACCCAATATGCAAACCATAAAAGATCTGTGAGTTCTTGAACCCGTTTTTGTCTTAAATGCATAATACCCAGTACACGTACCATGACAAAAATACTTACGAACAGCTATAATACACGTACCAGGCACTCGTACTTACCCTGTCGAATATTTTCAGATGCATCAGAATTGTTTCCATGAGATAATCAATATTTGAACAATTCTCTAAAAAAACTATCTAGGCATGATTGATTACATTTGTGACTCAAGGTAAATGTCTTAAAGTGGTATATGAAAATGGTTAAGCTTATCGTTCAATTGGCTAGTTTCATCTAACCTTCATGAACATGTCATCGTACACGGTTTGGTTATGGTTCATCCTAACCAGAGTGTGTATTTTGTTATGTTAATCTCAAGTCAAGTTTATCATCTAACAATGATTATTGATTGCTTGATTCCAAAGCTACCTTAGATTAAATATGAAACAACCTTGATCTTGAAAGTCTATATAAGGAAAACCTCAAACAACTAGGATATTTGAATCCCTGACACTATTCTTGTATGTCCTAGTTGTAAACTAGAGTCTTCCTGTCCTTTAAACCTTTTTAGGTTTAGCGACTAAGAAGATTTCACCTAGGAATTCGTGAAGCCAGGTCCAACTATCTTTATCTTGATAGTTTGTGTATCTTGATTTTTCTTTGATTGTTGAGATTTGCTCCAACAAATAATATAAATATAAATCACAAAATTTCTTCGTCTCAGACTTTATGATTCCACAAATTTCTACTTGTGAAATGATTAATAATCTAGGCTGCTTTTCAGAAGTCATAAGACCGGATTTTGAGGTTTGCTAAACTTTTTCTATTGTAATCGATTTCTATCTCACCTTGATCTTTGATCAGAAATCACATATAGGATTATCCATGGGAGGTAGATTGGTATAAAGTCTTCAATTGATTTGAAGCAACTCTTAGGATGTAAAGTACGTCAACAAAGGGAATCAATTGCGCAGAGTCTTGCTGGGATTCAAGAGGCCTAAGGAGAGCGACTGTAACTGAGTCATTGTGATGGTAGATTCGTCTCAACTACACTCCTGTCTGAAGTTCTAATAATAGGCTAGAGTCTGTAGCGGCTTAATATAGTTTGGTGTTTAAATCTGGACTAGGTACCGGGGTTTTTCTGCATTTGCGGTTTCCTCGTTAACAATTTTTTTGGTTTTTGTGTTTTTTCTTTTCCGTATTATATTATTTATATTTATAATTGAAATATCACGGGTTGTACGTAAAATCAATTCAATTAGATAAGTCCATCACAATTGTTGGATACGACTTGATTGTTCTCGGATATTGATCTTTGGAATCGTCTAAGTACTCTCAAGGAATAATCAGGTTCACAGACTTGTCTCTGTTTACATTCTGATTCTTAGAGAAAGAGATATAATCTCTTCATATAATTCTTTATTGAGATTTATTAAGTTGAAATCTCAGAATTGTATTTGAGTTCAGTCCATAAAGGTTGCCTAAGAAAAAGTTGGTGGTGTATTTTGGTACCCCCGCTTTATCAAGTAATATAATACATCAATACAAAGCATTCACAAATATTGAATATTATTCCTTAACACTTTGTTCATATCACAGGTTGTAACAATATAAGTAGATACGACTTGATTGATTCTTGGATATTGATTTTTGAGATCGTACGTCCAAGTACTCTCACACATCGTCAGGTTCACGGACTTGGTTCTGTAAAATTTCTGATTTTGAGAGAAAGATATTAAGTTCTTCGTATAATGCCTTGATTGAGATTCATTAAGTTGAACTCTCGGAATTGTATTCGAGTCTAGTCCATACATGTTTCCTAAGAAAAATTTGGTGGTGTATTTTGGTACCCTCACGTTTTCACTTGTTGTCCAAACAACCTTAGTTTATAAATAGTTAAGTTTGCATTTCTTGCAAACTATACTAAGATCCAGGCAAACTTCATTTGTGTTGTTTCTGGTGGAGCCGACTATCCGGAGAGAAAAGGATCCTAATTAGGCGAAATCTCTTACGTCCGCTCGTTTAAAGACTTCCATGGGAATCAAGAAGCTCTAGGAGTACCGTTCACGGGAAACTAGATAATTGCATTGCATTGTTATTTTAGTTATCAGTTATTGATTTGATTGAATAACGGTTGTTGAATCTTCGGTTGCACCTAGTTTGATTATTCTTAAGAGCATTCTCTTCTAACATAAGGTCACTCAAACTAGATTAAAGTATTGATGGGATCTTCAAAAAAAATTTAGATATGAAGACAACTTGTGATCATCCATTGTTAAAAGACCCCGTTTCATGCGTGATCGATGATAAGTGGAATCAAGTGCGTGTGTGCAGGTATAATTGAAGGCAATTGAAGATTTGAAGACAAAAAGATTTTTCTTATTCGTTTTCGCATATCGTGATATTTGTGCACACATCTTGATTGGTTGGGATCCGACTAAGATCTGATTTATCTTTTATAGATTTGGTCAAGTACTCGTATAGATCGACAACTATCATTTGGTGGTATTCTTCAGTATCCGAATCTGACAGTTGTGAATCTAGATCTGATTATTTCAGATTTGGATTGATCTTACCCGACAAAGGAGTTTACTTGTTTAAATGGAAGAACCTTTGTCAAAAATCAACAAATTTTTTCTTAAAAGATTATTGGAGTAGTTACCAAACAACTTTGTTTCTTTACTGTTTGGAAGACGATCAAAAGGAGTTGAGTGCTTAAGACTTTACACCGGTAAAACAACTCAAGTTAGTGATTTTTGTCTTGGAATTCACGTGCGTTGGCCAGACGGTTGTAAGCGCAGGGATACTGAGGGAACTAAGTAACTAGGGGTAGATTACTTGGTCTCAACTATACGAAGTTGGCTTTGTTCTTTTTAATAACGTCTTAATTTTGAGAGTATTCAAAACTGGACTAGATCCAGGGATTTTTATGCATTTGGGGTTTCCTCGTTAACAAAATCTTATTTTGTGATTTACTTTTACTTTCCACAATTATAATTGTTTTATTACAATTAAAAGTAAATACACCAGTACGTTAATCCAAATCACTTGATCTTGATCCCATAGTAAATCAGTCTTGTACCTAACTATTATCAAGTGAGTATCTTGGTGTTGTATTGTCTCGACTTTGTCCATAGACGGTCACACAAGGTATCAAAATTATAGGTTGAAACGAAGAGATTGTGGTATACTTGGGTACCCTCATCATTTCAATTGGTATCGAAGCAGGCAAACACGAAAAGATCTGACAATTTGTGTTTGGTGTGATCCAACCTATAAGATTTGAATCAAATGACTGATTCAGTTAACGTACCACAAGATCTTGATATATTATTTTCACAATATACTCAAAAGAAAGCCGATTTGTTTTCAATCCCTTTTAAACAACTCAACATTGCTAGTTCATTCGTTGAACGTACCTCAGGGAATATTAACCATGATGAGTTAAAAAAAAACTGTTAGAGCACTGATCGGTCAAAAAAGTATGTGAACAACTTGTCATATCTGCCGATTTAGAACCTACCCACTAAGTTCGTAAACCCTATTCGCAAACTACAATTCCGGATCTTACCTAGTCTTGCTGTTCGCACACACATTTCGCAAACAATAGTTTCGGGACCAACAGGTAAACCTGTTCGCAAACAAGAGTTCCGGACTCAACTAGCATTTCACAGTTCGCACACTGGCTACGCATACAGTGTTTTATCCAGACATTGGTAGTAGTTCTAAAACTCTTGTAAATCGATTTGAAAATCCTTAGAATACAACAATGGTAATATTACACATACCAATAGCTTCAAGTAATTTTTAAATGATTATTTGATCAATACGAAACATCCCAAGTTAACATCAAATGATTGTATCACACAGATCACGTAAGATGCTCAAGGTAATTATCACATGATCATCTTGACATAATATTTAGTTTCCAATAAACGAACTGTTCACAACTAAAGTTGTAAAGTAGATGATGAAGCATTCTAATCTTTAAACTCGTATTTCGAGAATTATATAAACGACATAAACTCGACTCAAAATTTCAAATGTGAATAACACAAAGTCTATACAACTATACGACTTAGTCTCATTAGAAGATAAAATTGAATAGACTTCTGAGTGATAGAAAAGTTTTAGTCTTCACATTCATTTTGTCGTCGAAGTTCCTCCAAGGTCTTCAGTAGATATTCTAATTCAATTTATGAATGCCATGAATTCTAATGCTCAACTACACACTTCTATTAATCATAGACATAGCTATAAGTAGACTAGAAATCAAGATATAGTTTTGATCTGAAAAAGTGGGGGTCTAACAACCACACCCAATATTTTTCTTAGAAATCTCTATGGACAAACTCCAATATACTTTCTAGAGAATCAACTAGACAGTCAGACTCAATCTAGATAAAAGTACATCAAAGAGTTTTATATCTCAATCTCTCGATTTGATCTATACTCAAGCAAATAGAAATCTGCGAGTCTTTATCAAAGAAAGATAACTTGGATGGTACCAAAAACCAATATCCAAGTGTCAACCAATTTAAATCAACAACCAAATGTTAGATATTCTAATTGATTGTCCTAACGCACAACCCGTGATATTTCAATATAAAGAATATAATGCGGAAATAGAAATAACACAGACACCAGAATTTTGTTAACGAGGAAACCGCAAATGCAGAAAAACCTCGGGACCTAGTCCAGATTGAACACACACTGTATTAAGCCGCTACAGACACTAGACTACTTCAAAATAACTTCGGTCTGGACTGTAGTTGAACCCCAATCAATCTCACACTGATCCAAGGTACGGTTATGCTCATACGTCTCTGATCCCAGCAGGATGCTGCGCAGTTGATTCCCTTAGCTGATCTCACCCACAACTAAGAGTTGCTACGACCCAAAGTCGAAGACTTTAATAAACAAATCTGTATCACACAGAAAAGTCTATAGTAATAGATAAATCCGTCTCCCACGAAAATACCTACATGTTTTTGTTCCGTCTTTTGATAAATCTTGGTGAACAAGAACCAATTGATATTCCGGACTTATATTCTCAAAGAACAACCTAGTATTATCAATCACCTCACAACAATCTTAATCGACGCGGCGAATGAAGATGTTGTGGAATCACAAACGATGAGACGAAGATGTTTGTGATTACTTTTTATATCTTGCCTATCAGAGATATTAATCTCAAGCCAATCCTTGTGATTGTACTCGTACGATAGAATATGCAAGATCAGATCACACAACTACGAGAAAGTAGTATCGGTCTGGCTTCACCATCCCAATGAAGTATCTAAGTCGTTAACCTGGTTTAGAATAAGAAACCAAAGGTTAAAGGAGAAATGGCTCTAGCTATGCAACTAGTATCACACAGAAGCTGTGGGGATTAAGTTTCCCAGCTGCTAGAATTCTCCTTTATATAGCCTTTCAAATCAGGGTTTGCAATCAATGTTAGCTTGGTAACAAAGCATTCAATTTTTGTCGTTAGATGAAAACCTGGTTTAGATTCAAGCTAATAGCTTTCAACCATTAGATCGAAAAACCTAGCTTGTTAAACACAAATGAAATGTACGATTTTAGGTTTGTGTAACCGTACCCAAACATGTACATTTATTGGTTCAATAGTAGTTAACCAAATGGTTAGCCATATGAGTACTTTCATATCAACCAATATTTTCTTCACCATAACTAGTTCAAATGACTCAAATGAACTAGTTAGAGAGTTGTCCAATTTCAAGGAAATCTTATGTAACTACACAATACACAATCAAAGAAAAAACGATTTGATTCGCTCGAATCGGTTTATGAACTTTATAGCCACGGTTTGCAAACTTGCATTCCTTAGTTTATATAAACATGAGTTCACAAACAATATTCTTTAGATATAACCTAACTCAAGTTCGCGGACTGGGTTCGCGGACTCAAGTTCCCGGAAGGAGTTCTCAAACTCCAGCAGATTTTCTCGGGTCGAAAACTTCCGCCAGTTCGTGGACTGGGTTCGCGGACTGAGTTCACGGCTCTAGTTCCGGTTCTATTGATCAACAAAGTTCGCAAACTTCGGTTCAAGGAATAAGGACTTATACATATATGTGTTTCCAAGACAATGCTTATATCCACCATTGGTTATATAATCTAAACTCTCATTTCAATCATTGAAACATTCTTCTATAATGTTATAATAGTCGTTAGACATAAAGAATCGACTATCGTCATTAAAGCCATTTTCAAAGTGATTGAAACAGAACAGGACTTTCGTCACTAGGTAAAGATAAGTTTGGCCAAAGCGAAAGCTTACCAACACATATTTCGAGAAATAGATAGGAGAGATAAACTCGGCTCGAAATAGCAAATGTGTATAATCAAAGTCTATATAGCACAACGACTTTTGTCTCAAGATAGGAGATAGAGTAGATAGACTTTCGAGTGATAGATAAGTTCAAGTCTCCACATACCTTTTAGTCGATGAAGATCCACCAGTTCCTTGAGTAGTCCTTCGTCTTGTATTATGATCGCCACGGAGTTCTTGAGCTCAACTACACTTTCTATCCTAGTCCAAGACCTTAGCTATAGTAGACTAGAAATCAAGACTTATAGTTCTGATCACTAACATTGACAAACATGCTTGAGATAGCAACGCATGCGAGGTCGACCGAGCAATGCTCTAACAATCTCCCCCTTTGTAAATTTTAGTGACAAAATTATTGATACATATGGAATACAAAAATAAATACATAAACTTTTGTAGCTCCTATTCCACATGCCTAATCTTCAACATTACTCGAAATCTTCGTCACTTCCAAGTACTCCAATGATCCCCAAGGGTTGTAAGTTCAGCATCATCGTTGTTGAAAATCCTTAGCTATAACAATGAGAAAACAAAGTTCTCGATCATTTTTATACAGTGTCATAGTATCATTACACAATATCAAAGTTCAATTGTATCACAACTTTGACAACAATATTATGGTGATATTATCACTCCCACTTAGTCAATACTCCATCTCACATGGAAACCACTCCCCCTTACATAATGATCCGAAAGCCATATGTATTTGTAATGTGAATTACATATTAATTCTCCCCCTTTTTGTCAATAAAATTGGCAAAGGTACAAGAACGGGATCCTAATAAAATTTCCGAAAGAGATATTTCATGACCAAAGGAAGCACATATCAACTTGTTTAGATGCAATCATAAAGCCGAAGCTAAATGCATTCATCAAGGAGTTTATAAAGATACAAGATAACCCCTATAATATTCCACAGCCGCACTCCCCACAGAGATTTGGCAACTAAGCACAAGTTCAAAGAACTCTCCCCCATTTAATGCCATTCCCGAAAGAACAATTAGAGCGACCTTAATTTCAAAAGAAAAGAAGGATTTCTTTGGACATAACAAATCACATACAAGTATGAATTTGAATCCAAAAATACTCAATTAAATTAACCAAAAGAGAACCTATGATTAATTTAATCAGAAGTGCTCAACATAAGTGAATCTTATGGAGACTCGAAAAATACTCAATTAGATTAATCACAAGAGATTCCAAAATTAATCTAATCGGAATACACAACCAAACTAATCACAAAAGTAATCAATTTAATTGGTCATGCTCGACATAAGAAAACTTACAGAGCAACAACTAAATAACCAACACAAGATGATTAATTTAGTTGAAAATGCTCGACATAAAGTACCTCACGGGAACAACTAAGCTAATCATAAGAAAATAATCAACTCAGTCCATAGTGCTCAACATAAGACACCTTATGGAACCTCACAGCAATACATAAAAGATTATGGATCAGGGAAGATCAATACTGCGGAAAACACAAGGATTCATTCTATTTTCCAGCACTATTTGCACAATGACATACAATAGAGATAATCCTTGTAAACAAAAGATTTTAACCTATCTTCCATCAATAATTGACATAATAGGCTTAACTTTTTTTATTTGTCAAAAGTCCATTCATTCTTTTATCAATATGTGAATATCGACTTACGAAAGACTTTACTTGTTACAAAATATGGGACAATCATAGTTCACGGATGCAAACACACATATCCCATAACACATTGCAATATATAAAATCATAAAGATTAATACTGCAAAAATCATCTTCCAAACAAATTTTTAGAATTTAAATAAATAAACTTAAAAACATGAAGATGAAAATGTTGGAATAGCTATGTGTAATCACAATAATGTCTATTCCAAACTCTAGTTATTCTTCTAAATAAAACAAGAAAAATAGAAGATTTACTAGGTAATAAGACCTTTGAAGAATTCTTTATCATCCCCGAACTCCTTGTCGTCAACAACCATTGGGGCATAAGGTTCATTAAGGTAGGAGTTGATATCAATAAACCTTCTTGACTGATGTCGAACCAGGGCCTTTTGAATCTCATGAGTCTTTTACACAAAAGCCTTTATTTGTTGAATCTCCTTTCGCATCTCCTTCAACACTTCAAGTACATCAGAAAACTTCTGAGAGTTTGAAGGAATGGCTCTTGGCTTCCTCATATTTCTTATTTTTCATTTCAAGGTAGGAGACAACGGAGATTTCTCTTTTTCCTTCATGATTGATGGCTTTAATCATATTAAAATCTTTTCCATAAGAATACATCATGCTTGGAGTATCCATAGACGTATGGGTTTGTGAGAGGAAGTCACAATTTAAACTCCACAATCAGTCTTGAGATAAAAAGAGGTTTTAAAGAATGAAAGAGGAATGTAGGGTTTCAAAACCTTTAAACAGGTTCGTACATGACCAACTCTCAACCCTATAAAGAGTAGAATTGTCGATAATAACCCTCCTTTATTGATAGACAGGGAATTCAAAAAAACTAAGAAAAAAAGAAAACCAAAACTTTTCCTAAAGCCTGAGAGGTAAAAAATCTTGTCTCTTTTGATCAGGCACATGAGACAAAATTTTCAAATCAACACAATCAAGTTGCATTGCGGTGAACAACAATTTGTCCACCATTTTCCCCTTGAGAGGAATCCACAGACCTCTGTCTATCAAAACGACTTGACCATACCTTCTTCTCTAATGGTCTTGTCTGTTTCTTGGAAACTAACTTCTTAGACGAAGATAAAATCTTACATACCTCAGCAGTCTTCTGGACAAGTTTAAGCTTGTTTGCTTAACGATTTGCTATTCGTTGAAGTTTGTTGACACGTCTCAATTTGTGTTTGTACTTGTAACACTTTGATAGCTCATGACCTTTGAGTGAGCAATACGACCACGTCAACATTGAATATAACTCAGGCATCTGGGATGTGCACGCTGCTAGACACATAGTTGTACCTGAAACATTATTCACAGAGTTTCCAATAGAGAGGTCATTTTCATCTTCCAGATTTGTTGAGAATTCTTCTGAAAGAATATCAAGATTGATGTATGTATTGCTACAATTATCAAATCAGTATTTTCACCAAGAAGTGCAACACTTGATTTCTCGTCTTCATTAGACTCATAGTTGTCAGACATTTCATCAAAAGTTACAGCAAGACCTTTGTTCCCAGTGTATTTCCCACGATTTGGTCACTCGTTTGCAAAATGACCAAATCCTTTACACTTAAAGCACCGAGGCATATCCTCGTCATAAGTTTCATATGTTTCCCTGTTTTTAGGAGGAATACGATTATGAAGTTTAGCTGATGACTTAGGATTATCTCTGGAGAATCGTTTACTTCTCTTCAACAGAAGGTCCCTAAACTGTCTTGTAATCATCGAGACTGATTTGCAAGATCTTCATCTGGTGAATCTGTCTCAGAGTGATCGTCTTCAGAGATATACACTTTTTTACTTATATAAAGTAATTTAGTGTCCTTTAGTGCTTTGAACGCAACATCCTTAGATTTGGATGAATGATCATGATCAAAGATCTTAAGCTTCCAAACCAGTGTATTTCTGGAGAGATTATCTAGGTTATTTCCCTCAACGATGGCATGCTTCTTAGAATCATATCTAGATGGCAGCGATCTGAGAATTTTAATCACAATGTACTTTTCAAGAATAGTCTTACCCAATGCAAAAGATGCATTAACAATTTCAGACACTTTGTGATTAAACTCATCAAATATTTCTTCATCTTCCATACTAAGGTGTTCCCAATCGGAATTAAGGTTTTGAAGCCTAGCTTCCTTTTCACTGGTATTTCCTTCAAATACGATTTCTAAGATATCCCAAGATTCTTTCGACTTAGTGCAATTTAACACATGGTGCTGAAGATTTGGGGTAATGGCATGTATAATGGCATTCAAACCGTCGGATTTTGCTTTGCAGCATTTATCTCGGCAGGGGTGTATTCACCAATGTCCTTGGGAACGTTTACATCTCCAACTGCCACAACGGGAGAATTATATCTATTAACTCTATATACCCATGATTGAAAATCACGTGCTTGAAGAAAACTCGCATAGTAATTTTCCACCATAAGTAATTTGAGCCATCGAAGACTGGTGATACGTTTACTGAGATAGCACCTCTGTCCATATAGTCAGATCGCTACAAACACAGAATTTTAAGGTGTTAAACGTGTTTGCCTGCTCTGATAACAATTGAAAAAGCGGGGATCTAACAACCACACCCAATATTTCGCTTAGCAATCTGTATGGACAAATTCCAATATACTTTCTAAAGAATCAACTAGAAAGTCAGGCTCAATCTAGATCAAAGTACGTCAAAGAGTTTTATATCTCAATCTCTCGATTTGATCTATACTTAAGCAAATAGAAATCTGCGAGTCTTTATCAAAGAGAGATAACTTGGATGGTACCAAAGACCAATATCCAAGTGTCAATCAATTTAAATCAACAACCAAAGGTTGGATATTCTAATTAGTTGATCCTAACGCACAACCTGTGATATTTCAATTATAAAGATAAACAATATAATGCGGAAATAGAAATAACATGGACACCAGAATTTTGTTAACTGGGAAATCGCAAATGCAGAAAAACCCTGGGACCTAGTCCAGATTGAACACACACTGTATTAAGACGCTACAGACAGTAGCCTACTTCAAACTAACTTTGGTCTGGACTGTAGTTGAACCCCAATCAATCTCACACTTATCCAGGATACAATTATGCTCATACGTCTCTGATCCCAACAGGATGCTACGCACTTGATTCCCTTAGCTGATCTCACCCACAACTAAGAGTTGCTACAACCAAAAGTCGAAGACTTTAATAAACAAATTTGTATCACACAAAAAAGTCTATAATCATAGATAAATCTGTCTCCCACGGAAATACCTACAAGTTTTTGTTCCGTCTTTTGATAAATCAAGGTGAACATGAACCAATTAATAATCCGGACTTATATTTCCGAAGAACTGCCTAGTATTATCAATCACCTCACAACAATCGTAATCGACGCGGCAAAAGAAGATGTTGTGGAATCACAAACAATGAGACGAAGATTTTTTTGATTACTTTTTATATCTTGCCTATCGGAGATATGAATCTCAAGCCAATCCTTACGATTGTACTTGTACGATAGAATATGCAAGATCAGATTACACAACTACGAGAAACTAGTATCGGTATGGCTTCACAATCCCAATGAAGTATTTAAGTCGTTAACCTGGTTTAGAAGAAGAAACCAAAGTTTAAAGGAGAATCGACTCTTTCTACGCAACTAGTATCACACAGAAGGTGTGGGGATTAGGTTTCCCAGTTGCTAGAGTTCTCCTTTATATAGCCTTTCAAATTAGGGTTTGCAATCAATGTTTGCTTGGTAACAAAGCATTCAATATTCACCGTTATATGAAAACCTGATTTAGATTCAAGCTAATATATTTCAACCCTTAGATCAAAAAACCTAGCTTGTTACATACAAATGAAATGTACGATTTTAGGTTTGTGTAACCATACCCAAACATGTACATTTGTTGGTTCAATAGTAGTTAACCAAATGGTTAGCCATATGAGCACTTTCATATCAACCAATCGCTTCTTCACCATAACTAGTTCAAATGACTCAAATGAACTAGTTAGAGAGTTTTTCAATTGCAAGGAAATCTTATGTAACTACACAATACATAATTGAAGCAAAAACGATTTGATTCACTCGAATCGGTTTATGAACTTTATAGCCACGGTTTGCAAACTTGCATTCCTTAGTTTATATAAACTTGAGTTCACAAACAATCGTCTTTAGATATAACCGAACTTAAGTTCGCGGACTTAAGTTCCCGGAAGGAGTTCTCAAACTCCAGCAGATTTTCTCGGGTCGAGAACTTCTGCCAGTTTGCTGACTGAGTTCACGGCTCTAGTTCCGGTTCTCTTGATCAACAAAGTTCGCAAACTTCGGTTCAAGGAATAAGGACTTATACATATATGTGTTTCCACAACAATACTTATATCCACCATTCGTTATATAATCTAAACTCTCATTTCAATCATTGAAACATTCTTCTATAATGTTATAATAGTCGTTAGACATAAATAATCGACTATCGTCATCAAAGCCATTTTCAAAGTGATTGAAACATAACATGACTTTCATCACTAGGTAAAGATAAGTTTTGCCAAAGCGAAAGCTTACAAACACATATTTCGAGAAATATATAGGCGAGATAAACTCGGCTCGAAATAGCAAATGTGCATAATCAAAGTCTATGTAGCACAACGAATTTTGTCTCAAGATAGGAGATAAAGTAGATAGACTTGTAAGTGGTATATAAGTTCAAGTCTCCGCATACCTTTTATTCGATGAAGATCCACCAGTTCCTTGAGCAGTCCTTTATCTTGTATGATGATCGCCATGGAGTTCTTGAGCTCAACTACACTTTCTATCCTAGTCCGAGACCTTATCTATAGTAGACTAGAAATCAAGACTTATAGTTTTGATCACTAACATTGAAAAACATGCTTGAGATAACAACGCATGCGAGGTCGGCCGAGAAATGCTCTAACATGATCAACTAAACTTGACAAACAAGCTTGAGATAACAACGCTTGCGAGTTTATGCAAACCATTTGTCTATACACATGATCTTAGATACATTTGCAAACTCTGTTGGCGAACTAAAATCCCTGGATTCTTGATGCTTTAAGGTATGCGAAGTTGGTTTGCAAACTGTGGCATTAGGTTCATGAATTGGTTCTTGTATAAGTACTTTGTACACTTACAAACCAAGCCGAATATGTTTCAAATGCTTCATGGATATTTCTATGAGCTAATGAACATTTGAACAATTCTCTTTAAACACATTTAGTTACATTTGATTATCTATCATAATTGATTGATTATAAGATTGAGTCTAGAAGTGTTATATGGATATAGCTAAGTTAAAAGTGTTCATATGGATAACTTCGGTTAAATGTTATTGAGCCAACTTGTTATACACATTTAGGTACGGTTAATACATATATGAATATAAGTATTTCATTTGTGTATATCAAGCTAAACAATCTAACGCTGGAGATTGATTGTTTATTTTCTAAGCAAACTTAGCTTGAATCTTAAATCAGGTTTTCATCTAACGGTGAATACTAATTGCTTTGTTAAAAATCTATCTTAGCTTTGATTATAAGCATCCTTGATTTGAAATACTATATAAGGAGGAACTCTAGCATCTGGGAAACCTAATTCTGACATTTTCGTGTGTCCTAGTTGCAATCTAGAATCGATTCTCCATTAACCTAGGTTTCCAGTTCTTCTGAAAACCATTACTAGGTTTAACGACTTAAAGACTTCGCTTGGGATTCGTGAACCCATGTCAAACTATTTTCTTTGTAGTTGCGTATCATGATCTTACTTTTTCAATCGTATTGAGTTTAATCTTATTTAAGGTTTTATCGAGATTTATCTCTGATAGGTAAGATATAAAAAGTAATCACAACAATTTCTTCCTCTCAGACTCTTGTGATTCCGCGATAACTTCTTCTGTTAATCAGTTAGGTTATTGTCAAGTGACTAGTATTTCTAGGCTTCTCTTCGGGAGTATAAGACCAGATTATTAGTTGAGTTTCATGTTCACCTTGATCTTTATCTTAAGACGGAATAAACAAATAAAATAGACTTATATATGGGAGACAGATTTGCTTATAAGTCTTCGACTTTGGTTGTAGCAACTTCTAGCCCGTAAAGGACGCCGGCTAGGGGAATCATGTGCACAGAGTCTTAAGAGATTCAAGAGGCATAAGGAACACGACTGTACCTTAATCGGTGTGAGACTTGGTTAGGGCTCAACTATATTTCAGTCCGAAATTAACTTGTAGTAGGCTAAAGTCTGTAGCGGCTAAATACAGTGTGGTGTTCAAGTATGGACTAGGTCCTGGGGTTTTTCTGCATTTGTGGTTTCCCCGTTAACAAAATTTCTGGTGTATGTGTTATTTCTTTTCCACATTATAATTTCTTTATATAATTGAAATATCACAGTTTGTGCGTTGTTCAAATACAGTTGATAAATCCGACCTTGTTTGTTGGATAGAACTTGATTGACACTCTTACATTGGTCTTTGGTACCATCTGAGTTATTCTCATAACAATCAGGTTCATGGATTTCTACTGTTTGATTTACTGATTGTGTTGAGAAAGAGATAAAGATATTTGATATCTTTCTTGATTGAGACTCATTAATTTGGTGCTCTTGGAATTTTATTGGAGTTTAGTCCATACAGATTGCTGAACGAAATGGTTGGGTGTGGTTGTTGTACCCCCGCGTTTTAAGAAAAAACACATGTGGTGCACGATTCAGATATGGATGACATTTACGAGATTAAATTTTTCATAAAGCTTACTGAAAAATATAATCTAAGAGATAAAGTTTGTTATCCATTAGTCAATAAGTTTATCAAAGATTCATTGATAAAATCCATGTTTTATGAAAAAATGTTGCTTCAAGAAGTTCTTGAAATTCATGAATCTTCCAACAGGAGGATAACCTCATCTATCTCAACCAGTCAATTTCAAGATGAGTTTTCATGTATTTCTCTTCTTGAATCTAAATCTTAGACTTCTGACAGCTGTTCAAATGTCAGAAAAGATTTATTAGTCAAAACATATAAATATAAGACAAGAGTATGTGATTCTTGTGTCCAGGATCTCTTGATCGATAAACGACATCCTGATTCAAACAGCCTAACCACCTATAAGAATCAAGAGAGTTTTGTTTCAAAACTTAATCCATCAACTAATAGTCAGTTCCTTAAAACTGTTCTTAACAAAAGCAAAAAGGATTATTTTTCTGGAAATACAAAGATCAACTTAAAAGCAAACAAACTAATGATTTCAGACATTCAACTTTATCATTGATCGTCTGTCTAATTAAAGATCAAGGAAACAATCTCATCAAACGATGTCGTCATATTCCAAGAAGAAACAGAGTCAACCTAAGAGTTCTATTGGATTCACTAGTCAAAGGTTTACGAATCACACTTAAAACTCTATTAATATTCGAGTAAAATTATCTGTTAAACCAGATTCATCAAGTTGTGATCTACAAGATTGTGAAACTTATTCTTGAAATTGTTCTAGAAAAAGGAATGTCCGAAGACATCAATCATATCTTGTAAAAGATATTGATTGATTTGACAAATCTTGTTATGTTTGCAATATTAAGTTATTGAAAGCTCATTTCAACAACTAACATTGTTGATTGGTACTTCCTCATAATTGTGCTCAATATCGGATAAACAAAGAAGTTCTCAATGAGCATAAAAGAATATCAAAGATTTATTTGAAATCCTTAAACGATCTATATACATCATGAATAGTCTGATTATTTTCTAAAATGGAAGGGTTTTCTTTATTTGGAGTAACTTCCTGATATTTTCGGTCCATGTTAAGAAAGTTCACGATATCTTCGGACTTTCTGGATATCAATGTTTCGGAAAAATCTTCATTGATTTTATTTCCGAATTTAAGCATGTCTTCACCGATTTTGATATCAAATAAAATACTGACTTATTTTGGTATTTCGAAAAACTTGGAAACCAGGTTTTTATTTGATATATAAGACTACTTGAAAAATGTTTATTTCTTCACAACAAGATTACGGTTCATGATGGGTGAAGATACCATTGATATCAACATTCAACTACAGAATCTTAAAACTTATCTTCCAACCGAGATTAAGTGCTACTTTTCAAGAAAACATAAGAGAAATCGACTATCTCTTAAACTCATGTTTATGCTTATGCGAGATTCAGAAATTGCTCGTGAATAGTTAGAAGCTTATGTAAAGAACGAGGAATGGATTGAGTTAAAACTTCTGAAGATGATTGTGGATCTCAATCTTTTGAAGAGACGATTCAATCAACTGAAATAAAAGAGGAAGCCCAAAAGTTTGAATACTGAAGAATCTTCGGTGATCAAGCAAAGTACCTCTAAGGATTAAGTTAGTTTATGTAATACTTAATCTTAAGAATAGTCTAATCAATTGTTAATTTATTTCAATGCTTGTGTAAATTATATTCAAACTGTGAATAATATAAATGATTAAGCTTGTATTTAAATATTTTGAGTCATTCTTTTTAATGGTTTCGATTGCATTGTTGATGTTAATGAATATCTTTTATGCTCTGCTTTCGGTTATGAGATGTTATTTTGGTTTTCGCTAACCCTAATTTCCGATCTCATATTTTGGTAATCTCTTATGATTTGTATGACTTTTTGATTTAGCGTGATTTAGTTCTAGCCTTTTTAGGTAGCCTTTATCAAAGGATCATGAAGAAATACTGACTAAAACTCATGTGTGAAAATCACAATGATGCTATTACCAATTTGTGTTTATATAAGTTATATATTTAGCATGACATATGTGCTTCGGTTTTATGCTTTTACTATTAGCATGTAATAGCTAAAATTCGGTTTAAACCTTTCTCTGGTAAAGGTTGTTTTTGTTGTTGTTGTTGTTGTTGTTGTTCTGTTTTGCAGGGGAATAACAACTAACAGGGGGAGAGTTCTTATTGAACTGGTGATTAATGATATATCTTTGTGGGGAGAGTGAAAAACAGGGGTCTAACAACCCCACCCAATATTTCGTTAGGTAATCTGTATGGACTAACTCCAATATAATTCCAAGAGAATCAACTAGACAGTCAGACTCAATCAAGGAAATACATCCAAGAGTTATATCTATGTTTCTCAATGTAATCAGCAAATCAAACAGATAGAATCTGTGAGCCTGATTATTATGAGAAACAACTTGAACGGTACCAAAGACCAATGTTCAAGTGTCAATCAATTTCAATCAACAACCAAAGGTTGGATTTACCAATTGATTGAACTGCGTATAACCTGTGATATTTCAATTATATAAAAAAATATAATGCGGAAAAGAAATAACACAGACAACAGAAGTTTTGTTAACGAGGAAACCGCAAATGCAGAAAAACCTCGGGACCTAGTCCAGTTTTGAACACCACACTGTATTAAGCCACTACAGACACTAGCCTACTACAAGTTAACTTCGGACTGGAATATAGTTGAACCCCAATCAGTCTCCCACTGATCTAAGGTACAGTTGTACTCCCTAAGCCTCTGATCCCAGCAGGATACTGCGCACTTGATTCCCTAAGCTGATCTCACCCACAACTAAGAGTTGCTACGACCCAAAGTCGAAGACTTGATAAACAAATCTGTCTCCCACGGAAAAGTCTATTCTGATAGATAAATCTATCTCCCGCAGAAATACCTATGAAGTTTTTGTTTCGTATTTTGATAAATCAAGGTGAACATGAACCAATTGATAATCCGGTCTTATATTCCCGAAAAACCAGCCTAGAAATATCAATCACCTCACAATAACTTAACTATATGGTAATAGAACAAGTTATTGTAGAATCACAAAGAATGAGACGAAGAGCTTTGTAATTACTTTTTATATCTTACCTATCAGAGATAAATCTCGAGAAAATATTAAGGAAGATAGTACTCAATACGATAGAACAAGTAAGATCAGAACAAGCAACTACAAAGAAAATAGTTGGGTCTGGCTTCAGAATCCCAATGAAGTCTTTAAGTCGTTAACCTATAGTGGTTTCAGGAAAAACCTAAGTTAAAGGAGAATCGACTCTAGGTGCAACTATCACACATGAGGTGTGGGGACTAAGTTTCCCAGTTGCTAGACTTCTCCCTTATATAGTCTTCAAATCAGGGTTTGATAGCTTTGGAACAAAGCAATCAATATTCACAGTTAAATGAAAACCTAATTTAAGATTCAAGATAAGTTTGCTTAAAACCAAAGAAATATCTCTCCACCGTTAGATGGTCTTAGCTTGTTACACACAAACGAAATATACCTTCATTTAGATATGGGTAACCATACCTAAATGTGTATATTGAGTTGGCTCAATAACAGTTAACCTTAGTTAGACATATGAACACTTTTGTCTTAAACATGTTTATCTTAACACTTCTAGATCAAGTGACAATCAAATGAATCTAATTATGTTACTCATAGAGTTGTTCGATTGTTTATATTCTCATAGAAGTATATAAGACACAATTGAAGCAAAATCAGATTGATTCAAAAGAATCATATCATGAACACTTTAGCCGCGGTTTGCAGAGATTAAATTACTTGATATATAAATGTATTTATTCATGAGTATGAAATCATACTTAACCGATTTTAAAACTTAACCACATAAGTTTGCAAACGAGTGCGCAAACTTAAGTTTCGGACTTTGATATTTTTCGACAGTTCGCAAACGAGTACGCCTAATGTCGTTCCAGACCGCATTCAGGTAAAACAATTTACAAACGGGTACGCAAACTTAGTTCCCGGACTTTGTCAATTAAAATCGTTCGCATACGGGTATGCATACTTGGTTCCCGGACCTGAATCATTCTTACAACAGTTTGCATATGGGTATGCATACTGTGCTATATCCAGACAATGATTAATTGTTCTAAACTCCCATTTCAATCATTGAAACATTCTCATAAGATGATAATAGTTGTCTCACACAAACTATTATCTTATAAGAAATTTTCAAGTGATCGAATGATCAATACGAAACATTCCGAGTCTACATCAAATGACTGCCTCACACAAATCATGTAAGATGTTACAAGACGATTTTCACATGATCATCTTTTGAATTTCTTCAAGAATAATGATGAACGTAGTTAAAGCAAAAATCTTTCCAACACATATTTCGAGAAAGATATAAGCAAGTTAAACTCAGTTTGAAATATCAAATGTGTATAACGTAAAGTCCATATAACTATACGACTTAGTCTCAATAGGAGATAGAATATAATAGACTTCTGAGTGATAGATGAGTTCAAGTCTTCACATACCTTTTGTTGATGAAGTTCCTCCAAGCTCCCCGTAGTAGATCTTCGTCTTCAATCGATGAACGTCGTGAAGTCTAAAGCTCAACTACACATTCTATCCTAATCCGAGACATATCTATAAGTAGACTAAAAAAAGACTTATAATTTTGATAACTAAACTTGAAAAACAAGCTTGAGATAGCAACGCTTGCGAGTTCGACCGAGCAGTGCTCTAAAAATATCCCCCTTTGTCAATTTTAGTGACAAAACTATTAATACATATGGATTACAAAATAAAATCTGTAGCTTCTCATACAAATGCTTGATTTCCTTGGTTCTTAAACATTCCTTGAATTCTTCTTCACTCCAAGTACTCTAGTGATTCTGAACATGTTCAACTCAACATCATAGTTGTTGAAGATCTGTAGCCATAACAATAAGAAAACAGATGTTCTCAATTATTGTTATACAGTGTCATAGTATTATTAACAACATCAAAGTTCAATTGTATCACAACTTTGATAATAATAGTACAGTGATATGTATCACTCCTCCTTAGTCAATAATTCATCTCACAATGAAAACCACCCCCCTTTACATAATGATCCGTAAACCATATGTATGTAGTGTGAACTACAAAATAATTTTCCCCCTTTTGTCAATATAAATTTGCAAAGGTACGAAAACTAGCGGGATCATAATGAAATTCTCAAAGAGATTATTCATGACTAAAAGAGAACATATCAACTTTGTTTCAATGTTTTCACATAGTCAAAACTTAGTGTATTCATCAAGGAGTTTATAAAGATACAAGAAAACTCATACAATATTCCGTAGCCGCACTCCCCACAAAGATTTAGCAATTAAGCACAAGTTCAATTAAGAACTCTCCCCCGTAAAATGTCATTCCCGAAATAACAACAAGAGCGACCTTAATTTTACGAGAAAATAAGGATTTCTTTGGACATTAACAAATCACATGAAACATGAATTTGTATCCAGCAAACTCAATTAAATTAACCATAAAAGAACTTTAATTATTAATTTAATCGTAAATGCTCAACATAAGAAAACTTACGGAGCCATACAGTACTTTCGCATAGAAGTGTATCAGGGAAAGATCAATATTGCGGAATATTCAAAAGTTAATTCTATTTTTTATCAATATTTGCATAATGACATAATAGACTTAACTTTTGACATATATGGGACAATCACAGTTCATGAACGTAAACAGACATATCCCATAAAATATTTTTGCAATATATAAAACCATAAAGATCAATACTACAAAATCATCTTCCAAATAACTTAGAATTTAAATAAATAAATCTAAAAACATTGCAAGATGGTAAACGTTGGAAATAGCAATGTGTAATCACAATAATTGTTATTCCAAACTCTAGTTATCCTTCTTAAAAACACAAGAATAAAATTCTCATAAGAAGTTTCCTCGACAACAGAACGAAGAGACAAACTTGTAAAGAACATACAAGATTATTTCCCCTTAGAAGGTAGAATCAATCTTTTTCGCACGGATTTACACCAAGAATGTCTACCAAAGGTGTATAAAATGATTTTCTTAACAAATAAGAAAATACAAAGTCATTAACAACCATGCATCGTAGTTCACATAAGAGGATTGTGAACATTCAAGAATCCCAGAGTAATGCGTACTACTGCCCATTCTTGAACTTTTTTCTTTGTGATTCACCAACAACATTCTTACAAAAGCTACAAATGAGCTTAGAAGATAATTACTCCAAGAATACAAGTTCTCAAGTCCAAGAGAAGTGGAACAAGTGCGACGAAGCAGAACAAAACACTCAAAAACAAGAAATGGGACAAATACCAATCTTAACTCATCCAAATCCAGAAATTCTCATCACCATTTTGAAGATAATTCAAAAAGGAAGAGAATGCAAAAATAATGTGGTCATTCCGAGTTCGGACGAAGAAGTTACTGCCAAAACAAGTTATCAAAAATTGACGTCTACATGCCAGTTTGTAAACGAGTATGCAAACGAAATTTCGTGAACTGGAACTGTTTGCATACCAGTATGTGAACTGAAGTCCCTGGATTTTGATTTTAAACGATGGTATGCATACCTGGTATGTGTACCATGAAGGCTAAACATCCCGAACCAATATTTTCAAACCTAAACATTTAAGAATCTTAAACACAAGTAAAGTTAGGAAGACATGAACGATACACAAGGTACATGGATCATGATAAGTACTTTAACCAAATAATAAAATGATAAATCTTGCTCAAGTTTAGAGACATACCTTTTTAGAAGAATCCAATCGAATTCTACATCCTTATCAAAGATTCAAAATCATACCTAACACAATATGTGCGCCCCAATTCTCGTGCTTCCTCTCACCGTATACATAGCAGAGCATTCGTTGGTGAGGATGCACTTTTAACACAATCAAGTTGTGTTGAGGTGAACAATATCTTGTTCACCACAAGTGACTGAAACAGACTTTTCTGCAACTATAAATTTTTCACCATCTATAGTTTTTGGCTTATTCTGTTTCAGTTTTGGATTATCATGAAAGAGATCACTTTTAGAACCTTTCACATCCAAATCTATCTTTCCAAAGAACTTTTCAAGTTCCAGCATCATGGATACTGCCTTCTCCATAGTCATGGAATTTTCTAGGAGATCATTCCTTTTCACACTCAAAGCATCATTGACTTTCTTTGGTATCTACTTCTGAGTGCATTTAGGAACAACTGGAACCTTCTTTCCATTACTCTCTTCTAGAATTCTCGGAAGAGAATTGGATTGACTATTTTTTTGTAAGTTAGTCTTTCTCCAATTGAGAGCATAGGATCTTTTCTTCGTCTTTACAAAGTTATACTTTTGACAATCATTACGATTGTGAAAAGGTTTCTTATGACGTTTATAGGAAAATCTAGGTTTATCACAGTACTGATTCCTTTGCCTAAACGTTGGACGTTCACAATCCGTAATATAAAGAGTGTTAGACTTACATATGATCTAGGTTTAATCACTTCTTTTGACACCCAAACAGGAATATCATGAAGTTTTTCATTCCTTATACGAAAACAACATCTCCTTTCCAGGCGACCTTTGTTTCCACAATAATGACAAATATAAGGAACGTTTTTACCCGGATTCATGTGTGCTGGTTTTGGAGGTTGATATACTTTGCGTTTTCGAACCTTAACTGTCGGTGAAGGTATTTCACTTTTTCCATCAGTGGATACCTATTGTTGAGAAGAATCACTAGCCTTGAAAAATTTTACCCCTTTGCTAATACTTGGAGAATTTATTCCCTTATAGCCAAATCCTTGTGTATCACGATGATTTTTACTTGCTCCTAGCATTGTGGTTAATTTGCTTGAACTAGTATTGAACTTTTTCAAGTCTTCCAACATCTTGATTTTATCAAGAGCTGCGGTTAAATCAGCCTCAAGGCGTTTTTCTCGAGCGAGATAAGCGCTTTCTCTGTCATCAAAACTTACTTGCTGAGAGCTAATCCCTGCTTCAGTTTCTGCAAGTTTCTCTTACAACAAGAAGTATTTTTGATAAACACTATCACATTCAAGTAACTTTATACTCAGGTTTTCCTCAGAATCTGTGAGGATAGATTCGCAAGATCGATTCAAAACATAAAGACCTCCGTAAATCCTTTTCAATTTTTTGTTTTCTCGACAGAGAGGAATCAGAATAGGTGTGACATGAGAAGTTCTCATCTTCTTCTTCTCCAACGAATTAAATAGCTTAACATATTATGAGACTTCCTCATCAATATCTGAGTCACCTTCGTCAGAAAGTTCTTCCAACTGTTCTTCTAGGCGTGTTTCCAAGTTATCATCAGTTCTCTCAGCTGAATCCAAGCTTTGAAAATCATATGGTAATTTCTAAACTTATACGTTATTAAAGATAGACTCGTCCATAAAATTCATATTTCTACAAACACAGACTTATGAGGTCTTAGCTTGTTTGCCTGCTCTGACACCAATTGAAAAAACGAGGGGTCTAACAACCACACCCAATATTTCGTTATGCAATCTGTATAAACTAACTCGAATGTAATTCCAAGAGAATCAACTAGCCAGTCAGACTCAATCAAGGAAATATATCCAAGAGTTATATATATGTTTATGGATAGGGAAAAACGAGCCGCCGGTTTTTTGGGAAAGTGAAGAGTTGAGCGTGCTGTCGAGACTCCTATGTCGGGCAAAATGTTAATCCTCACGCAGATGCACCGCTGCAAAGGGGGTGCTTAGATTCGGGAAATCAATCTGCATGACTCCGGCCTAAACCAAAATAATGGTCGTTCCAGAGTCAATTCGGTCGCAAAGAGGGAGATGGGTTGATTTGTAGGAGGGAAGCTGAGAATGATGTGGATCAATGATGACCAAGGATTGTGGATGTGTTGTGGGTTTCTGCAATAATTGGTGAACTGTTGAGTTCGAATAAGTTCTAGTAGATTGATGAATTCTTGAGAGTAGTTACTCGAGAAATTCTGTGTGGATGATTACTGATGTAATTCCTGTCCCTCAATCATGGATTTAGATACTTATTTATAGTGTCAGAGTAGTGAACCCATTGATCCCTGTAGGTGTGACGGTTTCTTGAGTGACAGAGTGAAAAAGTGGGAGATCATAGTAAAGTCAGTTCCATGTCGTGTGGAGAATTTACTGATCGTGCACCCACTACTTTGCTAACTCCTTCAACCGTTTGCACGACTTACGCACACTTCTCGTCGTGGATGTATCCACGTGCCGTAGGCCGCCAGACCAAAACCCTAAGTGATATCCCCCATTTGTGACGTGATTGATGTCTCACGAATCGTGAAGTCTGCAAGGCAGACATGTTTTAATTAATTAGTTGTTGACTGTTTAGGCAATGAGTCTAGATTTAGTTGAATCAAGCATGAGTGATGAATGCTCAGCGATTCAGTGAATTATTGACCAGATTTGAGTGACCTAGCGAGTATTGCTCAATCTGCAAATCACTGAATATTGAGAATTAGACGAACAACTGAGCAAGTATTGCTCAATTCGATAGATTACTGAATATTGTTATTTGGATCAATATTCGGGCAATTGAGCAAGTATTGCTCGATTCGGCGAATTATTTACTGGTGACGTGACCCAATAAAATATTAACTAAAATATTGGTAGATTACCGAATATTATATAATTAATTTAGATGCTGATTGCTGGATCAACATAATTTAATGTTTGAACTTGCTAAGAATGTTGATTTCATGAGCGTTTGTTCGAAACCCTAATTTTTGATCAATCCTTCATCGATTGGCAAATTGCTGAAAATTGATGATGAATGAAGAGGGACGGACCACATGGGATGATGGGCGTCCATGTGGTTCCCAGTGCTCGAGTGAGCATGCACCAGGGTTCCCAGTTTTGAGAGTTGGTGAAAGAATGATGATTAAATGCCGGTTTCATCATTTTCTGAAATATTGATGGGTTCAGCATTAGGTGATAAACCTAGGTATGAGAGATGGGGGACCGACCAAGAGACCATGAGACCGGCTCTTGGTGGTCACGTGACCAATTGTTGGCCGTTTGAAGAATCTTCCAGTTGGTTGGAGAGAATTTGGGCCCAGTATGAGCAATTGAGCAAATTAGGTCAGAATTATGAAAACATGTGGGACCGGCTTTTTGAAAGCCCTAGGAATGACTCTGGTCGGTTATGAAGGCATGTACGTGTTGTTGTGGTGTCCGTGTCTCCATACTGAGAGTTTCAGTATTTTCTGATGCGCGTTCGAGCAACATTGTGAATTTTCAGAAGAGTTTCATCTTGGCTGAAACTCTTGATTTTTGTTGGAATGAGCATGTATGCTCAATTCATCAATATTTTGAAAATATTAAAATAAAAGTGTTTTAATATTAAAAATTGTTGTGAGAGGCTAGCCAGTCGTATGACCATGTTGGCTTCTGGTTTTCGTGATTTGAGCAGTATATGAGAAAATATGAAGAAATCATGAATTTTGCTCAAACCCAGGAGTTTCACGAATTGAGGAAAATAATAATTATGAAAATTTAGGGTTTGCAAGGTGTGGGACCGGCCACGGCTTCGGCATGGCCGTCCGGCTAGGTTGCCCGGTCCCGCATACCTTTCCCTATTTTATAATATTATTCTTCATGAATCCTTGAAGTTATGGAGAATCCTTGAAGTTATGGAGAATCCATGAGTTTTTGTTGAAACAAGGGAGTTTCATGAGTTGAGGGAAATAATAATTATGAAAAGTTAGGGTTTGCAAGGTGTGGGACCGGCCATGGCTTGGACATGGCCGGCCGGCTATGTTGCCCGGTCCCGTACACCTTTCCCTAATTTTATATTATTTTCCATGAGTTCATTAAAATATGGAGAAACTGTGATTTTTGCTCAAACAAGGAAAGTTGCTGGGATGAGGGAGTTTTCATGAGTTCATGAAAATGATAAAATAAGAAAAATAATGGGAGAGGCATGGGACCGGCCTCGGATAGGGCACGGCCCGCCGGCCCGGCGGGCCCGGCATATGGGCGCCTCTCCATTATTTTATTATTATTATTTGTTTATCTCTCCTGTTTTGTGTAGGATTCCCCGTTTTCCATATTTTTGAATACTCGTTTGTGCATCCGGGTGCTCAGTCATGCATCATTGTCGAGTACACTTGCACCATTTTATGGGGCTTACTCAGTGGTGGTCCAGATGCCCGGTTGCTGAGTATTTATTACTAATTTATGAAATTCAGTGGTGAATAATTCATGAAACTGAGTAATAAAGATGAGTAGTATTTTATCATCAATTCATAGGATCAGCCGTGGATTCGACCATGAATTCAGAATAATAAAATAGGTATTACCATTCCATGGGATCGTGGGTTCGACCATGAAATCGGAGTAATAAAATAAGTGGTGATATTACCATTTCATGAGACTAGTCGTGGGTTCGACCATGAAATTGGAGTAATATCTATTACCATTTCATGAGATCAGCCGTGGATTCGATCATGAAATCGGAGTAATACATTTATCTATTACCATTTCAATCATGAAATAGGAGTAATGAGATAAGATAAATTATCTTCTAGGAATTCAGTGGTGAATGTCACGGTAGAATTTAATCTCTTGCGTATAGTCAGTGAAACAACAAGTGTTGCCGAAGTCCTGAAGACGTTATTGCTCTCAATCTTACGGAGAACCACCTGGGTCTATACACGTCTCTCTACATAGTCAGGGAACAGTGAGTATCACCGATGTCCTGAAGGCGTTATTGCTCTCAATCTTACGGAGAACTGCCCAATCTTTCTTCTATGTAGAGGGGGGTCTCTCTCATGTAGTCAAGGAACAGTGAATGTCACCGACGTCCTGAAGGCGTTGTTGCTCTCAATATTACGGAGAACCGCCCAATTATGTTATTCTACATAGAGGGCATGATGAAATGCGAGGTATCGAACGCTCAGCTAGTGGAGGCCTTCCGAAATGCATATTCATCATGGCTTCGTAAAATATAAATCGTCACATGCCTGAAAGTCGTGTCAGAAACATGTATCATGATTTTACGGTTTTGTCCTTTGTTGAAAATCCACCATCTACATTAAGTCCCCTGCTTAGTGAGGGACAATTATGTTCCGCAGTAAGCATTAAATGGTGATTTTCAGTCGACGAGAGATCAGTGGTTAAACTCAGTCTACAAAGGTAGTTTCAGAATCCTCAATTTACTCCAATGGTGTCATGTACGAGCAAATGTTCGGGTGAGGAACCCTGATGGTAAGATAAGGCGTGATTCCATGAGCACGGAGAGATAGAGCATTGCTGATTTGGTCGGTCAAAGGCCCAGTTTTGGTCAACTTATGATTTATGGTCCGGAGCCCAAAAAGGAAAATTAATATAAAAGGGAAGAAGCCTTGAAATTACTTTTGTGTTTTTTGATTGACCGACCACTCTTCTCTTCATCACCTCACGAGCATCAGTTGCAGGAGAACTCGCCGGATCCAACACCGCCGCCCGTCCGTCCACCGTCAGGCAGAATTCCGTCCGACGTCGGTAGGTAAGTCCGTGCGAAGAACTTTTTTTTTTACTGTATACTTTATGATTTCATGATTGTTCATAAAACAAAAATCCCATGGTTGCATGCATGCGTAGGATTTACGAAGAACTTTTAGAAAACGTATATATGCCCATTTGTTCGTTAGTTGAAGGAACGAGCAAAAATCCCTAACGTGAAAGATATTCATAAACTTTTGAATAGACATAGTCTAGTTGCAGCAGTAAAAGTTTTGTTTATTAGGTTTCATGAAAACCCAAGTTTGTTTTTCGAAGCATGAGCTTTGCAAATACTTTTAGAAACGTAGGGTTGTTCGTAAAAGTAATAAGTAATAATCCTTAGGGTTAAAGGAATTTTGAAAAGACCTGGAGTTCATGATAAAAAATTGTTTATGAGCTTTCAAAATTTTATTTAGAATATGTGGACCTTTGCAAAAATAGGAAAGACCCCCGTTTCACAGACGAATGCTCAATTGAGCAAAAACTAACCCACGTGAAAAAAGTTTTTTTTTTACATGCGCACGTGAGTTTTTGAGTTTTTTTTTAATAAAATAAAATCAAATAGTAATTCTGGAGTAATTGTTAGAGATAAACAATTGTGTTTCATGATTTTATGATGTATGTTTTGTGATATAAAATTATGGGACGTTCACATGAAAATTTATGTGAATTTTAATGGTTTCATGAAAAGTCAGTGTTGACTCCCCAATGATAAGTTTTTTGCTCGGCTTTGCAGGTTTGAAAGAACAAGCAAGTTTTGGGGTTTTACGCTGTTATCACTAAGTTTGTGAAATCGTAAATAAGTAAGAGTTGAGGATTACCATTTTTGTAGACGTCGATATGAGCATCATAATTGTCTTGTTGCTTCAATTTTGTTGATGAAATTTGTGTATGGATGTCACAACAACTTTGCGAAAATGGCTCAGTCCCGTAGCGCTTCTGAAGATGATGTTTCTTCGAGAGAGGATGTTTCCACATACGTCTCTCCCAGAGGTGAAGGTTCCTCCAGAAATGATGATTCTGAGATTTCTAAGGAGAAAGAGGAAAGTCCCAAGACTAAAAACATTCCAACTGCTGAGGAAAAATTCTTTGTGTATCAGTATAGACCTAAAAAGCGTCCCTTAGGCTCCTCATTTCGGTTGCTAATAAATCCCAGCAGCACTACTCAGAATAAGTTGGTGTCTCCTCAAGCAGTAATTCGGTTTTGTTTGCAAGGGAAACACTTTTCGGCTTCTCATGTGGAGTTCAAGCTTTCTCTGTATGGGCAAGACACATGCTGGGTCATAGTCATGTGCGGACCATATTGGATCGTACCCAGGTGACACGAGCAATTCAAGCTGCTGGAGATTTAATTATCAATCATGATATACCAGGTATGGTAGCTTTGCTTTCCCGTTAGTGCGTTCCCACTCATACCTTCATATGCAGATGGGGGGAATTCACCATCACCTTAGAAGATGTATCTACTTTGTTGCACCTTCCAGTTACCGGTAATTTCCCTGAAGATATTTCAGTGGAGAAGAAGGAGATATCTAACATATTGGAGGCCAAGATGCACGAATTCAATGATTCGCCCAAATCCTGCTATGCTCAATGGTTGTCACATTGGTGGCCGAGAGATAGAGTTCCTGAAGAACCGGTTGATGGTACTTTAACAATTGCTGCTTTCTTATGCTTGTGGCTATCCAGGGATATTCTTGAATATTGTGGACACTTGTTGAAGCCGTTTGTGATTTGTTTCGCCATAAAGATGGCTAAAGGTGAGAAACTTCCCATCGGTAGTCTATTCTTGGGTTCATTGTTTTCCAATTTAGACTCTTTAGTTGTAGACTCCAGTATCTCCAACGGATTCATGAAGGTCGAAACATATGCCAATACCATGTTCCTCCAAGCCTTGATGTGGGAGCATCTTGAGAGTTACGCCCCAATTTCTCGTAGCATTTTGTAAGGACCCAAGGTCGATACTCGTCATGCTTTTCTTGAGAAAAATAACGCCAGGATCATGCGTTGGTCTAGAAAGCAGCCACAATATAAGATATGTATTACTGACGTCTTAGATACTGAATTTGAGTTCAACTTTCTCCCCTGGGTGTCGGTTCCTGATCTCTTCTCGCAATCGATCACTTTCAATACTGCGGAGGAAAATGTCACGATGAAGACTGGTACTGATTTGAATGATGGAGAGAGATCTTTCATATTGAGTTGCACTCCTGGCCATCTAGTATCAATGATGCATGGAGAATTCCGAGTAGAATAATATAACATCGATAGGGAAGCTCGACAAATGGGCGTCGACCAGTGTGTCCCAGGTCACCGATGAACAAACCATCAGTTGAGTATCTGAAGGCTAATTTAGACTGCACTCATGTGGAGGGAAATGAGTATTTATTCCCATGCTCTGATCGTGCTAATTTTGTGACTCCGGGTTACATAGACTTCTGGCATCAGCAACTTGGGCGTTTGCATGAGTTTGCGACGGATGTTAAGTCCCCAGTTCGGGAGTTCCCTTTCTCTGACATGATTTCTGATCGACCCAGGCTGAGATACCTTTCCAGCGGTGATAAAAGGAAGACCTCTCCAAGTGCGATATAAGTAAGTATTTCCCTTATGATTTTAACGAAAGCATGATAATCACATCTTTAATTATATTGTTGACCCTGTGATAGAATGGCCGCGTTGTGAGACCTCGAATTCGTGTAGACTTCTCAGAACTCCAAGAGAGTCCCCAAGGCGGAGAGGGTAGGAGCAAAACATCTCATAGGATGCTACCGAATGATGTGCAGTCTTCGGCTGCTTCTTTGGTGAGTTGTTAGCACTTCCTTTATCGTTGCGATTTTCTTGTCCATGTTATCAGGATCTTGAATACTATTAATTTTTCTCAAAATTTTGCTCCATCGGTTATTGACGGTCTTCATCTTTCTTCTGTACGGGCAATTCAGGGATCCAGCACTGATGGGGAGGTCGATGTGAGTATTCCTTTGTGTAATTGATTATGGGTTTTACTCGATTGAAGTAATGACGATTATTATTGACGTATCCAGGAGGAAATTGTTGTGGAGAGCCAACATGGTCGTGCTACTTGTTCATCTTCTAATACTGGAGGGAAAGAGAACCTTCAAGAGTCGGAACCGAATGGAGATAACAATACTACTAATGTTGATGCCGACCATTCCAATCCTTCGGACGACTTGGGAACCCCTCAAGTAAGTATATATCTTGTATTATCTTCGTAGAAGTATAATGTTGCTGATTTGTGAATGAATGAATTAGAATCCGTGTAAATTTATGGACAACTTTGCTGAAATGCGTCACCAGAAAATTTCAGACTTCAGATTTTACTAGAAATGTTGTAGAATTCTCGTCTGAAGTCGGATTTTCGCAATCTGCATATGCATTTTCAAGCACAGAAAATTTCCAAGCTTTGTTGAAGAAGATTTTCGAATTTTGATCATGTTTAGGGCCTGAAAAAGGCGAAATAGTAAACTTCCAGGAGACCTTCAGAACTTTTCCAGATTGCATGTTGTCCGATGTTTTGACCACATATCCTTGCTCGTTCATCCGATTTTTATGAAATTTTGATATGTTATAGATAACATCCATACGAAGAGAATGGTATATGATCCAACCTCAAATTCCTTACCAATTTCTCCCAGTTAGTCTTTTAATACATGGCAGTGTAGAATCTCTTCAGATGAGCTTGTTTGAAAAACGTGTTTCATGGATTCTACACCATTTGCTCATGTTTTGGGTGCAAAATATGGAACTTAGATGATGTTATTTCACTTAAATTCTGAATTTTATGGTTTCCTTAGATTTTCGTGTTCTAATCTCATGTAATCTTCATATTAGGTACCAAATACCGAAGTTGAGAATAACGGAACCAATGTTGAAGATTCGAGCAATATGGTGAATCAAAGCAGTAACATCACCAACTCTCCACCTCCGGGTTATGAGAATATCATTGTTGAAGACATGGAGGAAACTGAGACTCCAGTTGCTATTGAAACCGAGCAAAGAACAGAAGAGACTGTCCCAGAAGAAGCTGCTGCAATGACAATAGAGGATGCTCCAGTAGTTGAGAATCATGTAGTAATACACTAATATCCAAATGTAGGGATTGTTTGTGAGCCTCCATTTGGTGCTTCACTCTCATATCATGTGTATGTTGGTGGATTCATCGTTCCTACTGGGTATGCCGATATGTATGAGAAGTTGTGGAAAATGTATGGTCATATTGTTGTTGCCAGGGATCCTGGACGTAGATACTTCTTGACAATTCAATTGGGAAACATATTGCGTGTTATAGATGATATACGAACCAGGGCCAGAAGTACTGTTACTCGAGATGTAGTCTTTGATTGGGAGTACAACTTGGAGAATTCTGAGAGACTTGGCTTTAACTTGAAGTGGCTTCGTCGGAAGATCAACATTATCAAGGATGTAGTAGTGAAGAACATCCCTTTTACTAGTAATGCTGTGATGGAGAAAATGACCAAGATTGCTGATCTGAACAAAAAGCTGGAGTTGGAGAGAGCGGCTTTGCAAGTCTTGGAGAATGCTGAGAAGCAGAAATCATACTTCGAAGGCTTCCTTTAGTTTTCTTCCGGTAATCTCCGAACATTGAACTTTTGAGAGATGTGAGGTTTTATTTTGGTTTTGAATTTTTGATTGGTTTTGAATTCATGAGTGACTAAGGATTTTCTTTTGAATTTTGGATCTGATAGAGACTTTTTCTTAAACAAAGAACTTTGATAAATTACTGAATTCAAATACTGGAAGCAAGTATTTCAAACGTTTTGGAGGAATTGAAAATACATGTGAAAGAAAATCCTAAAAGCAAACCAAATATTTCCGTGTCTGGCAGGGAACGCCTGAATTGCCGAATACCTCAGACATCAAAAGCTTTGAGCCAATTCTCATGAATTACTGGTATGGTCCTGCCATCCATGTTGATTAGCTTGTAGTATCCTCCAATTATGGATCTTGCAACCATAAAAGGTCCTTCCTAATTGGAGCTCCTTGCAGAATGGAGATCACGTTTAGCTGCCTTAAGAACTAAACCTTCTTCCTGGAATTTGTTAGGCTTGGTTGTACGCACCTTGAATATCTTCTGCTGATTTGGGATTCCCCGAGCACTGGAGTTCCATGGTTGTAGTACATGTGGACACTCAAGCAGAGGGAAGCATCTAGGATATTGTTTATCAAACTCGGCCATTATTCTGGAGATGATCGTGTTGGTGGAGTGCTGAATTTTGAGAGGTTATGCATCTAACTACTTAGTGAAGTATTGCTGAGGCGAAACTAGCCACTCATAACGTTTGTTGATAGCTAGGTTTTGAGCAGAACTGAGTCCCCGGACTAGGGTAGCATATTTGAAAGTTGGTAATACATATGCATCAGGGGGAAGAATTGCCTGAGTGCGAAACCTTCCGACGAATTCGTGGGCGCTTTCCCCAGGTTTTTGTGTGAGTTCCATCAAGGCTTCGACTTTCCCAAATTCTCGAACGGTTGATCATCTTCCGAGTCAAAGATTTCTTCCACGGAGAAATGTGTAGCTGAAGATGAAGATATCGCATCAACTTTCCCATCATGAGTCCATGCTCGCCCAAGGACCATGTCATATCCTGGGTCCTCCTTAATTATGAAGAATTTAGTTTCTGTCCAGATTGAATCATTCCTTATGTTGAGAATGATGTAACCATAAGCATCCCTGGAGATTCCCTCATGATCTCTGATTGAGATAGGAGCATGAGTTGCTTCTTGACGAGTGATAACAACAACTCTAAGGGTTTTCAAATGGATGATGTTAACAGCAGTGCCAACGTCAACCAATGCTCGTTTGAATTCATTTCCCTTGAGATGCACGATGGTGAGAAGTCCCTAGTCGTACATTTCCTTGTCTGTTACTGTAGGTTCAGGGAATGTCTTCTGAATTGTTAGTCGTTTGCCTGACACAATATGATTCAGTGCAGCAAACATATATTCATTTTGGGCCTTTGACAAGTACAGCAACTCGTAGACATGCTCAGTTGAGGATTGAACTGCTTTCTTGACCGGCTGCTCGGAGGGTGCGAATGTTCTGATTGGAAGAGGATTTCTATGTACTCCTTCAGTCCCCAGTTCTCCGGAGTCGGCATTTTCTTTGAATATTCATTTCAAAGTTCTGCAATCACTTTTTGGATGACTGACATACCTATACAAATCGCAGTAACGTGCATTTTCCATTTGTTATGCAGTTGGTTCCGTTTTGAAGGGAGGTAATTTGATTGCACCGTCTTGAATCCAGACTTCTAATAGTTCGATCACCTCTTCAATAGGAAAAGGGAAGTCAGGCGCTTCCTGATCGTTGTTATGTTGAGGATGAACTATTGGTTGCGTGTTTCTGGTCTGGTTGTCCTTCTTTGGTGCTTTTGGAGGGTGAGACGCCAGAGGAGCATTATTGTGTTGTTGTGCCTCAGCTTTTCTCTTGCTCCCTTCAGAAACATTCATGGAAGCTTCAACGTTATACTGTTTGTTTATCAACCGCCTGTTGGTGCTGCTTCGAGCGTTCGATTCCTCGACTTTGACGATTTTTGTTCTTTCTAACAAAGTTGGAGCAGTGGTTTCTGATCTCTTGGCCGCTTCATGAAGTTCTAAAAAGGTTTGAAATCGGAGATTTTCCAATAAGGCCCTATAGACTGGAATCATTCCGTTGATGCACAAGTCCACCAATTGTTTCTCGGTAACATTAGGATCATGATAATCCAAAGCTTGAATTCTGAAATTCTTCACATAGTCGTTCGGATTTTCAGTATTCTTCTGAGCCATCCTTCCTAAGTCGGAAAAGGTAACTTGCTCAGAAACAAAGAAGTATTTCCTGTATAAAGCATTAATCATTTCTCCCCAATTCGATATGCTCCCTGGTGCGATGTTGTTGTACCAAGTATATGCTCGACCCGTCAGGGATTTTGAAAACTCCTTCAGACGGACAACATGGTTGTGTTCATGCTCTCCTAAGGCTTCCAAGAATCGGGAAACGTGTTCTCGAGCATTCCCCGTTCCATTGTAGAGTGTGAACGTTGGAGAAGTGTAGCCCTTTGGGAGAGGGATTTTTTGCATAGCAGCGGGATATGGAGGTTGATGACGGTGCACAGACGGTGTATGGCCTCTTCCTCGATTCTCCATAAAACGTTCCAGGTCTTCACGGGTGGTGAAACCGGCAGGTTCAGGTTCTGCAGCTTTGCGGGTTTCATCGTTTTCGGGGACTGGAATAACTTCGGGATCTGTAGTTGGAGATGTTTCCTTGTCTTTTCCCTTCTCCCGAGTTTTATCTATCTTGTCAGTGAGAGTTTTGAGGTAGTTACATAACTCCTTCTGAGTCGCAGCCATATCAGTTTGATTCTTGGTGAGAACTTCCTGAACTTTCATGAGATCAGCAATAGTAGGAGGATTTTCTATGGTTTCCTCAGGATGTCGGCCGAAAAGAGGATGATTTTCGACATTTTTGTGAGGAGGAGTAGTATCACCACCACTGTTGGAAGCAGGAACAGTTTCGGGAATTCAATCGTTATTGCTCGTGCTAGCATTGTTCGTGTTAGGATTTGTAACTGATCTTGACCTAAGATCAACCATTTTGCGAAAATGTGAGATTGCAACCGAAAGATTAATCTCCCACTGTGGTCGCCAATCTATGGATGGAGAAAAACGAGCCGCCGGTTTTTTGGGAAAGTGAAGAGTTGAGCGTGCTGTCGAGACTCCTCAGTCGGGCAAAATTTTAATCCTCACGCACCGCTGCAAAGGGGGTGCTTAGATCCTGGAAATCAATCTGTATGACTCCTAAACCAAAACAATGTCCGTTCCAGAGTCAATTCGGTCGCAAAGAGAGAGATAGGTTGATTTGTAGGAGGGAAGCTGAGAATTGTGTGGATCAATGATGACCAAGGATTGTGGATGTCTTGTGGGTTTCTGCAATAATTGGTGAACTGTTGAGTTCGAATAAGTTCTGGTAGATTGATAAATTCTTGAGATTAGTTACTCGAGAAATTCTGTGTGGATGATTGCTTATGTAGTTATTGTCCCTCAATCATGGATTTAGAGACTTATTTATAGTGTCAGAGTAGTGAACCCATTATTTCCTATAAGTGTGACGGTTTCTTGAGTGAAAGAGTGGGAAAGTGGGAGATCATGGTAAAGTCAGTTCCATGTCATGTGGAGACTTGACTGATCGTGCACCCACTACTTTGCTAACTCCTTCAACCGTTTGCACGACTTACTCGCACTTCTCGTCGTGGATGTATCCACGTGCCGTAGGCCACAAGACCAAAACCCTAAGTGATATCCCCCATTTGTGACGTGATTGATGTCTCGCGAATCGTGAAGTCTGCAAGGCAGACGTGTTTTAATTATTCAGTTGTTGAATGTTTAGACAATGAGTCTAGATTTTGTTGAATCGGGCATGAGTGATGAATGCTCAGCGATTCAGTGAATTATTGACCAGTATTTGAGTGACTGAGCGAGTATTGCTCAATTCTGCAAATCACTGAATATTGAGAATTTGACGAGCAATTGAGCAAGTATTTCTCAATTTGACAGATTAATGAATATTGTTAGTTGGATCAATATTCGGGCAATTGAGCAAGTATTGCTCGATTCGGCGAATTATTTACTGGTGACGTGACCCAATAAAATATTAATTAAAATATGGATAGATTACTGAATATTATATCATTATTTAGATGCTGATTGCTGGATCAACATAATTTAATGTTTGAACTTGCTAAGAATGTTGATTTCATGAGCGTTTGTTCGAAACCCTAATTTTTGATCAATCCTTCATCGATTGGCAAATTGCTGAAAATTGATCATGAGTGAAGAGGGACGGACCACATGAGATGATGGGCGTCCATGTGGTGCCCAGTGCTCGAGTAAGCACGCACCAGGGCTCTATTTTATTTTTGCTCGAGGACTAGCAAATAATAGGTTTGGGGGTATTTGATAGACACATTTTTGTGTCTGATATAATCTCAATTGTATATATTGTTAGTGCTCGATTTTGTATTTATTTTGGCTTTTTATGTCTTTGTAGGTGTTTTTGGAAAAATAAGATTTTGCGGCGAAATTGGCTCGAAAAGTGTTTTTTGCGTTCATGGGAGGACATTTGCTATTCGGACCCTCACTTTGGATAAGTGATGAGTGCCAAATATTGTATATATTTATCCCTTTTTGTTGGCATTTTAACTCATCTTTTGTGCATTAATTCTACATATTATCCCATATTCTGTATTTTCAATGTTTTCAAGAATAAATATTTTTATTAATTAATTTTGCATTTTTAGGTAATAAATAAAGTTCGGATGAGTCGTGGAGCGAAAAGAGCAGAAAAGTAGTGAAAAGCCGGGAGAAATTACGCAAGGAAACCGCAAAGAATGGTGCGCACAACCTCATTTTCTACACACAAAAGCGCCTCCGTTCTCAGCCATCAGATCAGTTCTCAGGAGCATCCGACGGTCGCTCCTTCATAGATCATCAAAATCTGATGTTTCTGCCGAGCACCACAGCGCTGAAATTCCAAGCCTTCAGATTAGATGGTAGTTGAATCCAACGGTCGCTCCTATGCCTGTGCATCAACTCCCGATGATTCCGCCTAACACTACAACACCTAACTCAATCTAGAACCGTTGACTTCGTTGTATTTTACATCCTACGGTCGCTACAAGCTGCCTCTTCCTTAGCCGTCCGATCTACCTACCATCTCCACACCCCACGGCTAAGCATCGCAAGACATCGAAATACGATGGGCCCGCCTCACACTCAAGCAGTCGAGAACCTACACCCAACCAAACAGATCCTTCTCCTCAAACCCATCGACCACCTCTGCCATCACCTTCTCCTTCACAGGCTCTGCAACACCATGTCCTGCCACCACCATCGCCTGCAACCCACTGCCACCACCAGACCTCGAGCTTCCTTCACCACCACCAGTTCCATCACTGCCACCACCATCTCCAACACCCGACAACACCCTAGCCTAGCTATTTTCTTCATCTCACAACCTCTGAAACCCTAGGTTTTGGGGTGAGTAAAATAGCTAGAAATTAGGGGACAATAGGAGCAGGAAGAGCATCATAAGGACGATTCAGAGCATGGGTCGAGCAATTTTTGGAGTTTGGAGGCCAAATTTTGGGTAATAATTTATCCCTAAATTGTACTGTGTATTGATACTTTTGGGAAAAATGTGTGTGAAACCCTAATTTGTTAATTTGGGTATAAATAGGCAATGTGTAGGAGATGTAAAAACTGTTCTTGGACTAGCCAAGTTTCCACCCAATTTGGGTTAGGTTAATTCCAATGTCAAATTGCACTGTTAATGTCTAAATGTGTGATATTCCTGTAATGCTTGTGTTCTTGTTATAATTGTATTTGCATCCTGTTAGTGTGTTAGATGTTTGTGTTCACATGTTAATTTCAGTTCAATGTTTGTTTGTGTGTTCATGTTAGACTCTCTTGTTACTGTTAAATGTGTTCTTGTTAATGCACTGTTAATGTTAATGTGTGATGCTCCTGTTGTTAGTTAGACTCATTGTTGTGTCACTGTGAATGCTATGTTTAGTATAATATTTGTCATGTTCTAAATCACCTTGCTAGGGACTAGATGAAGCTCTATTGTCTTATTGTGTAGTACATTGATCACATTGTTCTAGAAGGCTAAACAAGTTTAGGACAATACTGAACTTAGCTCATCATCACCTCACTTTCACAATGTATGCCAAGTATGCTTTGTAGTTAGGTTCATGAGCTGCTGATAAGCTGCAACTCAAGCTGAAGTCATAATCCCTTGACTAGTTGTGCTGTAGAAAGACAATTAGTGCTTTGGAAATAATACCATAGTTGTGTTTAACTTCCTATAGGAAAATACACAGTAAAAATTAGAGTGAATTCAACCCCTAGTTCCCATCCATAAATCCATTTTCAACTGTTAGTCTTGTTTCCTTCCACTTGTTTGGTTTACCTGCATTTTCTGTTTTGCATTTTCACTGCTTACTTGCTTTCCCTGCTGCAATTCTTCTGTTGCTGCTGCCTTTCTGCAGCTGCTGCTGCAGCTCTGTTGTTACTGCACTGCTGTGCATTTTCTGTGCTGCTGCCACTTCTTCTGGTGTGCTGCTGCTGGTGCCTGTTACTCTACCAGGTTGCTGCTGCTGGTGCCTGCTGCACTGCTTCTTGCCTCTCTGCAGCTGCCGCTGCCAATCCACTTCTCTGGGCTGTTGCATTGCTGCTGATTGCTTTGCTCTCCACAGCTCACTTCCAAAAGCCCAGAGCACAATCTGAGCCCAACTGTAAGACCAAAATCAAAGCCCAGTTCAGTAAGGCCCCAAGTCAAATTCATAGTCAAGGCCAAAGCCTAGTTCTCTGTTAAGCCCAACTCATAGTTGAACTGCTGAGCCCAAAGCTCAAATCAGCTCACTGAAACAAAGCCCAACTCTCAAATACCAAGCCCAATTACTGTAAAAGGCCATTTCACTGTTCAGGTGAGATTGAGCCCAAAGCTTAAACAAAGAACCAAAGCCCATTTGCACTTTAAATATAACTGAGCCCAGGCTCAGTTCATTTTATGTTTAACAAACCCACTAAGCCCAATCCATTCAAAGGGCATTCAAACCCAATAGTACATTAAGCCCAACACTTCCAAAGGGCTTCTAAGCCCAAAGCAAATCTAGGAACCCAATTAGCTAAGACACTTTTCCGAAACACACCCAATCTCTGTGGATCGACCCGTACTTGCACGAGCTACAACTGACGACCGTGCACTTGCGGTATTACTGTAGGCCCGCGTTTCCATCGCACCAAATTTATACACTCTTCCGGACCTGCCAAGTTTTTGGCGCCGTTGCCGGGGATTGGTGCTGTGTTTTATCTGTGTTTTTTAGCTATTTTGTATTTCATTTCATAGCATTTGCATCTGCATCTGCTTCATTTCATTTGCTGTTGGACCTGCTGTTCTGAACCTGTTTTTCCTCTGCTGGGACGCCACCAAGGAAAAGAACCAAAACCCAACTGGGTTTTTGCAACAATATCAGAGCAGCTGGGCTGTGCTACAAAGGTAAGCCTAAACCCATTTCATTGAGAGAACCCAACCTGTGGGCTTCCAATTTTTTTATTTGTGGGCTTGTAATAATTAACCCAATTTTTTGGGCTTTTTATTTTTCTATTTTGGGTTTGTAATAATTTATGTGTGGGCTTGTTGTTTAATTTGTGGGCTTGTATTTATTTTGTGTGGGCTTGTTTAAATTTTTCCATTGGACTTGTATTTTGGACTCTGGGTTTAAACCCAGCTGATAACCGATTGTGGGCCGCAGCCTTCCTTCCATTTCATCAGAGGCTTGCACAGTGGGCTTGCTCCCATTCAAAAACCAAAATTTTCTTAATTATTTTCTTAAACCAAATTTATTTTCTTAATTTTTTCCTTAAAAAAAAAAAAAAAAAAAAAAAAAAAAAAAATTAAAATTTAAAATTTTCTACTTTGCTCCCAATTTTAAAACCAAATTTTTACTTGCTCCCATCTTAAACCAAAATTCTTTATTTTTACTCCCAATTTTAAACCAAATTTTCAAATATATCCCACCAAAACCAAAATTTTCCCAAAAATCCAAACCCTTTAAAAACCAAATTCTGAGCTTTGTAAACTCTTTACTTAGCCTTTGAGCCCAATCATGTATAGATCTTTTTCTACAGTTGGGGAATACAACAAATCCCTTAGAGAACTTGCGTGTGGACAAACTTCACGTTATGCACCTCCCATAGACCATGATGTCAATAGTCATAGGAATTATTATGGACATTTTCAAAGTCCCGAGCCGCAATACATGAACCCTAATGACTATTCATACATGCATCATTCGCCACAACGTGAAAATGAACATTTTGCTAGTGCCTCACTCACACAATCATCACTGATCGATCAATTAGAAGCTCGAATCGCAGCTTTAGAAATGCAATCACATGAGGAATCTGTCACATCTAATTTTCTTAGGCAACCTAAAATCTATGCATGTCCTGCATGTGGTAGTTTAGACCACCCTGTTGAGAATTGTCATATTTTGCATAATTTTAGGCAATCTAGAGAAAATCCAAGGTATGAAATGCCCATGAATTGTGAGAATGGTAGTCATTGGGACCATAATCAATCCTTTGAGGGTTGCGATCAATATTTTGTAGACCCTAATGACCATGCATACATGTACCATTCACCACAATTTGAACATGAAGAATTTTGTACTCCATGAATTTAGACTCCACCACAGAAGCTTTCAGACTTAGTGAGCAAAACTTCGATAGATCTACATCACGAATTCAGGCATATTTAGATCAGATTTTGCTTCACCTACAAAAGGAGGAAATTCATGAGGAAATGTATGTTGTCCCTAATGAAGTGTCTAGTCCCATTCATGAAATGATGTTGAATATGAACCTTTAGAGGAACATGAATCGACTAACGACACCACCACTTTTAATGAGGACCAATATGCATGCTACCATGATGATGATTATGATGATTATGATGATGTGTTAGAAGAACATGAAAATATTGTGGAACCTGTTGGTTCAATAACATATGGCTTCTCGCCCTCGACCTTCATGAATGTTGTTTTTTCTAATACTCATTGTAATTCATATGATTTTGATATTGACATGGGATTCGTACAATTATTCTGTGAAGATGAACATGACATAGGAATAGTTGAATCTTCTGTAGACACTAATATGCATGAAAATATATTTGATGTGTCTGATTCTCTACCTAGGTCACATTGTGATATTTCTCCTGATTTGCCGATGCATGAGAATGAATCTGTTGATGATGTTGATGATTCTAAGTGTGAACTTGCCAATGTGAGTGATGATTGTGAGCATGATGTGACATGTGTAGATGAGTTAGAAGATTTTGATTTGATTGATAATGATATGCCTATTCTTCTACCTGAGTCACAATTTGGTGGCCTTCCACCCAACCTAGATTTGGTTTGTGCCAATATTGTAAAACCAATTTTTCTGAAAATTCCTAACCTAGGTTTGGAACTGTGTGCTTCCCAAGTCCTCTTGGACTATTTTGCTTCCAAATATAATACATTTGAGGAACCACAGTTGGAAATTGCATGTTTGCCCGTCCCTAGCACAGTTCATTTTGAGCTAGACCTTGTGCATGATGAACCCCCAAAACTGCGCGATTTTGTTTTCAAAATTATATCTTCTGTAAAATCCAGGTTTGGGGGTAGCTCATTTTGTTTCACAGTTTCACTTGCGTTTCTTTCCTGTTATTATTGTGTGAAGCTGTTGAAATGTCTACACTTCGTCTTTTGGGTTGATCCTCAACTCTTTAGATTGTTAGTGTATGGTGAATATTTTTGTATATAATCCAGTAGATAAAATTTTAAAAAAAACCTTTTGTTCCTTTTGTATATATTTTGCTAATCCAATATGATCTCGGCTGAAATATGTTGGATTTTTGCCTTGAATAACGGAGTTTTAATTCTGCTTTCGCCGAAATCGGGTATTTTCTTTCCTTTTACTCTACTCAGCATGTCCCTTTCCATATGTTGCATTTTAATCCTTTCCATATTTTGAAACATTGAGGACAATGTTTAGTTTAGGTTTGGGGGTATAGAGTAGATGCCATGATAATTTGCTATAATTGAAAACAAAACTCCATCTTTTTGAAAAAATTCAAAAATTCAAAAAAATTAAAAAATGAAATGAAAAATCATAAAAAATGGAGCTCATTTACCTTGAAATGTTGACTCTTGTGCAAATATGTATTATTATTAGGAGTCTTAGTCTAGATATTTAGGCACCCTGATTCTAGCACAATTCACATAGTGATAAGAAATTTGCACGCGCACGATCTACCAATACATGTATGGCCTCGATCTTCAAGGTGTTGGATAGGAAGTTACGATTGCCAATCACTTTAGAATACTGAACGAAACTTGACTAGCTTGTTCTTTGGTTGGTTGGGATAGAAGGTGGAGGTTACATTAAGAAAGACAACCATCGAATTTAACTGGGTGCATCAAAAAGGGCTACCTCTTGCAAAGTGTCATGTAATTTTTTGTCTTTTGTTATGTATCAAAAGTGTTTCCTTGTTAAAAAAAAAAAAAAAAAAAAATATCAGAAAAATACCAAAAAAATCAAGTATTATCAATTCCATCATCTCTTGTTCCAAAAATAAAAAGAGATAGTCAATGTAAATAAGAGTCATGTAAATAGTCATCTTTTGTTGTTTCATTGTAATAAGCAAGGAAGGGTGTATGCCATTGATGTACAACGCGAGTAATTGTGAAATACCTCCAACTCATTCACATTCTCGTAAAGTCCGGACAGCTAGCTAGATTTCGACCTCAGTTCTTAGCCTGAGAAACTATCTCTGGTGATTAGTAGTCATAACTTCAGATCTTTCTTTACACATGTGTAGATACACTTTACACTCTTATCACATGTCTTTATTTTTATCAGTGCTAGGATTGTGCCTTCGATAGCTAGATTGATCTCCATTTTGCTGTGAGCTTAAACTGTTTTGCACATGTCATTTGACGGAATATGAGCTTATATTTTGTCCTTAGGTTTTGTAGGCACACCTCTGTAAACCTTCACGAGACTTCAACTCGTCACTAGGGACACTTAGTGGTTTTAAAAGGCTTAGTGCATACGCTAAATGCATTCGAGAGACCGGACAGTGGTATAGTTAGGATTTCCTTAGTTTGTTTTACTTGAGGACAAGTAAAATTCAGGTTTGGGGGTTATTTGATGAGTGCCACAATATTGTATATATTTATCCCTTTTGTTGGCATTTAACTCTTTTGTGCATTCTACATTTATCCCATATTCTGTATTTTCATGTTTTCAAGAATAAATATTTTATTAATTAATTTTGCATTTTTAGGTAATAAATAAATTTCGGATGAGTCTTGGAGCGAAAAGAGCAGAAAAGTAGTGAAAAGCCGGGAGAAATTACGCAAGGAAACCGCGAAAATGGTGCGCACAACCTCATTTTCTACACACAAAAGCGCCTCCGTTCTCAGCCATCAGATCAGTTCTCAGGAGCATCCGACGGTCGCTCCTTCATAGATCATCAAAATCTGATGTTTCTGCCGAGCACCACAGCGCTGAAATTCCAAGCCTTCAGATTAGATGGTAGTTGAATCCAACGGTCGCTCCTATGCCTGTGCATCAACTCCCGATGATTCCGCCTAACACTACAACACCTAACTCAATCTAGCACCGTTGACTTCGTTGTATTTTACATCCTACGGTCGCTACAAGCTGCCTCTTCCTTAGCCGTCCGATCTACCTACCATCTCCACACCCCACGGCTAAGCATCGCAAGACATCGAAATACGATGGGCCCGCCTCACACTCAAGCAGTCGAGAACCTACACCCAACCAAACAGATCCTTCTCCTCAAACCCATCGACCACCTCTGCCATCACCTTCTCCTTCACAGGCTCTGCAACACCATGTCCTGCCACCACCATCGCCTGCAACCCACTGCCACCACCAGACCTCGAGCTTCCTTCACCACCACCAGTTCCATCACTGCCACCACCATCTCCAACACCCGACAACACCCTAGCCTAGCTATTTTCTTCATCTCACAACCTCTGAAACCCTAGGTTTTGGGGTGAGTAAAATAGCTAGAAATTAGGGGACAATAGGAGCAGGAAGAGCATCATAAGGACGATTCAGAGCATGGGTCGAGCAATTTTTGGAGTTTGGAGGCCAAATTTTGGGTAATAATTTATCCCTAAATTGTACTGTGTATTGATACTTTTGGGAAAAATGTGTGTGAAACCCTAATTTGTTAATTTGGGTATAAATAGGCAATGTGTAGGAGATGAAAAACTGTGTCTTGGACTAGCCAAGTTTCCACCCAATTTGGGTTAGGTTAATTCCAATGTCAAATTGCACTGTTAATGTCTAAATGTGTGATATTCCTGTAATGCTTGTGTTCTTGTTATAATTGTATTTGCATCCTGTTAGTGTGTTAGATGTTTGTGTTCACATGTTAATTTCAGTTCAATGTTTGTTTGTGTGTGTTCATGTTAGACTCTCTTGTTACTGTTAAATGTGTTCTTGTTAATGCACTGTTAATGTTAATGTGTGATGCTCCTGTTGTTAGTTAGACTCATTGTTGTGTCACTGTGAATGCTATGTTTAGTATAATATTTCATGTTCTAAATCACCTTGCTAGGGACTAGATGAAGCTCTATTGTCTTATTGTGTAGTACATTGATCACATTGTTCTAGAAGGCTAAACAAGTTTAGGACAATACTGAACTTAGCTCATCATCACCTCACTTTCACAATGTATGCCAAGTATGCTTTGTAGTTAGGTTCATGAGCTGCTGATAAGCTGCAACTCAAGCTGAAGTCATAATCCCTTGACTAGTTGTGCTGTAGAAAGACAATTAGTGCTTTGGAAATAATACCATAGTTGTGTTTAACTTCCTATAGGAAAATACACAGTAAAAATTAGAGTGAATTCAACCCCTAGTTCCCATCCATAAATCCATTTTCAACTGTTAGTCTTGTTTCCTTCCACTTGTTTGGTTTACCTGCATTTTCTGTTTTGCATTTTCACTGCTTACTTGCTTTCCCTGCTGCAATTCTTCGTTGCTGCTGCCTTTCTGCAGCTGCTGCTGCAGCTCTGTTGTTACTGCACTGCTGTGCATTTCTGTGCTGCTGCCACTTCTTCTGGTGTGCTGCTGCTGGTGCCTGTTACTCTACCAGGTTGCTGCTGCTGGTGCCTGCTGCACTGCTTCTTGCCTCTCTGCAGCTGCCGCTGCCAATCCACTTCTCTGGGCTGTTGCATTGCTGCTGATTGCTTTGCTCTCCACAGCTCACTTCCAAAAGCCCAGAGCACAATCTGAGCCCAACTGTAAGACCAAAATCAAAGCCCAGTTCAGTAAGGCCCCAAGTCAAATTCATAGTCAAGGCCAAAGCCTAGTTCTCTGTTAAGCCCAACTCATAGTTGAACTGCTGAGCCCAAAGCTCAAATCAGCTCACTGAAACAAAGCCCAACTCTCAAATACCAAGCCCAATTACTGTAAAAGGCCATTTCACTGTTCAGGTGAGATTGAGCCCAAAGCTTAAACAAAGAACCAAAGCCCATTTGCACTTTAAATATAACTGAGCCCAGGCTCAGTTCATTTTATGTTTAACAAACCCACTAAGCCCAATCCATTCAAAGGGCATTCAAACCCAATAGTACATTAAGCCCAACACTTCCAAAGGGCTTCTAAGCCCAAAGCAAATCTAGGAACCCAATTAGCTAAGACACTTTTCCGAAACACACCCAATCTCTGTGGATCGACCCGTACTTGCACGAGCTACAACTGACGACCGTGCACTTGCGGTATTACTGTAGGCCCGTGTTTTCATATCGCATCATTTTTATACACGTTTCCGGGCCTGCCAATAAGGGGTAACCTAATTACTAAGGGGCATCCCATTTCCAGGCATCTTCTAATCGCACCCCTACTCTGGATAAGGGGCAACCATCTTCGACATTCAAAAATCAGGTTTTGGCGGGAAAAAAAGTGTAGTTAAAGAGCAGTTTTGGCAATCGTGATTTGGAGGAGTTTGAGGTCGATTAAACCTCTGATTTTCATAGGATAGACTCCTCATGGGTCTAGGAATCTGGTATGGGTGTTTAAATCGATTAGAATGGGCTCAATCGACGGATTTTTCTCACAACAAGAAAATATGGAAAGTCACGTGCGTGACCTGTTTTAGGGAATTTTAGAGTGATTAAAACGCTGTAAACCTTCCCAAAGATTTGTATCTATCTAAGTAAGAGTTTAGAATAAAAAGGAAAGCTCAGAAACGCGTAGAAATCCTAAAACAAGAAATTATCGCAACTTGGCCGTGAAGAGAAGGAAAGAGATTTTGGAAGATTTGGGAGAGATTTATTCGGTATTTTTGATATAAATAGATGTCTTGGGTCATCTAGAAGAGGTGTCGAGAGTTTGGGAACCTAAGGAGAGCCAGAGAAGAAGAAATCAAAGCTTTACCAAACTCTGTTTCTGCTGCTGCTGCTGTTGAAGAAGAAGAACAACTGAAGAACATTGACCCTCGGTAGACAATCGCAGAAAAGTGTCGTTGTTTAACAGCTGAAGAACATTAAGATGTTCAGGGAAGTCTTATTCTAGGGTCTTAAAATCAGCGACAAAGCAACAGTTTTTCTGTAACAGTTCCATTGTAACAACTGTTTTGCAACACCAATACACTGTTGCAAACAGTCTGTCTTATTACTTTTCACTCTTTTAATCATCTTTTGAGCAACAAACACATATTTTGAGATCATGATTAATATGAGGAGCTAAACCCCAACACTGGGATGACGGAGGAAGCCATATTTCATGCATGTGGTAATTATATTTAATTCTTTTTATGACTTTTTGCATTAATTTAATCGTTTTATGATTTTTCTTAATTAGTTGTGAAGTCGTATGATGATGTATGCTTGGTCTAAGTGCTTTTGATGCATCATGCTAGTGATTTACAGTTAATCTTTTTAAAATCTACCCTGGCAAAGAATTAGAGTCAATAAACAAGAGCTATAATTGTCTAAGAATTGATTTTTGAACCACATGGTATGAGGTTTGGTGGAATCCTGAGTCTCAGTAATCTCTCGACATTGTGACAAACCTTGTGTATATATTTTCTTTATTTTTATTGTTTTCTATTATTAAGTCTGAAATTGAGTCTACACAAGTCCGAGTTGAACGAACTTTATTTACCACTTAAAAAACTACATCAATTTTTGGCGCCGCCGACGCGGATTTGTATTTAGATTTGTTTTAGGTTTATTTTTATTTTTATTATTTTTTTTGTTCTTTTTTACGCGTTTTGGTATTTTTCGATTCTTTTCAGATTTGGAGCGAAGCTACAAGGAAAGAAAAGTACTATAAAAGGAAAGCATCGCCAAAGAAGGAAAGAAAAGAGGAATCTGAAAGGAGTGAAGAAGAAGATTTTGTATATAGTTATTTTGTTTTATTTTTAGAAACTGTAAATAGGGTTTTATTTTTGTAATTTTTCTTTTCCTTTTTGGACATTTTTATTTTTGGACTTGGACATTTTTATTTTTAAACCCTAAGGAAGGGTTAAAATTAAATATAAACTGTTTGCAGGGAAGGACGACAGTTACGATACTGTCTCGGCCCCTCGGGTTCGTACACTGACATAGGAGTCGGTGGCCTGAGTCGACTTCAACGGTTCATCGCCCGTCTGGTACGGGAGGTAAGACTCTATCCACCCACGAATCCCCTGTCAGTGGGTTTTATTTTGTGTGACAACTCACACCCCTGCAGTAGAATGTCGAACTGGTATTACAATAGCCAATACAACGAATATCCGACTGAGTTTCAAAATGGACGTTACTACTTTGACCATAGTGTGAATAGTGGTTGGGAACATCAGCCTTTTGAAGATTATGGTCCATACCATGGTGAGCCCAATTACTATCCACATAAGTACCGTCATATGAGCAAAATTCTTATATTTCTCCTTTAGAAGAGTCTCTCAGGAAATTAGAAGAGTCGACACGTAGGATAGCTGAGATGAATAACTTAGTTTATGACGAAAGAAAACTTTCTTTAGAGGAATCCCTCAAGCTGATAGCTGAGACGAACGAAAGAATTGCTCGAAATAATCTTAATTTTCAATACAGTGTCTCCAATAATACCCTTGAAAATGAGGATAGTTATTTGCATACAAGATGACGAGGATAAATTGGTACACTACTTGTTTAGATGAGGTTCAACCATTTTCATGTTATTATAATGATTATGATGAGGATAGTGTTGATGAAGAATTTGAAATAAATAGGCATAGTGATCAGGAATTTGCTACTCCAACTGAGCTTAATAATAATATTATTTCTAGTTCAAATCCAAATAATTTTAATAATTATTCACCTATTCAAAAGGACGAGGATTTGACTAGAGATACCCCCGTTTTAGACGAGATGTAGTATTTCCTTTTGATTACGAAGCTAATAATGGTTTAGAGGAACGAGTATATTTTGAGTCTAGCGATTTAGAAACAATAGACTTAGAAAAAGAAAATGAACTCGTCGAGATGAGTGAGGATGTACCTGACTTAGAAGAATCAATTGACCATTTTCTGAATTAGATGACCTTGAAATTAGGGAAGTTGTGACTAGTCTTTCTAGAGACACACAAAACTCTAAGTTTGGGGGTGATTATCATTCTCCTGTGCCTTACCTTTAGCTCTTACAGAGTCCCTCACTTGGGACTTGACATATGTGCCTCAACCATTTTACAAGATTATCTTCATACACGTTTTCCTGAACCTAGTGATGTCCACAAGAAATTTCAGTTATTAGAAACCCATCCTCTGGTTGATGTGGTTTACCCAGGCTATGATACCCAGATTGACTTTGTTTTCCCACCAAATATTTTTCTTCCAAATGTGGGAATGTTTGATTTTCAAATGTGTCGAATATTAAGTTTTGAGACTAAACCTAATTACTTTAGGAGATTAGGTCGACATACTTGTTTAAGGAAGATCACCACTCTCATTGTGGTCAGCTGTGTAAGTCAAATCTGATTGACTTAGAGGATCCTCAATTATTCAGGTTATTATTATGTGCTTCTAAGTTTTTATTTGAGTTTTTCCAGACTCTAGAACCTGAACATTTGGATCTAACCTATGAGGAAACGCAACCCATGAAAATATTTTATTTGGACCCAGTTATAGATCCTGAACCTGAACCACAACTAGATGTAGTTGTCTTAAACAGGAAACTAGACAAGGGTGTGCTTTATTTGTTCATTTTCTTGGCATGTTGCAGATTCCTTTTACTTGTGATAGCTCTATTTGGTTTTGATGACCCACAGATATTTCGGCTATTACTTTATGATTTTATAAGGTGACTAATCCTTTCTTAGTCTGGCTGAAGACATTAAACTTAGCACTTCTTGGGAGGTAACCCATTCTCATGCAACACGGTAATATCTTTCCTTATCTCTTTTGCTTCAAATGGTAACAGTTTCTCCTTGTTCATGCTTTTAATTTGATCTTTAGAACATTGAGGACAATGTTAGATTTAAGTTTGGGGGTATAGAGAAACTTTTTAGTTGCACAATTAAACTCCAGAGCCTAGAAATTTATGCTTATTAAGGATGGCACTAACCAATCTAAGTGGATGGAAGCATTTTGGTTGTAGGAGTTGAGGAACCAATCTGACTAGATGGCAACATCTAAAGAGTCTATTCATAAAAGCACAGAGCTCAGGTGTTAGAAATAACATGATAGTTTCACCATATCTCGTTGAGTCCTTTTCACTTCTGTTTTTATTTTGTTTTGTTTTTAAACTATGTTTCTCTAAGTGATTAGGTGGGGCTCACGATTCAAGTTGTTACCAATGCTAGGGTGAATTAGAGTGATTGAGATACAAAAAAAAAAAAAAAAGAGACCAGACCATCAGACCAACTGGAATAAATTCAATAAAGTCGACCACTGGAACCCTTGTATATGCCAGTTGTGTTGACCTAGAGTTAGGATTATCAATCACTGGTTCCCTTGTATATGCCAGTGTGTTGATATTAGTCAGACTAGTATCTCAGTCCATTAGGATAGGTTCATTTTGGCGGAGGCCTTCAGACAGATATGAGAAACACCGTTCACCTAGTAAACATCAAAACCATCTATGTTTTTCTATATCCATCTTCTTGATCTATCCATGTGATTAGTTTTGACTCCGGATATTGATGTCCATAGTGCGACTATCTGAGTAGAGCTCTGTCACTTCATATGAATTTTAGTATGCTTGAGTGCAAACTCGTGTACAACAATTGGAATTTCACATCAGGGTACTTCCTCCTGTAGTCAATAAGTATGCCAACCAAGGAGATTCTTTAGTGCCTTCCAAGGTTCTGTGTAGATAGCTAGGGTCTGGAGTAAAAAGGTTTTGTGGGTATACCTCTGGTAAGCCCTCCGGAGACAACACTCCGCCACTAGGGACACCTAGGGGTTTAAAGGCTTATTGCATACGCTAAATGCAATCGACGATGCCTGCGACAGTGAGTTAGGATTTTATTTCTATTTTATTTTTGCTCGAGGACTAGCAAATAATAGGTTTGGGGGTATTTGATAGACACATTTTTGTGTCTGATATAATCTCAATTGTATATATTGTTAGTGCTCGATTTTGTATTTATTTTGGCTTTTTATGTCTTTGTAGGTGTTTTTGGAAAAATAAGATTTTGCGGCGAAATTGGCTCGAAAAGTGTTTTTTGCGTTCATGGGAGGACATTTGCTATTCGGACCCTCACTTTGGATAAGGGGTAACCTAATTACTAAGGGGCATCCCATTTCCAGGCATCTGCTAATCGCACCCCTACTCTGGATAAGGGGCAACCATCTTCAACATTCAAAAATCAGGTTTTGGCGGGAAAAAAAGTGTAGTTAAAGAGCAGTTTTGGCAATCTGTGATTTGGAGGAGTTTGAGGTCGATTAAACCTCTGATTTTCATAGGATAGACTCCTTATGGGTCTAGGAATCTGATATGGGTGTTTAAATCGATTAGATTGGGCTCAAACGACGGATTTTTCTCACAACAAGAAAATATGGAAAGTCACGTGTGTGACCTGTTTTAGGGAATTTTAGAGTGATTAAAACGCTGTAAACCTTCCCAAAGATTTGTATCTATCTAAGGAAGAGTTTAGAATAAAAAGGAAAGCTCAGAAACGCGTAGAAATCCTAAAACAAGAAATTGTCGCAACTTGGCCGTGAAGAGAAGGAAAGAGATTTTGGAAGATTTGGGAGAGATTTAATCGGTATTTTTGATATAAATAGATGTCTTGGGTCATATAGAAGAGGTGTCGAGAGTTTGGGAACCTAAGGAGAGCCAGAGAAGAAGAAATCAGAGCTTTACCAAACTCTGTTTCTGTGCTGCTGCTGTTGAAGAAGAAGAACAGCTGAAGAACATTGACCCTCGGTAGACAGCTCGCAGAAAAGTGTCGTTGTTTAACAGCTGAAGAACATTAAGCTGTTCAGGGCAGTCTTATTCTAGGGTTTAAAATCAGCGACAAAGCAACAGTTTTTCTGTAACAGTTCCATTGTAACAGCTGTTTTGCAACACCAATACACTGTTGCAAACAGTCTGTGTTATTACTTTTCACTCTTTTAATCATCTTTTGAGCAACAAACACATATTTTGAGATCATGATTAATATGAGGAGCTAAACCCCAACACTGGGATGACGGAGGAAGCCATATTTCATACGTGTGGTAATTATATTTAATTCTTTTTATGACTTTTTGCATTAATTTAATCGTTTTATGATTTTCTTATTAGTTGTGAAGTCGTATGATGATGTATGCTTGGTCTAAGTGCTTTTGATGCATCATGCTAGTGATTTACAGTTAATCTTTTTAAAATCTACCCTGGCAAAAATTAGAGTCAATAAACAAGAGCTATAATTGTCTAAGAATTGATTTTTGAACCACATGGTATGAGGTTTGGTGGAATCCTGAGTCTCAGTAATCTCTCGACATTGTGACAAACCTTGTGTATATATTTTCTTTATTTTTATTGTTTTCTATTATTAAGTCTGAAATTGAGTCTACACAAGTCCGAGTTGAACGAACTTTATTTACCACTTAAAAAACTACATCAATTTTTGGCGCCGCCGACGCGGATTTGTATTTAGATTTGTTTTAGGTTTATTTTTATTTTTATTTTTTTTTCTTTTTTACGCGTTTTGGTATTTTTCGATTCTTTTCAGATTTGGAGCGAAGCTACAAGGAAAGAAAAGTACTATAAAAGGAAAGCATCGCCAAAGAAGGAAAGAAAAGAGGAATCTGAAAGGAGTGAAGAAGAAGATTTTGTATATAGTTATTTTGTTTTATTTTTAGAAACTGTAAATAGGGTTTTATTTTTGTAATTTTTCTTTTCCTTTTTGGACATTTTTATTTTTGGACTTGGACATTTTTATTTTTAAACCCTAAGGAAGGGTTAAAATTAAATATAAACTGTTTGCAGGGAAGGACGACAGTTACGATACTGTCTCGGCCCCTCGGGTTCGTACACTGACATAGGAGTCGGTGGCCTGAGTCGACTTCAACGGTTCATCGCCCGTCTGGTACGGGAGGTAAGACTCTATCCACCCACGAATCCCCTGTCAGTGGGTTTTTTTTGTGTACAACTCACACCCCTGCAGTAGAATGTCGAACTGGTATTACAATAGCCAATACAACGAATATCCGACTGAGTTTCAAAATGGACGTTACTACTTTGACCATAGTGTGAATAGTGGTTGGGAACATCAGCCTTTTGAAGATTATGGTCCATACCATGGTGAGCCCAATTACTATCCACATAAGTACCGATCATATGAGCAAAATTCTTATATTTCTCCTTTAGAAGAGTCTCTCAGGAAATTAGAAGAGTCGACACGTAGGATAATGAGATGAATAACTTAGTTTATGACGAAAGAAAACTTTCTTTAGAGGAATCCCTCAAGCTGATAGCTGAGACGAACGAAAGAATTGCTCGAAATAATCTTAATTTTCAATACAGTGTCTCCAATAATACCCTTGAAAATGAGGATAGTTATTTGCATAATCAAGATGACGAGGATATAATTGGTACACTACTTGTTTAGATGAGGTTCAACCATTTTCATGTTATTATAATGATGATGAGGATAGTGTTGATGAAGAATTTGAAATAAATAGGCATAGTGATCAGGAATTTGCTACTCCAACTGAGCTTAAAATAATATTATTTCTAGTTCAAATCCAAATAATTTTAATAATTATTCACCTATTCAAAAGGACGAGGATTTGACTAGAGATACCCCCGTTTTAGACGATGTAGTATTTCCTTTTGATTACGAAGCTAATAATGGTTTAGAGGAACGAGTATATTTTGAGTCTAGCGATTTAGAAACAATAGACTTAGAAAAAGAAAATGAACTCGTCGAGATGAGTGAGGATGTACCTGACTTAGAAGAATCAATTGACCATTTTCCTGAATTAGATGACCTTGAAATTAGGGAAGTTGTGACTAGTCTTTCTAGAGACACACAAAACTCTAAGTTTGGGGGTGATTATCATTCTCCTTGTGCCTTACCTTTAGCTCTTACAGAGATCCCTCACTTGGGACTTGACATATGTGCCTCAACCATTTTACAAGATTATCTTCATACACGTTTTTCTGAACCTAGTGATGTTCACAAGAAATTTCAGTTATTAGAAACCCATCCTCTGGTTGATGTGGTTTACCCAGGCTATGATACCCAAATTGACTTTGTTTTCCCACCAAATATTTTTCTTCCAAATGTGGGAATGTTTGATTTTCAAATGTGTCGAATATTAAGTTTTGAGACTAAACCTAATTAATTTAGGAGATTAGAGTCGACATACTTGTTTAAGGAAGATCACCACTCTCATTGTGGTCAGCTGTGTAAGTCAAATCTGATTGACTTAGAGGATCCTCAATTATTCAGGTTATTATTATGTGCTTATAAGTTTTTATTTGAGTTTTTCCAGACTCTAGAACCTGAACATTTGGATCTAACCTATGAGGAAACGCAACCCATGAAAATATTTTATTTGGACCCAGTTATAGATCCTGAACCTGAACCACAACTAGATGTAGTTGTCTTAAACAGGAAACTAGACAAGGGTGTGCTTTATTTGTTCATTTTCTTGGGATGTTGCAGATTCCTTTTACTTGTGATAGCTCTATTTGGTTTTGATGACCCACAGATATTTCGGCTATTACTTTATGATTTTATAAGGTGACTAATCCTTTCTTAGTCTGGCTGAAGACATTAAACTTAGTACTTCTTGGGAGGTAACCCATTCTCATGCAACACGATAATATCTTTCTTTATCTCTTTTGCTTCAAATGGTAACAGTTTCTCCTTGTTCATGCTTTTAATTTGATCTTTAGAAGATTGAGGACAATGTTAGATTTAAGTTTGGGGGTAAGGAGAAACTTTTTAGTTGCACAATTAAACTCCAGAGCCTAGAAATTTATGCTTATTAAGGATGGCACTAACCAATCTAAGTGGATGGAAGCATTTTGGTTGTAGGAGCCGAGGAACCAGTCTGACTAGATGGCAACATCTAAAGAGTCTATTCATAAAAGCACAAAGCTCAGGTGTTAGAAATAAAATGATAGTTTCACCATATCTCGTTGAGTCCTTTTCACTTCTGTTTTTATTTTGTTTTGTTTTTAAACTATGTTTTTCCAAGTGATTAGGTGGGGCTCACAATTCAAGTTGTTACCAATGTTAGGGTGAATTAGAGTGATTGAGATACAAAAAAAAAAAAAGAGACCAGACCATCAGACCAACTGGGATAAATTCAATAAAGTCGACCACTGGAACCCTTGTATATGCCAGTTGTGTTGACCTAGAGTTAGGATTATCAATCACTGGTTCCCTTGTATATGCCAGTGTGTTGATATTAGTCAGACTAGTATCTCAGTTCATTAGGATAGGTTCATTTTGGCGGAGGCCTTCAGACAGATATGAGAAACACCCTTCACCTAGTAAACATCAAAACTATCTATGTTTTTATATATCCATCTTCTTGATCTATCCATGTGATTAGTTTTGACTCCGGATATTGATGTCCATAGTGCGACTATCTGAGTAGAGATCTGTCACTTCATATGAATTTTAGTATTCTTGAGTGCAAACTCGTGTACAACAATTGGAATTTCACATCAGGGTACTTCTTCCTGTAGTCAATAAGTATGCCAACCAAGGAGATTCTTTAGTGCCTTCCAAGGTTCTGTGTAGATAGCTAGGGTCTGGAGTAAAAAGGTTTTGTGGGTATACCTCTGGTAAGCCCTCCGGAGACAACACTCCGCCACTAGGGACACCTAGGGGTTTAAAGGCTTATTGCATACGCTAAATGCAATCGACGATGCCTGCGACAGTGAGTTAGGATTTTATTTCTATTTTATTTTTGCTCGAGGACTAGCAAATAATAGGTTTGGGGGTATTTGATAGACACATTTTTGTGTCTGATATAATCTCAATTGTATATATTGTTAGTGCTCGATTTTGTATTTATTTTGGCTTTTTATGTCTTTGTAGGTGTTTTTGGAAAAATAAGATTTTGCGGCAAATTGGCTCGAAAAGTGTTTTTTACGTTCATGGGAGGACATTTGCTATTCGGACCCTCACTTTGGATAAGGGGTAACCTAATTACTAAGGGGCATCCCATTTCCATGCATCTGCTAATCGCACCCCTACTCTGGATAAGGGGCAACCATCTTCGACATTCAAAAATCAGGTTTTGGCGGGAAAAAAGTGTAGTTAAAGAGCAGTTTTGGAAATCGTGATTTGGAGGAGTTTGAGGTCGATTAAACCTCTGATTTTCATAGGATAGACTCCTTATGGGTCTAGCAATCTGATATGGGTGTTTAAATCGATTAGAATGGGCTCAATCGACGGATTTCTCTCACAACAAGGAAATATGGGAAGTCACGTGTGTGACCTGTTTTGGGGAATTTTAGAGTGATTAAAACAATGTAAACCTTCCCAAAGATTTGTATCTATCTAAGGAAGAGTTTAGAATAAAAAGGAAAGCTCAGAGACGCGTAGAAATCCTAAAACAATAAATTATTGCAACTTGGCCGTGAAGAGAAGGAAAGAGATTTTGGAAGATTTGGGAGAGATTTATTCGGTATTTTTGATATAAATAGATGTCTTGGGTCATATAGAAGAGGTGTCGAGAGTTTGGGAACCTAAGGAGAGCCAGAGAAGAAGAAATCAGAGCTTTACAAAACTCTGTTTCTGCTGCTGCTGCTGTTGAAGAAGAAGAACATTGACCCTCGGTAGACAATCGCAGAAAAGTGTCGCTATTTAACAGCTGAAGAACATTAAGCTGTTCAGGGCAGTCTTATTCTAGGGTCTTAAAATCAGCGACAAAGCAACAGTTTTTCTGTAACAGTTCCATTGTAACAGCTGTTTTGCAACACCAATACACTGTTGCAAACAGTCTGTGTTATTACTTTTCACTCTTTTAATCATCTTTTGAGCAACAAACACATATTTTGAGATCATGATTAATATGAGGAGCTAAACCCCAACACTGGGATGACGGAGGAAGCCATATTTCATGCATGTGGTAATTATATTTAATTTTTTTTATGACTTTTTGCATTAATTTCATCGTTTTATGATTTTTCTTAATTAGTTGTGAAGTCGTATGATGATGTATGCTTGGTCTAAGTGCTTTTGATGCATCATGCTAGTGATTTACAGTTAATATTTTTAAAATCTACCATGGCAAAGAATTAGAGTCAATAAACAAGAGCTATAATTGTCTAAGAATTGATTTTTGAACCACATGGTATGAGGTTTGGTGGAATCATGAGTCTCAGTAATCTCTCGACATTGTGACAAACCTTGTGTATATATTTTCTTTATTTTTATTGTTTTCTATTATTAAGTCTGAAATTGAGTCTACACAAGTACGAGTTGAACGAACTTTATTTACCACTTAAAAACAACATCAGTCTTTCTCATGTAGTCAGGGAACAGTAAATGTCACCGACGTCCTGAAGGCATTGTTGCTCTCAATCTTATGGAGAACCGCCCAATTATGTTATTCTACATAGAGGGCATGATGAAATGCGAGGTATCGAACACTCAGCTAGTGGAGGCCTTCCGAAATTCATATTCATCATGGCTTCGTAAAATATGAATCGTCACATGCCTGAAAGCCGTGTCAGAAACATGTATCATGATTTTACGGTTTTGTCCTTTGTTGAAAATCCACCATCTACAATGTTTCTCAATGTAATCATCAAATCAAACCGATAGAATCCGTGAGTCTGATTATCATGAGAAACAATTTGAACAGTACCAAAGACCAATGTTCAAGTGTCAATCAATTTCAATCAACAACCAAAAGTTGGATTTACCAATTGATTGAACTACGCACAACATGTGATATTTCAATTATATAAACAAATATAATGCGAAAAATAAATAACACAAACACCAAAAGTTTTGTTAACGAGGAAACCGCAAATGCAGAAAAACCCCGGGACCTAGTCCAGTTTTGAACACCACACTCTATTAAGTCGCTACAGACACTAGTCTACTACAAGTTAACTTCTGATTGGAATGTAGTTGAGCCCTAACCAATCTCACACTAATCAAGGTACAGTCGCGTTCCTTACGCCTCTGAATCCTAGCAGAACTCTAAGCACTTGATTCCCTTAGCTGATCTTACCCACAACTAAGAGTTGCTACGAACCAAAGTCGAAGACTTGATAAACAAATTTGTCTCCCACAGAAAAGTCTATTCAGATAGATAAATCTGTCTCCCACAGAAATACCTAAGAAGTTTTGTTCCGTCTTTTGATAAATCAAGGTGAACAGGAACCAACTGGTAATCCAGTCTTATATTCCCGAAGAACATCCTAGAAATATCAATCACCTCACAATAACTTAACTATATGGTAATTGAACAAGTTATTGTAATCACAAAGAATGATACGAACAACTTTGTGATTACATTTTATATCTTACCTATCAGATATAAATCTCGAGCAAATCTTAGGGAAGATACTACTCAACATGATAAAACAAGTAAGATCAGAACACGCAACTACAGAGAAAATAGTTGGGTTTGGATTTAGAATCCCAATGAAGTCTTTAAGTCGTTAACCTATAATAATGGTTTTAGGAAAAACCTAGGTTAAAGAAGAATCGACTCTAGTCGCAACTAGTATGATACAAGAGGTGTGCGGATTAGGTTTCCCAGTTGCTAGAGTTCTCCCTTATATAGTCCTCAAATCAGGGTTTGATAGCTTTGGAACAAAGCAATCAATATTCACAGTTAGATGAAAACCTGATTTAAGATTCAAGCTAAGTTTTCTTAAACCAAAGAAATATCTCTCCACAGTTAGATGGTCTTAGCTTGTTACACACAAATAAAATATACCTTCATTTGGATATAGGTAACCGTACCTAAACGTGTATATTGAGTTGGCTCAATAACAGTTAACCGAAGTTAACCATATGAACAATTTTATATTAAACATGTTCATCTTAACACTTCTAGATCAAATGATAATCAAATGAATCTAATTGTGTTACTCATAGAGTTGTTCAATTGTTTATATTCTCATAGAAGTATACAAGACACAATTGAAGCAAAATAGGATTGATTCAAAAGAATCAGATCATGAACACTTTAGCCACGGTTTGCAAAGATTGCATTCCTTAATATATAAATGTATTTTTTCATGAGTATGAAATCATACTTAACCGATTTTAGAACTTAACCACATAAGTTTGCAAACGGGTACGCAAACTTAAGTTTCAGACTTTGATATTTTTCGACAGTTCGCAAATGGGTACGCATTCTTTCGTTCCAGATCGCATTCAGGTGAAACAGTTTGCAAACGGGTATGCAAACTTAGTTCCCGGACTTTGACAGTTAAAAGCATTCGCGTACGAGTATGCATACTTGGTTCCCAGACCTGAATTATTCTTACAACAGTTTGCATATGGGTATGCGTACTGTGCTATATCCAGACAATGATTAATTGTTTTAAACTCCCATTTCAATCTTTAAAACATTCTCAGAAGATGAAAATAGTTGTCTCACACAAACTATTATCTTATAAGAAATTTTCAAGTGATCAAATGATCAATACGAAACATTCCGAGTCTATATCAAATGACTCTCACACAAATCATGTAAGATGTTACAAGGCGGTTTTCACATGATCATCTTTTGACTTTCGTCAAGAATAATGATAAATGTAGTTAAAGCAAAAATCTTTCCAACACATATTTCGAGAAAGATATAAGCGAGTTAAACTCAGCTCGAAATATCAAATGTGTATAACGTAAAGTTTATATACCTATATGACTTAGTCTCAATAGGAGATAGAATAGAATAGACTTCTGAATGATAGATGAGTTCAAGTCTCCACATACCTTTTGTTGATGAAGTTCCTCCAAGCTCCCCTTAGTAGATCTTCGTCTTCAATCGATGAACGACGTGAAGTCTAAAGCTCAACTACACATTCTATCCTAATCCGAGACATATCTATAAGTAGACTAGAAATTAAGAGTTATAGTTTTGACAACTAAACTTGACAAACAAACTTGAGATAGTAACGCTTGCGAGTTCGACCGAGCAGTGCTCTAACAGAGAGTGGTTTTGGAAATCGAGGGAAAAATTATGCTTATAATCTTTCCTGATATGAAAACTAAGTTAATTCTGATCTTAGTTTGTCATGTCGAAGCGTAAGGCACGATTTTTGTGTTAGTTAATCCTTTTCCTGATAAGAAAAGATGATTTAATTGCATATTTTTTGCTTTTGCTTGACGAAATACGGTGCAATTATTATATTTCCATTATTTTGTGTGGATTGTTATGTTTCAATTATTTCCGGTTAAGAAAAACTTCATCAATTCTGGTTTTTGTTTTTGTTTAACAAAAAAGGAATCATTTGTTTTAGTCCTTGTGATTCCTGATTAGAGTAACTAACTAATGGTGGGTTTGGATGTAGAATCTCAAAGGTGGGATTTATGGGTCCATGGGATTTGGTGGAATTATGTTTCCTTCAGCACGTTTGGTTGCTCAAATCCCTGGAATCATGTTTCCCACGGGATTCAGTTTTCCAGAAAATCCTCCATATGGAGTCCGACCCCTCTCCCCTAAGATTTGCTGGAAAACTTATCAAGGGATTTATGGACCCACTTTTTATAACTTTAAATCTCTTATGTATACCATTTTAAGATTGTGAGGGTAATACCAAACATTATATGGACTTGAAAACAAGATAACTCTATGAATTCTAAGAATTTTAAATGGGTTACCAAACACACTAGGGATTTACATGAGTCCAAGAATTTGTAATCCCATGGGATTATAAATCCTCGAAATTGTGAATTCTACAAACAAACCTACCATAAGTTAATTCTGATCTTAGTTCAAGCTTGTCAAATTTAGGATTCGATTATTCAAATCTAATTTATTCCTTGATAAAAAGAAAAACTAGTTAACTAACCTAGTTTTTGTCTTGTATAAAATAAGGTGCAATTATTTTATGAATAATTGGATCATGATAAGAGAAATTGATTTAATTCGGATCTCTTTTGAGTCTTATCGAATACAACGATTATACATACATAATAGGTTCAGTTTTGTAACTAAGTTATCTTAGTTGACTAATCAGACTAAAGGAAAATTGCTTCGGAAAGTTGTTCCCTTGATGACATACTAAAACAAGATTACTTAGGTATTTTCGGTTTTAGTGTTGGTTATCTAAAATGGTAAGTGAAACCTTCGTGCTTAATTCTTATATGTTGTACAAGTTCTTATGAATTTGTAAGATCCTTTTGGTTTGCTCTTATGCTCATTTTTGTGACAAAAGTAGGAGAAATATATGGAGTAAACAAGTGATTTATGATCACTAGGAAATAATATAGTACTTAAACGTTATATGTAACGAAATAGTAAAGCATAGACTAAGGGGGGAGAAACATATCGTCATGTTGTGTAGTATTTCATACTACAAAAAGGAAATAACAAAGATGTTCGGATTGAATATATACCTAGCTTTCTATTAGGGAGGGTAAAACTTTTGTCATTCTAATGTCAACAACGACATTTATTTTTTGAATATGTGCAGGATATTGTGCTGTTGAAACTTGGAATCCAGCGTATGAAGAATGCGTTATTTATAATTCATTTATCTCCACATGTATTAGAGTTTTGTCACTAAAATTGACAAAGGGGAAGATTGTTAGAGCATTGCTCGGTAGACCCCACCAAGCGTTGGTATGTCAAGTTTGGTTGTCATATTTTAGTATCAAAAATCAATTAAGAGTCGCTTGATTACACGTACTAGAGTCTAGAAAGTCTAGGAATGTTGAGACATACAAGTATTACTTTGAAGACATGAAGAACGTGAAGACGTATCGACTACAATGAAGGCATCATCCTTCCACCTGAGGTTAGTGATACCGACTTGGTATGTTTTCATTCCTATCGTTACTTTCAAGTAGTTTAAGATTGAAAACATAACATGCGAGGTTATATTAGACTTGGTCATATTAGTATGATCAAAGTGTCAAGAAAGAATATTTAGTTACAAAGTATAATGTTTATCATTTGAACTTCGCAAATGCTACCTCGACATAATCTATGTAACTCGTTACATGATTGTGTATTGGATATAAGTGTGATTTCATCCTAGGAAACTATGTTTGATTACATATGTTAAAGGAAGTACATATACGAAACTTGTTTCGTAATTGAAAAGAAATCAACACGTGTTTTGGTTTGGTTTTCCATGAAGATCTATTGGATGACCTATTCGAACCTAAGGTGGGAATTCTGGTGGAACCGACCTTAACTTATGTTGAGAGTCAAGGTGGAACCAATCCCTAGCTAGTTTGGGATACATGGTAGAACCGATCCTAGCTATTATTAGGAGTCTTGGTAGAACCGAACCTTACCAATTTTGGGAATCTTGGTACAACCGATCCTAAATATAGTTGGAAATCATGGTAGAACCGATCCCTACATATATTGGAAGACTTGGTAGAACCGATCCCTACCTATGGTGGGAGTCATGGACCGATTCTTAATATTTACATATTACTTTACGATTTTGCGTGAGTTAAGAATTAGGGTTTGCTAAATAAGAAAACAAGTATCAATATAAATTAAAATACATACTCATTTTAAAAGTAAGTATCTTAATGAGTATAAGTATATACTTGTTTAAGGAATAGTATCATTTTATACCGAATCTTAAAATGAGTATAAATCTATACTCTTTTTCGTATAGAGTACAAACATATTACGGCTAGGACTTAATGAATAGTAGCAATTTGCTACTATAGAGTAATTATCTTATAGCAAGGAATTCTTTATTTCTCAGCCGCAATTTACTGTTTATGGCTAGGAAATGATGAAGTACTTGCCCTAAATGATTCTAAAAAGTACAAAATTCTTATCACATAGTTTATAGTCCCATAAAGTATTTTCGAAAAGATTGTACGTACAATCTTTTCGAAACGTACAATCTTTTCGAAAATGAAAAGGTGAGAGAAGTATGCCCTTGGTTGATTCCAAAAATTGAATCAAATCATTAATCCAATCTAGTCACTTGTATTTAATTAGTCAAGTTTAAAATTAGCCGAGGAAATTTCAGTCATTATAAAAAAAAATAAGAAAAATTAGGTGCAGGCCCAAAAAAAATAGTATTCTTATTGTCAGGCTCAAGATTATTTTTTGTTTCCATGAAATCCTTAATTATATGAAATTTTGAAAAGTGTCTGCATAACGGGTTATGCATCAGGGGTATAATTGGCAACGCAACTTAGATATAACATATCTAGAAAACCGCGCCTTGGAATTTTACAAATTTTATATCGTTGGAAATCTTTTTAAGAGAGCTACACAGTGAGTTCAAACAACAATATTAAATTTAAGTTTTTTGCGAAAAAATCGGAGGCGATTGTTCTTTTAAGCAAAAATTTTCAAAAATTTGATACATAACCATTATGCAGCCACCAAAAACGATGCATAACACATTATGCAGACACAACAAAAGATGCATAGAACGTTATGCAACCATATTTTGGTTCATGCATCTATTAATTTATGCATAACATGTTATGCATACATTTCCTTGGATGCATAAAAGATTATGCATCAATTTTTTATTTCAGTGCTTACAAAAAAAGTGGTTGCACAATGTTTTATGCATCCGTTTTCACGACTGCATGATAAGTTATTTTTGGTGCATGATAAGTTATGCAGTCTTTGTTTTTGTTGTTTCAACTAGTATATGACCCGTGCCGTAACGGCCCGGGCTTTGAGTTGTTGTGGCGATGGTTGTAACTTGTATACTTAGGTGTTCCAATAAAGATGCTTGAAGATGTTAATTTCCTAGTACCAACAAATGAATATAGGATTGGCACAATAATCTTCTTCGGAAAATTCATGTGTAATTCTTGGTAATTGACATGACAGATTCATAGTTGTTACAAATTTTCCAATGAACTTGAAAACCTAGAAATTACTAATTTGGTCAGTTTTGGCTCAAAACTTTTTTAGGATAGAAATTTTTTCAAGGGTTAAATATCTGCATTTGGAACCCTTCTTTCATATCCCCAGAAAGGGTTAATAACTGGCGTTATTATCCTTTAGTAATACTCCTTGTAAAAAAATTAATCGGTTAGGTGGTCCAGTTATTTCATTTATTAGGTATGTCTATTTAATTCATGGTTGGTTAACACAACTTACAACAATTAAACATGTCATTTGCATATTTATGTATGGACATTCATCATGTTGATCAATGTTCTATGTTTGAGAGACGTTACATGAAGCCTCTATCCAAAGAATGATTTATGTTTACAATGTAAAACATCGAATCTGATTGTGGAGCTTCTTGAATCTTCCTTATTGGTGAGAAATGATGAGCAAGCTAAATTTGCATACATCATATGTCCAGCACGCGCTCGTTGTTTTACTAAACAGTGAAAGACTCGCATAAAATAAAATTGCAGATCCCAACAAACCAAATCTCCCCCATAAGATGCCCCTCAAATCCAACTTCCCACCTCTTGGCTCTTACTTATTTCAACGACTCCTAGATGATAAGAGTACTGATTGTTGCTAACTTGAGCTATTGACATTGATGCTACTATTGCCTTTTCCAGAAGCTTGTTTGCACATTATTCCTCGACCGGGGCCCCAGGTACAAAAATTAGCAATCTTGATTTAGAAATTGAATCAATCTATTTCTTACATTTTGGATGAATTGCTGAACCCTAAGATATATTTGAAACTAATATCATATCTAGTTTTGATATCGTTAGTCAGATAAATACCAATTTCAAGGCATAACATAGCCTCGTTCACCATCGATTGTTTATTATATAAACCCAGTTAAACCATATCACGACTCGCCACTACATTTTAACCCAAATGAAGAAGAAAAGAGTTTTGGTGTGTGATATCAATATATCATCGCTATCAACAATTGTTAGGTGTCGAGGTTCAGGCCATCTTCATCATCAAAGACACAACTGCATAGTTTCAGTGACATGATATTTAGTTTCATATGAGATACAATAATTTCCTTTTCCAAATTTATAAGATATTAATAACTGTTGTCTGTAGCTTCTCCTAATACAATAAAATCAAAATCCCTGATTAACAGGAATCTAGCAAAACGCGGTTGGACTAACTCATGATAAAATGAAGTTGTATTAAAAGAACAACTCGCGTGTTCGACGGGTACTACAAGATGAAAAAAAAAAAACTGTTACCAAGGTTCTGAGATGTTTTCACCTTTTTATTGAACTGTTTTTGTTTAGTAATATACTTATAAATTTAGATACTTAAAAAAGCAACTATTGTACTTTTTAGTTCTACAAATATGATAATTTAAAGCAATGAGTTACAATCTTGTAAGAAAACCCAAAAACAAAAATATTCAAAATATGGGTAAAAAAATCGCATTAAGAAAACCAACGGTAAGATTGATGGTCTCACCACATTTAAGATTACGGAGGAACTAAGGAACTAATGAACACTACTGATTTTGTTACTATACACTACAGTAAGAGGTCTGACAGCATAAACTACTGTTGAAAGCTACTCTAGATGTACTTATTCTAATTACTCTTGAATACGTTATAATGCATTAAAGCTTTTACAAACATAAACATGAGTTCGTTACAGATGAATTCATGCATACACTAAAACAGGTAGTAATATATCTTAGAATTTTGTTTACTTACCTTAGAAATTGTCGGGAGTTTATCAAGTAGCAAGACCAATGAGGTGTTTGGGAAGTAGTTCTCAGTGCTACCTCTATCAACTGGTTTGCCACAACAATGATGCCTGCAATGAAATGGTGCACGGCAATACGAACTAACTTTATGGAAACTATTTCATCATCAAATATGAAAAGAAATACAATCAGTACTATTCCGTGGATTCATGACAGAGACAAAACATGACAGAAATCTCACGATAATAATAATAGCAAGGACACGATGCACAACAATGTGAACTGACTTTACGAAAACAACTTTGATAGTGAAGATAAAAGATAATAACGACACCAAACCTTATCAGTCAGGATTCCACAAAGCAAGACAGTAGAGTTTGTTAACAAAGAAGCCTCAACCCCGAGCAGCCATAAGTTTATATACCTCTTGTGTAGTCGTGCTTTCAAATATTGTCAGCGCCTTTGACAGCCTTAACATATTTGCTGTGTGCTCATCGGCAATCTCACTTTGACAGACTTGTTATCGCGACTTGCTGGTTGTTATTGCATAATACAAACGTATTAATTGTTGTCTGCATGTCACTCACACTTAAGGATATCCAAGGACTGTCCTTTTATATCACCAATTAAGATGGTTTCTTACCAGTGAAGATTACGCTTTGTTCCCTTAATGCGATCAGGTGGCTTACCACTCAAGCCTTAATTTTATTCCACTGTGAAGCCCAGTTTTTGCTACAATATTTCTTATCATCAAAACGCGGCAACCAACCTTGATGTCCAGCTTCAATGGAGGCAAGACGGATGTATTCATGTTGTTAAAGCACTCGGTTGGGCAGTTTATATTCCCAATTCTTGTCAGCCGCCAGGTAAGTGTAGACACGGCCTTGCTAAATCTTCAAAATGGAAGCACTGATTGCATTCTTGTCATCATTTATTTGGTGGAAAATTTGTTTTTTCTGTCAAGTATTGCAGCACTGGTTCCCAATCAATCTTGAGGCCTGGGTGTAGCTCTGCATTCCTCACAAAAACCAATTATTGACACCAAACTTGCTGGTTGAAAGGAAACTTTGATAAGAAATAAATTCCAATTTTTTGAATCCCACTCCCAACGATGTTTTACACTTCTCATTCGGTAAGCTTGCGAACCCACCATCCTGTTTGATAACGTGTCCGGCTAATTAGGTACCAAAATGAATCTGCTGGGTGGCATATAACTGTTGTACATATCCGTCAGAAAGTATTTTCCCCATAGATTTTGCATAACCTTTCGTCCAAACCTCCTTTTATATGTAGTTGGTCTCGTAAAACCTAGAAAATACACATAAATCAGTATTCTTAAACAAATATGACAATTGGGAGCCAAAGTATTGTAACAACGGATTAGTCGCAAAACTCTCCCTATGGGAATTATGCTTGTTAAAATAAGCAAACAAATAAATCATTGTGCTAAAGAACTTGTATATATTTCTGGTCTAAATTAATCGTTTAGTTGCACCACACTAAAGTTGCCGCCTTTAATTCTTCTTCCCCTATTATTACTAACTGGAATTCAAAATGAAATTTTGTTAACACAATGATATCAATTCAAAAGAGGAAACACAATATAGGTAGTTTACGGTTTCATCATCTAAACTGTACAATTAATGAACTTCATGTCACATACAGGCGAGCATTACCCGGATCTGGCATGAAATTCATTCATCAGTCCCAGTTATCTGGTTGATTGTCTTGTACTTGATTACTGATCTCATTTTTTAATAAATAACTACATCGAATCTGAGGTGCCTGCATGTAAACAAAGAGAATGTTGGCATCACCAGACAAAAAATAGTCAACAACTACATGAAAACCAAAAGTAATGGTCAGAACTCAGAATGAGGTAATTCAACTGGTACTAAAAATTTCAAATAACAGCTGGCAACTTCAAAAGTCACCAGGGAAATAGGAGGAGCATAATTAGAAGGCACAAAGAAAGGCAAGAAAAAACATCTAATATACTCGTACTGAAGTTAAAAAATAAATAAATCATGAAGCCAAACAGAGGGACAATTTGTGTTACAATTATTTAGCATCTACCATTGCAGAATAAATTAAACATCTATTTAAATTCAGAGGGAGAAATAATAATAAACCTACTCCAGTAATTAGAACTCAAACTTTCAATCAAATAATTAAACTTATCGGAAATGAGGAATTTTTAAAGAGTTGTACCTGTCTGGAGAACCCAAACTTTTAATCAAATTCGTGTCACCTGCAAAATCTAAGAAAATAGAAACCTTGATTATTATAAATGGAAACAAAATCATTGATGCAATAATAGCTACAACACAAACTTTCTGCAGTTTCTACCTCGATTTGTGACGTTTTTGGTGAATCCAAAATTGAGAAACCCTCTAAGTAACAAAAGGTAAATCAAATCAAAACGAATCCATCAGAATCAGTCAGAATTTTTTCAACCCAAACAGCTGCATGGGATGTTCTTTGCTTCTTCGGATTAAATTCTGGATACCAATCAATCAATTTCAGATAAATCATGGTATATTGACATTAACTCTTACCTGATAAATCAAGTTGAAATATATTACTAAGCCGAAAGGTGATCTTTGATGCCATTGCTACTTCCTGCATTACTAAGGACCATGAGATTAAGAGTAAATGGGGACGGTCCCCAATGTTGCATTTTAAAGCAGGAAAAATGATGATTATTAGTGCAGAAGATTATCTCATAATAATCAAACAATATGAAGAATATAGAAACATAAAGGTGGATCATGATCGGGATTATAGAAAACATAACAAATTTGTAAAAAATAACAACAACTTTGTCGACCAACCTGGGGATGATAGGGTTGTGCAATGGACCAACCTCTGAAACAGAATGGAATTGATTTCTTATTTGGTTGCACTGGGTACCTCTAGATAATACGCCATGGGTGAACCGGATAAAATATCAAACTAATCTTGGTAAATATTTACTTACACAACCAAATTTTCTATAGTTTCTACCTGGAGTTGTCGGCTATTAGGAAGAAAACTCTATGGTGAACAAAAGAAAAATCAAATTAAGAATTGGGGAAGAAGAACCCTAACCCTGAATCAACCAAAAATACCTTTTCTATGAAAAATGGCATGGATCATCCGGATCACTTTGAACCTTCTTTATGAACAATCACCCAAGAATTTGCCAGGTTCAGCCTCCAGAGAAACTTGAAGAAACCCTAGAGATGTCCATTTCTTCTTATATTAGGCTTCTTAATAAGTAACTGATACATTCAATTCCCCTTCCCATGCCTAGGATCCCAACAGTTACATATTCTGCAACACATTTAATTCCTCTTCCCATGTTGACGCAATGACATTGAATTTTTGGTCCAAGGCAATTTGGGACGTTGGATGAGGGCGTAGGTAAAGGGTGCATTTTGAGCAACGATTTATCGCCTTCATTTTCCCACATTTTGAGAGCAATGGGAGCCGTCGATTATTGTTAAAGGTCCATTCAGAACCATCAGATCAGGAAAAACACATTTGTTTTTGTAAGATAGATGGTAACACAAAAGTTACTCGTTTTTGGACTGCATAACAAGTTATGCAATAATTTTTGTAGATGCATAACAGGTTATGCATCCATTTTCACGACTGCATAACATGTTATGCAGACATTTTCTTGACTGCATGACAAGTTACGCAGACATAACAGCATCATCATCTTCTTTCCTGTTTCAATAACTCCCGTACAAACCAAACAACATAAACACCTTCCCCATTTCTCAACAACCAACAACATTTTCACCTTCTTGTAGTTTGAATTCCATATAAAACTTAATTTGAATCCGAGGACTACAATCCCTGAATTTAGTTGATGACAAAATCCATACATTTTCTTCTTCAACTGATTGCAGTCAAGCCAATTCAGTAACTTACAACCATCTCCATTCCATGTCAATTAGCCACCGATTTCACAGCTCTCCATCTATATCTCGGCCACAATCAGACTCTTCAATCTCGGACAACAAGCACACCCCCACATCCATTGTTGCAGTTGTAAAATCAAACATCGAAACGCCAGAACTCCATAACGTGTTATGCAAGCAATACAACATCTGTACAAACCCGGTAGGTAACATGTATATCCCGTCTTGAATTCCAACCACTATATCCATGCAATATAACATCTGCCCGTACAAACACCAAAGCCAAACTGAGTTCATCTACCAATCGGTTAAAACAAGCATAAAAATACGAAAAGTTTCATAATGTTACTAGATTAGTCTCATATTCTATAAGCGGTGAGGTGGTCCAACACTTTAGGTTGTGAGACAGAGGACATTCCCCAATCATTTCCACATAGTGCTTACAAAGAATTAAACAAAATTAATAATGGGTTAAGAGTAGTCAATCCAATGAATAGAGTTTCTCAACCCTGCACTCCTAATAAACCAATATTGTCCACTACCACCAAGCAAAGTCTTTGATCTTCACTAATGAATGACTATAAATGGCCATGTAAAAAGAAAGAAAGAAAGGAGAGAATACGCCTCCGATAATAAAAATCTAATGCTGCAAAGAGGAAAGACACTGAAAAGGGGTTTACTCCATAATTATTTCTAAAAGCCAGGACCAACATGGAGTAATTTCCCTAGTAGTTTCAATTTTTGAGGCATATGTCAGAATAGAGACTACACTGTATCCTCAATTAGTATCAATTTCTAAATCAGTTGGCACAAGAAAAGATTTTGCAGCACAATTTTGACCTAAACTTGTAAATGTGGGTACATATACTAGAAATGTCAGCTTATGACGGGATCAAACAAACGATTGGAACAAGACATAATCATCAAAAAAATATAGTTCAAATGAAACCACAGAAACATAAAATCAAAGTAAAAAAAACAAGAGAAATTAAAAGGAAGGATATATATACTTTACGAGCATAGACGTCGGCAAGAATAACACCCCATCCAACATTGATAAAACTGAACTGAACAATTGAAGATCCAAATAGAACGATTTGGGGTCGCTGAGGTCCTACCATTTTCCTTGTCTCTCTATAGTATCGGATTTTATATAATAGACCTTACAAAGAGTGAGTTACAGAGATAGATACAAGAGAGGAGGGCGTAAAGAAGATGAAGAGGAGTAGAGGAACGCACAATAAAATCAACTGGTTGCCTGAGGTAGATCGATTGTTTGGATCATAAGTCTTATCGGATTTTTTTGCCTTTTAAAGGGAAAATATACCATTTCCTTGGCCGAGAGAAATAGGGGCGAGATAATGAAAGAGTCGAAGAGGAGATCAACAATTCAGCGATCGATATCATTCATCGTTTATTCGTTTTCAATTTCTCTTTTAGGGGTAGTCGTGATTTCGGGGGTTGAGTGTATTTTAAATCTAAGGGATTTTGAGAGAGGTCGAGAGGGTTTTGTGTTTTTGAGTTCAGGGAGTTTGGAGGAGTGTAGGGAGTTTAAGAGAGTTTATTAAAGGAAGTTTGGGAGAGTTTGAGAGAGTTCACTCCTAACTCATTTCTTTTTAAGAAACAATAAACCCTTATTTGCAAATAACATTGATCTTTAATCAAAAGAAAAAAATAAATGAAAATGATCATATCTCTGTATCAATAGTATGTTATTTTGTGCAACGAGATAATTTTTTTTCCCTTCAATTTAACGGTCTCCATACAATTCTAACTCCCTTTGTTCACGAACATTTTCCCACATATCATCCGCTATACTCTTTCTCCATGCATTAGCTTCTTGACGTTGTTGTTCTTGAGTTTGTTGTGTCAAAATTTCATCGTCATTTACAAGCGTTGATGGATGGCTATCTTCCTCTTCCTCGACCGGAAACTCATCTGAACGGCATTCTTTTCGTAAGAAGTTGTGTAGGCCTGCACAAGCTGTCATTATCCCCGCTTGTACTTGATACGGAAATGGAGGTTGAGACTTAAAGATCAAGAAACGAGACTTCACAACACCGAACAATCTTTCAACTACATTCCTCAAATAAGCGTGACGCATGTTAAATAATTCTTCAGCCTTTTCCGCATGATTACCCGTACCAAGCCAATTAATGCATGATGACATAACAAATTATGAAGATAGCTGTAAAGGAATTCTGTTTCACCGAAACATAGTTTCAGATTGTCCAATCTTTTCACTACTAATACTTACCTGATCCTCTTGAAATTTTTACGGTACACTTGCAACTCAATATTCCACAACACACTCAAAAATCATAGCAATCCAACGGTTCATTAAAAAGATACATTACTCAGAACCCGACTACTTTCAATACGTGCATACAGAATTCAGTTCCATATTTCTCACACTTTGGTGTACCTAAAGTGATCAGAACTTCATGAAATTTCTAAAGTAGGTAACCTTCATATATACAAACATCATACTAAAATTTCAGCTTTGTCCGATAAGCGGAGAATGAGATAAATAGGAATCAGTCCCCTATTCGGGATTTAAACTCAGCAGACCATAGTCATATATTGTGCAAGCTTTTCAGTAGCAAACGTGACCTGATCCGCGTGAAAATTTTACTGTACTTCTATAACAAGGCAAACTACGACATACTCAAATTTCATCATATTACAACGGTTGAATTTAAAGATATCATTATAACAAAAGCACCGTATGAATTGGCTAAAACACGCCAATACGGAATGAAGTGCGCCACTGTATTGAACTTTGGCATATAGAATAGAAGAGAATTATGTGTCTAAATAAGATGACTTAACAAGTGATAATGATTCTCAATGACACCCATGCAAAGTAGCAAGCCAATTAATGCATGATGACATAACAAATTATGAAGATAGCTGTAAAGGAATTCTGTTTCACCGAAACACAGTTTCATATTGTCCAATCTTTGCAGTACTAATACTTACCTGATCCTCTTTAAATTTTTATGGTACACTTACAACTCAATATTCCACAGCACACTCAGAAATCATAGCATACAACGGTTCATTAAAAAGATACATTACTCAGAACCCGACTACTTTCAATACGTGCATACAGAATTCAGTTCCGTATTTCTCACACTTTGGTGTACCTAAAGTGATCAGAACTTCATGAAATTTCTACAGTAGGTAACCTTCATATATACAAACATCATACTAAAATTTCAGCTTTGTCCGATAAGCGGAGAATGAGATAAATAGGAATCAGTCCCCTATTCGGGATTTAAACTCAACAGACCATAGTCATATATTGTGCAAGCTTTGCAGTAGCAAACGTGACCTGATCCGCGTGAAAATTTTACTGTATTTCTATAACAAGGTAAACTATGACATACTCAAATTTCATCATATTCCAACGGTTGAATTTAAAGATATCATTATAATCAAATCATACAATTTCTTACCAAGATCTTTTGAACCACAAATTAGGATTTTGACAGAGAGAGAGTGCCCACAAAAAAAAACTATACACTCAATCAAAATAAACAATCATGGAGATCAAAGATATGAAAAACAATCAAAATAGTACACAAATCAATCTATTATAAACAATCATGGAGATCAAAGAAGAAAAAAAACATACCTGGAAAAAAACGTTTCCTCTTCTTTCTCCTATGGTTTTCTACGCACCAAACTCCTTCCCAAATCTCTACTTTGAGAGATTTGTTGCGAGACCAAAATACACTAAAAACTCCTTCGAACTCCCTAAAACAACCAACTCCCTAGTATTGTAGGGTTTTATGACTAATAGGGAGTTCAAGAGCTTTTTTTAAACTCCCCAGCGACTAACAGGTGTTTTCTAGAGAGTTTAGGAGACTCCTCTAAACTCCCCCACGACTAACGGAGATTTGGAGAGACTCCATCAAACTCCCTCAGGACTAACAGGAGAAAACCTAAATACATTAAAATCTCTCGAACTCTCCCACGACTAACCCCCTGTTAATTTCACAAATTATGGGTGTAGGACAAATTTTCCATTGAAAAATGGGTGCGCGCATGAAAATTTCTGTCTGTGTATTTGACAGTGGGAAAAGTATGAAAAATGGGTCTCACAGTAGTTTTCACATAAGATAATGGGTTACCAAGACTAGTACTTGAAGTTGATGTACTCTTGTTAGCGCCCTCGAAACATCCCACTCCAGCCCAACAATAGGATTCCAAAAGAAACTCGATATGCCGTAAATTATTTAAAACCGAAGGCTGTTTTTAGGCATACCAAAAACTTTCAAGGCATACAAAATAGTTTTCCCACCCTAGGTGACCTTATAAGGGGTGTCTATTGGGTAGTTCAATTATCTATATACCCTTGAACTTAAAATCAAAAAATAAACTATCATAAACATCTCTTTTTCTTCCTCCAGCCAAACCACCTTCCTTTTCTCTCAGATTTTTTTTTCATCACCGTAATTAATTATCGATTCGTGAAAATTCGATCATCGGTTAAATTAAACTATATAATGGATCGTACAAAGAAAAAAGCAAACGTCATGTGTTCTAAATCCCCTTCCAATCCGTGAATTAAAGAAGAAGAACTAATTGAAGATGAAGGTGTAAAAACTATAATTGAACCAGAAATTGAATCGGAAATTTAACCATTTGAAGCTCCAAATACTGAAATGAGGATAAGAAGGTATTCCCTATAAACCAATCTTTTATTTGTTGTTTTTCATGGATTGAATGGGTTAAATTGCTAAAAACTTAGGGTTTTTGACGGTTACAGTAGCGGGTTCGGCTGATAATTGAGTTGAGTTTTGAGCCGAACTGTTCTTGAAATCTCACCCTGAAAGTGTCTATGAAAAGTTCGGCTAAACCGTAAATGTCAATTTTTAACTGAACCCAAAAATGTGTATTGAATACGTCCCAGAACAATGTCAGGTTCGGCTAATACCTTGCAAACCTTCCCGGCCGAACCTGAGAAGTGAAATTTACCCCAGGTGGTTGTCAGGTTCGGCTGACTCGATTAGATCACTTTAAATCCGAACATCTCTCTGTAAACACTTCGAAAATATTGATTTGCAGGCTCTAGGTTCGGCTATCTCATATTGTTGAGTTATCAGCCGAACCTTCTCTTTGCACACTCAAGTTTTTCGATCTTGTTTTGGCCATAACTTTTTCGTCCGATGTCGGAATGACCTCATTCTTTTTGCGTTGTGTTTGTATTTTCATTCTCTTGAAGTTGAAGATAAGATCTCACTGATTTTAATGAGTTTAATATGGACCTTGGTATTCTCCATCATTAGACTTCACTTTCTTAACACTTTTAGTAATTTCCACGTTTTTTGTTTGGTTCATCCTATAAAAATGTTGCACAATAGAAAACATATTTAATAAAAAGCCTAACCGCTAAATGTGTATGAATTTAAGTGTTTCATGGAAAATCAGTATCATGTTCGGCTGATGTGATTTTTTGAATATGAGCCGAACTTGGAAAAATATATAGTTCGGCTGATACGATATTTAGAGTGAAAACCGAACCTAACTCTCAGGAATAGGTTCGGCTTGTTATTATACTTTAATATAAGCCGAACTAGGATCTTGCAAATAGGTTGGAAGTTGAAAAATGAAGGTTCGGCGTATAATGTTAACAAATTCAGCTAGCCGAACTGTTCATCAATTTAGTGGGTTCGGCTTATATTTTTAAGCCGAACATAGTCCTGGTTCACCAAACCATGATGAAAAATACAATTTTTTGATGATTTCAAGCTACAAAAGTAAGATTAAACATAAAATAGAAGTGTACATGTGCGTTAGAAGCTTTGGGTTCCTCATCTATGTATTTATCATCTGGATTTGGCTCATAAAAATCATCATCTTGAGTTTGAGTTTGTGTAAAATTATTCTCATAATCTGAGAAATCAGCCATTTCTGGATCATTGTTGTACTTGATATGTATTTTCTTAGGTTTTTTAGATGAAGAATGACCCTCCTCATCCTCCATTGAATCAAAATTTTTTTTTCTCACAAAGAACAGATTTGCCATTATAAAAGTTTTGGTTAAGAGGAATTCTGATTTCGTTATTTGACATCTTTTTTTTTATCTTTATTTAGTATGCCTAGAAAAATTTAGGTATGTCTAAAAACAACCTTCTTAGAACCAGGGGTGCGAGAATGTGATAATCTCCACGTAAGCAGCAGCCTTATTAGAAGAAACTAGTTTCTCTTTGGAATCACAATCTTCTATCTCTAAAAGAGGGTTCGCATTACACACACGGCGTGATCCCAAAGCCCAGCTTCAAGAGGCAGTAGGGTTTTCTCTTGTCTTTCCTCTTTCGGTCACTACTTCAAAATCAAAAGAAAGAACTCTAAATTTTGTCTCTCACGAATTACATTGGAATGAAGTGACTGGTTTTTGTGATTACAGTATTGGACTTGGGGGGAATGGAAAAGAAACCCTAATTTCATTATTTGATTAGAGATCTTTTTATATAGGCGAAGATAAATTGAAAGATGGCAGAACTAGGGCAAAACACTGTTGAATTCTCGACATTAGTACGTCGAGCAGCTGAAGATTCATTTCTTTCATTGAATGATTTAGTTGCTAATTCGAAGAGTTCTGAACAATCTGATTCTGAAAAGAAGATTAGTCTTCTTAAATACTTAGTTAAAACTCGACAACGTATGCTTCGTCTTCATGTTCTTGCTAAATGGTGTCAACAAGTAAGTGTTTATTATGGTTTTACTGTTATAGATGATAAATTAGTGATATTCGGACCATCATAAGCTTGATTTTGACCTAGATTCATAGAATAAGAATGAAAGGGTGGCTTTATTTTTCAATATATGTTTTAGTAATGGATGCCAATGATGATGCATATTCATGAAATGTTGTCAAAGTTTGGAGCTTTTGTGCTGCAAATGGATTATTTTTATGAGGTGTGTATCATTTTTTTTTCATCTGTCGGGAGACATATGTAGCTTTAGAGGAGTTTTACGATTGAATTTCTATAGTGGGAAAAATAATAGTCGTTAAAAAGCTTAACTCTGATGGTTTTGCGTCCCAAATATATAAGCTGATTATCTAGGAGGTTATTTGTGAAAATTGTGAATAGTGTAATAATGTTGTCCACCTTTAGTTTGTAATTGTTTAGATGCTCCAAGAGCAACTAAAGCCTCACAGATTGTCTCGATGTTTTCTTATCAGCTGAACTATGTTTAGCAAGGTATACAGCACAGGCTCTTAATTGGAGGGTTATAATACATCAAATATAATGGTCTTCTTTTAATCCGTAGAAGTGAAGAACTGGAGATGCACACTCGCATTACTGATTTGTTGCATTTTGCACCTGCTCAATCTTGTAACGAATTGACTAACATTCTGTCGGCATTCATTTGTTTTTGCAGGTTCCATTAGTACAGTATTGTCAGCAGCTTGGATCTACTCTTTCAAGTCATGACACATGCTTCACTCAAACCGCTGACTCCATGTTTTTCATGCACGAGGGGCTGCAGCAAGCCCGTGCTCCTACATATGATGTCCCTTCTGCCATCGAAATTCTTCTCAGTGGAAATTATTTGAAGTTACCAAAATGTATTGAAGACGTGGGTAGTCAGAGTCCACTAGCTGACGAGCAGCAAAAGTCAGCTTTAAAGAAATTGGATACACTTTTGCGATCTAAACTACTTGAAGTGGCACTACCCAAAGAGATTTCTGAAGTCAAAGTTTCCGACGGTACTGCAATTGTACGTGTGGATGGTGAATTTAAGGTTCTTATGACTCTTGGTTACCGAGGTCATCTATCTATGTGGAGAATCCTGCATCTGGAGTTGCTTGTTGGGGAGAGAAGTGGACTTGTAAAACTTGAAGAATCACGGAGACACGTTCTTGGTGATGACCTGGAGCGCAGAATGGCTGCAGCGGACAACCCATTTGTAATTCTCTACTCAATTCTCCACGAGCTTTGTGTTGCGCTCATTATGGATACTGTGATAAGGCAAGTACAGGGACTTCGTCAAGGTAGATGGAAGGACGCAATCCGCTTTGAGCTAATATCCTCTGATGTTAATACGGGGCAAGGCAATGCTGGTTCTTCGCAGATGGGTCAGGAAGGGGAAGCTGACTCAGCTGGTCTTAAAACTCCCGGTTTGAAAATCTTATACTGGTTAGATTTCGATAAAAACACCGGAGGCTCTGATCCCGGGTGCCCATTTGTTAAAATTGAACCTGGGCAAGATCTGCAGATAAAGTGTATTCATAGTACATTCGTCATAGATCCAGAAACTGGCAAGGAGGGTGAATTATCACTTGATCTTAGTTGCATAGATGTTGAGAGATTGCTTCTAAGAGCTATATCTTGTAATAGATACACTCGTCTGCTTGATATCCATAAAGAGCTAGGCAAAAAACTTCAGATCTCGCAGGCTGCAAATGATGTTCTCCTTCATTGTCATGGGGATAAATCTGACATAGACATAAAAAAGGTTGATTTAGGAGTACTGTTTATTATTTCTCTGCTATACTTATCGTATGCACTCTTTGGTGTTCTTGTTAAAACCATAAAACACTTGATTCAAGCATGTGCTCACAGTTGGATTCAAGCTACATTTCGGTTAACATGTTATTCTATTGAATTACTGCAGAAAGATAGTAAGTCCAGCTCAAGAGAACATGGCGGCAACGACGTGTTATTTGTTCGGGCCTATGGCTCATCATATATCACCCTCGGGATTAATATCAGGTCTGCTTGCGTGTTCAAAATCAATTGAGTTTTCTTAGCATTTGTTGTGTCTATGCTACATACTGATTTTCCATGCTTCCAAAGTTTGAATGCTTGGAGTGCTTTAGCCTTTATGTTATATGTGGTGGCTTGAATTGAATCTTCTCGGTTTGCTTTTACCAAAATATTTCGTTTGGAATATCTAATTAGATTTTTAAGGATAAAAATTGTGTTTGAATTAAGAGTTTAGACTTTTGTATTCAGCAAATAGCAATTGTCTGAAATTGATTTAAGGCTTAAATTCTTGACATGTTTTTGTATGATCAGTAGGGAAAAGCAGAAGGATCTTCTGAAAGTTAAGAACCATCTTTTCCTCATGTTTGTATCAAGGATAAAAGAAAAGCTCCTCAATATTTGACTTTAATTGCTGTTCCTCCATAGAAAATTAGTTTCTGTCTGGGTCTTATGAACTTCGTTTGAATTGATTTGAGAAAATTTGCTTGGCTCTAGAAAGTAGAAATTATGACAATTTTCAATGATTTTGTAATATATTCCAAGAACATTGAGTGAAACCCGTGGTTTTGTTAAACTAAGAGATTTACGCTTATAAATATTTTGAAATGGGAAATAATTAAATAATGTTTTGTGGTAGAAACAACTCTTAAATCCAGGATTTAAGCATTTCTTAATGCGATTGCAGGAATGGCCGATTTTTTCTTCAATCATCCAGAAATATTCTTGCTCCATCTGTGCTGGTAGAGTGTGAAGACGCATTAAACCAAGGCGGTATGACTGCAGCTGAAGTAGTTATAAACTTGAGGATCAAAAGTATATTGCATTTATTTGCATCAACAGGGAGGTTCTTAGGCCTCAAGGTAATAATCAAGCTAATCCATTTTTATAGTAATTATTCTCGATCTATATTTTTGGTTTTAAGTTTAAAATTAGTGTTGCCATGTCATAGCATTTTAACTGTAGACTTGTGATCGACAAGGCAATTTCTATGGTCCTTGTAATATACACTGTTATTTTGTGTTCTAACCTTGTCCTTCCCTCTAGTTATATGTAGAGTGTCTCCATCTTATCAATGTATATTAATTTAGCTATTATTTGGTTTCTTCAGGTTTACGAACAAGGTATGGCAACAGCTAAGGTTCCCAAGTACATTTTGAATGGATCAGGATTGTTGCTCATGGGATTCCCTCAGTGTGGGAGCTCGTATTATTTGGTGTTGGAACTTGACAAGGACTTTAAACCTCTCTTTAGTCTGCTGGAGACCCAGCCAGAAACTAGTGGAAAATCTCATTCTGTTAGTGAATTTAACCATGTAATTCGCTTCAGTAGAATTGACATCAGTCAGATGCAAATGCTTGAAGATGATTTGAATCTGAGTCTTCTCGACTGGGAAAAGCTAAAGTCATATTTGCCTAACGTTGGTGGTCCAAATCAGACTTCAGAACATGGGCTTCTGAATGAGTTTGGTCTAGATGGTTCTATTCAGATTTCTAGATCTCCACTGTCATGTTTTTCATCCGTGGTTGATGACGTATTTGAGCTTGAGAAAGGGATATCTTTGCCTCCTTTGCCCAGCCAGAACAGTCTTTCATCATCGTTTGACACATCCTCTGTTTCTCAAATTGGTTCTGTTCAAAATAGTCACCAGTGGGTAAAAGCAGGGATCACCTCGCCTAAGTGGGATGGAGGTCTGCTACATCCGCAGGTTCATAGCTTCACAAAGGGTTCTATAGGTGGTTCCCATTTCAATAATCCTTCATATCAGCCAAATAATTTGAAGTTAATTCAATCCAGCTCTGTCAGTTCTCTCTCTTCTAGCCCTGGAAGAAACCAGAGACTAACTACCTCAAAATCTGATCAAGATCTGACCTCTCTTCGTTCTCCACATTCAGTTGAAATAAGCTCTTCGATGGATAAAGATCACGCGAGATTGCTGAACGAGTCTTCAAAAGAGTTAATTTCTGGGAACCGATCATCTCGTATGTTATCTCCACTCCGACAACTTGGGACCCGGGTTTCTGCCTGTAGTACGAAGCCAAATGGGATGATCAGGGTGCCACCTTCTGTCCATGTAACAGACTCTAGTGCTGCTGGAAGTGGTTCGTTGACCCCAACCCCCATATGTAAGAAACATTCTCTCAAATTACATTGAGTTTACAGATATCTTATGTATGCTACTTCATTCTGCTTCTTTTCCTTTTCTTTGCTAATATTCTCTTTTCAGGTCAAGCACCAGAAACTGGGGTTTCTTGTAGCACAGTTCCTGATATTGTTCCTAAACATGATAAAAATCTTCGAAAGCGTTCAATTGACGATTTGCTAAAACTGATCCCATCTCTCCAAGGGGAAGAAGTCAGTGCAGCGGTCGTTTCAAAGAGAAGGAAGATCTCGGACCCGGTGCGTCATCTCCCTTCATCACAAGCTGTCTGTTCATCAGATGTGATTGGGCAATCTGAGGTCTATAACTATGGGAACCTTATAGCTGAAGCAAATAAAGGGAGTGTACCTTCCAGTATATATGTTACCGCCCTTTTACATGTGGTCAGGCACTGTTCACTTTGTATTAAGCACGCCCGGTTAACTAGCCAGATGGATGCTCTTGACATAACTTATGTGGAAGAATCAGGTTTGCAAGCTCCATCCTCGAACATATGGTTCCGACTGCCATTTGCTAGGGAACATTCATGGGAAAATATATGCTTACGGCTTGGCAGACCTGGAACTATGTACTGGGATGTTAAAATAAATGATCAACACTTTAGGGACCTGTGGGAACTTCAAAAGGGAAGCACAGTGACACCGTGGGGTTGTGGTGTTCGTATTGCCACAACATCTGATGTTGATTCTCATATTCGTTACGACCCCGAAGGAGTTGTTCTGAGTTACAAGTCTGTCGAGTCTGATAGCATTAATAAACTAGTGGCAGACTTGCGGAGACTTTCAAATGCAAGATTATTTGCCCTTGGTATGCGGAAGCTGCTCGGTGTAAAGACAGATGATAAGCTAGAAGAATGCAGTACAAACACGGAAAGCAAAGTACATGTTGGGTCAAAAGGTGCTGTTGAGGTGGTCGATAAGATGTCAGAGCAGATGAGGAAGGCATTCAGAATTGAAGCAGTCGGTCTAATGAGTTTGTGGTTTAGTTTTGGTCCTGGAGTAGTGGCTCGTTTTGTTGTGGAGTGGGAATCAGGTAAAGATGGCTGTACGATGCATATATCTCCCGACCAACTTTGGCCTCACACCAAGGTATGTGCTGCAGTTAATGATGTTTTTTCTCAGGATGCTTCATGCTTGATATTTGATTACTGGGACTGGTAAATTGAGAGTTATCGATGTTAGCATGCTACTTAATCCTTTTTATTTGGGTAGTAGCATTGTTCCATGAATTGTCTAGTTTACATGCTTGTTTTCAAATTTTCATTTGATATCTTTCGGATGATTATGCAAAGTACCTGTCTAGCAAGCTCATTCAACTTGATGAGGTATCCTTTTCTCTGCAGTTTCTTGAAGATTTCATCAATGGTGGTGAGGTGGCATCTCTTTTGGACTGTGTTAGGCTGACTGCAGGACCCTTACTTGCTCTTGCAGCCGCAACTCGACCTGCACGAGCTGGTACTGCTTCTGTGGCCCCTAATGGAACAGCTGGGTCCTCAGCTACTACCAAACAAAATGCTTTTGCACCAACACAAGGACCGTTGCCAAGTGGTTCATCAGCAAATGTTATTCCGACTCCTACTTCAGGAAATCCTCTCTTAAATAACGCCGGTGGTCCTCTTGGGAGTCACACACTGCATAATGCTGCTATGTTAGCAGTGGCTGGAAGAGGTGGACCAGGAATTGTTCCTAGCTCCCTTTTGCCTATTGATGTCTCTGTTGTACTGAGGGGGCCTTACTGGATTCGCATCATATATCGTAAACATTTCTCAGTCGACATGCGTTGCTTTTCTGGTGATCAGGTTTGGCTACAGCCAGCTACTCCTCCCAAGGAAGGACGTACTGTTGGAGGCTCCTTACCTTGTCCTCAATTTCGGCCTTTTATCATGGAGCATGTTGCTCAGGAACTTAATGGTCTGGAACCTTCATTTCCTGGTGGTCAGAATACAGTTGGGCTTGTAAATCCAAGCAATACCAACCCAAACTCTGGCTCAAATATTTCAAATTCTAATCGAGTTAATTTGACTAGTGCCGGTGGAATTACAAGACCTGCAACAGTTGCTGGTTTAAGCCGAATGAGCAATGCTGTTATGGCATCCTCGAATCTAGCTGCTTTGAGCTCAGGCTTGCCTGTACGTAGAACACCTGGTACAGGTGTTCCAATTCATGTGAGAGGGGAATTGAACACAGCCTTTATTGGACTTGGAGATGATGGAGGGTACGGTGGTGGTTGGGTTCCCCTCGTCGCCCTTAAGAAGGTTTTACGAGGAATTCTCAAGTATCTAGGAGTACTATGGTTATTTGCACAATTACCTGATCTTTTGAAAGAGATCCTTGGCTCAATTCTCAAGGATAACGAAGGGACCCTCCTGAATTTAGACCAGGAACAGCCAGCATTACGCTTCTTCGTGGGGTAATATTTTTACATAGTTTTCATTTTTATTGGTGACTTCATATTTAAATTTGTTGTCTCATTAGCTTGCCATTTTTTTATTTCTCTGAATATATCACACCTGCTTTCGCTGTTTTGGTGATTGTCTGTGTTTGCCAATCAAGCATAGTAGCTCAACTGTGAATAATTGGTAAATTCTTGCAAACAGAAACAAGTTTTTTAAAGAGAACTCCAATCTGCACATGTCTGCTAGTCATTGCTTCCTAAGAGAACTTACTTTCTCATGTTTATCTGAAGACAATGTTAGTGGTTCCAAATATGGTCGCACAAACAATGCTTTTAAATATAACTACATGTGCAGAATACTTTTTTTACTCATTGGCCAAGGTAATTATATCGCTGCTGGTAGTACGTTCTCTCCGATTTAAGTGTTCGGTAGTTGTATACCTTCACGTATAAAAGGATTTCAATGGCCATAATTGTGTCTCGTGATTTCCAAGTCACTTAAACTTAGCCTGAGATGAACAAGATAGTTAACGTACTGGAGCCGAAGAATGAGTACCTCAATTCGATATAAGCTGATTACATACATTAGTTAATTGTCTCTAGGTTCACCTATGTTTCTGCAAGAACATGAGAAACTGAGAAACATAAATGTCACCGCTGTAAATTTCAACTGTAGGTCTGACCATGTGTTGTATGACATAGGAAGCAGGTATATATTGTTGTCTGTCCTTTTTTCTTTTTTTTTTCAATCTGTCACCTGTAGAAATCTATTCACAATCTAACTGAAATATTTCTTACAGGGGATATGTCTTCGCTGTTAGTGTCCATAGAGTGCAACTTCTACTCCAAGTATTGAGTGTGAAACGCTTCCATCATCAACAACAGCAACAGCAAAACCAAGCTGGTGCTCAAGAGGAACTAACTCATACTGAAATATCTGAAATATGTGATTATTTTAGTCGTCGTGTTGCTTCAGAGCCCTATGATGCTTCTAGAGTTGCGTCTTTTATTACTCTTCTCACTCTACCAATTTCAGTCCTCCGAGAGTTCTTGAAGCTAATAGCATGGAAAAAAGGATTATCGCAGTCACAAGGTGGTGAAATGGCCCCAGCACAAAAACCTCGCATCGAGTTGTGTTTGGAAAATCACGCTGGGGTGAATATGGATGAGAACCCCGAGAGTTCTTCTTCAACGTCGAAAAGCAATATTCACTATGACCGTCCTCATAACTCGGTAGAATTTGCTCTCACTGTTGTCCTAGATCCTGCTCATATACCTCACATAAACGCTGCTGGTGGTGCAGCTTGGTTGCCCTATTGTGTTTCTGTGAGGTTGAGATACTCATTTGGTGAAAACCCACGTGTTTCATTTGTTGGGATGGAGGGTAGCCATGGAGGTAGAGCTTGCTGGTTTCGAGTAGATGAGTGGGAAAAGAGTAAACAGAGGGTAGTTCGAACAGTGGAGATGAATGGAACTACAGGCGGAGATGTTACACAAGGGAAGTTAAGATTAGTTGCAGATAGTGTTCAAAGAACACTGCAACTTTGCCTTCAGGGGTTGAGGGAGGGTAATGCTGTCACTATAAATTCTGGGGGCACATAATCCATCTTCCCGAATCAAAAAATATATATATTTTGTGTGCTTCAGAAGTTGTAAAAGGAGGGCGCAAAAGAAGGGTGTCCATTGTAGAAGACCTGTAGGGAGGACTGTATCTTATTTCTAGGCAAGGGGAGTGTAAGAAAGATTTGTGGTGGAGGAGAGCATCCATTTGTAAAATTCTTTTTGGTCCGATGACGCTATTGTACAGCGAACACACCGATTGGGCAGCAAAATTATGCTAAAAAAAGAAATTTGTTGGCAGATTTTTATCTACCTTGTAATCTCTGCATCTCCGTTTTGATCGCTGTTCAAATCCACTCCATAATGCTGATGGAATCCAAAGCGTTGAAGTACTTGCAGTGGGGGGTAAAAACTTCCATACTCGTCTTTCCATATCTATTGGCAGCTCCCGCGAGGCTTTAACACAATCCATACGACATCCACTCTTTTAAGGAGCACCCGATGTTTCTACAAGTGTTCTTGAGACAAATTCGAGAACCATTAAAACCGTACAGGGGATACGAAAAGTAGAAATTAACGGTTAGTCCTAGATATGTTGGGCTTTGGACGTTTTAGTCCTCTCATCAAAAGCCTGGTACTAGTTAGTCCAAATATCCCCCGGCTCGACAGTTTAGTCCAAAATTCGGACGAGTCGGTCCAAATTTTAGCCGATCTAGAAAATATCTATTTTTCTCATTACCTCAATTACCCTTTCCAGGTTTCCGTATTCATTTCATAAATTTTTGGAGGGAAATAGTACCAAAGGCCATTTGCAGATTGGAGAGTAATGAAACAAAGTGAAATCTCTTAAACCTTCAATGGCGGTAGTAGAAGTAGAAAGGAAGAAGGTAGAAATAAGTGGATGAGCATCATCATTTTTTGATGCAGTGAAGTTAAAGAATATCACGACTGCTACGCGTAACTCAGGAGAAGGTCTTAGACAATATTACATTCAACATCTTCACGATCTTCAACTTCAAGTTCGACCGAAATCTCATTATTTAAATCGTCTTGAAGCTCAACATATTTATCTCAATTTAGAGGTAATAACCGAATCGACTTCTCTTTTTAACATCACTACCTAAATGGCTAAACCTAATTTCAATTTTTCGTCAAATTAGAGTTCATTTTGCTTAATTTTTGTGGTTTTGTGTTAGGTTTAGGTGATTTTACTTGTTCTGCACTAAATTCATTGTGGATTCCTTTTTTTTTTATCTTCAATTTTTTGCTGAAATACGGTTTTGATAGTTTATTATCTTATGGGTTTTGATTTTATTAACGGAAGAGAGATCTTAGAATTTCATGAGTAGGGTGGGGTTTTAGTGTATTTGGAATGAAATTTGCTCTTATGATGTGTGTGTAGCTACGACAGCGTCACAGTGAGGATGCTCAAAGAATAATTACGGTTCCTTCAGGAGCCTGGATCTTATGTCAGAGAAGGGGTGAAAATTATGGGGAAATTAAAGGTGTTAAGGTAAGTTAATGAGTTTAGATTTTTTATGTTCTGGCTTGATTTGGCGATGTTGTGAAAGTATGGCAGAAGGGTTGATGCACTACTAGGATAGCTAGTAATAATCAATGTTTAAAGGAAGAGATTATATTGGAAGATGATAAGAATACACAATGATTTAGTTTGCTTGAAATTTAGTACATTGCAAGCCTTGCAAAAGACAATCACTAAAGGATAGATTTTCATCCCAAGAATAATTATTAGTTTGTTTACTACCATAACAGTGTACATTATTGGACAATCAAAGCGGATACTGTGCGCGTAAGTGTGTATCTCTGGACAAACTGATCATATGGGTGTACATTATTTACTACCACTTTTCCTTTGTTTGCAGCATTAACAAATGAAGAGTATCTCATCTTAGGTACTCGTTTTTGTTTCAGCTTACAAACTACTTCATTTTAAAATTTACATCCCAAAACTTCAAATACCCGCGTAACTCTCTTAATTCTTTCTATGGATTTTGACCTCTACCAAATTTAGATCTTGTCTACTTCAATTGTACCATTAACATACGCATCTCTGAGACCCTCCATGCAGGATCTAGAATGATTGGATGATCTCGATTCTTGACCCTACTTTTCAATTAGGGAACCATGTTCTAAGTTATTTTCTAATTTCAGTAAATTATACTCATCCCATGAATCGTATCATCATAGTTCTTTGTGCATGAAAATCTAGCTTTAGTGTATTGTCTTTCTCTTATTAGTACATAGCTAGTTAGCTGGGTTCTTTATTTGTTTTTCCTGTAATTTAGTACATTACAAGCCTTGGAAATGCATTAGCTTACTGCCATGAGAAGAATATTTCATAGAGATATTAAGCACGAGGATTTGTTGCTTGATCATGAGGTAAATGTTGATACTTTCTAAGTTCCTACTCATATAGATTATACTGTTATTAGTAGAATTCTTTGTTAGGGATTATGAGGGATCGAGGGTTTATAACTTAGTTCAAGCATGGTTGGTAATAGCTAATAGGTGTTGTACATGTGGAACCGTTTTTCTTTAGATATTTGTAGTATCATATTGCTTTGATGAAACTTTTATTAATTTTCTTTAGATAATTGACCAATACGCTTATCATGTTAACATAAACTCATTAGAAGGAACAGTTGCTCCTGGTTTTGGTATTGAATCTCTTGAAGAACTCGGTTATGTAGATGAGGATATCTATGGCTCTGGTGGTAAGTATGAAGTGTTAGTTATTAAAGAACTCTTCCATGTTTGTAGTGATGAATACACTGCTATACTTATGAAAAGTAATATAGTATCGCCGATAGTCAATATAATCAGTAAGACAATTACTCCTGAACACCTATTTAAGCTTCAAAAATTGGCATTACTGGACAAAAAAGCACATACTCAACTAAATGTAGTATGGTATCGTTACGTAGGTCACAAAATTTCTGTACTGGTAGTCTGCACATTAGATTTCTCTATTTTGGAAGAAATGCTATTTACTGATCTTTGGTTTTAGGGATTGCTGTAACAACTATTAATTTTAGTATTCAATAGATTAGTAGACGTTCTTTAGGACCTGCATTCGATTTTATCTTCTATTACAAGTATAATAGTCCGACAAAAAGAATTCGGGTTCTGAACAGGCATAACATATATTATTTGGAAGTAGATTTGCACTCAGACAACCATAAATACCTTGCATTTTTCAAGAAAGTAAGTGTATCTCTCATCATAATAACTTTGGTCAGTTTTTTGTGTATGTTTTGATACTACTTCTATGTGAACCTTATATTGTTGGAGTTTGGGTAGAGTAGTAAGCCATCTTTCCCAAATAACAAGGATGTGCTAATGTTGTAGATTAGTATCTATTAAATTGTACATGTGTACATATTGGTACATCTATAATATAGGTGTACATTGTTGTACATATGTGACATATTGGTACACCTATTGATTTAATGTGCACATGGTTGTACACCTATTGATCGTTAATGTGCACATGATTGTACACCCGTTTATTGTTAATGAGTGCACATGTTTATTCTTAGATTAGATATGTTATCTTGATTCTTAGTCGTATGTTTAACTTTACTGGTTTTGAATTACTGATTGACGCATAAACATTGCGGTTCTGGTATCAATATTATGGACTTCAAATACTCAGCAACCAAGCTGCTGAAAAATTATTTTAGAAATAAAATGAGATAGTATGTGTTAGGCAAGGTGGGAGTTGTTGCGAAAAATTAGCATGCATGGTCCTACCGACAGGTATGCCGTTCCCATTGCAGGTATCCGTTTTTCCTACTGATGGTTCACAAATAAACATGTACAGAATCTGAGATTGCTTCCCTTAAAGTTAATTTGTTCGGTATTCAAAATGTTTAGTTTTTCCTATTTTGTAACGGTGGTAGTTGATTTCTAATATTCCTAGATGACTAGATCATCTCTCATTGATTTCCTTACGAGCACATACGTTGGACTGGACGCCGATATTAACACTTTATAGCAGATTAATGGGTTAAGTTTTCCACTGACAGTACTCCTCTATTTTATCCCATTCGTGAAGAATTGTGGACCATGTAATTTTAGCTTGTAAGAGGAATAGTTTTATTGGCGAATGTGTATTCAAGTTCATTCAGCAGTTGTCATGTTTAACTTTTTAGTTCCATAAAAATTTAACTTAATGAGATTGAAAGTCGGCATGGTTCTTCCAGTGGGTGCTTCAGGCCTTGGGCGGTTGGGAAGGTGAACTTGATTATTGTCACCAGCTTCTTGAAGACGATATTTTTAAAAATTCAGCTTGGAATCAGGTAAGAGACAGTTTCTGCTTGAACTTTTATCTACTTTCTTTTAGAGACTGCACTAAATGAAGATCAGAAACATAAAACTTCATCAGTACATGCTGCAAAGTCCCCAATCAAAATATACATACTGGGTTCAATTGCTAATACAATCTTCTTCTTCTTTTTTTTTTAGTGGGCACTCCAGAGATATTTCGTTGTGACAAGATATCCTTTCTTTGGAGGCCTTCATACAATGAGCATAAGGTTGTCAGTGACGGAATTCAAGCTCTTATTTTTGTAACTTTAGCCACTATGGTAAGTTCATATTGATTCTTAATGTGTACATAGTTGTACACCTGATTGCTAATGTGTACATAGTTATGCACATATTGATTCTTTTTGAAGTTAACCATAGTTTTTGAATGTACGAAGACTTTGATATGGTTTTCAATATATGATTACGATCCAAAATTGGACTTCAAATTCGAGATCGATGCATCTTAGTCTCTATTACCAATCAAAAAAATATGAATTTCATCTATTTTCAATCTTCGATCTCATCTGAATAAATATCTGCTTTGTGGAATGTCTTGGCATTTCTTATTTCCTATCAGATATTAGGCTTCCAATATAAGAGTTAGCTTGGACAACTGAAGTATAAGTGTACATTGTTGTACACATGTTACAGAATTACGTGTGTACATAATAGCCCACTCTAGGATTCTTAATCATATTTTAGTGAATATATTTTTTCATTTCTTGGATTTATACGAGTCACTGACTGTTGGTTATGACAAAAGTTAAAATATTGGTACACCTTTAATATAAGTGTACATTGTTGTACACATGTGACAGAAACTACATGTGTTTTTAGTAGCCCATAGGCCCCACACTAGGACTCTTAATTAAATTTTAGTAAACAATCTTTTTTCGTTTCTGGATTTGGATTTTTATTCATTGTAATTTTGTATAAATGAGTGATTCTCTAAAATGAGTAGTGGATGAATTCTCATCTTACAGATGAAGTATTTATTGGAATGTCAAAGTGGTCTTACATGGAGGTGGTAATGAATGGTGTAGACTCCAACGACTCAGTTGATGTTGGTCCAATCTCTGCATCAGTATTTCAATTCCAGGTATGTAATAGTGTTTGTATATTCAGTATATTCAATTTTTTTTGTTTGGTTAGGATCGACTGACATTGGAAATAAGAGCCATGGAGTAGTTGATATTGACCTTTCTGGTAATTCTCCTATTGGGGTGGTACTTTCCCATCCCGGAGATCTGCAAGTAGTTGCTTTAATTTTTCTTTGTTTATATTATTTTTTTTGGATTTTTTTAGATTTTTGTATATGTGAACATACTTTTACTCCAGTGTGTTATGCCATAGATGAAAGTAGATCTAGTCAGTTTTGTGTGAGCATGGACGTTAAGCTTGTTAGATTTTGTAGATGTGTACTTTATTGTACACCGATGCATCATGTGGTTGACATATGACCTGTATTGTAGTTTTCAATGTTGGATATGTGTCGTTTCTGTAGGTGTACATGTACACTGATGTCTTATGTCATACTTGTATACATGCACATGTTGTTAAATGTGTACATAGTAAGGTAAAACAATGTCTTGATTCTTCGTAAGCTTTCTGTAAGAGCATGATACAATAACAACTTGAGTTTAATTACAACTTTTTCATTTCATCTCGGTATATGCTTGAGCTTTCCTGATAACAAAATGTTGCAGAACCTTTGGCATACTTATAGCTTTATATGTTCTCAGTTCTTGTTAGTTGTGGTTCTTTCCTGGAAAAGTGTTCACTCTTTATCCAACATGTGTAGATAGTTTTACATATGTTTATTTTTAATGTGTACATAGTCGTACACATGTTAATTGTTTTTGAAGCTGACTATAGTTTTTAAATTATGAAGCCCTTGACTTGACTTTTATGATTACGGTCGAAAATTGGACTTCAATTTCATACATTGGGGGTGACTTATGGGATGGCATAACCTAAATCTTGTTTTGTATATGTTTCTTTTCGATGAAATTTACAAAGAACATATTGACGACATGTATGTAACTGCAGTTTTTCTTTACTCTCTGGTATCTAACTGTAGTTTTTCTTTACTCTCTGGGTTTTTGTTATCTGTATAAAGTGATGCCTACTTTTTTTGTTTAATATTCGTATTTTTCTGCAGATGCCCAGGTGCTGATAAAATCTACAATGTATTCAAATTTCAACAATCAACTTCCTGCAGCTCTGAAAAATTGAAATTTGATAAGCTACTCGTGATGGAGAACGTATGAATGATAATTACTGAAGCAAATGGTTACCAATTACATCTTATCGCCCCTGAACAAGGATATCGCTGTCTCATTGAATCTTCGTTAATTACTATTAGAGGTCGTGCAGAAGTAGCAATTGATGCAGTAGGCATTACTTTAACTCACTGCAGAGGTAGCAGTTGATGCAGTAGGCATTACTTTTAACTCACTGCCTATATTCCCTGTCAAACATAGTTGTACACACTAGCGTAAATCAACATTTTTAAAAAATGAAAATTATATAGTCATATGGGTACTCTTTTTGTTGATCTCGGAAAGAGCTTTTCGAATATATAAAGTTTGTGAATTTTGGATGAGTGGTTCAAAAGATAAATTGGTTTTTAATTATTTTTATATTATTTAAAATTGATGACATCACTATGAGTCACTTTGGACTAAATTGTAAACCAGGAAGGTTATTTATGTATTTTTCATATTTTGAATAACTTTTGGACTAATATGTACCTAGTTGACTCGGCCTGGACTAAATTGTACTTTTTGACGCATTTTTGGACCAAACCGTATTTTTCCCATACCAAAAAGACATAAGGTTCGGTTTCCTAAACAGATGGTGAACCACAGCCCCTCCCCCCCCCTTTCCCCAAAAAAAGACATGATTTACACGGGGATACCAAACTTCTACCGGATACCATTTCATATAAAACAAAATAATTTTGACCGATGGATCTCTGGATTAGTATCTCCCATGTCCCATCAGATATTTGGTATGTGGAAATGATCGTTTGGTTCTATTTTATGTGGTTCTAAGTTAATTTGGTCCACCAACAACAAGGGAGTTCTATTTGGTCCTTCTTATTTATCAAAAAATATTAAAGTATCTAAAATACACTTTTTCTCTTTTCCACGTGCTTTTTTTTTCTCTCTTTTTATTTTCTATCTTTTCTTAACATTAATAAATAAAAAAACTTAAATGAAATATCTCTCAAAATATAAGTCGAAAATTAATAAATTTTATATATTCGGAAAGGTCTCGTCGAGATCTACACAATGAGTACCCATTATACTATGTTCAAAATTTTAATTTTTTTGGTATAATAGTAGTTCATATCCAAGAATGAACACTATTTTAGAACATGGTAGTTCATTCTACTTCTAGCAGTTCATTTTGTAGAATGAACTCGTATATGCTAGCAATTTGTTTTGTAGAATGTACTCATAAAAGTACTTCATTATTAAGAATGACGTCACAATAGTAGTTCATTGTTATAGTTCACATTGTAGAATGAACTCGTGATAGATGTTCTTATTGTCGAGTGAACTCATAATGGTTGTTCATATTGTAGGATTGATAATTCATATTGTAAAATGAACTCGTAACGATAATCAAGTATGGTACGTAGTTTATATTGTACAATGAACTCGTAATAGGTGTTTATTATGGTAGTTTATATTATAAAATGAACTCGTAAATGATAGTCCATATTGTAGAATGAACTCGTGATAGGTGTTCATATTGTAGAATGAACTCGTGATAGGTGTTCATATTATAGAATGAACTTCTAATGGTATTTCATATGGTAGAATGAACTCGTAATAGTAATTCATTATACCAGTTCATTTTGTAGAATGAACTCGTATGTTACTTAATCATGACAGTTCATTCTGTAGAATGAACTGTCTAGCTAGTATGGTAGTTCATTAAATTAGTTCACAATGAACTCGTATATAGTTAATTTTATATTTATTTTTTAGCCTAAGAATAAGGTAAAAATTAAAAGCTCTGAAACATAGCAACAGTGGTACTCGTTGGAAAGCTCCCGTCGAGGGATTTACGAATATATAAAATTTATCATTTTTGGACATGTGGTTCAAAAGATATTTCAGTTTTAATTTTTTATTTATTTATTTTTATTAAGATAGAGAAAAAAAGAAAAAAAAGCATTTATGACACTATTAAAAAAAACATTCCGCGTGGGTACTATCCACCCTAGGACCAAACAATAACATTTTGGACCAAACAACAATATGTATTTTAAAAAAGGACCAAACAGACAGTTGACTGGGTCAACTGGACCAAACTAACTCTAATATATTATTATAGGACTAAATGGTATTTTTCCTACATTTGGTATCCCCTTGAAAAAAATAGGTTGAAACCTCATTCCGTCACTAAAAAAGGGATTTTTACTACTTAGTGAAAAGGAATTCGCATAGCAGAATTGGTAATGAAGGTTGTTTAGCAGGATTCTATTTTTTTTTTCTAACCAAGAGTTATTCGTAGTTAGTCTGTTGCAGTAACTATATATATGAGTTGCTTCTAGTATTTGGAATATGTTTTTTTAGAATAAAACCTTGAGCTTTGAAATTTGTACAGATTTTTACATTGTGGTTAAAGTCTTCACTGATGGATCATCTTTTCTCCCTTGCTTTAGCATACATTTCTATCAGCAACAATATTGATTTTGTGGCCACTCTATTTTATTACGCACTGGAAAGCAGCCTCTGCTCCTCTTGATTCAAGTTCTTCTCGGGTTCTACAATTTGCATATCGTCCTCTTGTTTCTGTTAGGGTATCTGCATAGTTAGTGATCGTCGGTCCTAATTAGCTGGTGATGAGATAATGAAACAACTCCAAGTATTAACAATTAACACGAACCAATGTAATACGACTCAGGAATTAGCCCTAGATTGTCTGAGGCTGATCCCCGATCCCAACTGAGTAACTCGTTGAGTCATAGAACTGTACATATTTCTATCAACTATGGTTATAATTTCATATGTCATTTGAAATGCATAACATTTTATGACCAAATCAACACTCTCAAGTTTGAAGATGACAACTAACATGAACATATTAGTTTTTTCCATATGTATGAGAGTTAGACTATTATATTCATCAGCAATTAATTATGTTGAAAAATTATTTCTATAAATACATTAAGGGATATTTTAAATTTAGGTCCCATCTTTGTGACCAGAATTGCATTTGGGTCGTAGAAAATTTGATATTAGAGTTTGAGTCCCAGCACTGTGATTGACCGTCTTGAATGTCATACAATTCAGTTATTTAGTGAAATGACTGAAATGTCATTAACTGTCGCCTAAATTACAAACCAAACTAGACGGATCTGTCAACGTGGTCGACTAGAATGGTATTGTAAAAACAGAGATTACAATAAAGCATAATAATCTCTAAAACAAGATCATTACTAACATCTTTGTTCAATCATTTCCTGTAATTTTTTCCATAATCATCCAGTCTGATAATCTTTCAGTAAATAGATTTTATAATGGGAATGATTAATTAAAAAACAAGCATATCCAAGGGCCCCAAATTTCGATCATTAACCTAAATTCTCAAAATCTCCGAACTATAAACGTTAAATTAAATCAAGATTTCCTTTTCTAGAAATCAAATCTAAATAATCAAGATCCCCAAATAACCCGATCTAGAACAATAGAACCATTTAGTTATCTACAACACGATCCATATCTCTGTGATCTTTTATTAAGGCTGATTTTGATCCCTTTATCGTCATCTTATGTTAGTTGTGATTTGAATTCATCAAGTCAATCATTTATTTTATCTTCCTTGGTGCCGTTTTTCTTCTCCAGCTATTCCTAAAAACCCATATCCAGTTCAACCAATATGTCCTTCCTCCTGATTCACCACTATCTTTTTCCGCACAATCAATACCATTTAGTTGGCACTCGTCTCCATCTCCATTTTCCATCACTACCACCGTCAACCTACTTTCTTTGTTTTACCACCACCAATTTTTTTTAGCTTTTGATCTTTTCCATGAAAAATGCGATGGTTTGGTATTTAAGTTTACCGATGGCGTTAACTAAATATAAAAGAATTAAAAATTAAATTATTTATGTAACAGTCAAGACGGTCAACTACAGTCTTGGGACCCAAACTCTAATATTAAACTTTGTAGGACCCAAACGCAACTCTGGTCACAAAGTTGGGACCCAAAATCATAATTTCCCATACATTAAAGGAATATAAACTGAAAAGACGAGGGTACCCAAATACACCAAAATCTTTTATTTTGATCACAACCTATTCAAGACCCACATTGTATAAACCTCTTTAAGCAACAATCACTAAAAGAATATTTCAACACCGTGTCTACTTGGAACATGGTTAGTCCGGACTGGCTTAACAATGTGAGAAATCAAAGCCAAGTGGCGAATCACAATACACCTTCTGTGATCATCTATGGATACAAGATTGAGATAGCACAACATCAAGATGTTCACTTGATAATAGTTACGGTACAAGACCGCAATACTATAAGATCAATATCAAGTGCCTAGTTAACATACAAGTGTATTTAATTTAATTATAATATAAACACAATTATAATGCGGAAATAAAGTAAAGCACACACCAGAATTTTGATAACGAGAAAAACTATAATCTTGTAGAAAAACCCCGGGACCTAGTCCAGTCTTGAATACTCAATGAATTAAGATGATACAAAAAGTAAACCTGCAACATCGTGTAGAAGATACCAAGTAATCTAAAATCCTAGTTACTCAGCTTCAGCAGTATTCTTGTTTTGATAACATCTAGTAAAACTGAAATTCTCAATAGACGTTTGATACTAGATATCCTAGCAGAATTGGCGTTCTCTTTAGGACTAAATCTAGTATATATTCTTAATGGTTCACAATAACTTCTTCTACCAATCTTTCAACTGGAAAGACAAGATCCCTTAGGATCATATTCCAAACAGTAAAGGATCAAAAATGTTTAGTAACCAAACTCACTTTCTGAAAAGGCGAGGGTACCCAAATATACCTCAAGCTAAAACTTTTCCTACCTATAAGTCCTTTCTCCGAAAGTGATTTTCTATTGACCGAGTCGAGAGAATGTAACTAATCGTTCACACTTCGTGTGATCGTCTATGGATACGAGATTGAGACAATACAACAACGAAGTATGTTTACTTGATAAAAGGTACAGACTTAACCAAACACAATAGGAATTAACGTTTGTGTAATTTACTTTAGTTATGATAAAATAATTATAATGCGGAAATATAAAGTAAATGACACAACAAGATTTTGTTAACGAGGAAACCGCAAATGCATAAAAACCCCGGGACCTTGTCCAGAATTGAATACTTTCAGTATTAATCCGCTACACAAAATTAAACCAACTTCGTATAGTTAAGACCAAGCAACTAAACCTATAGTTCACCTAGTTCCGTCTGTATTCCCACGCCTCCAACTTATAAATAAGTCACGTACTTGGAAAAATTCCTTTGGTTCTATTCCAAACAGTAAAGGAACAACAAATCTGTTTGGTATCAACTCTATTCAACCAAGTGATGTGAGTCGGACAAAGGCTCTTCTGTTTATCTTAACATAAACTTGTTCTTCTGTTTATTTGTTTTTAATCACAAATAATTGTATTGATGCCGATCTACACTAATCAATCCAATCTACCACAAGGATAAACTGATTATAGTTGGATCCTCTTATACCGAAACAAGTATTGTGTACACCAAAGATTATGAACCCCAAATCATAAATCTTCAATATCTTCTTTGTATTCAAATCTTCTTAGATCTTCAATAAACACCTGCACACAACAACTTGAATCTCTTGTGATCAATGACGCACATAACAGAGCCTGTTAACAATGGATTGTCACAAGATCATATTTAGCACTAACAACAGTCTAAAGATCCCTGTCGAAACTTCGATCTAGTTTGAGTGAATCTTATATCAGAAGAGAAGATTCTCAAGCATAAACAAACTAGGTGCAATCAAATTTCAACCACCATTAGTCAATCAAATTAATCGAAAACACAAGATAAGCTGCAATTATCTAGTTTCCCACCAACGGTACTCGTAGAGCTTCTCAATCCCAAAGAACACTTTAAATTGAGAAGCCGTAAGAGATTTATTCTAATTAGGTTACTCTCCTCTCCGAATAGGCGGCTACACTAATAACAACACAACCAAGGAAGTTTGCTGTCACGAAGGATTAGTTTGCTAGAAATGCAAACTTCAAGTATTTATAGACAAGGAAGTTTGGACACCAAGGAATTTCCAAAACCGAAAATATTCTCAAAGATATTAAATATATTCCAAATTCGGTTTCCATAATTCCTGGAAATGCTCTGTCCAAAATAATGACCGAAAATCTCTTTGGAAAATCTCAACTAGTAAATGCACATTAATAATTCTCATTTTTCTAAAATAAAATTAACAACCTTAATTAAAAGATTATTAACTTATTTAAATTTTGATCCTGGAATTTTCTTCTTGTAGCTATTAAGGAATAACTTTGAACAATAAAAGATAAACATTACTGAACATGTTCAAAGTATGCCGACATCCTTACTTTGTAAGTCTTCTTTCATACTTATAACCTTGAAACCGATTTGCCACACTTCCAAACAAGTTTAGAATTGGTTCATCTGACTTTCAAGAACTATGTGATTGATTAAGAAACACTCAATCACATATCATGGGTTTAACGGTTCTACCAAAACAAGTTTCGGTTCTACCTCCATGTGAGTATTGTGCATAGTCACACTAGCTTTCCAAAATTCGATTGACTAGGTACTAGGATCGGTTCCCCACATATATACGGTATCTAACTCATATATGTTGCACATGTCCATAGGATCGGTTCCCCTTTGCCTAAAAACATGTTGCACATGTCCATAGGATCGGTTCCCCTTTCTGCTACAAACTTGCTGCAACTCATACAAGGATTGATTCCCATTTGTGATGTGTTGCACCACTTCATAAGATCGGTTCCCCTTTACCCAGATTCGGTTCAAAAAATCACAAACTCGATCATACCATTTCAGGTGATTACTTAAGATCGGTTTCACTAATAAAAGTCATACCAATACATAAGTCAGGCCTTTGTGAATAGTTTTACCAAGAACACAAACAAGTCGTGAGCGCTTATACTAAATCACACATATTGGATGTTCACAAGATATGCAATGAATAACAATCCCAATAACGCCTGGAGATTTACTTTTCGATTCATAAACAAGTTTATGAACTTACTTCCTTAAAACACATGTAAAACATTGTTTCCTAGGATGAAATCCTCACCTCATACCCATACATAATCACAATAGCATTTAAACGATTATGTCAATGTCTTATCTACAAATTTTAATGGTTAAGATATAAACTTCATATTGTATTCCTTAATACTATGTCTATCTAGAGTATTCATGCTTCGCAGTTTCGTTTTCAATATGCACGACTTGAAAGATACGTTAGGGAATGAAACAATTCTAGTCAAATATCACTAACCTCAAGTGGAAGGATGATGTTGCCATTGTATCTTCTTACTTATTCACTTCTTCAAGTCTTCGCAATACTTGTAATGTCTCATATCCTAATACTTTCAAGCTAACCTATACGAAGTTGACTCTAGTACTGATAGACACATTTTTGTGTCTAATTTGTCTCGATTCTATAATTGATAGTGCTCATTTTTGTACTTATTACGGTGTCTTATGTGTGTGTAGGTGTAGGTATTTTTGGCCAATAAACATTTTTGGAAAAATCGGCTCGAAAAGTTGTGCGGGGCACCCCGGAGGACATTTGCTATTCGGACTCTCACCATGGATAAGGGGCAACCTAATTACTAAGGGGCATCCCTGCAGGGCATCTACTATTCGCACCCCCATTCTGGATAGGGGGAGACCACTTTCTTCTCAAAATTCAAAAGAAAAAATTGGCGGGAAAAAAAACCAGTTTGCATACCAGAGTTAGGGTTGGATTTCTAGGCTGTTTTAGGGAGATTCAATCGCTGGAATTTGTTGGGCTGGACGTGATTTAGCATAACAGGCTTGGTATGAGCGCTGGAATGGATTGAATTGGGCTAGAACTCGAGTTGGAGCAAAACAGAGGTGAAGTTACACAGGGTCTCTGCTGGCCTGATTTTTGAAGTTTCAGGGAGATTAAACCGGAGATAATCTTTCCGGAGATAGCTACTTACCTAATAGAGAGTTTGGGATGATTTGGAAAGCTCAGAAACGCGTAAACAAGTCGGCAGAGAAGATTATTTCCGTGACTTGCACGAAAAGAAAGAGAGAATTTTTATCGGAATTTTTAGGTTTCTGAGCAGTATAAAAGGAGTTCAGATATGTCATAGAAGGGTTACGAACAGTTTGGGGTAGTTTAGATAACCACAGAAAGCTAAAAATTGAAATTACAGACATTCAGTTCTGCTGGTGTAGGGGAAGAACACGAAGAACATACTACTCCCAGAGACAGTCGTTTCTTCTACAGCAGTTTTCATATATCGTTTCTGTAACAGCTGTTTGTAACGCTTATACACCGTTGCAAACTGTCTGCTTAACTAGTTTTCTCTTGTTTTTCACCCTTTTGAGCTATGAAAACCTATTTTGAGTATGTGAATAATATGAGGAGCTAAACCCCTTAGCCGAGGCGACGGAGGAAGCCATTGTTCCATGAAAAGTGGTATATTTCTATTTTAATTAATTCTCGCAATTTCTTTTATGATTATTTGCCTGGAACTAATATTGGAAAATTGATTTTTATTGAATGATTGTGATCCGTTTTGATGGAGCATGCTTAGTTTAAGACTTTTTGATGTTTCATGCTTGATGTATACAATTGTTACTTCAAAAATCTACTAGAGGCAATATAATAGAATCACTTTAAACGCAAAGCACTGCATGAATATTGATTAGATTAAATCACTTAATTGGTCAATGGTGGAATCCTGAGTCTCGGTGCTTTTTATAATCTTGATAACAACTTCATCTTGAGTTTTTATTTTAATTTAAGTCTAAAACAAATCTTCACAAGTCTAAGTGAACGACAACCTTTTACCACTATTTACAACAACATAACAAATCACATCAATTTTTTGCGCCGCCGACGCGGATTTGTATTAGGTTTTAGATTTATTTTATTTCTTTTAGAATTTTTGTTCTCTTTTACGCCTTTGGTATTTTTTGATTCTTTTCAGATTGGAGCGAAGCTACAAGGAAAGAAAAAAGTACTATAAAAGGAAAGCATCGCCAAAGAAGGAAAGAAAAAAGTACTATAAAAGGAAAGCATCGCCAAAGAAGGAAAGAAGAGAGGAATCCAAAAGGAGTGAAGAAAAAGATTTTGTATATAGTTATTTCGTTTTATTTTTAGAAATTGTAAATAGGGTTTTATTTTTTGTAATTTTTCTTTTTATTTTTGGACACTTTTTGGACTTTATTTTTGGACTGGGACATTAATATTTTTAAACCCTACGAAAGGGTTGGTTTAAATAAAAACTGTGTGCAGAGAAGGACGGTGATTATGATATCGCCTCGGACCCTCGGGTTCGTACATTACATAGGAGTCGTGGTCCGAGTCGACTTCAGCGGTTCTTCGCCCGTCTGGTAGGGAGGTAAGTATTTCGAAACACTCGCGAATCCCCTGTCAGCGGGTTTACTGTATTCCTTCGTTTGCATATATGCTGAGGACTTGAAAACGGCTGCTTTAATTTCCTAGTAAAGGGCAAGGACTGGCCATACAAGATAAGGGTTCGGATTTTATCACCGTTCTCTTCTTGCCCGCCTTAGGAAAACGAAACCAAACGCGAACCTAAGCCTAAAATTTTGACTAGAACGAGACCGATAGGGTAACGAGCTTAATAGGAAATTCGTTCGAAAAATATTGGTTACTCTTTTGAGCATACTTCGAAGTTCATGATGGTTTCTGTGAGTTGAATGCGTGACTGCGCCGCCTTGTAAACGGTGAGGCCTTGGGTATCAAAGCTCCACTGAGCTTCCCTCGCCTCGATTCAACTTACTTTGAATCGGATTAATTCCAGAGGGGTTTTCTCAGATTGTAACGAGTTCCTTTTCTGAAGAATAGAAGCTGGTCTAGAAACAATCTAAGTGGAACCATCATGCTTTTTGTTTGCTAGAAAATTAGGTTTGATTTGGTTGAGTCAGCCTTGTTTTGTGATTGCATAGAATCCCAAATATCCCGATAGTGCCAGAAATAACAACTTTAAAAGCTTTGTTGAACCCTACTAGGACTAATCGTCCCTCTTGTATCAGGTTAGCTGAAACTGAAGCAAATTATGAACTTAGGCCTGGGACCCTACAGATGCTCCCAATATTTTTAGGGAAAGAAAATGAAAACCCATACTTCCATGTTAGGGACTTTGAGGAAATTTGTAGTACCCTAAAAATTAGAAACCTTGATGGTGATGCTTTGAAACTTAGGTTATTCCCCTTTTCCTTAAAAGATAAAGCCAAGTCGTGGCTGTATAGTTTGGCTTCCGAATCAATCAAAACATATGAACAACTTACATCTGCCTTTTTGAACAAGTTTTTCCCTAGGCACAAAACATCGTCTATTAGGACGCAAATCTGCACATTTTCTCAACAGGAGGGAGAGTCTTTGTATAGGTATTTGGAAAGGTTCAATGACTTATTAGCCCAATGTCCTCATCATGGTTTAAAAAAGGTTAGGCTAGTTAAAATCCTTTATGAGGGTTTAGATTATTCGACAACAACCATGGTTGAGTCTCTATGCACTGGTGGTTTTGAAAACCAAACTGTTGATGCGGCGATGGAATTTTTGAATGAAATCGTCGAAAAGACCCAGCAATGGGAATATAGTAGGGAACCCAAGAAAACAATTCTTCTAGGTAGAGGAAACGTCAATAGGGTAGAAGGAGGCTATGAATCAGATGCCAAAATTGCTGCTATAGCAAAAAGGTTAGAAGCCTTAGAATTGGGTCATACTAGTGGTAGAATAGAGCCTTTTTGGGAAGGCCAGAATAATGAAGAGCAAGCCAATGCTCTCTATAATAACACTAGGTTTGATAACCGTCAGAAGTTTGACCCATATTCAGAAACCTATAGTCCTGGTTGGAGAAACCATCCGAACCTTTCATGGTCTAAGGGCCAGAGTCTAGGTCAGTTTAGTAATTTTAATGATCCCCCAGATTTTGGTTACACTAAGAATTCATCAGGCCCAGAAAATAAAACTACTAGCTTAGAGGAATCTATTAAGATGTTAGCAAAAACTCAGGATATGTTAGCACATAGCCAAATTAGTTTTCAGCAGGAAACCAAGCAGAACTTTCAAACTAATGCTCAGAGCCTTCTAAGCTAGAACTTCAAGTCGGACAAATAGCTAAGACCTTAAGTGAGAGAGATAACAAAAGGCTCCATAGTAAGACTACCCCCAACCCTAGAGGAGTTCATGAAGTAGGTGCAAAACCATTTAATCAAGTGAATTCTGTCACAACCCTTAGGAGTGGTAAAACGGTAGACAATAGGGTAGCCAAGCCTAATAGTGGACATACTGTAGATCCACCTTCTAGTTCCCAAGATGAGCCCCAGAAGGAGCCACTAACTGAAGAAACCGATAAAATTTCTAGTGATGCCAATGTGGTTCCCGACAGGTCTCATTTTGTACCAAAATCCCCATATCCACAGTTGTTAGCTCCAACAAAGAGAGAGTCGACTTTCAACGAAATACTAGAGATATTTAAGCAGGTAAACATTAACATCCCTTTATTAGAAGCAATTAGGAAAATGACCGCTTATGCCAAGTTCCTTAAGGACTTTTGTACACGAAAGCGTAAGCTTAATGTCCATAAGAAAGCCTTTTTAGCTGGTCACGTAAGTTCAATCCTTCTGAACCAAACAGCCCCTAAGTATAAAGATCCTGGATGCCCCACCATATCTTGTGTGATCGGTAATTATTCAGTAGATAAGGCATTGCTTGACTTAGGAGCTAGTGTGAACTTACTCCCTTATCATGTATACAACCAGCTAGGTCTTGGAAAGTTGAAACCGACTAAAATGACATTGCAATTAGGTCTGTCAAAGTACCTCGTGGTGTCATAGAGGATGTTCCGATTGAGGTTGATAAATTTATTTATCCAGTGGATTTCGTTGTTCTAGATACTCAGCCTGCTCAGGATCCTAGTGCTCAAATACCGGTGATTTTAGGTTGCCCATTTTTAGCCACAGATAACGCTGTCATCAACTGTAGGACCGGACTTATGAACATATCCTTTGGTAATATGACCACTGAACTAAATGTCTTTAATGTTAATAGACAACCTTCTGATGATTTAGAAGAAGTGAATATGATTAGCACTTTAGTTCAGGATCTAACTCAGGATAATTGGGACGACACTTTATTTGGTGATTCCTTAGATGAACTTGATGAGGAAATTCTCTTAAGTCAGTTAGGTGACCAAACTTTTGAACTAGAAGAAGCTCTTGAGTACTTTAAAGACTCTACGGACCCTGAAATTCAAGCCATAGTGCTAGGCCTTACGGAGAGTAGTGTTGACCCTAAGTTTGGGGGTAATGAACTAGAAGAATCTCTTGAGTATTTTAAAGACTTTGAGGATCCAGAAATTCAAGCAATAGTTAGAGGTTTGTCCGAGAATACTGACTACCCTAAGTTTGGGGGTAATAATGGTCAATTATCCCCATTAGAAGTCCCTAACTTGGGTTTCGAGCCTAGTGTACCTGAGGTATTACTTGAGTCACTTCCGACTCCGCAACCGGATCCTCCTGATATTGTCCAGGAGGAAATTCTAAAAACTTGTTCGAATGAGTCAATTTGTCAAGACACTCATATGAAGCCCAAATGGGCACAACAGAAAAACTCAGTTGTCTTGCAGGAAACCTTGGATGAGGATGTGCTATGTCTGTTCATTTTTCTGATTTGGTGCAGTTGTCTGATAATTGTGGCAATTTTATTTGCTTTTGTTGACCCACAGTTGTTCCGACTATTGATATATGATTTGAAAGGTAATTAGCCATTTTGTGGTATTTGACGTCTGGCTGAAGACTTTAAATTTAGCACTTTTTGGGAGGTAACCCAATCTCATGCAACACGGTAATTTCTTTCCTTATCTCTTTTGCTTCAAATGGTAACAATTTCTCCTTGTTCATGCTTTTAATTTTATCTTTAGAACATTGAGGACAATGTTAGATTTAAGTTTGGGGGTATGGGAGAAACTTTGTAGTTGCAATAAATAAACTCCAGAGCCTAGAAATTTATGCATATTAAGGATGGCACTAACTAATCTAAGTGGATGGAAGCATTTTGATTGTAGGAGTTGAGGAACCAATCTGATTAGATGGAAACATCTAGAAGAGTCTATTCAAAAAAGCACAGAGCTCAGGTGTTAGAAGTAACATGATAGTTTCACCATATCTCGTTGAGTCCTTTTCACTTCTATTTTTATTTTATTTTGTTTTTAAACCATGTTTCTCTAAGTGATAGGTGGGGCCCACGATTCAAGTTGTTACCAATGCTAGGGTGAATTAGAGTGATTGAGTTACAAAGAAAAAGAAAAAAAAAGACCAGACCAATTAGATCAAACGGATCAAAAAAAAATGAATGAAACGAAAAAGCTGAAAAATAAAAAAAAAAAAAAAATTCAGTGAATAAAGTCGACCACTGGTACCCTTGTATATGCCACTTGTGTTGACCTAGAGTTAGGTTATCGACCACTGGTACCCTTGTATATGCCAGTATGTTGATATTAGTCAGACTAGTATCTCAATCCATTAGGATAGGTTCATTTTGGCGGAGGCCTTCAGACAGATATGGGAAACACCGTTCACTTAGTAAACATAAAAACCATCTACGTTTTTCTATATCCATCTCTTAATCTATCCATGTGATTGGTTTGACTCCGAATATTGATGTCCATAGTGCAACTATCTGAGTAGAGCTCTATCACTTTATATGAATTTTAGTATACTTGAGTGCAAACTCGTGTACAACAATTGGAATTTCGCATCAGGGTATTCCTTCCTGTAGTCAATAAGTATGCCAACCAAGGAGATTCTTTAGTACTTTCCAAGGTTCTGCATAGATAGCTAGGGTCTGGAGTATAAAGGTTTTGTGGGTATACCTCTGGTAAGCCCTCCCGAGACTATAACTCGGCCACTAGGGCCACCTAGGGGTTTAAAGGCTTATTGCATACGCTAAATGCAATCGACGATGCATGCGTCAGTGAGTTAGGATTTTATCTTTGCTTGAGGACTAGCAAATAATAAGTTTGGGGGTATTTGATAGACACATTTTTGTGTCTAATTTGTCTCGATTCTATAATTGATAGTGCTCATTTTTGTACTTAGTACGGTGTTTTATGTGTGTAGGTATTTTTTGCCAATAAACATTTTTGGAAAAATCGGCTCGAAAAGTTGTGCGGGGCACCCCGGAGGACATTTGCTATTCGGACTCTCACCATGGATAAAGGGCAACCTAATTACTAAGGGGCATCCCTGCAGGGAATCTACTATTTGCACCCCCACTCTGGATAGGGGGAGACCACTTTCTTCTCAAAATTCAAAAGAAAAAATTGGCGGGAAAAAAACCAGTTTGCATACCAGAGTTAGGGTTGGATTTCTAGGCTGTTTTAGGGAGATTCAATCGCGGGAATTTGTTGGGCTGGACGTGATTTAGCATAACAGGCTTGGTATGAGCGCTGGAAAGGATTGAATTGGGCTAGAACTCAAGTTGGAGAAAAAAAGAGGTGAAGTTACACACGGGTCTCTGCTGGCCTGATTTTTGAAGTTTCAGGGAGGTTAACCGGAGATAATCTTTCCGGAGATAGCTACTTGCCTAATAGAGAGTTTGGGATGATTTGGAAAGCTCAGAAACGCGTAAGCAAGTCGGCAGAGAAGATTATTTCCGTGACTTGCACGAAAAGAAAGAGAGAATTTTTATCGGAATTTTTAGGTTTCTGAGCAGTATAAAAGGAGTTCGGATAGGTCATAGAAGGGTTACGAACAGTTTGGGGTAGTTTAGATAACCACAGAAAGCTCAAAATTGAAATTACAGACATTCAGTTCTGCTGGTGTAGGGGAAGAACACGAAGAACATACTTCTCCCAGAGACAGTCGTTTCTTCTACAACAGTTTTCATATATCGTTTCTGTAACAGCTGTTTGTAACGCTTATACACCGTTGCAAACTGTCTGCTTAACTAGTTTTCTCTTGTTTTTCACCCTTTTGAGCTATGAATACCTATTTTGAGTATGTGAATAATATGAGGAGCTAAACCCCTTAGCCGAGGCGACGGAGGAAGCCATTGTTCCATGAAAAGTGGTATATTTCTATTTTAATTAATTCTTGCAATTTCTTTTATGATTATTTGCATGGAACTAATATTGGAAAATTGATTTTTATTGAATGATTGTGATCCTTTTTGATGGAGCATGCTTAGTTTAAGACTTTTGATGTTTCATGCTTGATGTATACAATTGTTACTTCAAAAATCTATTAGAGACAATATATTAGAATCACTTTAAATGCAAAGAATTGCATGAATATTGATTAGATTAAATCACTTAATTGGTCAATGGTGGAATCCTGAGTCTCGGTGCTTTTTATAATCTTGATAACAACTTCATCTTGAGTTTTTATTTTAATTTAAGTCTAAAACAAATCTTCACAAGTCTGAGTGAACGACAAACTTTTACCACTATCTACAACAACATAACAAATCACATCAAGTACATAATCAAGCGACTCTTAAAATGAGTTTTGATTCACTAAAATATGACAACCAAACTTGACATACCAACGCTTGCTGGGTTCAACCGAGCTATGATCTAACACTTTCTAATCACAATACCAAAATATATGATAAAAGAACAGTTAGAGATCTTCTATTTTTAAGACCCGTTACCAGATCCTAAGCTCCTAGGTTACGAGATCAAACAAGACAATGATTACCGAAATAATCAATCTTGATTACAAGGTTTATGATAAAATCACAAACAACTTGTTGAACTCAAAAGGCTTATGTTTATCGAAAATAAACAACCTTTTAATCCCGGAAAATCAAGTCATAAAAAGTCACACCAAGATCAAAACACAAGAATAAAGTCTTCAAATCTTCAAAGTCTTCAATCTTCGATTTAATCTTCAAAGTAACAACCTGCAAAAAGAAACTTGATTCCTTATTGATTTGTCGCACAGAATGGAGTCTATTAACAATGGAAAATCAATGAATCTATCTTACAGCTGTAGGAAAACTTAGATCCATAGAAACGTTAAATCTTTGATCTAGTTTGAGTGAGCCTTATATTAGAAGACAAGGTTCTCAAGAATAAACAAACTAGGTGCAATCAAAGTTTTAGCAACCGTTAGTCATCCAAATCAATAATCGAAAACTATAATAACAATGCAATTATCTAGTTTCCCACCAATGATACTCGTAGAGCTTCTTGATCCCACATAAGTCTTTAAACGAGCGGTCGTAAGAGATTTTGCCTAATTAGGGTACTTTCCTCTCCGGATAGACGGCTCCACCAGAAACAACAAAAAGTGAAGTTTGCATGGCTCTTAGGATAATTTGCTAGAAATGAAAACTTAGGTATTTGTAGACCAAGGTTGTTTGGACACCAAGGAATTTCTAAAACCGAAAGTATTCTCAAGATATGCAACGAATTCCCAATTCGGTTTTCCTAATCCTAATAAATGCTTTGTCCAATATTTCCGAAATCTCTCAATAGAAAAACTACAATTAGTAAATGCACATTACTAAGTTTTATTCTCTAGAGCTATGCATTAATTGATGGTAATTAAAGCATATAAAACCCAAAACCTTAATTAAAAGATTCTCGATTTATTTCGGTACAAGATCACCTTGAGTACCACGGAATATCTTAGAACAATAAATGATAAGAGTTAATGCTCATGTTCAAAGTATGTTGACATATTGAAGTTTAAGGGAATCATTTCTACCTTATAAAAGTAATCAGGTACGAATTGATACTACCCAATAAAAATAATCAGGTAGGATCGGTTATACCAATTACAAGGATCGGTCACACACACCCTCTTATGATCGTTCACACCAATTTCCAGGATCAGTCACATCAATTACAAGGATCGGTTACACCAATTACCTTATAAAAGTAATCGGGTAGGGACCAGTACTACCTTATAAACATAATTATGCATGATAGGTTACATCTATATATGGTATCTACTTGTGATCGGTCATACCAGTCACTAGGATCGGTTATACCAATTACAAGGATCGATTACACAATCTCTAGTGATCGGTCACACCAATTACTAGGACCGGTCACACCAATTACAAGGATCGATCATACCATCACATGGTGATTACTTAGGATCGGTTACACCAATGGTCATACCAAATCATAAATCTAGGAATTGTGATCAGTTATACCAAGATATATAACCTGAGTTACGATCGGTTCTACCAACACACACATATTGGTCATCCAAAGATATGCAATGAATAACCGGACCAATAAGCCTATCGATTTCCCTTTCGATTCACGAAACAAGTTCATAAATGTACTTCCTTTAAACAAATGTAAAATATTGTTTCCAGGATGAAATCTTCAAAATACACCCATTCACATAATCATAAAACTATATACAAGATTATATCGATGTCATATCTACGAAGTTCAAAAGATAAATGTTATACTTTGTAATATCATTCCTTAATACTATGACCATACTATTATGATCATGTCTATCCACTAGAGTATTATATGAAATATGTACACTATATACAACTTCACATATTATGTTTTCAATATAACACGACTTGAAAGAAATAAGATAAAAATGGAGCAAGTCAAGTCTGTAGTTACTAACCTCGAACTGAAGGATAATGTCTTTGTTGTCTTCAATCCATCTTCATATCTTCATGAGTAACCGGAGCATAATATTTCTATCGATTCTAGCCTAACCTAACGAAGTTGACTCTAGTTTACTTATTAAGTGACTCGAGTTTTGGAACTAAATATGACAACCAAACTTGACATACCAACTCTTGGTGGATTCAACCGAGCAGTGCTCTAACAAAAACATATTATCATAATTATAGTAGCCACTTAGTTAAAATAAGCACAATTTTATCAATCACTTTATTATCTTAATTAACTAATATTTCTTTCCATGTTTTGATATTGACTGTGATTGGTGGTGGTTGATACTATTTTTATTTCCATATTTTGATTATCGATGTTATTATTCTTTCCATATTTTCATTACTAATTATTGGTGTTGATTGATATGTTCACATGTGAACATATTTATGGAAACTATTACTCACTAATCACTGATTTGATCTTAAAAGAAAAAGAAACAAGATTTTGGAACTAGTTTTCCTCATCAAGTTACTCGGACTCGTTCAGACTCGAACTGCGTTATGATTGACTCGACGAGTAATTGTCAAAAATTTGGCTCAATTGAGTAATTAAGGAGCGTACCGTCCTAAAGGCCGATACATGAGTTAATCGCTCGCCTGACTCGTCCGAGCCATATTACATTGACACTAACATGAAAAAATTTGTTAAATCAATAACTGGAGAAGTATCGACACGTCATTGGACATATATCTAATAGTGCTATCTTCGTTAGTATGATGTGACCCCATTGTATTATCTAATATTGCCAACTGAGACTTTAACTATGGTGGAATATACTGAAGTCCACCAATAATGCTTATCCTATATGAAGTCAGGATGATTTGAAGTCCTCAAGCAAATATAAGGAAATCTCTAGTTATCAAGCAAAAGGATTGGAAGTCTGGATGATTATGTTTGAAGTCCGGATGATTGGAAGTCCTCTACAAATATAGGGAAAGCTCTAGTTATCAAGCAAAAGGATACATGCTGGTATGTGGTTCTCACAAGCAAAATATCAAAATTAACAAACAACACATCTTCATGTATCTTGTTCTAGTAGCTTAAGTGCTAGATCGAGATGTTACGTTTTTTGTTCCGTTATCCCACTAATCATGGGTTGCAAGTAAGGCTTTCCAAAGCTCATGTGTTGAAGTCCCACTCTTTCCAAAATAATATCCACCCTGTCCAACTAGGAAATCATAAGGATGATAAAAATAAACAAAACTTCCATATGAATCTAACAACAACCAAACTCAAATTAAACCTAAAGAAAAATATTATAATCACATGTTATCATTGGATTAGGTTCTCGCTCATAAGATGAAGAAACCCCTGGAATGACGATTTTCTCAGCAAAATTCAACTTTCGAGCAAGCAACTATAATTTCAAACACAAGCAATAAAACTCAAAAGCCGTTTTTTATTTTCATAAGCGAACTTTAAAAAAAAAAAATTCAAAAAGTAATCCAATTAATTAACAGTTTAGAAATAACAAACCTTGTAGTAAGTTTCTTTATTTCCATCATGTTTATCAACAATTCTTGAACAAGACTTCCCTAACATGCAACTGTTGCGCTTTCTCTAAATGTCAATATGCTATATATGTTATTTCATTCCAGAATGTCAAGCTAAACTTTCATTTCTAGTTTATTATGAACTCTCGAAACTCTAAAATCCAGACATTGAATCAAGAGAGTGGGGCATAAGATTAGGGGCATTTGATAAAATACACCCATTTGAATTAGCACTTACTAAAATACACCGATTTTTTTTTCCTTCTTCATATTTGCTAAAATACACCCAGTTTCACTTTTCCATCTTGTTCTTTTCAATGAAACGGTTAACAGAGGTGTCACTGAATCAAGTCAACTCAGTAGGATGTAAGAGGTTTGAAATACCCTTGATTGTTTCATCTTCTAGTTTCAACAACAATTTTCACTTCTTTCGTTTATGCTTTCTGTCAAATACTTTGTATGGGTACGGTAATAGAGATATAATCCATTTTAATTTGATGTTATATTATCCGGTATTAGCTCCTACAACCTGCAATTTATAATTCATTCACAGTCCCTTATTTCTATTTTATTAAACATTCATAATATCCACGATTCAACCCACGTACCAAGACAGGCATCAAATAACAGAACATGATGAAGGACAACCCAAGGTTGCATCAAACAAAATTGAACTATTAACTTAATGTTTTCGCCACAAAATAATATCTACATGCATCAATAACAATGCATCAAGCAAAAACCTCAAATTATACTCCACAAATTGAATGAAACAAAAACCCCAAAGTGAAATTTGTTAACTTACCTTACTCACCACTAGAATCAACTGCAGATTTAACATCTACTGCACCTTCCCCAAGATTAGAAGCAAAAACCGCAAATTATACTACACAAATTGAATCAAGCAAAACCCCCTAAATCTAAATTACACAAGATCAATCCAAAAATAGCTACGTTTATATCACAATTACACAAAACCAACATCAAAACAATTTATCATTTAAACCTTGCTGCAAATGTAACCAATTTAAAAAAAAAAAATTGATTTAAAAAAATAATAATTAAGCTACCCACTTCATGAATTATGAAAAAGAAATTATATATGATGAAACCCCCAAATTCTACGATAAACAAAATCAACTCTGATGATTTCTTCAATATATATAATGAATCATTTCTCTTTTACTTTCTTTATCGCGTCTAAAATTCTTCTTCGATCTTCTTCTTATTTAGTAAATCTTCGATTTAACAATATCTCCAAGTAAACACCTAGTTTTTCTAATCAATTTCAATAGAGAAACAGAAAGAGAGGGAAGATAAAACAGAAACAGGGAAGAAATGAAAGACCCTAGTTTCTATCACCATTTTTATTATGCTAAGGAAAAATCAGGAAATTCATATATGGAATTATACATTAACCGTTGATTGAAAATACTTGATGTATGTCTAGATTTGGTGGTGGTGGGCCCTAACAAAATTTTGGATGGCCGGTGTATTTTAGTAATTATGAAAATAACGGGTGCATGTTTGTAATTACTAGTCCCATGGGTGTATTTTATCAAAATTCCCGTAAGATTACTAAGTAGTTTTTATGAATGAACTTCTGGCAGTAAGATTAATTCAAGCAAGAACTTTACCAGAATGAAGGTAATTGATTTGAATCGGACGACTGACATTACCAATAAGATGAACAGTGTTTGCATGTCCTTTGATCCATGGATTTTCAGTAGGTTTAGGGTATTGTGTTATTAGAATAAGAAGGGTTATTATTATTAAATCAAGATGAAATGGGAGGGTTTTTGTAAAGCCTTAATTTTTTGTTGATTTTTGTTTCAGTTTTTTTATAAAGATAGGTGAAGTGAAGAAGAGAAAGGATTTAGGGTAAACTGAAATAAATAAGAAGAAAAAAAAGAAGTAAAAAAGAAGAAGGTATAATCGATGATGATCATGATGAGAATTGAGATTCAAATCATGGTTTTGAAAAGATGAACATATGAAGCTAGTTTTTCGAATAGGCGCTATATCTCTTTATCTGAAGTCTGAACTCCTATTTCTTCCTTTTAGGATCTATCTCATATTTCCACTGTTTTGGGGTAAAAACAATATTGTGAAAAGTAGGGGGCAAGCTAATGCTTGAGTGAGTATGAGTGACAATAATCATCCAACACTCTCATAAACTAATAGATGGTTTCTCAGGCATTGCTTCGGTCACAAAGGAGGAAAATGATTGATTTTAGGGAAGAAAACACAGAAAGAGTGAGATCAAAGTATGATGGGTCTGTAGTGTATTGTCATTAAACTACTGTGTAAAATATAAAACTTTTCAATCTGATATCCTCTTGTAATAGGCTGAGTAGACTATTTATAGTAGTGGTGGTGGAACATATCGGTCTCGTCAGTGGTGGTAGTTATGGAAGCGTGAAAGAGTGGACTATGGACATAGCGGTGAAGTCGTGTCCGCAATGTTAGGGAAGACTAATAGTTATGTACGACTAGTACCCCGTTCACTCTCTCAAACGTTCCCACGACTTCAGTTACTTTTTCATAATGGGTGTATAGCTTGTAAACCTCTAGACCAAAGTCCCTAAAGAATACCCCCATTAACATATTTGATGTTTTGTGGCAAACTGATAGTAGAACTTAAGCTCTGCTACTATTAGTAGTTAATTCGTAAGAGTGAGTGACTTAATTAGTGAGGCAAGATGCTCAGTTCACTAAATAACTGAGTAGACTTCACATTGGTCAAAGTCTAGCAAAAAATAGTAAGTCTAACAAAGGCTTAGTAGACTTAGTAAGCCAGGTAGAGTAGAATATTAGTGTCAGAAGTAGGTATTGAGCGGCATGATGATGTCACTGTTAGTGAGTGATGCTAGATGCCAGATATTTGCACTTGAGTAAGCTGGGTACTTAATATCGTGTGAGCACTTCATGGTATCAAGGTATGATGACTAGTCATGAAGAAATAGGATAGAGAGAGATGGTGAGTGATGCAAGCCAGTGACATCACTATGCAAGAGAAGTCACCATTGTGCAAACCCGTTGCATTAATTTGCCAATGATACATATCAGTACACTAATGAACCTTGTTCATAGATGATGCCAAGTATTGACTATCTAGTTAAGATACTTGATTACTAACTGCTCATAGCTCGTAGCTCGGGGCATCAATTGGAGTAACCAGTAGCTGACGACATCGAATGGAACACATTGAGCATCAAGGGATGCATAATGTGCATCGCTAGGAAAGGGGCCTGGTATTGTGCTAAAATATTATGGCATTATGCTAGTGCCAGAAAGGGATGGTCAATGGCGCAAGTTGGCTAGTAGTCCAAGATAGGTGGGACACCAACACTAGGCTAGCGTCATAACTTAGGTTGGCCATGGGTTATTCCAGCGTCGCGATAGAAGGGCGCTGTGTTTTCTTTTACTTAGGTTAGGAGCTGGGCTATCCCAGCACTATGATAAAGGGGAGCTAGCCTAGGGCCAACACCTAGATTGGCGCAGGATATACCAGCACCGTGATAGAGGTTTGGTGCTATCCCAACACTGTGCTAATGGGAGCTAGCTTAGTATGACCGGTCAGGCAAGTGGTGCACATTGATTGTGCGTTACAGTGTTGCAGGCCAAGTCAGTGTTCGACAATGATTGCGCGACACTGCATAGACTGTCAAGTGATAAGAATGGCATAACCCTTCAGGGCTAGTGAAGAGAAAAGGTAGCGCTACATTGTAAAAACATTTGGCTAAGTAATGAAGCTTATCGGCCGACACAATGAGGCTTCATTGACGGATTGGCAAGACATGGCCAAAGTTGCAGATGCAACATGCGATGTTGGCATTAAGACATATCCATGGAATTGAGTTGAGCCAAACTCAAGGATGATGAAAGAAGGTAGAATAGGCCAAGATTTGGTCTATGCATTAGTTGAAGGCAAGTATAAAGCTTGGAAAGTGCAAATAAGCTAGTAATGCAAGAGTGGCATTACTATTGTCAAGTGAATTGGCTAAGTGAAGCATATGGCGCCAGATAACCAGATTGAGCTAAGGAAGTAGCTGAGATGATTGTAGCGTAACAGTAGTGCAATATGAAAGTCTTAGTAAAGCGCGACAGTGGTGCAATACAGAGGCCAAGTCAGTAAAGCACAACAGTGGTGCAATACGGCTCAGGTGACGGTTATGAGTTGGTTACGAGCTTCACAAGCATGCCAATGACGCGAGAAGACGTATAACGGTTATAAAGGGAGTTTATAAGCGTGGGAGAAGGTTCCTAACTGCTAGAGAACATGTGTTGGGTGATGGCGTCATTTTAGAGAGAAACTGGCCAGTTAGCACAGTTGGTGGCGATTACAGAACTGCTTTAAGGGACAGATGGCTGTCCCATGCGTGTGCAACAGTTGTGCACGGTTTTGGCCAAGTAAAGGTGCTGTATAAATAGTCATAAGGCATCGGAAATTCGGCAGGCTTACATAGGAGAGTGTGAGACTCAAAATAGGAGAGTTTTTGTAAGGCTAAGGCTTGATTCAAGGTGAACAAGTCTGTGTAAGTACCTACGTGGGCAAGTTTTTTATTTCTTCCCTTTGATGCAAGAAAAGAGTTGATTGTGTCATGTTTTAAGTGTTATTGGTTGGATGATTGTTGTTGATAAAGTATGACAATGTTTGGATGCATTATGGGGTGCATTTGAGAAGTTTAGAGAAGTGAAAGAAGGCTAAAGACTTCCGCTGAAGAACTGTTGAGTTGGCTGTTTGCTTTGGTAAAACTTATAAGGCTGAAGTGCAGGTGGGTGAATCTTGATTCAAAGATGTGCTGTCGGATTACACTTTCGCAGAAATTTGTCTGGGGCATTTGAAGGTGTGACAGTACGGGTATCAGAGTTTTGTTTGGTACACAGTTCAAGTGTATTTGTTGGATAATATGCGGGTAATTATTTCTCTCTTAAGTTATTTTCCTATGAGTAAGTAATTGGTGCATTTTATTCAGAAAGTTTTCATTAGAAATGAGTTCTAATGGCACTATGATCGACGAAGAACTACCGGGTACGTTTGATCAATTAGAGGAGTACGATGATCTTGGCAATATGACCATTGACATTGGTTGTGATGGCATGTATATTCCTCTTAATTCTTAAGAAAATGGCAGGCTAGAATTACTTGAAGGAAGAACATCAGATTGGTTTAAAGATTTTGACAAAAGGGTAGGTGCATTCGAGGACAAGGTGTCTGATGCAACCTTGTTGAATTGCGAAACTAATGCTGAAGTGACTGAATTGAAGGGGAAATTCAGTGACATGAAGACCATACTAACAATCCATGCGAAGAAAATTTCAGATGAGATAACAATTCTTCGTAAATTAATCAGTGATGGCATGTTTGCAGGGGAAAACGTGAATGGATAAAGCTCTAATCGAGTCTCTGAGCCAAGAGTTTACGCTAGTTCCAAAAATTCTAGAGAAATTGAGAATTTCTTGTATGACGTTGAGACATACTTTGAGGCGAATGGAACTGGGGAAGGACAAAAGGTAACTCCTGCAGGCAATTACCTTGGTGGTGATGCAAAGGTTTGGTGGAGAACTATGCTGCAAGAAGATGAAGCTGCTGGTTATGCCAATCCTATATTATGGAATGACATGAAAGATGGACTGAGATTTCAGTTCTTTCCGAGCAATGGTGCTTGGTACGCAAGAAAGAGTTTGCATAGCTAAAAATGAAGGATACACCATAGGCCTATGCTGAAAACTTCCTCGGGTTGGTGCAAGAAGTGCGTGGCATAAGTGAAGAGGATCAGATGTTCCAATTTCTAAGTGGCACGAGTTCGTTGGTTGTTGTTGAAATCAAGTAGCGCAAAATTCAGATTGTCCAGATGGCTGTTCAGGCGGTAAGAGAGCTTACCAGTTGCACAACAACTGAAGATGTGCAAAGATGTGAAGGTAAGGCCAGAAGAAAAAAAAATATGTAGGAAGTAAGCGTAAGCATGATCCAAAGGAGGATGAATTATTCCCTTCATCCCGGAAGTATAGAGGACGATTCATTTGCAAGGGCTTACATTTCGCTAGAAGCTGTCCACTCAAGGCGCAACTCAATAGATCAGTTGGGGATGACTATGAGAGTCATTCTAGCAAGACTCGTGAAGGTCAAAGTAAAGGTTCAATGAAGAGACCACGCAGCGAAGTTGTTGCTCACTTCGACAAAGGTAGAAACTAAGCTAGGACAAGAAGGAGTGTTGTTGTCTCCATTGGCAACACTTAGTGCAGAAAATATGGTGTTTTCTGATTTTGTTCTTATGTAGATTTAGTTATTGGTTGTTGCAAACTCTGTGTGCTGAGTTTGGTTATACAGACTTTTATTTGAGTCTTCAAGTTTGTATGTACTTTGCTTTGGTGTAAGCAAGTTGCTTTGTTGATGAAGTTTTAGCTTTCCAAAATGATCGGTGGATCAATCATGTAATGGTACATGGTCTTGTTATGTAAGAGCAGTAACGAGTGAAGGTGTTTTCGTTTATAAAGTCTTGCCTCTTTATTTACGATGTAAAGCTAGTTCATGGGGAGATGTTGCGATAGCATACTTAGCCTAACGTAAGCAATGAAACAAGTTGAAAGCTAATAAGCAAAGCATATGGCAGAAGTCCTAGTTGATGCAAAAATGATATTGTTGTTTGGGGATTGCAATATGGCACGACGGCAGATGGGCAACGACTGATGCAAGCAATATATCAAATTAGAGATCATTCCATCAGCATTCGTGAGTTGTGTAGAAATCATGGCCAAGATAAAGACTTACACTTTCCAGGCAATGTAGAAATGCAGTTCAAAGGAATAGTTGAAGACATATTGGCTTTGAAGGTATGGCGTATGGACAGCTAAAGGGTTAGCTATGTTATGTCCAAAGGATAGTTAGTAACAGTTGCGGAGATGGGCTGTGCAACTCATTTTTTTACTTTAGAGAGTTAGGAAAAGAAAACCTGCAATTTCGGCTCGGGTATGCAAGATGGCCTAAGTATAGAGGGTCCGTACTTAGTGGCCACATCCATAGAAATGACTTCTTGGATGATTTTTGCATGAACAAAATTAGGAAAGGCGTAAAGTGTAGATTCAGGTGTCTTATGCAAAGAGAACCCCTATGCACTTTGTGAAATGCTTAACGGAGGGCATGAAAGACAACATTCCAAGGTAGGTGCCAGCAAAATTGATTGAAAATGAGGCCAAGTCGTTTATAAGTCCTTGTCATGTTGAGTTAGATGCAAAAGAAAAAGTCGGGAGGCAAAAGACTATGGCAATGATTCTAGTGATCAGGTTGAGAAGAATCATTTTGTGGGTACACTTAAGTGTAAATGATTCAAGGTGAAATTCAGGCCTAAAGAGAATTGGCTAAGAAGAATTTCAGGTTTGCATTTGAGTATTGATGGATGATTTGAGTAGCAGTTGAACCGTAGTGCACGACGCTGAGAAGTGGTTCAAGTAGATGAGATCAATGGAAAAGAAGTAAACCTAAGTGATGCTGATGCTATGGCATGAAAGTTGCTAGAATGCATATTGCGAAAGCCAGCAATGATTGCCGAATTTCAGAAAAGGTTCTGAAAATACATGTGGCGAGGTTAAGACAAGTATAATGTTTATACTGGGTCACGTTCAACGGGGGCGTTGAACGGATTAGGTGGGGGAGGTCTATGATAGGTAAAGAAAGTGGTGGACATGATTGTGCGTTACAGTGTTGTAGGCCAAGTCAATGTTTGACAATGATTGCACGACACTGCACAGACTGTCAAGTGCTAAAAATGGCATAACCCTTCAAGGCCAGTGTAGCGCTACCTAGTGAAGCGCAAAGGTAGCGCTACACTGTAAAGACATTTGGCTAAGTAATGAAGCTTATTGGCCGACACAATGAGGCTTCATTGAGGGATTGTCAAGACATGGCCAAAGTGGCAGATGCAACATGCGATGTTGGCATTAAGGCATATCCATGGAATTGAGTTGTCCCAAACTCAAGGATGATGAAAGAAGGTAGAATATGCCAAGAGTTGGTCTATGCATTAGTTCAAGGAAGGGCCAAATCTTGGACAGTGCAAATAAGATAGTAATGCAAGAATGGTATTACTATTGTCAAGTGAATTGGCTAAGTGAAGCATATGGCGCCAGATAACCAGATTGAGCTAAGGAAGTAGCTGATATGATTGTAGCGCAACAGTAGTGCAATATGAAAGTCTTAGTAAAGTGCAACAGTGGTGCAATACAGAGGTCAAGTCAGTAAAGCGCAACAGTGGTGCAATATAGCTCAAGTGGCGGTTATGAGTTAGTCACGAGCTTCACAAGCATGCCAATGACGCGAGACGAAGTAGAACGTTTATGAAGAGAGTTTATAAGCGTGGGAGAAGGTTCCTAACTACTAGAGAACATGTGTTGGGCGATGCGTCAGTTTAGAGAGAAACTGGCCAGTTAGCACAATTGGTGGCGGTTACAGAACTGCTTTAAGGGACAAATGGTTGTCCCATGCGTGTGCAACGGTTGTGCACGGTTTTGGCCAAGTAAAGGTGTTGTATAAATAGTCATAAGGCATGGGAAATTCGGCAGGCTTACATAGGAGAGTGTGAGACTCAAAATAGGAGAGTTTTTGTAAGGCTAAGGCTTGATTCAAGGTGAACAAGTCTGTGTAAGTCCCTAAGTGGGCAAGTTTCGTATTTCTTCCCTTTGATGCAATAAAAGAGTTGATTATGTCCTGTTCTAAGTGTTCTTGATTGGATGATTGTTGTTGATAAAGTATGGCAATGTTTCGATTCATTATCGGGTGCATTTGAGAAGTTTAGAGAAGTGAAAGAAGGCTAAAGACTTCCGCTAAAGAACTGTTGAGTTGGCTGTTTGCTTTGGTGCAAACTTATAAGGATGAAGTGCAGGTGGGTAAAGCTTGATTCACAGAACCACTGTGCTGTCGGGTTACACTTTCGTAGAAATTTATTTGGGGCATTTGAAGGTGTGACACCTAGCACCACGGTTTAGGTGGGCGCTAGACTAACCCAACACCGTGATATAAGGTTGACGCTAACGCCATGACAATGGTGGTCGTAAGGTTAGCGCTAGCCTCGGCTAGCGTCAACGTGTACTCCTCCTCCCCAACGCTGTGATAGAGGGTTGGCAACATGGCAAGGGGCGCCAACGTCTACCCCTCTTCCCCAACACCGTGATAGAGGGTTGGCAACATGGCAAGGGCGAGCGTGAGCAAGACTAATGCTAACCTTGGCTAGCACCAAGGAGTACTCCTCTTCCGCTATTCGTACTTGGTATTTTCATAGCACCTGCTCTAGTAGCATGCACACTCCTATTTGTTTTTGTTTTTTTAATAGGAAAGGATACGTTAAGAACTTAAACTCTAAATTAGATTCTACATAACATGAGTATTTCATGAGATATCCAAACTCTTGAACGGAAACTCGTTTCCCTGACCTTCTACTTGAGAGTCAGGCTCCTGACCAACCGGGCTAACCCCTGATGATTGGGCACTCCTATTTGCGCAAGCATCTAATTTGGCATTTTCATAGTCATGATAGTGAAGCCGTTATTGTACCGGATGCCAAGGAATTAAGCCGAGAAATTACCGTTGGGATAAGTTCAATCGGCTCTCTATACCTGTAGACATCCCATTTAGGAGCTAGATGTTTCTTCGAGAACAAGGCCACGGGATAGAGTATAAGAGCTTATTCTAAATATATGGATTATGTATAATCAGATAATGTATGGGAGGCACGACAAGCACCAGTAGCATTCCAGAATCTAGCTTGCGGACTTAGCAGGTACCGAATCTATACAATCCAGATTCTTTGCAAAATCATACGTACTATATATTTTCGATACGGGGACTGAAAATTTTGCGATGTTCTCCCATGGCAAAAAACCCACCATCAACACCAACCAATTGCGAACGCAAGGATGACAAAACGACTCCCTTTTCCAAAAATAGCTCCTCGAATAGTGATGCTCATCAACACCAACCAATTGCGAACGCAAGGATGACAAAACGACTCCCTTTTCCAGAAATAGTTCCTCGAATAGTGATGCTACCCCTCCCGCAACGGACAAGTTTTTCTAGGGAGAAAAAAAGAAGCCATCAATGCCCCAAGGAATTGTACCTGAGATAGTTGTACAACTGGGCTTGATTAACATCATTTGACCTCCAAAAGTCTTCGCATGAGAAAGAACACAATAGAGGGGTTGGTTCGTGTATCAAACATATGATGGCTACATAAGATGCGAAAAGACAAATTGAAACCGCAAGTTTGAACAACAGTTTGCAAAATGGACAGATAAAACTATTGATATTGACGGCTGATTTAATATGTACCCAATTCAATAGAGCACGGGAAATCAAGTAAAGTTTTCTAGTGTTGGTGCAAATCTCTATTTAAGTAGAATTGACAATAAAAAGGTATTCTAATGACAGGCTCGGATCTTATTAGTTACAATACAATCCAGTATGAGGCTAGTACTGGACCATACAAAGTTTACACCCAATCTTGAAGTCCTGTTACCAATCTCCTTCATACCTGCACATGATGAAAACTTAATTGATGCAACTACATGTTCTTTACATGCCTATCTATGCAAGAAACTTACCTTCAGTTTATTCTTCTTTTTTGGTCTCCGTTTCCTTCGTGGCATGTGAGCATCTGAATTCGAACTCAAATTACTACTCTGACTTGTTTGCCCATTTGAGGATCCTCCCCCATTTCTGGAGGAAGAGCCTTCCCAGCTACGTGACATGTTGCCAGATATAGATAATTCAACCTCTTCTATGGAAGGCACCATACTTGATGAGGCACCTCCTCCTCCAAACCTTGTTCTAGAATTGCATGCATTTCTGAATGACTTTATTGATGGCCGAGGAGGAGGCATTAGGACTCGAGCACAGATCAGCCTCTGCATCATGGGAGACAACGTAGAAAACAAATTTCATAACTTGATCTACTATCATGCATATCTGCCAGGCAACTAAATTAGACACACTACCTGATTCTTTTCATCACTAGACATTCCAGATGCTGCTTTTCCAGAAGCACTTGATGCTTGTTCTCTGATAAAATATACACCAAGTCGAGAAGTTCATTAACTGAATTTGTTTGATCAATATAGAAAGGGTATTTTTCCACTAATTGGGCACGAGAGGCTTAACTCTGTAGTAGGGTATATGAAAAAAGCATCCACTTAGCAGTTACCTATACTGGGCATATCTATTAAATTAAAATCCCAAGGGAAAGGGGAATAGGTGGGTACCATTCCATGGAGATTTTAAATGGTTAGTCAGGTAGACCTCTAAGTATAACGGAATCTCCAAAATCATATTAAGCCAAAAAATTATTTTTTAGTTTATCCTTTTACTAAAAACGACCAGTCTTTCACTCAGTTACCTCCTTTCAGACGAAGCTTCCAGCCAGCAGAGTTTCCTTCAGCTGGAATTTTTCACCACCATCTCCACCAAAATTCTGAAGAGGTTCTAGATTGGTGGAGTCAGGGATACCCATAATAGGTGTTTTCATCCACCGCTCCATGGATCTGTGGAGTGGTGGATACCCGTAATCCTTGCCCTTACTCTCTAAGAAGAGACACATGTTTCTTATTCTTAGAAGAAGAATAATACAATCCTAGACTCCTAACTCTCTCACGTTATCAGCTCATGTTTCTGATTAAGTAGGTGGGGACTAGCATTATCTATGGGAGGGACCAGATGGAGAGATATAAATGTTTCTTGTTAATTCTTAAAAGAAGCATAATACAATCCTAGACTCCTTAATCTCTCACATTATCAGCTCATGTTTCTGATTAAGTAGGCGGGACTAGCGTTATCAATGGAAGAGCCCAAATGCAGTTCTAGAAATACATACAAGGTGACTTGCACTCTATATTGTAGTTATAAGAAAAAAGGTTTAGTGTCCAAATAAAGAAAAACAAAATCACCCTTGATTGCGGAGTAGGACAAATAAGAATCTCGTATAAGAACTAAATTAAATGTCATACCTAGCACTTTTATCTGTCCATTCATCATCAGCATCCGCTTCATCGCTTGAGCTTCCAGTTAAGAAAAAGTCATCGTCACTCATATCCAAAAGACCATCATCCTCACTACCCGTCTCTGTTAAAGAACGTCGTTGAATACATCAAGACCTCAAAACAAGGCAAATAATAGCTGGATATGCGGGAAAAATGAGAAGTTAAAGCCTAAACAAAAGAAAGATCGTCCTTTGATGTTAATACTGGCTCACTTAGTGCTTATATCTTATAGCCTAACAGTTGTAAATAAGTTGTAACACATGAATGACGAGTGACTCTAGAACTTATTTCAAGAAGAAAGTAAGGTATGGGAGACGTATTTAAAGCAGAAATAGAAAAAGTACCTTCAACATCCTTCCCACTAGCTGCGGCAGCAATTAAGTTAACTTTAATTTGCTCGCGCAACCTGTTCCTCCTATCAACCATATCTGCTTCATCGCCTCCAATAAATAACGATACATATTTCTCAGTCTTTGGGAAGAACTACAGTGCAAAGCAAACATGCATTAACCTAATCTGCATATAGTATTAACGCTAGTCTTAAAATTGGCAAATGAGTACCGCAGAATAACCTAAGCAACTGTTTAAACATTGCATAGAAAACAACCTTTTAAGAAAATGAAGTTTACCCTAACATATTCAAGATCTTCCTTCAATTTGGAAAGCTGCGAAGCAATTTCTGCTTCTCGTGTATTATTACTAGATAATGTACGGTGATATTGTCTCTCCAACCGCCGTATTCTCCTCTCTATCATTCTTCTCTCTACATCACACCACCTTAGTAATTAGTAACAACACAAATATACCCCCATATAGCTCAACAAACAAACACCCATTGACGTTACCGAATAAGTCAATGAAAAAAATGAAATTTATTTTACCCAAAAATTTGATCTTTCTATCACGCAAAAACATTCTGCGCTCTACCGCCAAACGTGTTTGAATCTCCTGTTGTCTCTTAAGCTCTTCCAATTTCTTTTCTTGTACTTCTCTCACTTCAGGTGAAATGCTCTTTAATAAATCAAAATTTAAGTTATGATAAAATTCCAATTAAGAATTCCAAATTGAGTGAAAGTGAATTACGTACCTTACGAAGAATTCGTTCAATTGATCGAATTTGATTCTTCAGGGAAATTGATTTAGGTTTCTTCTCAATTCCAAATCCCTTCGATCGACGACTAACGGGTCTTCGTGTTGAAACCCTACGTTTTCCATATCCACCGTGAGCCATTGTTGGTGTATTGTTGGTGTTGAAATCAGAAACTGAGAATTTTTGGATTTCTAGGGTTTTACCATGTTTTCAATGGTGTATTGTTGGTGTTGAAATCAGAAACTGAGAATTTATGGATTTCTAGGGTTTTACCATGTTTTCCGAATAGAAACAAAAGAATCCTTGGGAGTTGAGATTCTCACCTCTCTGGTTCTAACTCGGAACTGTTATTGTGTCGGACTATTTCTTCCCTCCTCCCCTCATAACTTCCAAGATTGCTAATAGTGGTACCAAATTGTTTGGAAGTGTACCATATTATATATAGGACACAACAATTATTTGCCTTTGGGTTGGTACATCCCAACCAAATTGACACCCCATTAGCAGTCTTGATAATTTCGACCCGACTTTTATGCTGCCACGTCACTGATTGATATATCCAAACTCCCTCAACCTGGTAACTTGGTATTGACAATTACGGAGTTGGAACCCAAACTCAGCGGTAGAAAGGGGAATATATTTATATTAGATTAGTGCTGCAGCAATGGATGGACCGCAGTTCCGAAATAATTTTATTCCAAATCAATTTTAATATATTTCCGAAATAATTTTATTCCAAATCAATTTTAACTAATATATTTTATTTTATCGGAAATGAAATCTAGAATTTTATGTATAATTATTAGGGGTGTCAACGGGTCCGGGTCCTCCCGGGTATCACTAGACCCGGACCCGGATCCTACTTATAAAGGTCGGATCCGGGTCCTAACGGTTCCGGGTCCGGTTCCTACATTTGTGGACCCAGAATCGGACCCGTTTAAATACCCGGGTACCCGCCGGTCCCGGGTACCTATTGGGTCTTAAGAAAACTTTTAAAAAAATCTCAAAAACTTAATATTTGTCTCTTTTTGGCTTGGATTTAAATACATTTTATAAATTTTATTATTATTTCTTATTAATGTACTAAATAAAGATTAAATGTAAGAGAAAATTTTAAAACGAGTAAAATATCAAAGCTAAAACTAGCAAAAACATGAATAAACGGGTACTCGATACCCGCGGATACCCAACGGGTATTACTCGTTTGGATCCGTTTAGATTCGGATCCAATCAAGTAATTACCCGTCGGGTTCTAAGTTGCTAATGGGTCCAACTTTAGGACCCGAAACCGGATCCAAATCTACCGGATCCGGTTCCGGGTAATGGGTACCCATTGATAGCCCTAATAATTATCCGTAGATAGTGAAGATCACACTTATAGCTCGACAAAAAAGGTTAGAGCACTTCCTATGACAATGTACAATATGAGAATTTTGATCATCCAGGTGGATGGTCAAACACAGTTTTCCACTATGGAAAATGCCCTCAAAATGAATAAATTTGAGTTTAGTGGTCCCGCAACTGAATTCGTCCCCACCACTATCAATCTGCCCACTGAATTCGTCCCCGCCATCACTGAATTCGTCCCCACATATAATAATAATAGAATATGTTTATTTATAGGATATAAAAATATTTTCAATTGCTTAAAGTGGAAAAGTAGTACCTGATTAGCAGTGAGCGTTTGTTGAAAGAACGTCATCGTCTGATTGTTCAACGCGCGTTTCTGGCTCAAACGTGGGCGATTATGCCACGATCGTCCGTCTTTACCATAGATGTGTGCCGGATGTTACGATTCGATGTGAAATCAACGGTTCTTGATTTGAACATCCATTTTTTATGTTTGATCATTTCATAATAGGAGCAAAAAAAACAAACTCTGAGGTTGTCCATTCCATAGAAATTGCCCTAAACTGTTTAGCAATGACCAAGCTTTCACCATATAATAACGCTTATATGTGTTGCAAACAGATCAGTGTATTGCTTATTGATAAATGACTAACACTTTTAGCCTGACAAAACGGTTCCTAAAGTATTTTGCAACACTCTGCACTATCACGTAGCAACACTTATATATGTTGCAACATATCCATGGACTCTTTCTTCTACGCCCGCGTTTAACCCGATTGTGACCCGTTTTTCTGGGTAAAATTTCAGACTCTAAAATATTTTATTATTGGTCGAAATTTTCAAAATATCTTTCAACCCAAATATAATTTATTAATCATTTGATGGAAGAAACAACCAACAATTGATCAAAATCGAAAAATTTAACAAATTCAGAAAACTCTTTTATGATTGAAATTTCAATCTGGGAATTCTCTAATTATCGATGATATTTTACGAAATTTCTTTCAATTTATGACAAATATAATAATTAAGATCTCTCTGCTGAAAAAAATCCGTAGGAAATGTTAGAGAATCGGTTAATTTTGATTTTTTTTCTTCTTTTTTTAGATCCAATTCTGAGGACCATGAAAGTGTGACTGACAAAATCCAATAGATTCACCCTATAGAAGACCTCATAAAGTCGGCCAACTACTCTCCGTTTCAAAAATATAGTTGGTTTCATGTATAATTTGTGCATAAAATCAGTCTATCTTTTCGAAATAGGGAGTACATTACTGCTGCGACAATGGGGATCGACCTAGAAGGTTAAACAATTTTGCAACAGATATTTCATTTTATAATATTCGATCCCCTATTTTCGCAGTAAGAGGGAGCACATATTTATACTAGATTACCGCAGCAACAGTGGGGGTCGACCTAGAAGGCTAAACAATTTTGTAACAGATATTTCGTTCAAAAATATTTGATGACGTTTTGGAAAGTAACATATCCGCAACAGTTAAACTAATTTATAATTTTTGATAATTAGCAACAGTCCATTTTCACCTTATTTGCAACTTTTTATATATGTTGCAAAATGACTCATGAAGTGTTTCTGCTTCGCCCGATTCTACCCGTGCGTGACCCGTTATTTTTTGGGTAATATTGAAACTTAAATTTCTTCAATTTGGATCAAACTTATTTAAATTCCTCCTACCCTTATAAAATATAAAATACAATGATTATTAACTATCACACGTAGGAATTTCAAAACAAAACGACGTAAAATTGAAGAAAATCGAAAAATTAAAATTTCAATCGAACTTATTTTATTATTGAAATTTCAACCTAAAAATTGTCTAATCATGGATGATGTTTATCGGAAAAAAAATGATTTATGAGAGATATTATGATTAAGAGCTCTCTTATGCAAATTTTTTTTTGAAGGAAAACGATTTAGAATCAATCAATTTTGGATCTTTTTTTTTTTTTGAAACTCAATTTTAGGGACCATAAAAGTGTGAGGACAAACTACAAGGGAGTGACCATATAGAAGGTATCCCTTTGGTCGACCAAATATAATTTTTTGTTATAAACGTGTATTGTACGAGTAATATCTATGGTTAAACGTTTATTTACTAAGATGCCCACATGTCTAGCCATATACAAGTAGAGGCTTTATTCTTCTGTTTCTACACATATTTTAATACAATTCTTTTTTTTTTGATGGAAACAGGGGCTTCAAGAAACCCATAAATTTTATTTATTAGAATACCTCCTTCAAATTGAGGTTTGAAGGATTACATTGATCAATTACATCAATAAACATGACAATACAGATGGTACAAGATTTACAATCGAAACGAGATATGAAAATCCTATTAAACTTCTGCAGCTCTTTGAAGGATTGAAAATCCTTATAATGGTTTTAAACCATTTTTTTTTGATCATCAAAGATATCAGATGCTTCCATAAAAGGGAAGTAATATGCCCAAATTAATTTTTTAGAAACGATCTCCATATTTGACGAAGTAGATCGTTTTCTTCCAGAGCAATGCAAATCCAAATCCACCAAAAAAACTAATTAGAAAATATGAAAACAGGTCTTGATAATTTTGTGAAACCATCAGACCGATCAGAAAACCATAAAAATTGTTTAGAAACAATTTTTTTTTATTGGAAATTAAATATATACAAAGAAAAAACTCAATCCGTTCGGTAGATCTGAAAAATCAAACCAAAACCGGACGGATCAAGAATTTAAGTTTTAAAAGAAACTAGTTTCTTTTTTCTTCTTTGGTTCAGAGAGAAAAGGGGAGAGGACAATTCTTCTTCTCTGTGTCTTCTTTAAATTCACAAGACGTTATCACACACGTAATTCTAATCCCTGAGCAGTGAATAATTGTGTTTTTTTTCTAAATAAAAACCTAATTTATTTTCTAAAAAAAACAACATTCATTTCTTCTGTTTATCTTGATCAACTATGGTTGATTCATGATGGTAAAAACAATTTATTTTGATCCTAGTGGAATTCATAATGGTTCACTTTCTTTTGCCGATCTGGTAAAAGGAAAAAAGCTCTTGAATCAAGGTAGTTAATTTCGGATTCCGGTTTATCTCGGTCCCGACCGAGACACTGGTACAACGTTGTCTCGGGGAGATTCTGTTTTCAAATTTCGGTGTAATTTCGGTTCCAACTTTTATAATAAGAAGTGTTTGTTGCCAGGTTCAATTAATTCCAATCCTAATTTGAGTCAGACTAGAAGATTGAGGGAGTATTGACCCACTTAAAAGAAACATAGTATTAGTAAATCTGGTTGTTCACCTTCCTCATCATCAACACCAAATGATAATTTTAGGTCAAGAAATTCAAACACAACAACAAGCAATAATACTAGTGAGTGAATTAATCTGTTTAATTTTTGTACTTGAGATTAATCCACTCAATTTTAAAAAAAATTATATATATATATATTCCGGCCGAAATTCCGACCGAAAAACGCGTTTCCGGCCGAAATTTTCGCAAAGATTTCGTCCGGCCGAAATTAACAAAATCTAGTCTTCTTGGACCGAAATCCGAAATTTCGGCCGAGATGGCCGAAATCGACTACATAGCTCTTGATACATTATCTATTGATATTAACACACTTCCAAACCCTAGTTTTATCGATGGTAAATCATCTTTGGAGGTTCCAACATATTTCTTTCAAGAAGGATGTGATGTCTGGGATCATAGCCTTATAGGTAGATTAGATTTTAAAAATTCGAAGTTTACTGAAGTTAATAAATCTCTTGAAGATCAATGGAATTTCGGTCCTAATAAGGTCAAATATACGCCTTTACACAAGGGTTTTTCCATTATTAAATGCACTAATGCAAAAGACAAGATCAAGGTTAGGGATGGTGCGTCATGGATTATTGAGAAACAAGAATTAAGGTTACAAGATTGCTATCATTGGTTCGATCCTTATAAACATCGAACTTCTCATGCAACTGTATGGGTTAACTTCCCATATTTGCATGTAGAGTTGTCTACATAGATGATTTTATTATCTACGAATTGTGGTTGACGAACGAACATTAAGACATGAATTTGGGTTTTTTGTAGTTCTTCTAAGGGGTAATTTGTGTTACCTCTCCTGTTCTCCTGTAAATATTGATAAATTACATTACCTCCCCTACAAAAATAAAATTAGCAAAACCTCCTCACCTCAATAATTCCGTCTATTCCAAGATAGTTGACTCAGCACAAACTTACACGTGGTTTTTTGTAGGGGAGGTAATGCAAATTTCTATTTTTTACAGGGAAGGTAATGCAAATTACCAATCTTTATAGGGAGGTAACGCAAATTACTCCAGAAAAATAAAAACCACGTATAAGTTAGTGCTGAGTCACCTGACTTGGAATAAACGAAATTACTGACGAGAGGAGGTTTTGCTAATTTAAATTTTGTAGGGGAGGTAATGCAAATTACCAATCTTTACAGTGGAGGTAACGCAAATTACCCCTTTTTCCAATTGATATTCATTTTGCGGAAAAAGTACCAGGTTTCATTAAGGTAACTGCTGGAGGTAGAAGTTTTAGTTAATATGTGGAAACACCAAAGCGTCCAAAGTTTTGTAACCACTGTAATATTATCTGCCATCTGTTTACTGATTGCAAGGCAGTGCAAAAGTTATTTAAAGCCACTGATAATAAGGAATGAACAAGAATTCTAGTGAACTGAATAAACATGAGGAAGGTGATCTGAATACACGGAACGTTTAGAAGGAAGTGAGTGGTAGAGAAAACAATAAGAATAACAATGATAAACGGTATGGTACTCTCAATATTGGCAGTAAAGATAGTGATAAAGATGCTTCTCATTATACCCTTAATGTCACTGAATTATTAGAAGGGAAGCATGTTCATACAAGGAACAAGTTTGCTACTCCCTCCGTCCCATCATTAAGTGACCTATTTGGTTTTTAATTTTGTCACATCATTAAGTGACCTATATCACTAAACAAGGAGATATTTCTAAAATTACCCTTTTACTTGATTATAAGATATATAAGAAATATGCATAATTTGATAGGCATGTTTATATTCGTTACGTATGTGTTTTAAAATGCTTTTCAATGGTATAAAGTTTGCGAACATCCGTGGTGTAGTTTGAGAGATAAATCATTTCAAAATTTCATTAATTATTATCCATAAGGATATAATTGTAAAAAATGATTAAAAATTTCTTTTTCCTTGCTTGCCTTAAAATTTGTGCAAATTTCAAATAGGTCACTTAATAATGGGACGGAGGGAGTATTTTGGAAACTGAGTTGGTTTTTAGGAATGATGAGGATCAAGTGGAAGTTAAGATGAAGACAGTGAACAATTAGAGGAGGAGTCGGAACAATATATTTTTGCCCAAGCTAATGAGGTTAAAAGTTTTAAAGATTAGGGTACATGTGACGTTGTTGATAAGTGACTAAGGATGCTAAGAAGAGGCAAAGGTTAGCTGCGAAATCAAGAACTGGCCGTGAAGGAGATTTGGAGTTTGGTCTGAATAAGGATTTTGTGGTACTCATGGAATCCAGTTTAGGTAGTGGCGCTGTTTTGGAAAGTGTAACATACATTGCTAATAAGGAAACCACTAGTTCTAGAGATAAACAAGTTGATTTGGCTGAAGCAAATAAACTGAAAGATATTGTGGGAGTAATGGGAAGACTAGAAGATAAGGATTTGGAAGGTACTGGTGAGGGAAAGAATAACTCTAGTAGGCTTGGCAGTAAGGTCCGTGGGGGCGTTTTCCCTATACCTATGAAGAAACAACGTGATGGTTTTGGTATAGGCAGTACTATTGATTATACCTCATTGTTAAATAACTAGGAGCTTGAAGTTCTTAAAAAAAATCCACAATGCAAAGGTTCATGTTAATTTCATTAGGGACCCTGCTTTTAGAAAGGAGTACTTTAAAGAACAACATGCACAAATGGATAGATTTATATCTACCAAGAAGCAAGTGCAATCACCAATTAAACTTGTTCATGGTAACTACGCCTCTGAATTATGATGATATGTATGAGGTAAAAACGCAGGGGATACCAAATACACCCAACTTTTTCGTTCGGCAACTTGTATAGACAAAACTTAATACAATAGCAAGTAGACTGATTGAATGATTCTTGACAATATATAGAGTTTATACCTCAACTTATACTCAATCAGTATGTGTATAGATACGGGATCCGTGAACCTGATTGTTAAGCAGAGTACTTGACGATCTCAAAAATCAATATCCAAGATCAATCTAGTCGTATCCAAATAATCTAATCGAAATTCTTCCAAATGATTAAACTTGTTATCTATCTTTCAAGATACAAATTCTACAAGAAACAAGTCTCGTAATCGATTACAATTAAGTGGACATATATGTTTAGATTGAATACGTAAAAACCTGTGTAAATCAAATTATAAAGATAAACAATATAATGAGGAATTTAAAAAACACACGATACCAGAAATTTTGTTAACAAGGAAACCACAATAGCATAAAAATCCCCGAAACCTTATCCAAATTTGAACACCATACTATATTAAGCCGCTACAGACACTAGCCTACTATCAGACTTCGGACTGGAATGTAGTTGAGACCGAACCCACCCTCTAAGCGATTTAGTTACAGTCACGCTCCTTACGTCTTTTGAACCTCGCAAGGCTATACACACTTGATTCCCTTAGCTGACGTCTTTTACAGCCTAAGAGTTGCTTCAGCCGAAGTGAAGACTTTTGATACCAATCTGCTTCTAACAGGTAAGCCTATTTGATTTCTGTTTAGATCAAAGATCAAGGTGAGGAAATATGTTCGCAATACACAAAGATAGCAAACCTCACAAATCCGGAACTTATGACTCCCTAAGAGCAACCTAGATTCTTAATCACCTCTCAAGAACAATCCTCAAAAGATCAATTAAGATCAGTTTTCAGATATCCATCTTGAGGAATCACAAAGTCTGATGAAGAGAACTTTGCGATTACTATCTATATTTCCTGAAAGAGATTACAAGAACCTCGATAACAGAAAATCAAGATCAAGATTCACGAATTATCAAGGTAAAGATAGTCGAACTTGGCTTCACAAATCCCCAAAACAAAGTCTTTTAGTCGTAGACATAATTATGTTTCTCAGAAGAAACCTAGGTCAATAGAGGACGACTCTAGAATCAACTAGGACATAAAGTGTGAGGGATCGATTTTCTTAGTTGAAAGAGCATCTCTATTTATACTTTTTCCAAGACCATGGGTTTTTTAGAATTCAAGCTAAGATAACTTGAGAATCAAGCAAACTCTATTTTTGAAAAATACAATCATATTGGTCCGGTTACGGAACCGTGTATAATGACTGTTCGGTTTGGCAACTTAGCCAAAGAACTAAAAACAATTTGATGTTCATTTAAACACCTAAGATTTTAATCATAATGCACACACATAAGTGTTTAAGTGATCAATGGAGTCTTAGAAAGTATTTAAGAGAATTCTAGCAATGCTAACCATATTAAATTAAGTCTTTAAGCATTTGCTAAAATATAAACTGGGAAAATTGGTAGAACGGTTCGTGAACCGCATGGCTTGTTCCGAGACAGGGTGCAACGATTCACGTGGGTTCGCCAACCCTACTAGACTAGCGAACTCAGTTGACAATGGTTCGTGAACTAGGTTCGCCAACTGCTATCCTGTTACACCAACTTTGAATTCAGTTCACCACGGTTCGTGAATGTTAAACATCTTTGCTAAACCAAATTTCGAGATTTTTCACAAGACAAGCTTGGCTCGAAACTTCTTCTTTATAAATCTACTAGAAGTCATGTGACATAGTCTCAATAGATAAAATGGTGAGTTAGTGAATAAAATAGAATGGTTTAGTCTTCACACACCTAATATAAAAGTTCTCCAGAAGTCTTCCTCGACCTTCAGTCTTCAAGGGAAGTCTGATACTCAACTACCAAATTCTAACCTAGTCTGAGACTTGAATTAGTATACTAGAAATCAAGATATAGTTTTGATCATCTAACATTGACAACAAGCTTGAGATAACTAAACTTGTGGGCTGAACCGAGCATTACCCTTAACAAATATATTTGTTTTCTATTTGACTACAACAACCTTTTGATTAATGTACATTGTAAGAAGAGTCCATAGACAAATTAGTTTTGACGTGTGGTATCTCATAGCATTGTTGGGTTGTAGATGGCTGGTCAATATATGATCATGGAGAATTAACAAGTTACATTAATTCGCTTCTCTCTGTCTCTCTATCTTTATTTTGTACTCGCTTCATTACCAATGATGATAAATAACATTTTAATTGTCACCAAAATGCAAAGAATAAATTGGATTCTTATTATCTTCACAATTAACAAGACAACCTTGTCCTTATTCCTTCTTTTTCCTTTCTTGTCAAACAAAACTCAAAACTTCTTCATCCCGCTTGATATTTTGAAAACTATTACTCCCTCCGTTCCATTTTAGATGATTTAGGATTATTTTTTTGTTCCACATTACTTGATAGTTTTCATATTTTTCCCACAAAACTACCATCAATACCCTCACATTTTGTCTTGGAACTATAAGTTTATTTTTAAACGCACTAATAACAATTAATGTTTGAAGAATTTTCTCAAGGTCATAAATTGAAAATTTTAATATCTCTTTATTTCTTAATCTGCGTGAAAACTCCAAAAAATCATCTAAAATGGAACGGAGGGAGTATAAATTCTCATTTTATAACTCCTCTCCCAACGTGCATACCAAATAATAAGTCTAAGTATGTAGGTTATCTAGGGTACGTGCATGCAATAAACTCACTACCATGTAAGAATAATACAGAATTACTAGGTGGAAGTTGGTACTATAATATTTGCGTATCACCGGATCGTGAAAGATTTGTCTTCATAATCCGTAGCCCCCAAGCTAAGAGTTTCACTATAATAAAAGAAACTCTTCTACTCTCTGTTATTGTCTAATGCTCAATTTAGAACTAGCTACCATCATGTGTGTTTCATAGATTATGACAACTGAAAAAGAGGGGTCTAACAACCACACCCAATATTTCGTTCGGCAATAAGTATGGATTAACTCCAATATAATTCCAAGAGAATCAACTAGACAGTCAGACTCAATCAAGGAAAGATATCCAAGAGTTATATCTCTTTCTCAAATCAATCAGAAAATCAACAGGATGGAATCCGTGAACTGATTGGTATGAGAATAACTTGAACGGTATCAAAAATCAATGTCCAAGTGTCAATCAATTTCTATCCAACAAACAAGGTCGGATTTACCAATTGATTGAACTACGCACAACCTATGATATTTCAATTATATAAAATATCATGCAGAAAAGAAATAACACAGACACCAGAAGTTTTGTTAACGAGGAAACAACAAATGCAGAAAACCCCCGGGACCTAGTACAGTTTTGAACACCACACTATATTAAGCCGCTACTGACATTATCCTACTACAAGTTAACTTCGGACTGGAATGTAGTTGAGCCATAACCAAGTCTCACACCGATTAAGGTACAGTCGTGTTCCTTACGCCCCTGAATCCCAGCAGGACTCTACGCACTTGATTCCCTTAGATGATCTCACCCACAACTAAGAGTTGCTACGACCCAAAGTCGAAGACTTATAAAAAATCTGTCTCCCACAATAACTTATATTCCCGAAGACAGATTATCAATTGGTTCATGTTCACCTTAATTTATCAATAAGGTGAACATGAACCAATTGATAATCTGGTCTTATATTCCCGAAGAACATCCTAGAAATATCAATCACCTCACAATAACTTAACTATTTGGTAGTAGAAGAAGTTATTATGGAATCACAAAGAATGAGACGAAGAGATTTGTGATTAGTTTTTATATCTTACCTATCAGAGATAAATCTCGAGCAAATCTTGGAAACATAATACTCAATACGATAGAACAAGTAAGACCAGAACACGCAACTACAGAGAAAATAGTTGGGCCTGGATTCACGAATCCCAAATGAAGTCTTCAAGACATTAACCTATAATGGTTTTGAAAAACCTAGGTCAAAGGAGAATCGACTCTAGTCGAAACTAGGACACAAGAAAGTGCCAGGATTAGGTTTTCCAGTTGCTAGAGTTCTCCCTTATATAGTCTTCAAATCAAGGTTTGCTTAGAATCAAATCTAAGATAGCTTAATAAAAAAGCATTCAATATTCGCCATTAGATGAAATCCCGATTTAAGATTCAAGTTAAGTGTGCTTAGAACCAAAGAAATATCTCTCAACTGTTAGACGGTCTTAGCTTGTTACACACAAATGAAATATACCTTCATTTAGATATAGGTAACCGTACCTAAGCATGTATATTGAGTTGGCTCAATAATAGTTAACCGAAGTTAGCCACATGAACATTTTTGTCTTAACCACATTCATCTAACTCTTCTAGATCGAATATGATGATCAATCGATCAAGAAAGATAATCAAATGAATCTAATTGTGTTACTAATAGAGTTGTTCAATTGTTCACTATCTCATAGAAATATATATGAACCAATTGAAACAAAATCGGATTGATTCATAAGAATCAATTCATGAACATTAAACCACGGTTTGCAAAGATTGCATTCCTTAATTTATTAATGTGTTTGTTCATGAGTATGGAAACATACTTAACCAACCAAGTTTGCAAACTGGTACACAATCTATAATATCCGGACTTTGGTCTTGTCCAGCCGTTTGCAAACGGGTATGCAAACAGCAGTCCCAGACCTAAATCAGGTATAACCTTCGCATACTAGCATGCAAACAAGGTTCCCGGAATCTAACAGTTAAAACCATTCGCATACTGCTATGCAAACAAGATTTCCAGACCTGAATCATACCAAAACAGTTTGCATACGAGTATGCATGCTGTGTTGTATCCAGACAAAGGTTAATTATTCTAAATTCCCATCTCAAACATTGAAACATCCTTAGAAGTCGACAATGGCTTTCTCACACATACCATTAGCTTATAAGTAATTTTCAAGTGATCTAATGATCGATAAGAAACTTTCCATGTCGACGTCAAATGATTGTCTCACACAAATCATGTAAGATGTTTCAAGGAAATTTTCATATGATCATCTTTTGATTTATTATTTAGTTTCCAGCAAATAAATTTTTTCCAACTAAAATCGTCAAGAATAATGATGAACTTAGCTAAAGTAAAGGGCTTTCAACTTCTATTTCGAGAAATAGATAAGCGATATAAACTCGGCTCGAAATATCAAAAGTGTATAATATTAAAGTCTATATAGCTATACGACTTTGTATCAATAGGAGATAGAATTAAATAGACTTTTGAGTGATAGACGAGTTCAAGTATCCACATACCTTTTGTTGATGAAGTTCCACAAGCTCCCCTTAGTAGTTCTTCGTCTTCAATCGATGAACGCCGTGAAATCTAAAACTCAACTACATATTTTATCCTAATCCGAGACATAGCTATAAGTAGACTAGAAATCAAGAGTTATAGTTTTGACATCTAAACTTATCAAACAAGCTTGAGATAGCAACAATTGCGAGTTCGACCGAGCAATGCTCTAACAATCTCCTCCTTTGTCAATTTTAGTGACAAAACTATCAATACATGTGGATTTACAAAATAATAAACTTTGTATCTTCTCATCCAAATGCTTGATTTCCTTGGTTCTTCAACATTCCTTGAATTCTTCGTCACTCCAAGTACTTAGTGATTCTGAACGTGTTTAACTCAGCATCATTTTTGTTGAAGATCCGTAGCCATAACAATAACCAACAAGATTGTTTTCATATTTTTATACAGTGTCATAATATTATTACACAGTATAAAAGTTCAATTGTATCACAACTTTGAAAATAATACTACGGTGATATGTATCATTCCCCCTTAGTCAATAACTTCATCTCACAATGAAAACCACTCCCTCTTACATAATGATCCGTAAACCATATGTATATGTAATGTGAACTACAAAATAATTCTCCCCCTTTTTGTCAATATAAATTGACAAAGGTACGAAAACTAGCGGGATCACAATGAAATTCTCAAAGAGATACTTCATGACTAAAATAGAACATGTCAAATTTGTTTCGATGATTTCACATAGTCGAAACTTAGTGTATTCATCAAGGAGTTTGTTAGAGCATTGCTCGGTCGAAGCATGTTTGTCAATGTTAGTGATCAAAACTATAAGTCTTGGTTTCTAGTCTATTATAGCTAAGTCTCGGACTAGGATAGAAAGTGTAGTTGAGCTCAAGGACTTCATGGCGATTCATTATACAAGTACAAGAACTACTCAAGGAACCGGTGAAACTTCTCGAAAAAAAGGTATATGAAGACTTGAACTTATCTATCACTCAAAAGTCTATCTACTCCATCTCCTACTCTTTGAGACAAGAATTTGTATGCTATATATATAGACTATGATTATACACATTTGGTGTTTCTAGCCGAGTGTACCTCTCCTATCTATATCTCGAAATATGGGTTGGTAAGCTTTTTTCTTTAACCAAGTTTATCTTTACCATGTGACGAAAGTCATGATATGTTTCAATCATCTTGAAAATTACTTTGACGAGAAATGGTGTAATAACTGTATAACGTCCTCTATGAATGTTTGAATGATTTAAATGAGAGTTTAGATTACATAACCAATGGTGGACATAAGCATTGTTGTGTAAACACATTTATGTATAAGTCTTATTCCTTGAACCAAAGTTTTTGAACTTTGTTGATCAAGAGAACCGGAAGAATGGCGTGAGCCAAGTCCGCGAACTGCCGAAGTTCTCAAACCCGAGAATTTTTGTTGGAGTTGACAAACTACTTGCGTGAAACTAAGTTCGTGAACCTAATCCACGAACCGGCGAAGTTCTCATACCCTAGAATTTCTGGTGGAGTTTGTAAACTCTGCAGGTAACTTAAGTCCGCGAACCTAGTCTGCGAACTTGAGAAGGTTATATATCTGAAGATGATTTCTGAACTTCAACTTAAAAAGACTAAGGAATGCAGTTTGCAAACTGTGGATATAAAAGTTCATGAACCGATTCAAGTGAATCAAATCATCTTTGCTTCAATTGTGTCTTGTGTAGTACATGAGATTTCCTTGCAATTGAACAACTCTTTAACTAGTTCATTTGAAATCATTTGAACTAGTTATGGTGAAGAAGAACGTGGTTGATATGGAATGCTCATATGGATAACCTTTTGGTTAACTATTGTTGAACCAACAAGTGCATACGTTTGGGTACGTTAAACAAAACGAGAAGCGTGCATTGTCAAGTGTGTGTAACAAGCTAAGTTTTCGATCTAACGGTTGAGAAATATTAGCTTGAATCTAAATCAGGTTTTCATCTAACGGTGGATATTGATTACTTTGTTACCAAGGTAACTTAATTGCAAACCTTGATTTGAAAAACTATATAAGGGGAACTCTAGTATCTGTGCAAAACTAATCCCCACACCTCACTTGTGATACTAGTTTGCATACTAGAGTCGGTTCTCCTTTAACCTTTGGTTTTCTTCTTCTAAAACCAGGTTAATGACTCAAAGACTTCATTGGGATTGTGAAGCCAGACTGATACTACTTTTATCGTAGTTGTGTGATCTGATCTTGCATCTTCTATCGTACGAGTAAAATCAGATTGATTGGCTTGAGATTGATATCTCCGATAGGCAAGATATAAAAAGTAATCACAAACATCTTCGTATCATTGTTTGTGATTCCACAACATCTTGTTTCGCTACCGTACGACTAAGATTGTTGTGAGGTGATTGATAACTCTAGGTTGTTCTTCGGGAATATAAGACCGGATTATCAATTGGTTCCTGTTCACCTTGATTATTATCAAAAGACGGAACAATACCTTTTAGGGTTTATCTGTGGGAGACAGATTGATCCTTTGATAGACTTGTCTGTGTGAGACAGATTTGTTTATTGTTAAGTCTTTGACTTTGGGTCGTAGCAACTCTTAGTTGTGGGTGAGATCATCTAAGGGAATCAAGTGCGCAGTATCCTGCTGGGATCAGAGGCGTGGGGAGTACAACTGTACCTTGGATCAGTGGGAGACTAATTGGGGTTCAACTACAATCTAGTCCGAAGTTAGATTGGATTAGGCTAGTGTCTGTAGCGGCTTAATACAGTGTGTGTTCAATCTGGACTAGGTTCCGAGGATTTGTGGTTTCCTCGTTAACAAAATTTCTGGTGTCTGTGTTATTTATATTTCCGTATTATATTTGTTTATATAATTGAAATAATACAGGTCGTGCGTTTGAATCAATCAATTGGAAATCCGACTCTTGGTTGTTGATTGATATTGATTGATCCTTGGATATTGGTCTTTGGTACCATCCAAGTTATTTCTTGTGTGTGATTAAGGCCTCGCTGGTTTCTGTTAGCTCGAGTAAATAAAAACAAGAGAGAGATATTAACTCCTCGATATACTTTAATCTAGATTGAGTCTGACTATCTAGTTGATTCTTTCCATACAGATTGCTAAGCGAAATATTGGGTGGTGTTGTTAGACCCCCGCTTTCTCAATTGGTATCAGAGCAGGCAAACCCGTTTAAGACCTTACAAGTCTGTGTTTGTAGGGATCTGACTCTATGGAAGAGTACTATCTCTGATAAACGCGTCGCCAGAAATAAAAGTTCTATCTCGTCAAATTATATTAAAGAGAAAGGTTCTTCAATCTCGAATATAGACGAACCTTGTGTTCTGACAAGACGTACTAACATCGACATGTGTGATCCCGATTACCCTTCAAAAGAGAGCTTCTCTGGCAATGAACGGGATTCACCTGAAGAGAGTAAATTTATTTTAAATCTTGTTAGAATTCAAGCTGATAGATTTAATCGGTTGAAGCACCATGTCAATACTCTTCTTGGTGTAGTAAGTGACTGCAAATCCAAAGGTAATGCTGAAGATCAGTCTTCGTGCACGACTCTTGAGGCTAGTCTCAAAAAGGATGCCTTGGAAATTGAACATCGCTTGAGTAAGCTATCTATTCAAGGACGCTCAAAGCAATCAAATATTCCAAGTACTTCTGACACAACTAAAGTGGCTTTATGCTCAGAAGTAAATATGGAAGCCCCTTCTGGTAAAACGGATGTGCCTGAAGTCTCTATCACTCAAGGATGTTGCACATCAAATGGAGGGAAGGAATCTTCTAACGAGGATATTAAGACTGTACTATCTAATCATTCAAATGATCAGAAAGTATGTCTTGTCTGTGAGAGAAAGAGTTCTGTTAAGCGAAAAGGAACCTCTAGGATGAAGAAAAACTCTTTTTTCCAACTTCCACAGACTTAATTCTTAAGGGTGTAACTGACATTCTTATGACTAAACCAATTATTTTTCGTACCTACCCTGTGTATATTACCGGGAAAGTAAGTCCAACGAGTTCCTCGAACACTCAAGAACAAAACAGACATCTTAATAAACATCGTCTGAAGGAAGATCGAGTTATGGTCTCTGGAAATAACTCTTCCCCTGGTAAGAAAGTAAGTTCAGAAGAAAGAAGAAAAATTGATGAAATGAGAGATCATCTGAAAGAGAGAATTAAAGGGTATAAGGAATTCGTCAGCAAGTTTTATTCCTCCTCAAACCAAAATTCTTCTGGTAAGAACTCAAACTATGTCTCCTATTTTGACGATAATAAATTTTATGATAATTTATCACATAAAAAGGAATCCCTCTCTAGATTCAGGAGGAAAAAGAGACTTGATCATAAACAAAAATCTTTTAATGACCTTAAAGCTCATACTTGTGCTAATTAATCACAAGGAGTAAAGGAATTACTCATAAAAATCTTGTTGAGTAAAATGTGTCATTTTCAGGTATACCTTAAGCATACTACTTCTAACTAGTGAAGCTATCTTCTTATCGTCTATAGCCAAACTACTTGTCTGCAGAAATGATTGCTTAAAGCATTTTTTTTGTGTTTTTTTTTAAAATAAAACTTTTTTTTGAGTTTTTCCGTGGGTCAAGTTTGCTTTCGCACGGATACCCGTTCCGATACGAGACAACTGTTTGTAAACCCTAAAAGTCTTCCTTCCCTAAGAAACCCTTAAATATCCGACCTATTGAGTTTCAAAAGTCACGTTCGGATACTCTAGGTTGGTTTCTGGGTTTGTTTAGAATGTCGTCTTCTTTCTCGTCTTGCTATGGTGGTTTTGCAAGGGGATTCCTTGACAAAGGTTTTGTTATTGAGTCCAAGAAGAAACAAACCCTTGTAGATGAAGATCATCCTAACTTTTCATGTTATTTTTCCTACGTTCATGAGGATGCTGAAAAGGATGATATGATTTCTGCTGAAGTTGTTCATGAGTTTCTTAAGTACTTTGGGGAAGCCAAACAAGAGCTCATTGTTACGCTGAAAAATCTTGATGAATTGAAAACTGAGTTGGAAAAGGTTACTGCTGACCTTGGTCTCATAAAGTATTACATCAATGATCTTCGCAAAGAGAATCACCTCTCTAATGCTGCAATGAATGTTGATGTTCACAAGCTCAAAGACCCGTTGTCTCATGAGGATTCTGAACCGTCCATATGATCTTAGTTCGTGTTCGGAATAGCACTGGAGTCTGTTTTCCTTTAGCTTGTGTTATTTATGTTGCCTAGTATGTCTTCTTTTTGATTTAGTTGGAACAACAACTAGTGCTTTGAATAACAATGATTGTGACTACACATAGCTATTATTTTTCTTTTTTTTTTTCTTTTTTAGGTTTATTGGTTTAAATTCTATTTTTTTTTTGGAAGATGATGTTTTTGCGGTATTAATATTTATGATTTGTTATATTGCAATTTTTTATGGGATATTGGGGTTTACGACCGTGAACTATGTTTGTCCCATACTTTGTCAAAAGTAAAGTCGTCCGCGATCGGTATTCACGTATTGATAAAAGAATGAATGGACTTTTGACAAATACAAAAGTTAAGCCTATATTGTCAAATATTTGATGGGAGATGGGTTAAAATCTTTTGTTTTTAAAGGATTATGTCTATTAAATATCGTTATGCAAAGAGTGATGGAAAATAGAATGAATCCTTGTGTATTCCGCAGTATTGATCATCCCTGATCCATATTTTATGTATTACTGTGAGGCTCCGTAATATATCTTATGTTGAGCACTATACAATCAAGTTGATTTTTTAGCTTAGTTGTTGTTCCATGAGATATGTTATGTCGAGCATATTGAACTAAATTAATCATCTTGTTTGGTTATTTAGTTATTGCTCCATAAGTTTTCTTATGTTGAGAAAAACAAATAACAATTAAATTGATTATTTTTGTGATAGTTTGGTTGTGTATTCCAATTAGATTAATTATGGGTTCTCTTGTAATTAGTCTAGTTGAGTATTTTCGTATCTTCATAAGTTCTCTTATGTTGAGTATAATCAATTGAATTGATCAGTTTTTGTGTTTAATTTGATTGTGTATTCCGATTAAATTAATCATGGGTTTACTTTTGATTAATTTGATTGAGTTTTTGGATATAGGAAATCATTCTCATGTTTTTTTTGTGTCCAATAAAAATCCTTCTTTTCTTTCGAAATTAAGGTCGCTCTTGTTGTTTCTTCGGTAATGACATCAAATGGGGGAGAGTTCTTTTGAACTTGTGCTTAATGGTCATATATTGAGGGGTTTGCGGCTGTGGAATTTTAGAGGGGTTATCTTGTATCTTTAAACTCCTTGATGAATGCATTTAGCTTCGGCTTTATGATTGCATCTAAATTAGTTGGTATGTATTTTTTTCATTTTGTCATGAAATGTCTCTCTCGGGAAATTTCATTATGATCCCGTTCTTGTACCTTTGCCAATTTTATTGACAAAAAGGGGGAGAATTAATATGTAGTTCACACTAAAAATACATATGGTTTTCGGATCATTGTGTAAGGGGGAGTGGTTTCCATGTGAGATGGAGTATTGACTAAGGGGAAGTGATACGTATCACCATAGTATTATTGTTGAAGTTATGATACAATTGAACTTTGACGCTGTGTAATAATACTATGACACTGTATAATAATGATCGAGAACTATGTTTTCTCATTGTTATATCTACGGATCTTCAACAACCTTTGGGATCATTGGAGTACTTGGAAGTGACGAAGATTTCGAGGAATGTTGAAGATTAGACATGTGGAATAGGAGCTACTAAAGTTTCTTTATCTTTTTTTTATTCCATATGTATTGATAGTTTTGTCACTAAAATTGACAAAGGGGGATATTGTTAGAGCATTGCTCGGTCGAAGCATGTTTGTCAATGTTAGTGATCAAAACTATAAGTCTTGATTTCTAGTCTATTATAGCTAAGTCTTGGACTAGGATAAAAAGTGTAGTTGAGCTCAAGGACTTCATGGAGATTCATCATACAAGTAAAAGAACTACTCAAGGAACTAGTGAAACTTCTCGACAAAAAGGTATGTGAAGACTTGAACTTATCTATCACTCAAAAGTCTATCTACTGTATTTCCTACTCTTTGAGACAAGAAGTCGTATGCTATATATATAGACTATGATTGTACACATTTGGTATTTTGAGCCGAGTATACCTCGCCTATCTATATCTCGAAATATGGGTTGGTAAGCTTTTCGCTTTAACCAAGTTTATCTTTACCATGTGACGAAAGTCATGATATGTTTCAATCATCTTGAAAATTGCTTTGACGAGAAATGGTGTAACAACTATATAACGTCCTCTAAGAATGTTTCAATGATTGAAATGAGAGTTTAGATTACATAACCAATGGTGGAAATAAGCATTGTTGTGGAAACACATTTATGTATAAGTCCTATTCCTTGAACCAAAGTTTGCAAACTTTGTTGATCAAGAGAACCGGAAGAATGCCGTGAGCCAAGTCCACGAACTGCCGAAGTTCTCAAACCCGAGAATTTCTGCTGGAGTTCATAAACTACTTACGTGAAACTAAGTCCGCGAACCCAATCCGTGAACCCAGTCTGCGAACCGGCGAAGTTCTCATACCCGAGAATTTCTGCTGGAGTTTGTAAACTCTGCCAGTAACTTAAGTCCGCGAACCTAGTCTGCGAACTTGAGAAGGTTATATATCTGAAGATGATTTCTGAACTTAAACTTAAAAAGACTAAGGAATGCAGTTTGCAAATGATGAGTGCCAAATATTGTATATATTTTATCCCTTTTTGTTGGCATTTACTCATCTTTTGTGCATTAATTCTACATTTTATCCCATATTCTGTATTTTCATTGTTTTCAAGAATAAATATTTTTCTTACTTAATTTTGCATTTTTAGGTAATAAATAAAGTCTGGATGACTTGCGGAGCGGAAAAGAGCAGAAAAGTAGTGAAAAGCCGGGAGAAATCACGCAAGGAAGCCGCGAAGAATGGTGCGCACAACCTCATTTTCTACACACAAAAACGCCTCCGTTCTCAGCCATCAGATCAGTTCTCAGAAGCATCCGATGGTCGCTCCTTCATAGAGCATCAAAATCGGAAGTCTCTGCCAAGCACCACAACGCTGAAATTCCAAGCCTTCAGATTAGATGGTAGTTGAATCCAACGGTTGCTCCCTTGCTGTTCATCAAAGTTTGATATCTCCGCCTTACATTACAGCACCTAACCCCATCTGGAGCCGTCAGCTTCGTTGTATCACCTAATCCAACGGTCGCTCAGAGCTTGTTTACATCGTGCCGTTCGATTCAATTAGTAACTGATTATCCAACGGATTTCCTCGCTGCGCATCAACTTCAGATGATCCCGCCTCACACCCTAGCGACCGAACACCTACACCCTAAACAAACGCATCCCTTCTCCCAAAATCAACTGAGCTCCTTCTTCCCCGACATTTGCAGAGCCACCTCTCTGCCACCACCTTCCCCGACCATTTCCAGCCACCACCTCACCTCTGCAACACCATCACTTCTTCACCAACATCATCAGTACCTCCCCAGTCCGTTCCTTTATCTCTCTAGCCATCTATTTTAGTGACTTCTCACCATTCTAAACCCTAGGTTGGAAATCACTAAAATAGATGAGGCTCTAGACATCAATCGAACACAGGAGAGGAAGCAGGAAGATCAGAGGAGGAATGGGTCGAAGATAAGAGAGTCAATTCCTCGATTTTGGGTAATGAAAGTTAAACCCTAATTTTTGGGATTTGGGGGAAACCCTAATTTTAATGTTTGGGTATAAATTGAGGGTTGGGTATCACTGTTAAAACTTGTTCTTGGACTAGCCAAGTAACCAATTAGGGTTAAATTTCAATTTTGATATTTGAATTTTAATTCAATTTAATTTCAGCTTCAATTTAGGTTTGGTTTAATTTTCATGTGTGATGTTTAAATTCCTGTTTTTATGGTTTAATTTCATGTTAGGGTTAGTTTAATTTCATGTCAGGGTCAATTTAATTTCACTGTTTAACTTTAGTTTCAATTTTCTGTTCATGCCTAGTGCTCTGCTGATTTCACTGTTATGTTTAATTCACTGTTAGTTTGATGGAATGCTAGGCTAGATACCTTTGAAGCACTGAATTGATTGAGTAGTGGGGAGAAACTAGTGCTCACTAGTGACAAATATTGTATATATTTGATGAGTGCCAAATATTGTATATATTTATCCCTTTTTGTTGGCATTTACTCATCTTTTGTGCATTAATTCTACATTTTATCCCATATTCTGTATTTTCATTGTTTTCAAGAATAAATATTTTTCTTACTTAATTTTGCATTTTTAGGTAATAAATAAAGTCTGGATGACTTGCGGAGCGGAAAAGAGCAGAAAAGTAGTGAAAAGCCGGGAGAAATCACGCAAGGAAGCCGCGAAGAATGGTGCGCACAACCTCATTTTCTACACACAAAAACGCCTCCGTTCTCAGCCATCAGATCAGTTCTCAGAAGCATCCGATGGTCGCTCCTTCATAGAGCATCAAAATCGGAAGTCTCTGCCAAGCACCACAGCGCTGAAATTCCAAGCCTTCAGATTAGATGGTAGTTGAATCCAACGGTTGCTCCCTTGCTGTTCATCAAAGTTTGATATCTCCGCCTTACATTACAGCACCTAACCCCATCTGGAGCCGTCAGCTTCGTTGTATCACCTAATCCAACGGTCGCTCAGAGCTTGAATACATCGTGCCGTTCGATTCAATTAGTAACTGATTATCCAACGGATTTCCTCGCTGCGCATCAACTTCAGATGATCCCGCCTCACACCCTAGCGACCGAACACCTACACCCTAAACAAACGCATCCCTTCTCCCAAAATCAACTGAGCTCCTTCTTCCCCGACATTTGCAGAGCCACCTCTCTGCCACCACCTTCCCCGACCATTTCCAGCCACCACCTCACCTCTGCAACACCATCACTTCTTCACCAACATCATCAGTACCTCCCCAGTCCGTTCCTTTATCTCTCTAGCCATCTATTTTAGTGACTTCTCACCATTCTAAACCCTAGGTTGGAAATCACTAAAATAATAGAGGCTCTAGACATCAATCGAACACAGGAGAGGAAGCAGGAAGATCAGAGGAGGAATGGGTCGAAGATAAGAGAGTCAATTCCTCGATTTTGGGTAATGAAAGTTAAACCCTAATTTTTGGGATTTGGGGGAAACCCTAATTTTAATGTTTGGGTATAAATTGAGGGTTAGGTATCACTGTTAAAACTTGTTCTTGGACTAGCCAAGTAACCAATTAGGGTTAAATTTCAGTTTTGATATTTGAATTTTAATTCAATTTAATTTCAGCTTCAATTTAGGTTTGGTTTAATTTTCATGTGTGATGTTTAAATTCCTGTTTTTATGGTTTAATTTCATGTTAGGGTTAGTTTAATTTCATGTCAGGGTCAATTTAATTTCACTGTTTAACTTTAGTTTCAATTTTCTGTTCATGCCTAGTGCTCTGCTGATTTCACTGTTATGTTTAATTCACTGTTAGTTTGATGGAATGCTAGGCTAGATACCTTTGAAGCACTGAATTGATTGAGTAGTGGGGAGAAACTAGTGCTCACTAGTGACAAATATTGTATATATTTGATGAGTGCCAAATATTGTATATATTTTATCCCTTTTTGTTGGCATTTACTCATCTTTTGTGCATTAATTCTACATTTTATCCCATATTCTGTATTTTCATTGTTTTCAAGAATAAATATTTTTCTTACTTAATTTTGCATTTTTAGGTAATAAATAAAGTCTGGATGACTTGCGGAGCGGAAAAGAGCAGAAAAGTAGTGAAAAGCCGGGAGAAATCACGCAAGGAAGCCGCGAAGAATGGTGCGCACAACCTCATTTTCTACACACAAAAACGCCTCCGTTCTCAGCCATCAGATCAGTTCTCAGAAGCATCCGATGGTCGCTCCTTCATAGAGCATCAAAATCGGAAGTCTCTGCCAAGCACCACATCGCTGAAATTCCAAGCCTTCAGATTAGATGGTAGTTGAATCCAACGGTTGCTCCCTTGCTGTTCATCAAAGTTTGATATCTCCGCCTTACATTACAGCACCTAACCCCATCTGGAGCCGTCAGCTTCGTTGTATCACCTAATCCAACGGTCGCTCAGAGCTTGTTTACATCGTGCCGTTCGATTCAATTAGTAACTGATTATCCAACGGATTTCCTCGCTGCGCATCAACTTCAGATGATCCCGCCTCACACCCTAGCGACCGAACACCTACACCCTAAACAAACGCATCCCTTCTCCCAAAATCAACTGAGCTCCTTCTTCCCCGACATTTGCAGAGCCACCTCTCTGCCACCACCTTCCCCGACCATTTCCAGCCACCACCTCACCTCTGCAACACCATCACTTCTTCACCAACATCATCAGTACCTCCCCAGTCCGTTCCTTTATCTCTCTAGCCATCTATTTTAGTGACTTCTCACCATTCTAAACCCTAGGTTGGAAATCACTAAAATAGATGAGGCTCTAGACATCAATCGAACACAGGAGAGGAAGCAGGAAGATCAGAGGAGGAATGGGTCGAAGATAAGAGAGTCAATTCCTCGATTTTGGGTAATGAAAGTTAAACCCTAATTTTTGGGATTTGGGGGAAACCCTAATTTTAATGTTTGGGTATAAATTGAGGGTTGGGTATCACTGTTAAAACTTGTTCTTGGACTAGCCAAGTAACCAATTAGGGTTAAATTTCAGTTTTGATATTTGAATTTTAATTCAATTTAATTTCAGCTTCAATTTAGGTTTGGTTTAATTTTCATGTGTGATGTTTAAATTCCTGTTTTTATGGTTTAATTTCATGTTAGGGTTAGTTTAATTTCATGTCAGGGTCAATTTAATTTCACTGTTTAACTTTAGTTTCAATTTTCTGTTCATGCCTAGTGCTCTGCTGATTTCACTGTTATGTTTAATTCACTGTTAGTTTGATGGAATGCTAGGCTAGATACCTTTGAAGCACTGAATTGATTGAGTAGTGGGGAGAAACTAGTGCTCACTAGTGACAATGAGCAAGCTAGTTCTCTTCCCACTCTAGAAGAATGCCTTAGCCTTGCTCTGTTAGCTTCACCATCTCCCTTGCCCTTGGCTTAGGCCTTGGTTCATTTTGCATTGTTCTCTGCCTGTTTAGTCATTGTCTTGTAAATTTTCTCCATTGTCTTTCCTGTTAACTGCCTTTGTTCTTCATTGCCTTGTTCTGCCACTGTTACCTTGGCTTAGTGCCACCACTACTTGCACTGCCATCTCTTCTCCTTGTTCTGCTGCTGCTACTACTTGCACTGCTTGAGCAGCTACTGTGCAGTATTGCTGCTGCTGTTGCTTCCCTTGCTGTTGCTGCTGTCTTCTTGGCCTTGAGCTGCTGTGCACTGCTTGTGCAGCTGCTGCTGCAACCCATCTGCCCTGCAACTCTCCTGTTGCCTTTTCCTTCCACTGCTGCTGCTGCTGCATTGAGCCCAAAAGCCTCAGAAGCCCATAAGTCCAAAGCCTGGGTTTTTAACCATTGGCCCTTTACAAACCAAAGCCCAGGTCTAATCAAAAGACCACAGTCCACTGTTAGCTCAATCCCATTGAGCCCAAAAGCCCAAAACAAGGTTTAAGACCTAAAGCCCATAGTCCACATTTCTGAGCCCAAGCTCAGTTCAATCCATTTCAAAATCATTCAAAGGCCCAAAACAGTTCTCATCATTACAAACAAACTCAAAGGCCCAAAGCACAATCATAACCCATTGGTTACCAAAATCCATTGGTACCCAAAGCCCAACAATAGCAAATTTAGAACCCAAAATAGCTAGAACACTTCAAACACACCCAGTCTCTGTGGATCGACCCGTACTTGCACGAGCTACAACCGACGACCGTGCACTTGCGGTATTACTGTAGGCCCGCGTTTTCATTGCGCTTAATTTATACACCTTTTAGAAGCCTACCAAGTTTTTGGCGCCGCTGCCGGGGATTGGTGCTGTGTTTTTCTTGTTGTTTTGTTAGCTATTTTTGCATTTCACTGCATAGCATTTGCATCTGCATCTGCTTCACTTCATTTGCTGTTGGACCTGCTGTTCTGAACCTGTTTTTCCTCTGCTGGGACGCCACCAAGGAAAATAACCAAAACCCAACTGGGTTTTTGCAACAATATCAGAGCAGCTGGGCTGTGCTTAAAAGGTAACCCATTTAAGAGAACCCGAATTGTGGGCTTCCAATTTTTTTTAATTGTGGGCATGTAATATTAAAGCCAATTTTTGGGCTTCTCTTATTTTCTGTTGGGTTTGTATTAATTTATTTGTGGGCTTGTTTGTTTAATTTGTGGGCTTGTATTTAATTTTTGTGAGCTTGTTTAATTTGGACTTGTAATTTGTATTCTGGGTTTTTAAACCCAGCTGAGCTTGTAACCGATCACGCTAGTTGAACTCGTTAGTGGGCCGAGTACCCAAATTCTAGGCCGAGATCTTGGACTCAGTTCCACCAAAAGTTTTCAACCAAGCGGAGCAAACGCAAAACAAACAGTGGGCTTGCTCCCATTCAAAAACCAAATTTTATTTTCAAAAAAAAAAAAAAAAAAAAAAAAAAAAAAAAAAAAAAAAAAAAAACCAAATTTTACTTGCTCCCATTTTAAACCAAATTTTTTCTTCTTTATCCCATCTTAATCCAAAAGTTTTATTTTACTCCCATTTCAAAACCAAATTTTCTTTTTCAAATGTCTCCCATCAAAAACCAAAATTTTCCCATAAAAAAACCAATTTTTTGAAAACCCATTAAAACCAAATAGTGGGCTTTGTGTCATTTCAAAATGGGCCAACCTCATGCTCTCCATGAATACATGTATCCGTCAAAAAAATTCCATTATCATGTATTGTATTACCTCAAACCAATAACCCTTTTAAAATAAATGCAAGCATGATACAAATACTTCCTATATTTCGAGGGGTCGATTCTGAGAACCCCTATACTCATGTAAGAGAGTTTGAACAAATTTGTCGGACTATGCAACCTGATCATATGTCCGAAGACTCTCTGAAATTGCGTTTGTTTACATTTTCTTTAAAGAAAGGGCCAAAACATGGTTTTACGGTTTGAGACCACAATCAATCACCACTTGGGAACAACTCACTAATCAATTTTTCCAAAGATTTTTTCCACATCATAGGACCATCGCTATTCGTCAAAGTATCAATTGTTTTGTCCAATTGGATGAGGAAACTGTTTTTCACTATTTTGAACGTTTTAATGATTTGTTGAGTGAATGTCCGCACCATGGAATTGAGAAGTGGAGACTTGTCGTCATCCTCTATGAGGGACTAGACTTTAAATCTCGAACCATGGTTGAGTCTATGTGTAATGGTGAGTTTATTGATAAATCTGTGGATGATGCATGGAATTTTTTAGCCGAGATTGCAGAGAAAACCCATCAATGGGAATCCGTTAGGGAAACAGGAACAACACCACATGATATGAGTCACCCCCATGAATTAGAGTTTTATTCTTGTAATAGCTCCGACCTTAGGATTGAAAATTATCCTAGATTGCAAAATCCCTATCATGATGATGATGATGATTATGATGTTATGTTAGAAGAACATGTCTATACTGAAAATGTTATGGAACCTTTGGGTTCAAATACATTAGGCTTCTCTGCCCCGACCTTAATGCATGATATTTCTTCTAGTATTCCATATGATGTTTCCCCTGATGTGCCGATACACGAACATAAATCTGTTGATGATGTTGATAATTCTGATTGTGATCTTGCCAATTTGATTGATGATTGTGAGCATGATGTGACATGTGTAGATGAGTTAGAAGATTTTGATTTGATTGATAATGATATGCCTATTCTTCTACCTAAGTCACAATCTGATGGCCTTCCACCCAACCTAGATTTGGTTTGTACCCATATTGTAAAACCAATTTTTCTGAAAATTCCTAACCTAGGTTTGGAACTGTGTGCTTCCCAAGTCCTCTTGGACTATTTTGCTTCAAAATATAACACTTTTCAAGAGCCACAGTTGGAATGCATTTCTTTGCCCATCCCGAAAACAGTCCATTATGAGTTAGACCTTTTGAATCCTGAATCCCTAAAATTAAAAGATTTTGTGCTTAAAAGTAAACCTGTTGAAAAATTTTGGTTTAGGGGTGATTCATTCGGTTTTTCACTCTCACTCCCATTTAAGTCCAATTTTAGTGTTTTGAAGCTTTCTTTGTCTCTACACTTTGTCTTTTGGGTTGATCCTCAACTCTTTAGATTGTTAGTGTATGGTGAATTTTTTGTATATAATCCAGTAGATAAAATTTCTTAAAAACCCCTTTTGTTCGTTTTGTATATATTTTGCTAATCCAATATGATCTCGGCTGAAATATGTTGGATTTTTGCCTTGAATAACGGAGTTTTAATTCTGCTTTCGCCGAAATCGGGTATTCTCTCTCCTTTTACTCTACTCAGCATGTCCCTTTCCATATGTTGCATCTTAATTCTTTCCATATTTTGAAACATTGAGGACAATGTTTAGTTTAAGTTTGGGGGTATAGAGTAGATACCATGATAATTTGCCATAATTGAAAACGAACTCCTTCTTCTTTTTGAAAAAAAATTGAAAAATTCCAAAAAAAATTGAAAAATCAAAATTCAAAAAAAATTAAAAAAATGAAAAATCATAAAAAATGGAGCTCATTTACCTTGAAATGTTGACTCTTGTGCAAATATGTATTTTTTTTTAGGAGTCTTAGTCTAGATATTTAGGCACCCTGATTCTAGCACAATTCACATAGTGATAAGAAATTTGCACGCGCACGATCTACCAATACATGTATGGCCTCGATCTTCAAGGTGTTTGATAGGAAGTTACGATTGCCAATCACTTTAGAATACTGAACGAAACTTGACTAGCTTGTTCTTTGGTTGGTTGGGATAGAAGGTGGAGGTTACATTAAGAAAGACAACCATCGAATTTAACTGGGTGCATCAAAAAGGGCTACCTCTTGCAAAGTGTCATGTAATTTTTGTTTCTTTTTGTTATGTATCAAAAGTCTACCTTATGTAAAAATCAATTTCAAGTTCTTGTGCAAAAAAAAAAAAAAAAAAAAAAAAAAAAAAAAAAAAAAAAAAAACGATGTATATATCAGAAAAAAAAAAATATCAGAAAAATACAAAAAATCAAAGTATTTATCAATTCCATCATCTCTTGTTCCAAAAATAAAAGAGAGTAGTCAATGTAAATAAGAGTCATGTAAAGAGTTTTTTTGTTGTTTCATTGTAATAAGCAAGGAGGGTGTATGCCATTGATGTACAACGCGAGTAATTGTGAAATACCTCCAACTCATTCACAATTCTCGTAAAGTCCGGACAGCTAGCTAGATTTCGACCTCAGTTCTTAGCCTGAGAAACTATCTCTTGGTGATTAGTAGTCATAACTTCAGATCTTTCTTTACACATGTGTAGATACACTTTACACTCTTATCACATGTCTTTTTTGTTATCAGTGCTAGGATTGTGCCTTCGATAGCTAGATTGACATCTCCATTTTGCTGTGAGCTTAAACTGTTTTGCACATGTCACATTTGATGGAATCTGAGCTTATATTTTGTCCTTAGGTTTTGTAGGTACACCTCTGGTAAACCTTCACGAGACTTCAACTCGTCCACTAGGGACACTTAGTGGTTTAAAAGGCTTAGTGCATACGCTAAATGCATTCGAGAGACCAGCGACAGTGGTATAGTTAGGATTTCCTTAGTTTTGTTTTACTTGAGGACAAGTAAAATTCAGGTTTGGGGGTATTTGATGAGTGCCAAATATTGTATATATTTATCCCTTTTTGTTGGCATTTAACTCATCTTTTGTGCATTAATTCTACATTTTATCCCATATTCTGTATTTTCATTGTTTTCAAGAATAAATATTTTTTTACTTAATTTTGCATTTTTAGGTAATAAATAAAGTCTGGATGACTTGCGGAGCGAAAAGAGCAGAAAAGTAGTGAAAAGCCGGGAGAAATCACGCAAGGAAGCCGCGAAGAATGGTGCGCACAACCTCATTTTCTACACACAAAAACGCCTCCGTTCTCAGCCATCAGATCAGTTCTCAGAAGCATCCGATGGTCGCTCCTTCATAGAGCATCAAAATCGAAGTCTCTGCCAAGCACCACAGCGCTGAAATTCCAAGCCTTCAGATTAGATGGTAGTTGAATCCAACGGTTGCTCCCTTGCTGTTCATCAAAGTTTGATATCTCCGCCTTACATTACAGCACCTAACCCCATCTGGAGCCGTCAGCTTCGTTGTATCACCTAATCCAACGGTCGCTCAGAGCTTGTTTACATCGTGCCGTTCGATTCAATTAGTAACTGATTATCCAACGGATTCCTCGCTGCGCATCAACTTCAGATGATCCCGCCTCACACCCTAGCGACCGAACACCTACACCCTAAACAAACGCATCCCTTCTCCCAAAATCAACTGAGCTCCTTCTTCCCCGACATTTGCAGAGCCACCTCTCTGCCACCACCTTCCCCGACCATTTCCAGCCACCACCTCACCTCTGCAACACCATCACTTCTTCACCAACATCATCAGTACCTCCCCAGTCCGTTCCTTTATCTCTCTAGCCATCTATTTTAGTGACTTCTCACCATTCTAAACCCTAGGTTGGAAATCACTAAAATAGATGAGGCTCTAGACATCAATCGAACACAGGAGAGGAAGCAGGAAGATCAGAGGAGGAATGGGTCGAAGATAAGAGAGTCAATTCCTCGATTTTGGGTAATGAAAGTTAAACCCTAATTTTTGGGATTTGGGGGAAACCCTAATTTTAATGTTTGGGTATAAATTGAGGGTTGGGTATCACTGTTAAAACTTGTTCTTGGACTAGCCAAGTAACCAATTAGGGTTAAATTTCAGTTTTGATATTTGAATTTTAATTCAATTTAATTTCAGCTTCAATTTAGGTTTGGTTTAATTTTCATGTGTGATGTTTAAATTCCTGTTTTATGGTTTAATTTCATGTTAGGGTTAGTTTAATTTCATGTCAGGGTCAATTTAATTTCACTGTTTAACTTTAGTTTCAATTTTCTGTTCATGCCTAGTGCTCTGCTGATTTCACTGTTATGTTTAATTCACTGTTAGTTTGATGGAATGCTAGGCTAGATACCTTTGAAGCACTGAATTGATTGAGTAGTGGGGAGAAACTAGTGCTCACTAGTGACAAATATTGTATATATTTGATGAGTGCCAAATATTGTTATATATCCCTTTTGTTGGCATTTACTCATCTTTTGTGCATTAATTCTACATTTTATCCCATATTCTGTATTTTCATTGTTTTCAAGAATAAATATTTTTCTTACTTAATTTTGCATTTTTAGGTAATATAAAGTCTGGATGACTTGCGGAGCGGAAAAGAGCAGAAAAGTAGTGAAAAGCCGGGAGAAATCACGCAAGGAAGCCGCGAAGAATGGTGCGCACAACCTCATTTCTACACACAAAAACGCCTCCGTTCTCAGCCATCAGATCAGTTCTCAGAAGCATCCGATGGTCGCTCCTTCATAGAACATCAAAATCGGAAGTCTCTGCCAAGCACCACAGCGCTGAAATTCCAAGCCTTCAGATTAGATGGTAGTTGAATCCAACGGTTGCTCCCTTGCTGTTCATCAAAGTTTGATATCTCCGCCTTACATTACAGCACCTCCCCTGGAGCGTCACCCCACTTCGTTGTATCCCTAATCCAACGGTCGCTCAGAGCTTGTTTACATCGTGCCGTTCGATTCAATTAGTAACTGATTATCCAACGGATTTCCTCCTGCGCATCAACTTCAGATATCCCGCCTCACAACCCTAGCGACCGAACACCTACCCCTAAACAAACGCATCCCTTCTCCCAAAATCAACTGAGCTCCTTCTTCCCCGACATTTGCAGAGCCACCTCTCGGCCACCACCTTCCCCGACCATTTCCAGCCACCACTCACCTCTACACACCATCACTTCTTCACCAAATCATCAGTACCCTCCCAGTCCTTCCTTTATCCCTCTAGCCATCTATTTTAGTGACTTCTCACATTCTAAACCCTAGGTTGGAAATCACTAAAATAGATGAGGCTCTAGACATCAATCGAACACAGGAGGGAAGCAGGAAGATCAGAGGAGGAATGGGTCGAAGATAAGAGAGTCCATTCCTCGATTTTGGGTAATGAAAGTTAAACCCTAATTTTTGGGATTTGGGGAAACCCTAATTTTAATGTTTGGGTATAAATTGAGGGTTGGGTATCACTTTAAAACTTGTTCTTGGACTAGCCAAGTAACCAATTAGGGTTAAATTCAGTTTGATATTGAATTTAATTCAATTTAATTTCAGCTTCAATTTAGGTTTGGTTTAATTTTCATGTGTGATGTTTAAATTCCTGTTTTTATGGTTTTAAATTTCATGTTAGGGTTAGTTTAATTTCATGTCAGGGTCAATTAATTTCACTGTTTAACTTTAGTTTCAATTTTCTGTTCATGCCTAGTGCTCTGCTGATTTCACTGTTATGTTTAATTCACTGTTAGTTTGATGGAATGCTAGGCTAGATACCTTTGAAGCACTGAATTGATTGAGTAGTGGGGAGAAACTAGTGCTCACTAGTGACAAATATTGTATATATTTGATGAGTGCCAAATATTGTATATATTTTATCCCTTTTTGTTGGCATTTACTCATCTTTTGTGCATTAATTCTACATTTTATCCCATATTCTGTATTTTCATTGTTTTCAAGAATAAATATTTTTCTTACTTAATTTTGCATTTTTAGGTAATAAATAAAGTCTGGATGACTTGCGGAGCGGAAAAGAGCAGAAAAGTAGTGAAAAGCCGGGAGAAATCACGCAAGGAAGCCGCGAAGAATGGTGCGCACAACCTCATTTTCTACACACAAAAACGCCTCCGTTCTCAGCCATCAGATCAGTTCTCAGAAGCATCCGATGGTCGCTCCTTCATAGAACATCAAAATCGGAAGTCTCTGCCAAGCACCACAGCGCTGAAATTCCAAGCCTTCAGATTAGATGGTAGTTGAATCCAACGGTTGCTCCCTTGCTGTTCATCAAAGTTTGATATCTCCGCCTTACATTACAGCACCTAACCCCATCTGGAGCCGTCAGCTTCGTTGTATCACCTAATCCAACGGTCGCTCAGAGCTTGTTTACATCGTGCCGTTCGATTCAATTAGTAACTGATTATCCAACGGATTTCCTCGCTGCGCATCAACTTCAGATGATCCCGCCTCACACCCTAGCGACCGAACACCTACACCCTAAACAAACGCATCCCTTCTCCCAAAATCAACTGAGCTCCTTCTTCCCCGACATTTGCAGAGCCACCTCTCTGCCACCACCTTCCCCGACCATTTCCAGCCACCACCTCACCTCTACAACACCATCACTTCTTCACCAACATCATCAGTACCTCCCCAGTCCGTTCCTTTATCTCTCTAGCCATCTATTTTAGTGACTTCTCACCATTCTAAACCCTAGGTTGGAAATCACTAAAATAGATGAGGCTCTAGACATCAATCGAACACAGGAGAGGAAGCAGGAAGATCAGAGGAGGAATGGGTCGAAGATAAGAGAGTCAATTCCTCGATTTTGGGTAATGAAAGTTAAACCCTAATTTTTGGGATTTGGGGAAACCCTAATTTTAATGTTTGGGTATAAATTGAGGGTTGGGTATCACTGTTAAAACTTGTTCTTGGACTAGCCAAGTAACCAATTAGGGTTAAATTTCAGTTTTGATATTTGAATTTTAATTCAATTTAATTTCAGCTTCAATTTAGGTTTGGTTTAATTTCATGTGTGATGTTTAAATTCCTGTTTTTATGGTTTAATTTCATGTTAGGGTTAGTTTAATTTCATGTCAGGGTCAATTTAATTTCACTGTTTAACTTTAGTTTCAATTTTCTGTTCATGCCTAGTGCTCTGCTGATTTCACTGTTATGTTTAATTCACTGTTAGTTTGATGGAATGCTAGGCTAGATACCTTTGAAGCACTGAATTGATTGAGTAGTGGGGAGAAACTAGTGCTCACTAGTGACAATGAGCAAGCTAGTCTCTTCCCACTCTAGAAGAATGCCTTAGCCTTGCTCTGTTAGCTCACCATCTCCCTTGCCCTTGGCTTAGGCCTGTTCATTTTGCATTGTTCTCTGCCTGTTTAGTCATTGTCTTGTAAATTTTCTCCATTGTCTTTCCTGTTAACTGCCTTTGTTCTTCATTGCCTTGTTCTGCCACTGTTACCTTGGCTTAGTGCCACCACTACTTGCACTGCCATCTCTTCTCCTTGTTCTGCTGCTGCTACTACTTGCACTGCTTGAGCAGCTACTGTGCAGTATTGCTGCTGCTGTTGCTTCCCTTGCTGTTGCTGCTGTCTTCTTGGCCTTGAGCTGCTGTGCACTGCTTGTGCAGCTGCTGCTGCAACCCATCTGCCCTGCAACTCTCCTGTTGCCTTTTCCTTCCACTGCTGCTGCTGCATTGAGCCCAAAAGCCTCAGAAGCCCATAAGTCCAAAGCCTGGGTTTTTAACCATTGGCCCTTTACAAACCAAAGCCCAGGTCTAATCAAAAGACCACAGTCCACTGTTAGCTCAATCCCATTGAGCCCAAAAGCCCAAAACAAGGTTTAAGACCTAAAGCCCATAGTCCACATTTCTGAGCCCAAGCTCAGTTCAATCCATTTCAAAATCATTCAAAGGCCCAAAACAGTTCTCATCATTACAAACAAACTCAAAGGCCCAAAGCACAATCATAACCCATTGGTTACCAAAATCCATTGGTACCCAAAGCCCAACAATAGCAAATTTAGAACCCAAAATAGCTAGAACACTTCAAACACACCCAGTCTCTGTGGATCGACCCGTACTTGCACGAGCTACAACCGACGACCGTGCACTTGCGGTATTACTGTAGGCCCGCGTTTTCATTGCGCTTAATTTATACACCTTTCCGGGCCACCAAGTTTTTGGCGCCGCTGCCGGGGATTGGTGCTGTGTTTTTCTTGTTGTTTTGTTAACTATTTTTGCATTTCACTGCATAGCATTTGCATCTGCATCTGCTTCACTTCATTTGCTGTTGGACCTGCTGTTCTGAACCTGTTTTTCCTCTGCTGGGACGCCACCAAGGAAAAGAACCAAAACCCAACTGGGTTTTTGCAACAATATCAGAGCAGCTGGGCTGTGCTTAAAAGGTAACTCATTTAAGAGAACCCGAATTGTGGGCTTCCAATTTTTTTTAATTGTGGGCATGTAATATTAAAGCCAATTTTTGGGCTTCTCTTATTTTCTGTTGGGTTTGTATTAATTTATTTGTGGGCTTGTTTGTTTAATTTGTGGGCTTGTATTTAATTTTTGTGAGCTTGTTTAATTTGGACTTGTAATTTGTATTCTGGGTTTTTAAACCCAGCTGAGCTTGTAACCGATCACGCTAGTTGAACTCGTTAGTGGGCCGAGTACCCAAATTCTAGGCCGAGATCTTGGACTCAGTTCCACCAAAAGTTTTCAACCAAGCGGAGCAAACGCCAAAACAAACAGTGGGCTTGCTCCCATTCAAAAACCAAATTTTATTTTCAAAAAAAAAAAAAAAAAAAAAAAAAAAAAAAAAAAAAAAAAAAAAAAAACCAAATTTTACTTGCTCCCATTTTAAACCAAATTTTTTTCTTTATCCCATCTTAATCCAAAAGTTTTATTTTACTCCCATTTCAAAACCAAATTTTCTTTTTCAAATGTCTCCCATCAAAAACCAAAATTTTCCCATAAAAAAACCAATTTTTTGAAAACCCATTAAAACCAAATAGTGGGCTTTGTGTCATTTCAAAATGGGCCAACCTCATGCTCTCCATGAATACATGTATCCGTCAATAAAAATTCCATTATCATGTATTGTATTACCTCAAACCAATAACCCTTTTAAAATAAATGCAAGCATGATACAAATACTTCCTATATTTCGAGGGGTCGATTCTGAGAACCCCTATACTCATGTAAGAGAGTTTGAACAAATTTGTCGGACTATGCAACCTGATCATATGTCCGAAGACTCTCTGAAATTGCGGTTTGTTTACATTTTCTTAAAAGAAAGGGCCAAAACATGGTTTTACGGTTTGAGACCACAATCAATCACCACTTGGGAACAACTCACTAATCAATTTTTCCAAAGATTTTTTCCACATCATAGGACCATCGCTATTCGTCAAAGTATCAATTGTTTTGTCCAATTGGATGAGGAAACTGTTTTTCACTATTTTGAACGTTTTAATGATTTGTTGAGTGAATGTCCGCACCATGGAATTGAGAAGTGGAGACTTGTCGTCATCCTCTATGAGGGACTAGACTTTAAATCTCGAACCATGGTTGAGTCTATGTGTAATGGTGAGTTTATTGATAAATCTGTGGATGATGCATGGAATTTTTTAGCCGAGATTGCAGAGAAAACCCATCAATGGGAATCCGTTAGGGAAACAGGAACAACACCACATGATATGAATCACCCCCATGAATTAGAGTTTTATTCTTGTAATAGCTCCGACCTTAGGATTGAAAATTATCCTAGATTGCAAAATCCCTATCATGATGATGATGATGATTATGATGTTATGTTAGAAGAACATGTCTATACTGAAAATGTTATGGAACCTTTGGGTTCAAATACATTAGGCTTCTCTGCCCCGACCTTAATGCATGATATTTCTTCTAGTATTCCATATGATGTTTCCCCTGATGTGCCGATACACGAACATAAATCTGTTGATGATGTTGATAATTCTGATTGTGATCTTGCCAATTTGATTGATGATTGTGAGCATGATGTGACATGTGTAGATGAGTTAGAAGATTTTGATTTGATTGATAATGATATGCCTATTCTTCTACCTAAGTCACAATCTGATGGCCTTCCACCCAACCTAGATTTGGTTTGTACCCATATTGTAAAACCAATTTTTCTGAAAATTCCTAACCTAGGTTTGGAACTGTGTGCTTCCCAAGTCCTCTTGGACTATTTTGCTTCAAAATATAACACTTTTCAAGAGCCACAGTTGGAATGCATTTCTTTGCCCATCCCGAAAACAGTCCATTATGAGTTAGACCTTTTGAATCCTGAATCCCTAAAATTAAAAGATTTTGTGCTTAAAAGTAAACCTGTTGAAAAATTTTGGTTTAGGGGTGATTCATTCGGTTTTTCACTCTCACTCCCATTTAAGTCCAATTTTAGTGTTTTGAAGCTTTCTTTGTCTCTACACTTTGTCTTTTGGGTTGATCCTCAACTCTTTAGATTGTTAGTGTATGGTGAATTTTTTGTATATAATCCAGTAGATAAAATTTCTTAAAAACCCCTTTTGTTCGTTTTGTATATATTTTGCTAATCCAATATGATCTCGGCTGAAATATGTTGGATTTTTGCCTTGAATAACGGAGTTTTAATTCTGCTTTCGCCGAAATCGGGTATTCTCTCTCCTTTTACTCTACTCAGCATGTCCCTTTCCATATGTTGCATCTTAATTCTTTCCATATTTTGAAACATTGAGGACAATGTTTAGTTTAGGTTTGGGGGTATAGAGTAGATACCATGATAATTTGCCATAATTGAAAACGAACTCCTTCTTTTTTGAAAAAAATTGAAAAATTCCAAAAAAAATTGAAAAATCAAAATTCAAAAAAAAATTAAAAAAATGAAAAATCATAAAAAATGGAGCTCATTTACCTTGAAATGTTGACTCTTGTGCAAATATGTATTTTTATTAGGAGTCTTAGTCTAGATATTTAGGCACCCTGATTCTAGCACAATTCACATATGTGATAAGAAATTTGCACGCGCACGATCTACCAATACATGTATGGCCTCGATCTTCAAGGTGTTTGATAGGAAGTTACGATTGCCAATCACTTTAGAATACTGAACGAAACTTGACTAGCTTGTTCTTTGGTTGGTTGGGATAGAAGGTGGAGGTTACATTAAGAAAGACAACCATCGAATTTAACTGGGTGCATCAAAAAGGGCTACCTCTTGCAAAGTGTCATGTAATTTTTGTTTCTTTTGTTATGTATCAAAAGTTTCCTTATGAAAAAAAAAATTTCAAGTTCTGTGCAAAAAAAAAAAAAAAAAAAAAAAAAAAAAAAAAAAAAAAAAAAAACGATGTATATTCAAAAAAAAAAAATATAAGAAAAATACAAAAAAATCAAGTATTTATCAATTCCATCATCTCTTGTTCCAAAAATAAAAAGAGAGTAGTCAATGTAAATAAGAGTCATGTAAAGAGTTTTTTGTTGTTTAATAAGCAAGGAGGGTGTATGCCATTGATGTACAACGCGAGCAATTGTGAAATACCTCCAACTCATTCACAATTCTCGTAAAGTCCGGACAGCTAGCTAGATTTCGACCTCAGTTCTTAGCCTGAGAAACTATCTCTTGGTGATTAGTAGTCATAACTTCAGATCTTTCTTTACACATGTGTAGATACACTTTACACTCTTATCACATGTTTTTTGTTATCAGTGCTAGGATTGTGCCTTCGATAGCTAGATTGACATCTCCATTTTGCTGTGAGCTTAAACTGTTTTGCACATGTCACATTTGATGGAATCTGAGCTTATATTTTGACCTAGGTTTTGTAGGTACACCTCTGGTAAACCTTCACGAGACTTCAACTCGTCCACTAGGGACACTTAGTGGTTTAAAAGGCTTAGTGCATACGCTAAATGCATTCGAGAGACCAGCGACAGTGGTATAGTTAGGATTTCCTTAGTTTTGTTTTACTTGAGGACAAGTAAAATTCAGGTTTGGGGGGTATTTGATGAGTGCCAAATATTGTATATATTTATCCCTTTTTGTTGGCATTTAACTCATCTTTTGTGCATTAATTCTACATTTTATCCCATATTCTGTATTTTCATTGTTTTCAAGAATAAATATTTTCTTACTTAATTTTGCATTTTTAGGTAATAAATAAAGTCTGGATGACTTGCGGAGCGGAAAAGAGCAGAAAAGTAGTGAAAAGCCGGGAGAAATCACGCAAGGAAGCCGCGAAGAATGGTGCGCACAACCTCATTTTCTACACACAAAAACGCCTCCGTTCTCAGCCATCAGATCAGTTCTCAGAAGCATCCGATGGTCGCTCCTTCATAGAGCATCAAAATCGGAAGTCTCTGCCAAGCACCACAGCGCTGAAATTCCAAGCCTTCAGATTAGATGGTAGTTGAATCCAACGGTTGCTCCCTTGCTGTTCATCAAAGTTTGATATCTCCGCCTTACATTACAGCACCTAACCCCATCTGGAGCCGTCAGCTTCGTTGTATCACCTAATCCAACGGTCGCTCAGAGCTTGTTTACATCGTGCCGTTCGATTCAATTAGTAACTGATTATCCAACGGATTTCCTCGTTGCGCATCAACTTCAGATGATCCCGCCTCACACCCTAGCGACCGAACACCTACACCCTAAACAAACGCATCCCTTCTCCCAAAATCAACTGAGCTCCTTCTTCCCCGACATTTGCAGAGCCACCTCTCTGCCACCACCTTCCCCGACCATTTCCATCCACCACCTCACCTCTGCAACACCATCACTTCTTCACCAACATCATCAGTACCTCCCCAGTCCGTTCCTTTATCTCTCTAGCCATCTATTTTAGTGACTTCTCACCATTCTAAACCCTAGGTTGGAAATCACTAAAATAGATGAGGCTCTAGACATCAATCGAACACAGGAGAGGAAGCAGGAAGATCAGAGGAGGAATGGGTCGAAGATAAGAGAGTCAATTCCTCGATTTTGGGCAATGAAAGTTAAACCCTAATTTTTGGGATTTGGGGGAAACCCTAATTTTAATGTTTGGGTATAAATTAAGGGTTGGGTATCACTGTTAAAACTTGTTCTTGGACTAGCCAAGTAACCAATTAGGGTTAAATTTCAGTTTTGATATTTGAATTTTAATTCAATTTAATTTCAGCTTCAATTTAGGTTTGGTTTAATTTTCATGTGATGTTTAAATTCCTGTTTTTATGGTTTAATTTCATGTTAGGGTTAGTTAATTTCATGTCAGGGTCAATTTAATTTCACTGTTTAACTTTAGTTTCAATTTTCTGTTCATGCCTAGTGCTCTGCTGATTTCACTGTTATGTTTAATTCACTGTTAGTTTGATGGAATGCTATAGATACCTTTGAAGCACTGAATTGATTGAGTAGTGGGGAGAAACTAGTGCTCACTAGTGACAAATATTGTATATATTTGATGAGTGCCAAATATTGTATATATTATCCCTTTTTGTTGGCATTTACTCATCTTTTGTGCATTAATACATTTTATCCCATATTCTGTATTTTCATTGTTTTCAAGAATAAATATTTTTTACTTAATTTTGCATTTTTAGGTAATAAATAAAGTCTGGATGACTTGCGGAGCGGGGAAAAGAGCAGAAAAGTAGTGAAAAGCCGGGAGAAATCACGCAAGGAAGCCGCGAAGAATGGTGCGCACAACCTCATTTTCTACACACAAAAACGCCTCCGTTCTCAGCCATCAGATCAGTTCTCAGAAGCATCCGATGGTCGCTCCTTCATAGAACATCAAAATCGGAAGTCTCTGCCAAGCACCACAGCGCTGAAATTCCAAGCCTTCAGATTAGATGGTAGTTGAATCCAACGGTTGCTCCCTTGCTGTTCATCAAAGTTTGATATCTCCGCCTTACATTACAGCACCTAACCCCATCTGGAGCCGTCAGCTTCGTTGTATCACCTAATCCAACGGTCGCTCAGAGCTTGTTTACATCGTGCCGTTCGATTCAATTAGTAACTGATTATCCAACGGATTTCCTCGCTGCGCATCAACTCAGATGATCCCGCCCACACACCTCGACCGAACACACACACCTAAACAAACGCATCCCTTCTCCCAAAATCAACTGAGCTCCTTCTTCCCCGACATTGCAGAGCCACCTCTCTGCCACCACCTTCCCCGACCATTTCCAGCCACCACCTCACCTCTACAACACCATCACTTCTTCACCAAATCATCAGTACCTCCCCAGTCCGTTCCTTTATCTCTCTAGCCATCTATTTAGTGACTTCTCACCATTCTAAACCCTAGGTTGGAAATCACTAAAATAGATGAGGCTCTAGACATCAATCGACACAGGAGAGGAAGCAGGAAGATCAGAGAGGAGGAATGGGTCGAAGATAAGAGAGTCAATTCCTCGATTTTGGGTAATGAAAGTTAAACCCTAATTTTTGGGATTTGGGGGAAACCCTAATTTTAATGTTTGGGTAAATTGAGGGTTGGGTATCACTGTTAAAACTTGTTCTTGGACTAGCCCAGTAACCAATTAGGGTTAAATTTCAGTTTTGATATTTGAATTTAATTCAATTTAATTTCAGCTTCAATTTAGGTTTGGTTTAATTTTCATGTGTGATGTTTAAATTCCTGTTTTTATGGTTTAATTTCATGTTAGGGTTAGTTTAATTTCATGTCAGGGTCAATTTAATTTCACTGTTTAACTTTAGTTTCAATTTTCTTCATGCCTAGTGCTCTGTGATTTCACTGTTATGTTTAATCGTTTGTTAGTTTGGGAATGCTAGGCTAGGCTAGATACCTTTGAAGCACTGAATTGATTGAGTAGTGGGGAGAAACTAGTGCTCACTAGTGACAAATATGTATATATTTGATGAGTGCCAAATATTGTATATATTTTATCCCTTTTTGTTGGCATTTACTCATCTTTTGTGCATTAATTCTACATTTTATCCCATATTCTGTATTTTCATTGTTTTCAAGAATAAATATTTTTCTTACTTAATTTTGCATTTTTAGGTAATAAATAAAGTCTGGATGACTTGCGGAGCGGAAAAGAGCAGAAAAGTAGTGAAAAGCCGGGAGAAATCACGCAAGGAAGCCGCGAAGAATGGTGCGCACAACCTCATTTTCTACACACAAAAACGCCTCCGTTCTCAGCCATCAGATCAGTTCTCAGAAGCATCCGATGGTCGCTCCTTCATAGAACATCAAAATCGGAAGTCTCTGCCAAGCACCACAGCGCTGAAATTCCAAGCCTTCAGATTAGATGGTAGTTGAATCCAACGGTTGCTCCCTTGCTGTTCATCAAAGTTTGATATCTCCGCCTTACATTACAGCACCTAACCCCATCTGGAGCCGTCAGCTTCGTTGTATCACCTAATCCAACGGTCGCTCAGAGCTTGTTTACATCGTGCCGTTCGATTCAATTAGTAACTGATTATCCAACGGATTTCCTCGCTGCGCATCAACTTCAGATGATCCCGCCTCACACCCTAGCGACCGAACACCTACACCCTAAACAAACGCATCCCTTCTCCCAAAATCAACTGAGCTCCTTCTTCCCCGACATTTGCAGAGCCACCTCTCTGCCACCACCTTCCCCGACCATTTCCAGCCACCACCTCACCTCTACAACACCATCACTTCTTCACCAACATCATCAGTACCTCCCCAGTCCGTCCTTTATCTCTCTAGCCATCTATTTTAGTGACTTCTCACCATTCTAAACCCTAGGTTGGAAATCACTAAAATAGATGAGGCTCTAGACATCAATCGAACACAGGAGAGGAAGCAGGAAGATCAGAGGAGGAATGGGTCGAAGATAAGAGAGTCAATTCCTCGATTTTGGGTAATGAAAGTTAAACCCTAATTTTTGGGATTTGGGGGAAACCCTAATTTTAATGTTTGGGTATAAATTGAGGGTTGGGTATCACTGTTAAAACTTGTTCTTGGACTAGCCAAGTAACCAATTAGGGTTAAATTTCAGTTTTGATATTTGAATTTTAATTCAATTTAATTTCAGCTTCAATTTAGGTTTGGTTTAATTTTCATGTGTGATGTTTAAATTCCTGTTTTTATGGTTTAATTTCATGTTAGGGTTAGTTTAATTTCATGTCAGGGTCAATTTAATTTCACTGTTTAACTTTAGTTTCAATTTTCTGTTCATGCCTAGTGCTCTGCTGATTTCACTGTTATGTTTAATTCACTGTTAGTTTGATGGAATGCTAGGCTAGATACCTTTGAAGCACTGAATTGATTGAGTAGTGGGGAGAAACTAGTGCTCACTAGTGACAATGAGCAAGCTAGTTCTCTTCCCACTCTAGAAGAATGCCTTAGCCTTGCTCTGTTAGCTTCACCATCTCCCTTGCCCTTGGCTTAGGCCTTGGTTCATTTTGCATTGTTCTCTGCCTGTTTAGTCATTGTCTTGTAAATTTTCTCCATTGTCTTTCCTGTTAACTGCCTTTGTTCTTCATTGCCTTGTTCTGCCACTGTTACCTTGGCTTAGTGCCACCACTACTTGCACTGCCATCTCTTCTCCTTGTTCTGCTGCTGCTACTACTTGCACTGCTTGAGCAGCTACTGTGCAGTATTGCTGCTGCTGTTGCTTCCCTTGCTGTTGCTGCTGTCTTCTTGGCCTTGAGCTGCTGTGCACTGCTTGTGCAGCTGCTGCTGCAACCCATCTGCCCTGCAACTCTCCTGTTGCCTTTTCCTTCCACTGCTGTTGCTGCTGCATTGAGCCCAAAAGCCTCAGAAGCCCATAAGTCCAAAGTCTGGGTTTTTAACCATTGGCCCTTTACAAACCAAAGCCCAGGTCTAATCAAAAGACCACAGTCCACTGTTAGCTCAATCCCATTGAGCCCAAAAGCCCAAAACAAGGTTTAAGACCTAAAGCCCATAGTCCACATTTCTGAGCCCAAGCTCAGTTCAATCCATTTCAAAATCATTCAAAGGCCCAAAACAGTTCTCATCATTACAAACAAACTCAAAGGCCCAAAGCACAATCATAACCCATTGGTTACCAAAATCCATTGGTACCCAAAGCCCAACAATAGCAAATTTAGAACCCAAAATAGCTAGAACACTTCAAACACACCCAGTCTCTGTGGATCGACCCGTACTTGCACGAGCTACAACCGACGACCGTGCACTTGCGGTATTACTGTAGGCCCGCGTTTTCATTGCGCTTAATTTATACACCTTTTAGAAGCCTACCAGCAAACCGTGGTTATAAAAGTTCATGAACCCATTCAAGTGAATCAAATCATCTTTGCTTCAATTCTGTCTTATGTAGTACATGATATTTCCTTGCAATTGAAAAACTCTCTAACTAGTTCATTTGAAATCATTTGAACTAGTTATGGTGAAAAAGAACGTGCTTGATATGGAATGCTCATATGGCTAACCCTTTGGTTAACTATTGTTGAACCAACAAGTGCATACATTTGGGTACGATTAACAAGACGAGAAGCGTGCATTGTCAAGTGTGTGTAACAAGCTAAGTTTTCGATCTAACATTTGAGAAATATTAGCTTGAATCTAAATTAGGTTTTCATCTAACAGTGGATATTGATTGCTTTGTTACCAAGGTAACTTAATTGCAAACCTTGATTTGAAGGACTGTATAAGGGGAACTTTAGAATCTGTGCAAAACTGATCCCCACACCTCACGTGTCATACTAGTTTGCATACTATATCCGGTTCTCCTTTAACCTTTGGTTTTCTTCTTCTAAAAACAGGTTAACGACTTAAAGATTTCATTGGGATTGTGAAGCCAGACTGATACTACTTTTGTCGTAGTTGTGTTATCTGATCTTGCATCTTCTATCGTACGAGTAAAATCAGATTGATTGGCTTGATATTGATATCTCCGATAGGCAAGATATAAAAAGTAATCACAAACATCTTCGTCTCATTGTTTGTGATTCCACAACATCTTATTTCGCTTCCATACGATTAAGATTGTTGTGAGGTGATTGATAACTCTAGGTTGTTCTTCGATAATATAAGACCGGATTATCAATTGGTTCCTGTTCACCTTGATTATTATCAAAAGATGGAAACAAAACCTTTTAAGGTTTATCTGTGAGAGACAGATTGATCCTTTGATAGACTTGTCTGTGTGAGACAGATTTGGTTATTGTCAAGTCTTCGACTTTGGGTCGTAGCAACTCTTAGTTGTTGGTGAGATCATCTAAGGGAATCAAGTGCGCAGTATCCTGCTTGGATCAGAGGCGTTGGTAGTACAACTGTACCTTGGATCAGTGAGAGACTGATTGGAGTTCAACTACAGTCCAGTCCGAAGTTAGCTTGGAGTAGGCTAGTGTCTGTAGTGGCTTAATACAATGTGTGTTCAATCTGGACTAGGTCCCGGGGTTTTTCTGCATTTGCGGTTTCCTCGTTAACAAAATTTCTGGTGTCTGTGTTATTTCTATTTCCGCATTATATTTTTTTATATAATTGAAAAAATATAGGTTGTGCGTTTGAATCAATAAATTGGAAATCCGATCCTTGGTTGTTGATTGATATTGATTGATCCTTGGATATTGGTCTTTGGTACCATTCAAGTTATTCCTTGTGTGTGATTAAGGACTCTCCAATTTCTGTTAGCTCGAGTAAATCAAAACAAGAGAGAGATATTAACTCCTCGATATACTTTAATCTAGATTGAGTCTGACTATCTAGTTGATTCTCTGGCAAAGTATATTGGAGTTAGTCCATACAAATTTCTAAGCGAAATATTGGGTGGTGTTGTTAGACCCCCGCTTTTTCAGAGTTTATAAAATACAAGATAACTCCTACAATATTCCACAGCCGCACTCCCCACAAAGATTTGGCAATTAAGCACAAGTTCAATTAAGAACTGCCCCCATAAAATATCATTCCTGAAAGAACAACATGAGCGACCTTACTTTTATAAGAAAAAATGGATTTCTTTGGACGTGATTTGTTAATGTCCAAAATATCATCGATTAAACTAAACACAAGAGAACCTTTATGATTAACTTAACCAGAAATCACTCAACATAAGAAAACTTACTGAGTCATACAGTACTTTCACATAAAAGTGGATAAGGGAAAGATCAATACTGTGGAATTTTCAAAAGTTCATTCTATCTTTCATTTATATTTGCATAATGACACAATAGACTTAACTTTTGAGCATATATGAGATAATCATAGTTCACAGACGTAAACACAACATATCCCATAAAATATTTTTTGCAATATGAAACCAATAAAGATTAATACTGCAAAACCATCTTTCAAATAACTTAGAATTTAAATAAATAAATCTAAAAACATTGCAAGATGAAAATCGCTGGCAATAGCTATGTGTAATCACAATAATTGCTATTTCAAACCCTAGTGATCCTTCTCAAACATAAGAATAAATTCTCACGAGAAGTTTCCTAGATAACAAAATGAAGAGACAAACTTGTAAGAAACAAACTCGTAAATAACATACAAGATGATTTGCCCTTAGAAGGTAGAATCAATCTTTTCCGCAAGGATTTATACCAATAATGGATACCAAAGGTGCATAAAAAATATTTTCTTAAAGAAGAAAATACGAAGTCATTAACAACCATGCACCGTAGTTCACATAAGAGGATTGTGAACGTTCAAGAATCCCAGAGTAACGCGTACTACTGCCTATTCTTGAACTTTCTTCTTTGTGATTCACCAAAAACATTCTTAAAAAGTTATAAATGATCTTAGAAGAGAAGTACTCCAGAATCCCAGTGCCCAAGTCCAAGAGAAGTGGTACAAGTGCGACGAAACGTAGAAAAACACTGAAAAACAAGATACGGGACAAATACTAATCTTAACTCATCCAAACTCAGGAATTCTCATCTCCATTTTAAAGAGAACTCAAAGACGAAGGGGATGCAAAAAGAATGAGGTAATTCCAAGTTCGGACGAAGAAGTTACGACCAAAACAAGTTGTCAAATATTGACATCCACAGGCCAGTTCGTAAACGGTGTTCGAAAACGAATGTAAATCTGTTTGCAAACGATTTTCGCGAACCGAAATCCCTGGACTTTAATTTTTTTAAATGATGGTACGCATACCTGCTATGTGTACCATGAAGGCCAACCATCCTGAACTACTATTTTCAAACCTAAACATTTAAGAACCTTAAACACAAATCAAATTAGGTAGAGATGAATGATATACAAGGTACATGGATCATTGTAAGTACTTTAAGCAAATAATAAAAACATAAATCTTGATCAAGTTTATAGACATACTTTTTTAGAGGAATCTAATCGAATTCTACAGCCTTACTCTCCGAATAGACGGCTCCACCAGAAACAACAAGGATGAAGTTTTCCCGGCTCTTAGGATAGTTTGCTAGAAATGCAAACTTAGGTATTTATAAACCAATGATGTTTGGACACCAAGGAATTTCCAAAACCGAAAATATTCTAAAGATATGAAATGAATAAAAAAATTCGGTTTTCCTAATTCCAATAAATGCTTGTCCAAAATTTCTGAAATCTCTAAATAGAAAATCTCCAATTAGTAATTACTAGCATTTAATTGCTGGTAATTAAAGCATATACAACCAAAAATCTTAATTAAAAGATTCTCAATTTGTTTCGACACAGGATTTCCTTGAGTACTAAGGAATATCTTTGAACAATAAATGATAAAAGTTATTGTACGTGTTCAAAGTATGTTGACATCTTTTCACTGTAAATCCTTATTCATATTTATATGGATTTACATTCTTGGAATCGGTTATACCACACTTCCAAACAAGTTTAGAATTGGTTCACCTGTATTCCAAGATTACTATGTGATTGATCAATATCAAATCACATACATGAGTTCAATCGGTTCTACCAATCAATAGGATCGGTTCTACCTCAATATGGAAATACTTGTGATCGGTCAAACAAGTAACAAGGACCAGTGTAGATGGTGGATTTTCAACAAATGGCAAAAACCGTAAAATCATGAGGCATGTTTTTGACACGGCTTTCAGGCATGCAACGATTCATATTTTACGAAGCCATGATGAATATGTTTTCGAAAAGCCTCCACTAGCTGAGCGTTCGATCCCTGGCATTTCGTCGTGACCTCTATGCAGAATAAAGTATTTGGGCGGTTCTCCGTAGATTGAGAGGTTAACACCTTCAGGACATCGGTGATACTCACTATTCCCTGACTGCAGTAGAGAGACCCACCTCCACATAGAAGAATATTTGGGCGACGGACGCCTTCAGGACGTCGGTGACACTTACCGTTCCCTGATTATGTGGAGAGATTGTGCATAGATTCAGGCGGTTCTCCGTAGATTGAGAACACTAACGCCTTCAGGTCGTAAACAACATCGTGACTCCTTAACTATGCACCATTCAGAATAGATGTGACGCTTTAACTGGCTAATATCTTTTCTGCAATAGATTAATCCTGTCGTGACATTCATTATTGAATTCCCAGAATAATCTATTCTTGCTCCTATTCCATGGTCGAATCCACGGCCTGATCCCATGGAATGGCAATAACAATTGCTCCTATTCCATGGTCGAATCCACGGCCTGATCCCATGGAATGGCAATAAAAATTGCTCCTATTCCATGGTCGAATCCACAACCTAATCCCATGGAATGGCAATAACAATTGCTAATATTCCATGGTCGAATCCACATCCTGATCCCATGGAATGGCAATAAAAATTGCTCCGATTCTATGATCGATTCCACGGCTTGATCTCATAGAATGGCAATAAAACAATTGTGTTATCTCATTATTCCGATTTCATGATCGAATCTACTGATCTCATGAAATGGTAATAGATAATCTTAATTACTCTGATTCTATGGTCGAATCAACGATCCCATAGGACGGTAATGCTTGTTTTATTATTCTGAATTCGTAGTCGAATCTGCAGCTGATCCTGCGAATTAATAATGAACAACTATTCATTTTTATTACCCAGTTTCATGAATTATTCTCAACTGAATTCATAGATTGGTAATAAATACTCAACAGCCGGGCATCTGGACCATCACTGAGTAAGCCCCACAAAAATGGTGCGAGTGCACTCGACAATGATGCACGACTGAGCACCCGGATGCACAAATGAGTGTCGAAAAATATGAAATAATGAGGAATCCTTCGCAAAACAGGAGAAAACAATAAATATTACTCCCTCTGTTTCACAAAGACAGTCCGGTTTGACTTTGTCAAGATATTAAGGAGACCATAATAGTTTACTTTCCTACCCTTAATTATTTACTTAATTTATTTCAATAAATATGTTAGTAATAAAAATTACCAAAAATGGTGTTTGGGAAAAAATGAGATGAAAAAATTATAGAGATAAAAGATTATATACTTATAGAGTATAACATTTATAAGGAATTTAATTTGGAACCATATATATTGTTTCCTTAATTATATAGATTTCAATAATATTTCAGATTAGGTGCCATCAAAAAAGCAATTATGAATATAAAAAATTTAAGGGTATGTTAGAGAGTTCATTAGAAAAATATGATCATAAACATAAGATGGACACCTTTTTAAAACAAACCAAAATGGAATAGAGAACGGACTTTCAGAAACAGAGGGAGTAATAAAGTAATAAGAGGTGTCCAAGGCCAGGCCCACCATCCGGCCGGCCGGGCCCTAACCATGATCGCTCCGTGCCTCTCCCATTATTTTCCTTATTTTTATTATTTCGTGAACTCACGAAAACCTCTTGGTTTTAGCAACTTTCCTTGTTTTTGCAAAACCCCTGAATTCTCCATAACTTTGTGGATTCACGAAATAATATTATAAAATAAGGAGAGGTGTACGGGACCGCGCAACCCAGCCGGCCGGCCATGCCCGAGCCATGGTCGGTCCCACACCTCACAATCCTTAACTTTCATAATTATTATTCCCTAATCTCACGAAACTCCTCCGTTTCAACAAAAACTCATGGATTTTCCATAACTTCAAGGGTTCTCCATAACTTCAAGGATTCATGAAAAATAATAAAATAGGGAAAGGTGCGTGGGACCGGACAACCTAGACGGACGGCCATGCCCTAGCCGTGGTCGGTCTCACACCTTGAAATCCCTAGTCTTTCATAATTATTATTTTCCTCAATTCATGATACTCCTAGATTTGAGCAAAATTCATGATTTCTTCATATTTTGTCAAATATTACTCAAATCACCAAAAACCAAAAGCCAACATAGTCACACGACTAGCTACCATCTCATGACAATTTTAAATATTAAAACAATTTATTTTAATATTTTCAAAATATTGATGAATTGAGCATACATGCTCATTCCAACAAAAATCGAGAATTCCCAGTCAAGATGAAACTCTTCTGAAAATTCACAATGTTGCTCGAACACGCATCAGAAAATACTGAAACTCTCAGTATGGAGACACGGACACCATGTTCATGACCGACCAGAGTCATTCCTAGGGCTTGCAAAAATCCGGTCCCACACGTTTTCATAATTCTGACCTAATTTGCTCAATTGCTCATACTGGGCCCGAACTCTCTCCAACCAACTGGGGGATTCTCCAAATGACCAACAACTGGTCCCGTGACCACCAAGAGCCGGTCCCATGCTCTCCTGGTCGGTCCTCATCTCTCATACCTAGGTTTTATCACCTAATGCTGAATCCAGCAATATTTCAATAAATAACGAATCCTGCATTTAATCATCGTTTTTTCACCAACTCTCAAACTGAGAACCCTGGTGCGTGCTCACTCGAGCACTGGGCACCCATGGACGCTCATAATTCCATGTGGTCGGTTCCTCCTCACTCATGACCAATTTTCAGCAATTCACCAATTTCTGAAGGATTGATAAAATTAGGGTTACGAACAAACGCTCCACGAATCACCATTCTGAGCAAGTTCAAACACAAAATAATGTCGATTCAGCAATCAACATCCGAATTAATAATATTCGGTAATTCACCAATATTTTTGATTAATATTTTATTGGGTCACGGCACCAGTAAATAATTCGTCGAATTGAGCAATACTTGCTCAGTTGCTCGAATATTGATCCAACCATCAATGTTCAGTAATTCATCAGTAGTTTGTCGAATTGAGCAACACTTGCTCAATTGCACGTCAAATTATCAATATTCAGTATTTTGTTGAATTTAGCAACACTTGCTTAGTTGCACGCCAAAATTATCAAATTTGTCGAATTGAACAATACATGCTCAATTGCTCAACAAACTCTCAATATTCAGCAATTCGTCGAGTTGAGAAATACTTGCTCAGTCGCTCTAGTTAGTAATTCATTGACAACTCAGATAACTACATGTTCAATCCATGAATCACTGAGCATTCACCACTTATGCTCGATTCAACAAAATTAGACTCACAGTCTATATCAGTCAACAACTGACTAACTAATACACGTCTTCTTTGCAGACTCCACGATTCGTGAAATATCAATCATGTCACAAATGGGGGGATATCACTTAGGGTTTTGGTCTGGCGGTCTACGGCACGTGGATTCATCCACAATTAGAAATGTGCGTAAGTTGTGTAAACGGTTGAAGGAGTTAGCAAGGTAGTGGGTGCACGATCAGTCAAGTCTCCGCACGACATGGAACTGACTTTACCACGATCTCCCACTTTCCACTCTTTCACTCAAGAAACCGTCACACTTACAGGGATCAGTGGTACATCATTCTAGCAATATAAATAAGTCTAAATCGAGGACATCGGGATATCATCAATCATCGATTATCATCATTATCTGTTAACAAATCGATATAAACTTATTCACAGAACTCAACTTCAGAAGTTCAGCAATATTGCAAAAACCTTCAACACACCCACAATCCTTGATCATCACTGATCCCACACAACTCTCAGCTTCCCTCCTACAGATCAACCCATCTCCTTCTTTGCGACCGAATTGACTATGGAACGGCCATTGTCTTGGTTTAGGCCGGAGTCATACAGATTGATTTCCCGAATTTAAGAACCCCCTTTGCAGCGGTGCATCTGTGTGAGGATTAAAATTTTTGCCCGGCTGAGGAGTCTCGACAGCACGCTCGACTCTTCACTTTCCCAAAAACCTGCGGCTCGTTTTCCCCCATCCACAGATTGACGATCACAGTGGGAGATTAATCTCTCGGTTGCAATCTCACATTTTCGCAAAATGGTTGATCTTAGGTCAGGTTCAGTTACAAATCTTAACGCGAACATCGCTAGCACTAGCAACAACGGTGGTATTCCAGAAACCATTCCTGCTTACAACAATAGTGGTGATAATACTCCTCCTCACACCAACAACGAAAATCAACCTCTCTTCGGCCGACGTCCTGAGGAAGTCAGGGAGAATCCACCTACCGTAGCTGATCTCATGAAGGTGCAAGGGACTCTCACCAAAAATCAGATTGACATGGCCACCACTCAGAAAGAGCTGTGCAATTATCTCAAAACTCCCATTGACAAGATGTCAGGGAAAGCTCAGGAGAAAGGAAAATCCAAAGAAACATCTCCGGACACTGGTCCTGAAGTCATTCTGATCCATGTAGTAGATGATGATGAAGTCCACAAGGCTGCAGATAACCCGCCAACAAAGAAACCTGCAGGCTTCATCACTCATGAGGACATGAAATGCTTCATGGAGGATCGACGAAAAGACAAGACACCATCTTTCCACCGTCATCAACCTCCATATCCTGCTGCTACTCAAATAATTCCTTCCTCTCCCAAAGAGCTACACTTCCCCAACGTCCACACTATACAACTGAACAGGGAACGCTCGAGAACATATGATTCATGGAGGCACCAGGAGAGCATGAAAACAGTGGAATGATCCCAATCTACAGAGCCTTTCTGGAGAATCTGCGATTCCAGAATTTCTCAGAACTCCTTGGAGCAGCCAAGCGATCAGCAATGCTTTACTAGAAAGAGCAAAGTCTGCAAGGTCGAGGAATCTCGAAGCATCCGGCGCATAGTCAAAAATCAGTACAATCTCCATCCTTCCACAAAAGTTGTTGCAGAAAGGAGCAAACAGAAAGTAGAATCACAGTGCAAGCACGCTTCTCTAGCTCCTCCGAAATCACCAAAAAAGGGGTAGTCAAATCCTGGATGCACAAGCTCCAACTCAAAATGCAGATCCAGCAGAAACAGATTTCCCTTTCTCGATCGAAGAGGTGATCGAACTACTATATGTATGGATCCAGGATGGTGCAATCAAGCTACCATATGTCAAAAAAGAACCAACTGAAGAAGAAATGGAGAACCCTCGCTACTGCCGTTTCCATAGGTTCGTCAATCATACCACCAGCGACTGCAGGATCTTGAAGCGCATATTCAAGGAAAAAGTCGGATCTGGGGAAATTAACTTGGGGACTTAAAGAGTACACAGAGACCCTCTTCCAGTCAGAACTTTCAAAATCTCCGAACAACCAGTCAAAGAAGCAGTTCAGTCCGGCATGTATGCGAATTGCTTTATCTGTCAAAGGCTCAAAAGGGAGACATGTTCACGGCTTTGAACCATATTCTAGAAGTGCCTCCATAACCTCCCACCACATACAAGGAGATGCATGACTGGGGACTTCATACCACAGTCCATCTTAGAGGAAATGAATTCAGAAGAATATTGATCGATGCTGACACCGCCATCAACATCATTCCACTGAAATCCCTCAGAGTCACAGGCATCAGTCGACAAGAAGCTACCCATGCACCCATCTCAATCAGAGACCATGAAGGAACGCTCAGAGATGCTTATACCTACATCACTCTCAAGGTGAAAATACGTTCAACCTGAACATATAACAAGTTTCACATAATCAGGAAAATCCAAGATATGACGCGATAACATGGACCCATGCTGAAAACATGACTACAGACAAAGCGTCTTTTGTTGCACATCTCTCCAACAAAGTAATTTCTGATCCAGAAGATTTGGCGGACGTTCCATCATCAGAGCACTTGGAGGAAATTCGAACTCTGACGAGGTTGAAATAATAACCTGCAAAAGATACATAGAAATTCATCAAGAGGTTTCACATTCAGGCAAGTCTCATTCCTTCCATGTCTATGTCTTTCATCCCCTCACATGTTATTCTAGCATGTGGACTCAATTAAGCTAGCATCTCTGCTATTACAAGACGCTATGAGTGGGTAATCTCACTCCAGCAATATTTTACCAAGTGGTTGAACCGGACGCCGCTTCTAATCGAGCATCTAACCGTGACATTCACCACTGAGAGATGACAGAAGCATGACAAAGAACACTTTGGGAATATCTCCATAAATTTTGAGGAATGTCCACGAGTGCCACAAAATCAAAAATCTCTGATGTCTGCACAAGTATTGAATCCATCACAGAGGAATGCTGAATCGACAGAAGATACACGGAGTCGAGACGATCAAGCATAAGACATTCAACGCTTCAGCGCTCAAGCACATAAGAAGCCTTCGAATTGTACTCCTAATCAAAGAGTACACCTTCAATAATAACGCCTCTAGCTTCAGCATAATATCTCGACTTGACACACCGGTTCAACACCAACATGATCAAAGTATAACTGAATTAAAATCGATAAGCCTTCACTATCCCATGATAAGACTTCTGAACTAGATGCAACACCGTTCATCAATGGATGCTACAAACTCCTTTAACTCTGCTAAGTGAATGAGGGATGCATCGGAGACTTTATTTTATTGGAAATATCAATTAAATATATTTCAAAAAATGTTATCCACATAACAAGTCATTGCAACCTAATGTGATTCCATGAAACGTCGTCAAACGGAACCTCTCTACATAAAAAGCCCCTGCACGACTGGGGAACATCCTCTCTTCACCAATCATATCCATAATGAAGACTGTTGCTGCTATCTACCGCGCAACAACATCGATTCATGACGAAGCCACTTCACAGTAAAGTCATAACATGAGGGTTTGGTTGAAATCCTAATACACCTTCATCTTAGGAATGCTCAACTCACCAATTAGTTCGTGCATGCTCACTGGACGGAAGAGGATCTTCAGTCTCTGTATCAACTACAATCATAGTATCGGCATCATCATGTGGATGAACTCTATTCATGGTCTCAGCATCAACAAGAATTTATGGAGAACTTCCAGTTGTAATCTCAACATCACTCTCGGGCGCAACATCCGGCTTCATCAACTATCCATTCTCTATGGATCATACATCTTCAATCCCTAATGATTCATATCAAGATGTGTAAACATGAAAACATGCTAACATGAACATCTTCCCAAAGCTTACCCGGCAGACGGGCACAAAACCAAAATCTTCTACAAGATGTTCTCATCGCCTCTACAAGTGAGATACGACATGCTCCAGGCCATGGGTTTACAAAAACGTACCAATGGGTGAGGAATGGGACAATACATCCTCAATGAAAGATGTTCGTCTATGTTTCTTCTACAACATACCAAAAGGGCGCATCAATCGGGCGTACAAGCTGAAATATATGGCCTTTACCGTCAGGTCTACGACATCTGAAAAATTTGTACGGGATTACAAATTATAGATGTGAACGCTTATTTGGATGACCTCTGCAACTCCAAATTGAGTGATTCTTTTCTCATGTGATAACTCAGTCTCTTAGCTTCAAAATTTGGGGTCAAGCATCGAATTCCGACGTCGTATGAGGTTCCTACAGCTTCCAGAGCATACAACATGCACAGTCGATCGATGTCCACCAGGTCCTTCCGCTAAATCCTTCATCAAGGTACCTCCAACTTCGACCACCTAGGTCTTTACATCAATTTTTCTACCTGGGTCCTCTATCTAGGTCTCACCAGAAGAAGGGAAAACGAAAGGGAGAGACTTAAAAAAATACTGGGGACTGACGGTCCACTGGTCAAGACGATCGATTTCACAATCCAAAACCAATCAAGAAATCAAAACCAAAATAAAACCTCGCACCTCTCAGAATTCCAAGGTTCAAGATATCATGGAAAGAAAACTAAAGAAAGTCAGCAAAATAAGATTTCTGCTTTTCTGCATCCTCCAAGACTTGCAAAGCAGCTTTCTCCGCCTCCAGCTTCTTGGTCAGCTCAGCAACTTCATCCATATTCTTCAACACGGAATCACTGGTGGTGAAAGGAGTGTCACCTTCCACTGCTTTCCTGATAGCATCAATCTTTTGACGAAGCCACTTCAGATTGAACCCAAGTTCTTCAGCTTTCTTTAAGTTGTACTCTCAATCAAAGAGTACATCCCGGGTGACAGTATTTCTAGCCGTGATACGTATATCATTTATAACACGCAAGATGAATTCTACTTGCCTCGTCAAGAAATAGATATGCTCTGGATCCTTGGTAACGACGATGTACCCATACATCTTCCACGGTTTCTTGTACATAGCAGCATATCCAATGGGAACGCTAAATCCACCAAGAAACTTGTGATATGGGAGTGTCTCACCAAATGGAGGAGTAAAAGCATTCACTGCGTTGGGATACTCATGCACTATTATCCGGTTCTCAGTCGCTAGAACAACGTCAGCAATCATAGGAACAACTTCGGTTGGAGTAGCTTCTTCCATTCTTGATTCGGGTTCCACCATCTCACGCACAATTGGAGTTTCAGTCACCTCCACGGCATCAACAACAAGTGTTACATTACCTTGAGTTACAGTTATGGATGTCTCGTTATCAACGGCTCCATGGTTGCTCAAGTCATCATTGTTGGATCTATTATTCCTAACTTCAGCATTTGGCACCTAATGTGAAGATTACATGGGATTAGAACGATTCAAGCGTGGAAACCCAACACAACCATAAAATCCAGCATGTAAGTGAACTAACATCATCTAATTTCTTTACTATGCATCTAAAACATGAGCAAATAGTGTAGAAGCCATGAAACACGTTTTTCAGTAAAGCTCATCTGAAGAGATTCTACACTTCCCTATATTAAACGACGAACTGGGAAAAATTGGTAAGGAATTTAAGGTTGGGTCATATACCATTCTCTTCATATGGATGTTTTCTACAACATATCAAAATTTCATAGCAATCGGATGAATGAGATAACAGATGTGGCCAAAACATCGGACAACATGCAACCTGGAAAAGTTCTGAAGGTCTCCTGGAAGTTCACTATTTCGCCCTTTTCAGGACCTAAAAATGCTCAAAATTCAAAAATCTTTACTACTACAGGTTGGAAATTTCCTGGGCTTGAAGATACATACGCAGACCGCGAAAATACGACTTCGGACGAGGATTCTACAACGTTTCTAGTAAAATCTGATGTCTGAAACTTTCTGGTTGCGTATTTCGGAAAAGTTATCCATAAATTTACATGGATTCTCATTAATTCATTCACAAATCAACAATTTCATACTTCTATGAAGAATTTACAGAAGATATACTTACTAAGGGAGTCTCTAAATCATTTGAAGGCTCGGCAATACCGGGATCTCCATTGGCAACGCCGTTATCTCCATTTGGTTCGGGATTTCGGGAATTCTCCATATTCCCATGTCCCAAAGAAGAGCACGCTTCATCAACATGCTTCTTATCTACAATGATTTTTTCTTGGATTCATCAACAACAATTATTATTATTTCATTCAAGGAGATGCGCACAAAAAAGATACTTACATTGACTTCTTCATCTGTGCTGGATTCCTGAATTTTTCCCGGGAACAAGTTGAAGACCGTCAACTGATGGAGCAAAAGTCTGAAAAGAAATAACAAACTTTGGTCTCGTGATCCTAATTGCACGGTCAAATTCATGACACAAGGAGCGCTAACAACTCACCAAAGAAACGGCTGGGGACTGCACGTCATTTGCTAACCTATTGTAGTCCTTACTTCTGGGTTCTCTGCTCCCATAGACTTTCTTCCATTTCCGTGGAGTCTACATTGATCCGGGATTTCACTATACGATCATCCTGCGGTAAAGCTAATAAAATAACCAGAAGTACAACTCGGTATGAAGGATCTCTTACCATCACTAAGAGGTCCCAGGAGTACCATTTCTTAAAGTTTCATCCGTAGAGATGTCATCCCTGGAAACGTCGTCTTTGAAAGTGTCATCATGGGAGTCAGTCATTCTTTCAAAGTGGCTGTGACAGATGCATAACATTCAGGGGATCATTCATACAAAGCGCAGGATTCAACAAAACAATGAATCATGGAATAGAGATGCTCACATCAGCGTCTGCAAAAATGGTAATCCCCAACTCTTACCTATTTTACGATTTCACTAGACTTTAGTGATGACAAGAAACTTCGAAAACTTGCTCACTCCTTCAAACCTGCGAAGACGAGCAAAACTTATCATTCTAGAGTCAACACTGACTTTTCACAAAACTATGAATAGTTCACATAACCTTTCATCTGAACATTCACTGATTTTCTACATGTGTGCATGCACTATAAAATCACCAAACTCATACCTACATTATTTCATCGCATATACAATTTTTTGCTTTCAGCAATTGTTCAAAAATCATAAATTGATTTTCATAAAACCGTGAACAACCCACGTAAATTTTACTGTGTGAACATCCACTGATTTTCCAAAATTGGACAAACGTCCATTCTATAATTGTGAAAACTCAGACATTATTTCACCATGTATGATTCTCTACTTTCAACAGTTATTCAAAATCAAAACATTGATTTTACAGAAAATATTTTTAACGTGAAACTCACGTAAATTTGAAAATATATATTTTGCTCCCTTGTGCGAGCATCCGTCTTTGAAACAAGAGCATATTTTCAAAAATAAATTTTTTCATGAAAGCTGATAGACAAAATTTTATGTCATTAGACTCAGGTCTATTTTGTTTGTTTCTTAAACTAACGAACGAACGTCTGTTCCTAAAACAAGGATTTCCTTTTTTTGGCCGAGCCCATAAACGCTAAACTGACCAAAACTGGACTTTCAACAGACCAAATGAACGATGCTTCATCTCCGTGCTCACGGAATCACACTCTATCATACCATCAGGGTCCTCACCCGAACATTTGCTCGTACATGACACCATTGGAGCAAATCGAGGATTCTGACGATACCTTTGTAGACCGAGTTCAACCACTGATTTCGTCGACTGAAAATCACCATTTAATGCTTACTGCGGAACATGACTGTTCCTCACTAAGCAGGGGACTTAATGTAGATGGTGGATTTTCAACAAAGGGAAAAAACCGTAAAATCATGAGGCATGTTTTTGACACGGCTTTCAGGCATGCAACGATTCATATTTTACGAAGCCGTGATGAATATGTTTCCGAAAAGCCTCCACTAGCTGAGCGTTCGATCCCTGGTATTTCGTCGTGACCTCTATGCAGAATAAAGTATTTGGGCGGTTCTCCGTATATTTAGAGCTTAATGCCTTCAGGACGTCGGTGATACTCACTGTTCCCTGACTGCAGGAGAGAGACTCAACCACACATAGAAGAATAGTTGGGCGGCAGACGCCTTCAGGACGTCGGTGACACTCACCGTTCCCTGATTATGTGGAGAGGCTGTGCATAGATTCAGGCGGTTCTCCGTAGATTGAGAACACTAATTCATTCAGGTCGTAAACAACATCGTGACTCCCTGACTATGCACCATTCAGAATAGATGTGACGCTTTAACTGGATAATATCTTTTCTGCAATAGATTAATCCTGCCGTGACATTCACTAATGAATTCCCAGAATAATCTATTATTGCTCCTATTCCAAGGTCGAATCCACGACCTGATCCCATGGAATGGCAATAACAATTGCTCCTATTCCATGGTAGAATCCATGACATGATCCCATGAAATGGAAATAACAATTGCTCCTATTCCATGGTCGAATCCACGGCCTAATCCCATGGAATGGAAATAACAATTGCTCCTATTCCATGGTCGAATTCAAGGCCTGATCCCATGGAATGGCAATGACAATTGCTCCGATTCTATGATCGAATCCACGGCTTGATCTCATAGAATGACAATAAAACAACTGTGCTATCTCATTACTCCGATTTCATGATCGAATTCACTGATCTCATGAAATGGTAATAGATAATCTTAATTACTCTGATTCTATGGTCGAATCCACGATCCCATAGGATGGTAATGATTTTTATATTATTCTGAATTCGTAGTCGAATCCACAGCTGATCCTGCGAATTAATAATGAACAACAATTCATTTTTATTACTCAGTTTCATGAATTATTCTCCACTGAATTCATAGATTGGTAATAAATACTCAACAACCGGGCATCTGGACCATCACTGATTAAGCCCCACAAAAATTGTGCGAGTGCACTCGACAATGATGCACGACTGAGCACCCAGATGCACGAACGAGTGTCCAAAAATATGAAATAATGAGGAATCCTTCGCAAAACAGGAGAAAACAATAAATATTAATAAAATAATAAGAGGCGCCCAAGGCCGGGCCCACCAGCTGGCCGTCCGGCCGTGTCCTAGCCATGGTCGGTCTGTGCCACTCCCATTATTTTCCTTATTTTTTGTTATTTCGTGAACTCACGAAAACTCCTTGGTTTTAGCAACTTTCCTTGTTTTTGCAAAACCCGTGAATTCTCTATAACTTTGTGGATTCACGAAATAATATTATAAAATAAGGAGAGGTGTGCGAGACCGGGAAACCCAGCCGGCCGACCATTCCTGAGCCATGGTCGGTCCCACACCTCACAATCCTTAGCTTTCATAATTATTATTCCCTAATTGATGTGATTTGTTGATAGTGGTAAAAGTGGTTCGATTCTCAGACTTGTGAAGGAAATTAATTAGACTTAAATTCTAATATTAAAATAGAAAACTCACTAAAAATTATAGCAAACTCAAACAAAGATGATATCAGTATTAAAAGAAATACTGAGGCTAAGATTCCACTATTTTCCAAGTTCAAATTGATTAAACCAATACTTATATTTATGCAATTTTCTTGTTTAATTTGATTCTAAAGTATTGCAACAAGTAGATTTTCAAAAGTAGTAATTGTAAAAACCAAGTATGAAGCATCAAAATTCTTAAAACTAAGCATACTCCATCAAAATAGATCACAATCACTCAAATAAAAATCATATTCAATAATAGTTCAAGGCAAATAATCATATAATTATTGCAAATAAAAAGATAAAATAGAATATACCACTTTTTGTTGGAAAAATAGCTTCCTCTATCGCCTCAGCAATGGGGTTTAGCTCCTCATATTAATCATGATCTCAAAATATTTGTTTATGGCTCAAAAGATGATTAAAAAGATGAAAAATGATAACACAGATGATTCGCAACAGTTTGTTGGTGTTGTAGAATCACTGTTTCAGGGAGAAATAGTAGCTAAAGACCTAATGCAACCGCTGTGATGAACGACACATTGGTTCTGCTGTGAAACAACGATAGTTTTCTGTGACAGTTGCTTGTGCGTCAATGTTCTTCGTGTTCTTCCTCTTCAGCAGCAGCAACTGAATAAGGTATTTTCCTGCAACTTGATCTCTGGAGCTCTGTGGTGTTCTAAACTTCTCTGAAAGGATTCGTACCCCTTATATGACTTATCCCTTCTCCTTTTATAGGCCACAACTCGATTAAATCTTCCAAAATCTCTTCCCCTCTCTTCACGGCAAAGTTGCGGCAATTTCTTGTTTTAGAATTTCTACACGTTTCTGAGCTTTCCTTTTTATTATAAACTCTTCCTTAGATAGATACAAATCTTTGGGAAGGTTCATAGCACTTTAATCTCTCTAAAATTACCTAAAACAGGTCACACACGTGACTTTCCATATATTTCTGTTGTGATAAAAATCCGTCGATTGAGCCCAGTCTAATCGATTTCAACACCCATATCAGATTCCTACACCCATAAGGAGTCTATCCTATGAAAATCAGAGGTTTAATCGACCTCAAACTCCTCTAAATCAAGAACCCTAATCTGTTCTTCACTGCCACAAATTTTCCCGCCAATTTTGAGGATTTGAAACCGTGAAGAAGAAGGGGCGCCCCCTATCCAGAGTAGGGGTGCCTTAGCAGCTGCCTTAGGGGTGTCCCTGGGTGCCCCTTATCAAAACCGGGGGTCCAAATAGCATGTGTCCTCCGGGTGCTTTCCGACAACTTTTCGAGCCAATTTTTTCCAAAAATGTTTATTGGCCAAAAATACCTACAAATAAATAAAACACCATAATAAGTACAAAAATGAGCCCTAACAATATATAGAATCGAGACAAATCGGACACAAAAATGTGTCTATCAAATACCCCCAAACCTATTATTTGCTAGTCCTCGAGCAAAAATAAAATAGAAATAAAATCCTAAGTCACTGTCGCAGGCATCGTCGATTGCATTTAGCGTATGCAATAAGCCTTTAAACCCCTAGGCGTCCCTAGTGGTCGAGTTATAGTCTCGGGAGGGATTACCATAGGTATACCCACAAAACCTTTACTCCAGATCCTAGATATCTAAGCAGAACCTTGGAAGGCACTAAAGAATCTCCTTGGTTGGCATACTTATTGACTACAGGAGGAAGTACCCTGATGCGAAATTCCAATTGTTGTACACGAGTTCGCACTCAAGCATACTAAATTTCATATGAAGTGACAGAGCTCTACTCAGATAGTCGCGACTATGGACATCAATATACAGAGTCAAAACTAATCACATGGATAGATCAAGAAGATGGATATAGAGAAAAACATAGATGGTTTTGATGTTTACTAGGTAAACGGTGTTTCTCATATCTTTTTGAAGGCCTACGCCAAAATGAACCTATCCTAATGGACTGAGATACTAGTCTGACTAATATCAACACACTGACATATACAAGGGAACCAGTGATTGATAATCCTAACTCTAGGTCAACACAACTGGCATATACAAGGGTTCCAATGGTCGACTTTATTGAATTTATTCCAGTTGGTCTGATGGTCTGGTCTCAGTTTTTTTTTTCTTTTTTTATTTCTCTTTTTTTTTTTTTGTATTTGTATCTCAATCACTCTAATTCACCCTAGCATTGGTAACAACTTGAATCGTGAGCCCCACCTAATCACTTAGAGAAACATAGTTTAAAAACAAAACAAAATAAAAACAGAAGTGAAAAGGACTCAACGAGATATGGTGAAACTATCATGTTATTTCTAACACCTGAGCTCTGTGCTTTTATGAATAGACTCTTTAGATGTTGCCATCTAGTCAGATTGGTTCCTCAACTCCTACAACCAAAATGCTTCCATCCACTTAGATTGGTTAGTGCCATCCTTAATAGGGATAAATTTCTAGGCTCTGGAGTTTATTTATTGCAACGAAAAGGTAACAAAAAGTTCTACCCCACCCCCAAACTTAAATCTAACATTGTCCTCAATGTTTCTAATCAAGAACAGTACCAAAAATATAAGTAACATGAGGAAATAGTAAAGAGAGAAGTCGGAAAGATAGTACCTGGGTGAAGTGTAACCAAAAACCTACAAAAATATTATACAACATACAAAATCGCCTCGATGGTCAATCAAGGTAAACAGGGTCCTCCAGAGGGACCTCCTCAACATCACCTGTAGGAAAAGGCTCTAAAAAGGTTCAATCGCTGACCGTTAACCTTCGAAGAACTACTACCATCTGGTGTCTCAATCTCAACAGCGCCATGAGGAAAAACAGTACGGACCACAAAAGGACCGGTCCACCGAGAGCGCAACTTCCCGGGGAATAGATGCAAACGAGTGTCATACAGAAGAACTTTTTGACCTGGAGAAAATGACTTTCGTAAAATATTCCTATCATGCACAAGTTTCATTTTGTTCTTATACTCCTTAGCACTATCGTATGCATCTCTACGAATCTCGTCCAACTCATTGAGCTGGAGCTTTCTTTGAGCTCCTGCCTTGTCAAGTGAAAAGTTTAAGTTCTTAATAGCCCAATAGGCTCGATGCTCTAACTCAACAGGAGGTGACATGCCTTGCCAAACACTAAACGATAAGGTGACATTCCAATGGGTGTCTTAAACGCAGTACGGTAAGCCCATAAGGCATCAGTAAGCCTCGACGACCAGTCTTTCCTATTTGGATTAACTGTTTTCTCTAGAATACGTTTAATTTCCCTATTGGAAACCTCTACCTGACCACTAGTCTGAGGGTGATATGGGGTTGCTACTTTATGGGTAATACCGTATTGTTCATTAAAAGAGCAAACGGTCTATTACAAAAGTGTGAACCTCCATCACTAATTATAGCTCGCGGCGTACCAAAACGTGTAAGTATATTCTCTTTCAAAAACTGGACTACGACCCTGTGGTCATTCGTTTTACACGGAACCGCCTCAACCCACTTAGACACATAGTCTACAGCGACAAGTATGTAAAGATAACCAAACGAAATAGGAAATGGACCCATAAAATCAATGCCCCACACATCAAAGACCTCAATCACTAAAATAGGGTTCAAAGGCATCATATTTCTACGGGAAATGGTTCCTAACTTCTGGCAACGCTCACAAGAAACACAATGACTATGGAAATCTTTAAACAACGAAGGCCAGTAAAATCCACACTGCAAAATCTTAGCAGCAGTCTTCTTAGCACTAAAATGACCCCCACATGCATGTTCATGACAAAAGGAGATAATACTAGACTGGTCACTCTCAGATACACATCTCCTAATAATCTGGTCCGGACAATACTTAAACAGATAAGGATCGTCCCAAAAGAAATGCTTAACCTCGGCTAAAAACCTAGAACGATCTTGCTTACCCCAATGTTGAGGGGTTCGACCAGTAACAAGATAATTCACTATATTTGCATACCAAGGTGATTGGGAAACAGAGAACAATTGTTCATCAGGAAAGCTATCCCTTATAGGAAGGGAATCACTAGGGGAACTAACAACTAGCCTAGACAAGTGGTCTGCTACTACATTTTCTGCACCCTTTTTGTCTCTAATGTCTGGGGAAAATTCCTGTAACAATAGGATCCATCTAATCAATCTAGGTTTGGTATCCTTCTTAGATAAAAGGTATTTCAAAGCAGCATGATCTGTATAGATTATGATCTTAGAACCTAATAGGTAGGACCTAAACTTATCCAAGGCAAACACGATGGCTAAAAGTTCCTTCTCGGTAGTTGTGTAGTTCATTTGGGCATCATTCAGAGTTTTGCTAGCATAATAAATCACATGAAGTAATTTGTTTTCTCGTTGTCCTAAAACGACGCCTATAGCATAATCTGAAGAATCACACATAATCTCAAAGGGTAGGTTCCAGTTAGGTGCCTGGACTATCGGGGCAGTAGTGAGTAAAGTTTTAAGCTTCTCAAAAGCCTCTAAACAAGCATCATCAAAGACAAACTTAACATCTTTGCAAGCAAATTGCAAAGAGGTCTAGAAATCAAGCTAAAATCCTTAATGAATCGACGGTAAAAACCTGCATGCCCTAGGAATGACCTAATATCTTTTACGGTTTTTGGGACCTGTAAAGTCTTAATAAGGTCAACTTTGGCTTTGTCTACCTCTATACCCTTTGAAGAGACGATGTGCCCTAACACAATTCCTGATTTAACCATGAAATGGCATTTTTCCCAATTAAGCACTAATTTTTTTCCTTACACCTAGTCAACACTAATGTCAAATGATGCAAGCACTCATCGAAAGATGAACCAAACACTGAAAAATCATCCATAAAGACCTCTAAGAACCGTTCTACCATATCAGAAAATATGCTCATCATACAACGCTGAAAAGTTGCAGGGGCATTACATAGCCCGAAAGGCATGCGTCTATACGCAAAGGTACCAAAGGGACAGGTAAAAGTGGTTTTCTCTTGGTCTTCTGGGGCAATAACGATCTGATTATAACCGGAGTAGCCATCTAAGAAGCAATAGTGACTATGTCCAGCTAATCGCTCTAGCATTTGGTCGATAAAAGGAAGGGGAAAGTGATCCTTCCTTGTGACCTTGTTCAATTTCCTATAGTCAATACACACACGCCATCCCGTGGTCACTCGGGTTGGGATTAATTCATTATTATCATTCTGGACTACAGTGATACCTGATTTCTTGGGGACAACCTGAACAGGGCTGACCCACTTACTGTCTGAAATTGGGTAAATAATACCCGCATCTAACAACTTAAGCACCTCTTTTCGAACTACCTCTTTCATGTTAGGGTTCAGTCGACGTTGCATCTCCCTAGAAGGTTTGGAGTCTTCCTCTAAATGAATCTGATGCATACACACAGTAGGACTTATACCCTTAATGTCTGCTATAGTCCACCCTAAAGCTTCCTTATTGTCTTGAAGTACATTTACTAGCCTACTTTCCTGATCACTATCCAAATCGGAAGCTACAATCACAGGTAAAGTCTCAGATGGGCCTAAAAACACATACTTTAGAGTATCGGGTAGTGGTTTAAGGTCCAACTTTGGGGGCTTCTAAAGAAGGAATTAGGGTAGTCTCAGAAACTGGTAACGGTTCGAACCTAGCTTTCCATCTATCAGTGTCTAACACAGGGGTAGAATCTAATAGAGCATTCACCTGTTCAATAGTGCTATCGTCGTCAAAATCTAAACCAAAATGGGATAGACAACTTTCTAATGGGTCTTCAGACAAATGTTTGGTAATGACTCCTGAACTAAGGCTTCTATCATGTTCACCTCTCAACACATGTGTCATCTAGCTCATGAGGTTGCTTACTGACATTAAAAATGTTCATCTCCATAGTCATATTACCAAAAGATAAACTCATCACACCATTTCGACAGTTAATGATCGCATTAGACGTAGCTAAAAATGGGCGACCTAAAATCACAGGTATCTGGTTCTCTGGGTCAGGGACAGGTTGGGTATCTAGGACCACGAAATCCACTGGATAAATAAACTTGTCGACCTCAATAAGAACATCCTCGATAACACCTCGAGGGATTTTAACAGACCTATCAGCTAACTGCAGTGTCATCTGAGTAGGTTTCATTTCACACCAAGTCCTAGCTGTAAGTATACATGGAATGGCAGTAAGTTCACACTGGCTCCTAAGTCAAGTAAAGCTTTTTCTACCCGGAAGTTACCTATTGTGCAAGCAATGGTAGGAGAACCTGGGTCTTTGTACTTTGGAGTTGTGGTGTTCTGAATGATTGAACTTACGTGACTAGCTAAAAAGGCTTTCTTATGGACGCTAAGTTTTCGCTTTCGCGTACACATATCCTTAAGGAACTTGGCATAAGCAGGAATTTGCCTAATTGCATCTAATAAGGAAGGTTTATGGTAACTTGCTTAAAAACCTCCACTATGTCATTAAAGTTCGATTCCTTCTTTGTTGGTACTAATAGCTGAGGAAATGGGGCTCTAGGCATAAAATCAGACCTTTCAGGAACCGAATTCACATCAGAAACTTTATCAGTCTCTCAGCTACTGGTCCTGAGAGGTGAGATCCTGAGGGGTGAACTACAGTATGTTCACTATCGGGCATGGTTACCTTATTGTCTACAACTCTACCACTTCTAAGGGTTCTAACAACATTCAATTGATTCGATGGTTTTGCACCTAATTCATGAACTCCTCTAGGGTTGGGTTGTGTTTGACTAGGAAACTTACCTTTTTCTCTCAAAGAATCACTTATCAGACCAACCTGGGTTTTTAACTCGGAAATAGCCTGACTATTTTCTTGTCCTATCCTGTTACTAGCTTGTAGACTTGTTCTACGGATAACTGAAATTTTGCAGTTTGCTGAGTTAACAAGGCGAGAGATTCCTCTAAACTTAGGATTTTCTTATCTGACTGATTCTGAAACTGAGCTAGTCCTGAAGGATTCTTAGTATAGCCAAAACCTGGGGGAGCATTAGAATTACTAAACTGACCTTGACTTTGGCCCTTAGACCACGAAAGGTTCGGATGGTTTCTCCAACCAGGATTATAGGTTTCTGAATATGGGTCAATCTTTTGACGGTTATCAAATCTAGTGTTATTATAAAGAGCATTGGCTGCTCTTCAATATTCTGGCCTTCCCAAAAAGGCTCCACTCTACCACTAGTCTGGCCCACTTCTAAGGCTTCTAACCTTTTTGCTATAGCAGCAATTTTGGCATCTGATTCATAGCCTCCTTCTACCCTATTAACGTTTCCTCTACTTAAAAGAATTGTTTTTGGGGTGCCCTACTATTTTCCCATTGCTGGGTTTTTTCGGCGATTTCATTAAAAAATTCCATCGCCGCATCAACAGTTTGGTTTTCAAATCCAACAGTGCATAGAGACTCAACCATGGTCGTTATGGAATAATCTAAACCCTCATAAAGGATCTGAACTAGCCGAACCTTTTCTAAACCATGATGAGGACACTGGGATAATAAATCATTGAACCTTTCCAAATACCAATATAAAGATTCTCCCTCTTGTTGTGAAAATGTGCATATTTGCGTCCTAATAGACGATGTTTTGTGCCTAGGGAAAAACTTATTGAAAAAGGCAGATGTAAGTTGTTCATATGTCTAAATTGACTCGGAGTCCAAACTATATAGCCACGACTTGGCCTTATCTTTCTGGGAAAATGGGAATAACCTAAGTTTCAAAGCATCATCATCTAGGCCTCTAATTCTTAGAGTACTACAAATTTCCTCAAAATCCCTAACATGGTAATAAGGGTTTTCATTTTCTTTCTCTAAAAAGATTGGGAGCATCTGTAAGGTCCCAGGTTTCAGTTCATAGGTGTCTCCGTTTCAGTTAACTTAATACACGAAGGACGAGTAGTCCTAGTTGGATTCAACAAAGCTTTCAAAGTTTCCATTTCCGGCGCTATCGGAGCAACATGGATTCTCTCCTCAGTCAAAGGACGTTCAAAAACAGACTCTTCAAAAGTCGGACTCTCTAGATTAAGGTAACCGAGACGCTTCGAACTACTAGGTTTCTCTTTAACAAATCTACCTAGTGCATCTCTTTTACGTTCAGGCATACAATAGAATTTTCTAAATTGGAAGGGTAAGCAAACACAGATCAAGGCCGACTCAACCAAATCAAAACTATTGATTTCTAGCAAACAAAAAGCATGATGTCTCCACTTAGATTATTTCTAGACCAACTTCTAATCCTTCGTACGGGAATTCGTTACAATTTAAGCAAACCCTTCTGGAATCAATCCGATTTAACGTAAGTTGGATAGAAGCGAGGGAAGCTCGGTGGAGCTTTGATACCCAAGGCCTCACCAGTATTACAAGGCGGCGCAGTCACGCATTCAACTTACAGAAACCGTCAAGAACTTCGAAGTATGCTTAAAAGAGTAACCAATATTTTTCGAATGACTTTCCTGTTAAGCTCGTTACCCTATCGGTCTCGTTCTAGTCAAAATTTTAGGCTTAGGTTCGCGTAGGTTACGTGTTCCTAAAGCGGGCAAGAAGAGAACGGTGATGAAATCTGAAACCTTATCTTGTATGGCCAGGCCTTGCCCTTTACTAGAAGAATAAATGTCTGTATCCAGTCCTCAACATATATGCATATGAAGAAGTCCAGTAACTCGTTGACAGGGGATTCGCGAGTGTTTAGAATCTTACCTCCCGTTCCAGACGGGGGATGAATCGGTTGTAGTCGACTCGGGCCACTGACTCCGATGTCTAGTGTACGAATCCAAGGTGCATAGACAATATCGTAATTTTCCTCCTTCTCTGCAAACAGTTTATATTTAAAGTACCCTTCCGTAGGGTAATAAAAAAAAAAAATTTCCCAAAGTCCAAAAGTCCAAAAAAGTAAAGAAAAATTACAAAATAATAAACCCTAATACAGTTTTTTTTTTAAAGAAAATAAACAAACCCTAAACTAAAATTGTCTAAAATAAAATTATCTTCTTTTCTGTTCTTTTTGCTTTAATCTTTAGCTCCAAGTCTTTATGAAATCACCAAACTCTTTGGCTCAATTTTCTTTATGATCCAGAACCTGTAGACACAAGAGAAATACCCAAAAACATAAAAAAAGAACAAAAATAAAAAAAAATAAATCTAAAACCCTAAAAACAAGTCCGCGTCGGCGGCGCCAAAAATTTGATGTGATTTGTAGATAGTGGTAAAAGTGGTTCGATTCTCAGACTTGTGAAGGATATTAATTAGATTTAAATTCTAATATTAAAATAGAAAACTCACTAAAAATTATAGCAAACTCAAACAAAGATGATATCAATATTAAAAGAAACACTAAGGCTAAGATTCCACTATTTTCCAAGTTCAAAGTGATTAAACCAATACTTATATTTATGCAATTTTCTCGTTTAATTTGATTCTAAAATATTGCAACAAGTAGATTTTCAAAAGTAGTAATTGTAAATACCAAGTATGAAGCATCAAAAGTCTTAAAACTAAGCATACTCCATCAAAATATATCACAATCACTCAAATAAAAATCATTTTCAATAATAGTTCAAGGAAAATAATCATATAGTTATTGCAAATAAAAAGATAAAATAGAATATACCACTTTTTGTTGGAAACATAGCTTCCTCTATCGCCTCAGCAATGGGGTTTAGCTCCTCATATTAATCATGATCTCAAAATATTTGTTTATGACTCAAAAGATGATTAAAAAGATGAAAAGTGATAATACAGACGATTCGCAACAGTTTTTTGGGGTTGTAGAATCACTGTTACAGGGAGAAATAGTAGCTAAAGACCTAATGCAACTGCTGTGATGAACGACACATAGGTTCTGCTGTGAAACAACGATAGTTTTCTGCGACATTTGCTTGTGCGTCAATGTTCTTCGTGTTTTTCCTCTTCAGCAGCAGCAGCAGAATAAGGTATTTTCCTGCAACTTGATCTCTGGAAATCTGTGGCGTTCTAAACTTCTCTAAAAGGATTCGTACCCCTTATATGACTTATAACCTCTCCTTTCATAGGCCACAACTCGATTAAATCTCTCCCAAATCTTCCAAAATCGCTTCCCCTCTCTTCACGACAAAGTTGCGGCAATTTCTTGTTTTAGAATTTTTACACGTTTTTGAGCTTTCCTTTTTATTCTAAACTCTTCCTTAGATAGATACAAATATTTGGGAAGGTTAATAGAACTTTAATCTCTCTAAACTTCCCTAAAATAGGTCACACACGTGACTTTCCATATATTTCTGTTGTGATAAAAATCCGTCGATTGAGCCCAGTCTAATCGATTTCAACACCCATATCAGATTCCTAGACCCATAAGGAGTCTATCCTATGAAAATCAGAGGTTTAATCGACCTCAAACTCCTCCAAATCAAGAACCCTAATCTGTTCTTCACTGCCACAAATTTTCCCGCCAATTTTGAGGATTTGAAACCGTGAAGAAGAAGGGGCGACCCTTATCCAGAGTAGGGGTGCCTTTAGAAGCTGCCTTAAGGGGTGTCCTGTGGGTGCCCCTTATCCAAACCGGGGGTCCGAATAGCATGTGTCCTCCGGGTGCTTTCCGACAACTTTTCGAGCCAATTTTTTCCAAAAATGTTTATTGGCCAAAAATACCTACAAATAAATAAAATACCATAATAAGTACAAAAATCAGCCCTAATAATATATAGAATCGAGACAAATCGGAAAAAAAATGTGTCTATCACTAATCTCACGAAACTCCTCCGTTTCAACAAAAAACTCCTAGATTCTCCATAACTTCAAGGATTCTCCATAACTTCAAGGATTCATGAAAAATAATAAAATAGTGAAAGGTGCGTGGGACCGGACAACCTAGCCGTCCGGCCATGCCCTAGCCTTGGTCGGTCTCACACCTTGCAATCCCTAGTATTTCATAATTATTATTTTCCTCAATTCATGAAACTCCTGGGTTTGAGCAAAATTCATGATTTCTTCATATTTTCTCAAATATTGCTCAAATCACCAAAAACCAAAAGCCAACATAGTCACACGACTAGCTACCCTCTCACGACAATTTTAAATATTAAAACAGTTTATTTTAATATTTTCAAAATATTTATGAATTGAGCATACATGCTCATTCCAACAAATATCGAGAATTCCCAGTCAAGATGAAACTTTTCTGAAAATTCACGATGTTGCTCGAATGCGCATCAGAAAATACTGAAACTCTCAATATGGAGACATGGACACCATGTTCATGACCGACCAGAGTCATTTCTAGGGCTTGCACAAATCCGGTCCCACACGTTTTCATAATTCTGACCTAATTTGCTCAATTGCTCATACTGGGCCCGAACTCTCTCCAACCAACTGGGGGATTCTCCAAATGACCAACAACTAGTCCCGTGACCACCAAGAGCCGGTCCCATGCTCTCTTGGTCGGTCCTCATCTCTCATACATAGGTTTTATCACCTAATGCTGAATCCAACAATATTTCAATAAATAATGAATCCTGCATTTAATCATCGTTTTTTCACCAACTCTCAAAATGAGAACCCTGGTGCGTTCTCACTCGAGCACTGGGCACCCAGGACGCTCATCATTCCATGTGTTCGGTCCCTCTTCACTCATGAATAATTTTCAGCAATTCACCAATTGATGAAGGATTGATAAAATTAGGGTTTCGAACAAACGCTCCACGAATCACCATTCTGAGCAAGTTCAAACACAAAATAATTTTGATTCAGCAATCAACATCCAAATTAATAATATTTGGTAATTCACCAATATTTTTATTAATATTTCATTGGATCACGACACCAGTAAATAATTCGTCGAATTGAGCAATACTTTCTCAGTTGCTCGAATATTGATCCAACCATCAATGTTCAGTAATTCATCAGTAGTTTGTCGAATTGAGCAACACTTTCTCAATTGCACGTCAAATTATCAATATTCAGTATTTTGTTGAATTTAGGAACACTTGCTCAGTTGCACACCAAAATTATCAAATTTGTTGAACTGAACAATACATGCTCAATTGCTCGACAAACTCTCAATATTAAGCAATTCGTCGAGTTGAGAAATACTTGCTCAGTCACTCTAGTTAGTAATTCATTGACAACTCTGAGAACTACAAGTTCGATCCATGAATCACTGAGCATTCACCACTTATGCTCAATTCAACAAAATTAGACTCACAGTCTAAATCAGTCAACAACTGACTAACTAATACACGTCTGCCTTGCAGACTCCACGATTCGTGAAATATCAATCACGTCACAAATGGGGGGATATCACTTAGGGTTTTGGTCTGGCGGTCTACGGCACGTGGATTCATCCACAACGATAAATGTCCGTAAGTCGTGTAAACGGTTGAAGGAGTTAGCAAAGTAGTGGGTGAACGATCAGTCAAGTCTCCGCACGACATGGAACTGACTTTACCACGATCTCCCACTTTCCCACTCTTTCACCCAAGAAACCGTCACACTTACAGGGATCAGTGGTACATCATTCTGGCAATATAAATAAGTCTAAATCAAGGACATCAGGATATCATCAATCATCGATTATCATCATTATCCGTCAACAACTCGATATAAACTTATTCACAGAACTAAACTTCAGCAGTTCAGCAATATTGCAGAAACCTTCAACACACCCACAATCCTTGATCATCACTGATCCCACACAACTCTCAGCTTCCATCCTACAGATCAACCCATCTCCCTCTTTGCGACCGAATTGACTCTGGAACGACCATTGTCTTGGTTTAGGCCGGAGTCATACAGATTGATTTCCCGAATCTAAGCACCCCCTTTGCAGCGGTGTATCTGTGTGAGGATTAACATTTTTCCCGGATGAGGAGTCTCGACAGCACGCTCGACTCTTCACTTTCCCAAAAAACCAGCGACTCGTTTTTCCCCATCCACAACCGGTTACATAAGTTACTAGGATCGGTTACATCAATTACCAGGACCGGTTACCGTATCTCATGGTATTTCTTGTGATCGGTCACACCAGTTACCAGGATAAGTTACACCAATTACCATGACCGGTTACCAATTATAAGGATCGATTACACAACAGTCTGTGATCGGTCACGCCAATTACACATATCGATCATACCATCTCATGGTAATTACTTAGGATCGGTTACACCAATTAATAAAAACTAGTTATACCAGATCATAAGTCAGGCATTTTGATTAGTTATACCAAGATACATAACAAAGTTACGATCGGTTCTACCATATCACACATATTGGTAATCCAAAGATTTGCAATGAATAGCCATACCAATAAGCCTAATGATTTCCCTTTCGATTCATAAAACAAGTTCATGAATGTACTTCCTTTAAACAAATGTAAAACATTGTTTCCTATGATGAAACCTTCACCATTACCCATTCACATAATCATAACAATACATACAAGATTATGTCGATGTCATATCTACGAAGTTCAAAAGATAAGCGTTACACTTCGTTGTCTAATTCCCTATTACTATGATCATATAAATATGACCATGTCACATAACTAGAGTATTATACAATATATATAGCTTTGCAGTTATGTTTTCAATATAGCACGACTTGAAAGATACGTTAGGAATGAAACAGTTCAAGTCAATATTACTAACCTCAAGAGGAAGGATGATGTTGTTGTTGTAGTTTGCTTCTTCTTCTTCACATTCTTCAGGTTTTCGGAGTGATAATTGTATGTCTCAACATTCCTAGACTTTCTATTCTAACCTAAACCAAGTTGACTCTAGTATATAATCAAACGACTTTAGATGAGTTTTGACACACTAAAATATGACAACCAAACTTGACATACCAACGTTTGGTGAGTTCAACCGAGCCATGCTCTAACAATCTCCCCCTTTTTCAATTTTAGTAATAAAACTCTTATTACATATGGATAAAAAAACTATATGAGAATTCATTTTACATACGCTTGATTCCAAGTTTCAACAACACAATAACCTGCATATATTCAATCAATAAATGTCGTTGTTGACATTTGAATAACAAAAGCTTATACTCCTCCTAAAGGTGAGATAGGTAAACATTCAATCCGAACATCTTTGTTATTCCCCTTTTGTAGTCAGAATTACTACACAGCAATATGATATGCTTCACCCCCTTAGTCAATGCTTTACTCTTTCGTTAGATATAACGTTTAAGCACAATTGTTCTTTAATTAGTGATTGCAAATCACTTGTTTACTCCATATATTTCTCCCCCTTTTTGTCACAAAATGACAAAAGTTTGAGCAAATAAGGACAAACCGAAAGGTTCTTACAAATCTAAAAGACTTGTAAACAACCTATAAGTGTTAAGAACGAAGGTTTCACATACCACATTAGATAACCAATATTAAAACCGAAACTACAAGTAATTTAGTTTTAATATATATGTTATCAGGGAAACAATTTCCCGAAGCAATTTTCCATAATAGTTTAACAATTTGACTAAGAAACTTAATTCCCTTGTTAAATCGATTGCAAACATACGATCGCTTATTTCGATAAGACCAAAATAAAGATCAGAATTCACTTTATTTCTCTCATCTGGCTCTAATTATTCAGAAAATAACTTAAACCTTTCTCTTTAGATTAGATAAGCACTAGGTTAGTTAACTAGTTTTTCTTGTCAAGGCATTCAGTTAGACTTGAACAACCGAATCCTACAATTTGATAAGTCTAACTAAGATCATAATTAACTTAGTTTCTCTTATCCGGAATCGATTTGGACTAATCAAATTATCCCGTATTTCCTTAATCCATAAACAATACATACAAACCAAAATAAATTGATTTGCACAATTGTTTTCTTAACCGGAAGCAATTGAGACAAACATAGACATTATAGCACCACAATTGCACCGAATTACGTTAAGCAAAAACACTTGATACCCAACAACTAGGGATGGCAACGGATAAATATCCGCCGGATATTGGCAGTACCGATAAGCTTAAGGTTAAGGATTATCGGATATCCGGTATCCGATCCTGAGATAGAAACAAATGCCAAAGAAAAACTATCGTATAAGAAGGTGTATCTGCTTACAAGTTACAAATAGCAGATACATTAGTAAAAGTTTGTTGAATTAAGAGTTGGAAATCCCGAAAAAAGAATAACACCTGAAAGGTACATATGTTTAGAGTTAGGAATGCATGTCAAGACTTGATTAATGCATAATATTGATTTATTGTCTTCGTCCTCTACTGTTATTATTGCGGATGGTGTCAACCTTCCAATTTCTGTGCAGAGTCCCATTCCCAAGAGAATATCGTTTTCAGAACTATGGATGTTAATGCTGATCTTAGCATGGTGTTAATGCTTCCATGGACACATTTACTTTCAATGACTGAAACTTATCCTATATGGTAGACAAAATGCCTATCTTTACAAGTATATCCCTAACTCTATCGGATATTAACGAAACGGATGGATCCTAATCCGATATCGATAGGTTAAGGAAGAATATCCGATAAATATCCGCATACGTATCCGATATCCGTTACAACGGATAAAATCCTATAGAATCCCGAATATTCGGAAACGGATTCCGGATATCGGATAGATATTGACAGGCCTACCAACAATAAATAAGATACCAAACAATTAGTCAAATAAATTGACACCGTTTTTCTTAAACGGAAACAATTGAATCATACACACACACATCCATACACAATAATGGAACATATCAATTATACCGAAATTTTGTTAAGAAAAAGCAAAATATATGCAATATAAACAGGCTTTTCTTAAATAGGAAAACGATTAACTAACAGATTCGTTACCTCAGAGCCTCTTCTCCCAGAAAGATATATCATTAAGCGCAAGTTCATGTAAGATCTCTCACCCAGTATGTTGTCATCTTCTTGCAAGAACAAAAGATCAACAACAAAAGCAATCTTTACCAGAGAAATGTTGAATCAGTTTTAACTAATGCATGCCAATAGCAAAAGTTGAAAACCCGAAACACATATGTTATGCTAAACACAACTCATGTAAACATAAATTGATTCAACATATTGTGACTTTTCACATATGAGTTTCAATCGGAACACCTTATGATCCTTTGATAAAGCCTACCAACATTGGCTAGAACTTAATCCTGCTAAATCAAAAAGAAACACAAACCGTAAGGGTTACATCGTATGAGATCGAATATTAAGGTTAATGAAAACCGAAATCAGACATCCCATAATATAAACATTCATTCACAGGCTATGTAATCGGTAACTATCACAAGAAAAATTATAAAGAAATAATTTTATTCATAAATAATGATAGTTTTATTCAAAATAGACCTTATACAATAGTTGAAATAAATCAAAACATTGATGTCTATTTTTCTGGATCAAGTATTACAGCATATAACTTAATCCCTAGTGGTGATTTGATTGCTCACTGAGGTTTCTTATGTATTCAAACTCTTGAAGAATGTCTCGAGAGACTTGTCAGTAACCACCTCTTGCTTTTCAAGCTTTTCAACTTGTTTCTTCTTGTTTGCAAGATCAGCTTTTGTTTCATCAATTCTATCCTTCAGCCAATCTTGATTTCGAACCGTTATTATGAGATTGGTTCTTAGTTCTTCAAAACCATGGATATAGTTAATCATACTATCAGAAGGAATCCACTTGGTTTTTGTTGGATCTTGAAGGTTGTAACAAACAAAAATGACCCATCTTGAGATCCAGTAGAACTATCATATTCATAATCAGACATGATTTTTGATATGATCTTCTTCTTCCTTTCTGTATTGATTCCTTGACAATCCTTAACTCTTTGAGATTCCTCCTTGTTTACCTTTGTAATACTGCGAGTTATTAGAGGCATGCTCAAAGATTTAGATAAGAACTAATCAGGGTTTTACAATACAAGCAAGAGAAAGTTTCTCTTAAGAAGAGACAACTTTCGAACCGAAAATACAATGAAATTTCCGAAAATATATTAAGAATATATTTTATTTCCTGTGTCCAAACTTTTCAAGATGGAAGGTTTATTAAAATTCAAAAATTTCAAATAAAACCTAATTATGGAAGATCATGATAAACATAAACAATGATTTTTTAAGATAAGATGGATTCGCAGCTTATCCAAGAATTGTCACAACTTTTTTGATAAAAACACAATAACACGTGCTCTCGTTTTATGCGCTTCCTCATCCCAAAAATGTGAGCACGAATTTAGATGAGGGTACAATTTCTCCATACAACTAGGTTGTATCGAGGTAAGCCTTATTGAACTTACAACGAGTATCAGAAACATAGTTCATGTTTCTCTTTGGAAGTTTATTCCCAAAGTATTTTCTCCCAAGAAGATGATCCTTCCTTGATCTAAAGGTATGATCATGAGCAGAAACCGTACTGTTGTGAGAATTTTCAGAGATGGATAAATCTTTCTTAATTATGTCAATGAGATTTTCTCATTATAATGATTTTCTTAGTATGCACATCAGTTTGATTGTCTAAAACAATTATTGGAAATCTTCCCTGGTTGTTTCTTTTGGCAGAAATTATTTCCATCCCTTTCTTCTGAAAATGTTCTTCATGTAAACAAAGATTGTTTCAACATGAGAGAGGAGGAACCTTTTTCCAGAAGTGATTATCAACTATTTCTTCTAATTTTTTTGAGTTGATTTTATCAGTTTGGGGTATATTCTGTCTTTGTACTGAGGAATGATCTTTCAGTTTTTTAAGACAAGAAATTTCTTTTAGCACTTTTACCACAGTATTTTGAAGAAGTAAAAGTTTCCTGTCAATTCTACCGAAAGTTGTATTTCTTAAGATCTTTCTCACGAGATCGGTTCAAAGTTTCCTTTGGAAAATATTTCGTTTGATCATTAGTAGTTGTATAAGATGGTTTTCCATTCTCTTCTGACTCGATGTAGTTAGGTAGACTACCATCATCATGATCTGTTTCAGATGTGATCAAGCCAGTCTTGTTATCATAATCTGTAAAAGTCGAGCAAGGACTTTTGGTTTCTTCATCAGAAGAAATTATAACATAATCATTAGTCAGAGTCATAGGATGAATCTCTTGATCTTGAGTAAGAGATCTACCAAGAGCTTCTACTTTGACAGTGAGATCCATATTCTCTTTGGTTAGAATATTTAGTTGAATGTCTTTTTCTCTGATCTCTTGCTTAAGAAGATTTGACTCTGTCTTTAATATTAACATCCTTGTAAATAGAGATCCTATATGATTTAGGAGTTTTACCAACTCTTTATCAACATCTTATTTTCAATCAGAGATAGACTCAGATGTACTCTTAATTTTTGTAACTCCTGGATCATGATTTAGTGAAGGAGTAACATCTTCAACTTTTGAGTATTCGTACTCTTGCATAACGTTAACTGAATCTTCCATTAGATTCAATTCTTATAGGTTGGATCGCAACAAATACAATTTGTTAAATATTTTCGTGTTGCTCTGATACCAATTGAAAAGATGAGGGTACCCAAATACAACACAATCTTTTTGTTTTTCAACCTATAAGCCCTCTTACAGAAAGTGATCGTCTGTGGACAGAGTCGAGACAATACAACAAATCGGTATTCACACTACGTGTGATTGTCTACGGATACAAGATTGAGATAATACGACTACCAAAGTGTGATACTCGATGATAGGTTCGGACTTAACCAAAACTCTATAGGATCACTATCAAGTATATCATAGTTAACGTTTGTGTATTTTATTTTTAATTATAATTGCGAAAATATAAAAGTAAAAGACACAACAAGATTTTGTTAACGAGGAAACCGCAAATGCAGAAAAACCCTGAGACCTAGTCCAGAATTGAATACTCTCATAATTAAGCCGCTATACAAAATCTACACCAACTTCGTATAGTTAAGACCAAGCAACTACCCCTAGTTCACTTAGTTTCCTCAGTATCCCTGCGCTTCCGACTTCAATGAGTGCACGCACTGGAACAATTCTTTTGGATCGTATTCCAAACAATAAGGAACAACAAATCTTTCTGGTAACAACTCTTTCGATTCTTTCAAGATAAAAATATCTCAAGTCATTGATAGGTGTCTAAAACACCTTCATATTTTTATATTTTTTATACTTTCTTTGCTAAGTTTTCTTGTAAATTATGTATCTTATGTTTCATTTTGAGTTTTAGGTACTTTGGAATCATTTGGAACAAAACAAGAAGAAACGGCGCAAAAGTCTCATCGCATGTGCAACTTCTGTCGGAGGCGGATTATTTCTTAGTATTTGCTTTTATTTCTTCATCTCTATCTGAGAAGCATGTCGGCTTTAGTATTGCAAATTCTGTTTAAAAAGCATGACAGCTTTGGTGATGAAGACAAATTGAAGAGAAGTGGATTTCAGAAGTAAAAGGTGGCTACTGTTGGTGGAAGAATTCAATGGAAGAAAAAGCGCCAAAGTGGATTGCATCCGTGCACGCGCTTAAATCTCATATATCACCATTAAGACCACATGACATTGGTGGTGCTACTATATCCAAAATGAAGCTGTCAGAGAACCAAGAGGTGCTGCCGAATGCTAACATCTATGAATTCAGAGTTCATGTCAATATAAGGGTGCTCTGTATGAGTTGCTGGGTCTGAAGGTTATACTATGGGCTTAACATGGCAAGAAGAAAAGAAAGGGTCCTGAAGAATTAGTGGATTTCACCAACTGGGTATTGCACATGTGCGCTGTGAAGAAATGATTTTAGGTCTCATGAGAAACCAATCTGTACAAGCAGGTGAAGTTCATTTCCCCCTTTCAGTTCACAACAGATTCCCTTTCTCCCTCCGACAACTCTCAGCCAAGTTTTCCGTCGACCTAGCTATGAATTTGATGGTTGTTCACCATGTGTCAAGAGCCCTAGTTGAATCAGAAAGGAAGAACGAAGAATGGAGAGAATTTGGTGGTGTTTTAGACCAGAAACAAGAATGAAATTGAGCTACTGAAGTGGCGGATTTTGTTGGGTATCTGGATTAATCAGTGGCTCAGTTTTATGAGGAGATTATAGCTCAAGTTTAGAGGCAGGGTGTGTGTCAAGTTCTGGGCATAAATCAATCGAGATTGCAGTCGATCTAGCCATGGCCGATGGGTTTATTTCGTATAATCAAGACAGTGGGTTAGAGCAGTCAAGAAATACAAGGAATGGCAGGGTCAGCTGTGTGGTTCAGGCGAGATTTTGAGCTGAAACTCAGGTGGAAGTGAAGCTTTTGCTGTCTGATTTTGGTGGATTTTTTGGCAGGGTAGATGGCCGGAGTTTACAGGGGGTTTAGGCACACATTTATGGTGGTATTGAACAGATTTTAGATGCCGAAAAAGAGGAAGAAAACCAAATGTTTATAGCCTGATTTCATGAGCAGAAGCAATGAGTTTTTGAGAGCACTTCGACTGCAAAAAGAACAACTTCGGTGTTTTTGCAGCTCGAGTTTGGGGCTAAATTGTGGTTTGAATTAGCTGCAATTTGCAATGGAAGTGTGTCTGAATGCGTGAATATTTTAATGGGCCTGTTCTAGAATTTGCAATTCCTGCAGGGAAGAAGGCATTACTGTGGTCTGATATTTGTGACTTATTTTGTACATCAACAAAGGGAAGAACTGAAGCTGTGTTCTGGTGGTTGTATTTTAATTTGCAGGTTGAGTTGGGTACTGAAATGATGGTTCATGTTAGTTGTTTTCGAGAAGATTAAGAAGGGTTGAAGAGAGTCTGTGTGAATGAATTAGACAGGCTCAAATACAACATGGAGCTAGTGGCCTGGAATTGGGGGAAATAGTGGAGTTTCAAGATGAAAAATTCAGAAAAGCAAGTACTGTTGATGTCCAACTTGTATTGCTGCTGTGATTTTAGTGGTTGTGTGTGGGTGACCCAGGGCTTGGCTTAGATGAATTTTGGTCTGTTTTCCCGCCGAGAAGATAGTTATAAAGTGGAGTTGTAGCCGTCCATCTTCACTGATAAAGGGTTAGGATTAAAGACAGGATTTGGGAGTTGCGAAGATACATAAGTTAGGATCGTAATTGAAAGGAACAAGGGATATATAAGGGAACAAAATATCAACAAACACTACCTTTTCTTTCACCAGAAGAAGCTCGCCTGCATCTGTTCTACACAACAACAACTTGTTTGATGCCTGGGTTAATTCTGAACTTCTTTTTTCTTTTGAACATCTATTAAGCTTTTGTTGAGAACATATGAATGTGTGGCTAAACTATTTTTGATTAAGGGTGATTTCAAAGCCCGAAATATGAACTCATGATTGATATGCAATAGCTCGTTTTCTCGCAAGTTTAGTTATTGTTTGATTTATACCATGCTAATAATGCTTATGGATTGTTCCTTAATTGTTTAAGTTCAAAATTAAATAGTTATGTCACAATCTTACTGCTCGTTTAGATTTTCTTCGACACGTAATTGTCTAGAGAATTAAAAATAAGTAGCAATATGCGGGCATTGATGATGGGACTTTGTTAAGTACCCATATGTAGAAATTGACACTACTAGGTGATTCATGCTTTGATTTCATCACTAGGAGCAACCTTATATCACAAAACTTAGAGCATTTGTTTAAGTCACACCTAGAGAGCGTACTTCTAGGAAACTTGGCAAGTAAAATCCGGTAGTCGAGCGCTTCCGTATCCGGTGAGCTTAGGAGATAATAACGGGATAGTTGAGCGTACTATTTATCCTAGGGTTGTTAGTAACGAGATAATGCGAAGAACGTGTTATATATCGATTTGGTTTATGTTTCGTGGTCGAGAATGATTCCTTAATCAATTTCATCTCATATTGAATACAATTCACAAAATCATCTTTGCTAAGAATATTTGTATAACAACTTTTTTGCTTCATACCTCCCTTGGGACGAATCTGCTTTCATTATACTACTTGCTAGTGTAAAGAAAAGTAGTAAATATTATTTGCGAGTTGACACCTCGTCAAAATTGGCGCCGCTGCCGGGGAGGCAGTTGCAAGTTTAGTTTTTATTTTTATTCTTAGTTTTTATTTTTGCTTTTAGTTACAATTTCTGTTTACTAAATCACTCCTTTAGAAATCTCATTTAAGGTACCATTTCTTTGGTGAATGCGTGGAGAGAGCATACCAAGTCCAATTGGTATACGTCTTCGTTCGGCACTCTACTAAAAGACTTGATTCGAGCAGTGAATACTCCACTTCCTCCTAGTTCCTCACCAAGTAAACTCTCGGCCTCGGACGAAGAGGAAGAGAACACAATGGGAGGTCGACCACCTGCTCCAAGAACACTCAGGAGCTCACTTCTCCAAACCTTGACCATCAGCCTTTATGTATTCAGCTGAATGAAACCATTGAGTTGAACCCGCAATTGATTCACTTTCTTCCCAAATTCAAGGGTTTAGCGGGAGAAATATTAACATCACTTGCAATAATTCCATCATGTTGTGACTAGTTTGAAGCAAAAAACTGCAGACGCCGATATGGCTATGATGATAGCGTTTCCTTTCTCCCTTATTGATGCTGCAGGAGAATAGTTCTTTTGCTTACCTCCTGGAAGTATAACCACATGGAATGGGATGAAGAAGTTATTCCTTGAGAAGTATTTTCCAGCATCAAAAGAAGCAGTGATTCGCAAGAAGATTTATGGTATTAGACAAGTATCCGGAGAGACTCTCTATGAGTATTGGGAGCGGTACAAGAAACTTTTAGCTAGCTGTCCACACCACCAAATTAGTGATCAACTCGTTATTCAATACTTCTATGAGGGATTGCTGTCTAATGAGAGAAATTTGATTGATGCTGCAAGTGGTGGTGCACTACCAACAAGACCATTGCGGAAGCTACAAATTTGTTGGAGAACATGGTTGCAAACACACAACAATTCTACACTCGAGGTGAACCAATGGTAAGGAAAGTGAATGAAGTTGGTGACTCTTCACATTTGGAATACAGGATGGGTAACATGGAGAGGATGATGCAACAAATAGCAGCGGCTGTAATACCATCATACACCGATGAAGTTGAGCAAGCAAGTGCTATGTACCAAAATCATCAAAGGTCAAGATATGACCTATATTCCAGCACATACAATCCGAGTTGGCGTGATCATCCTAATTTCATCTACGCCAAAAAGCAAGCTGCAGTTTCCAATCCTACTTTCAATCAACAAGGAGGGTACCAATTCATGCAAAGACCACAACAAGAAACTCAAGGTACTCTTATGATGCAAAATATGCAAGAGATTTCAAAGACAATGCAAGGGTTCAACCAATTCCAGCAGAAATCCGAGATGGCTATGAGAGATGTGCAAAACCAAGTTAGTCAATTGGCTAATGATATGAATCAACTCAAGGCACAAGCAGCTGGAAAACTTCCTTCGCAACCACTAAATCATAAAAAGAATGTGAATTCTATTGAGATACGAAGTGGAAAGCAAATAGAGAAACCGACAGCATCACCGGAGTCCCATGAACGTGATTTAGTGAAAGAAGTGGACGAAGCAGTCCCTAAAAAGGATGATTAGGTTACACATTCTAACTTTAAACCTCTTATTTCTACTTATGTTACTCCTCCACCTTTTCCTAGCAGGTTTGCAAAATCAAATAAGGAGACGTTGGACAAAGAGATTTGGGAAATCTTTAAGAAGATCGAAGTGAACATTCCATTAATTGATGCCTTTAGTTACAAAAAAAAAAGAAAAAAAAATAGAAGAAAAAAAGAAAAAATTGCTTTGTAAACTGCGAAATCTAGAAACTTGTGCCTTTAGGATGACACTACCAATATAAGTGGATGGAACCATCTTGGTTACATAAGTCGAGGAACACATTAACCAAAAGGAAGGACAGAGCTCATGTGTTAGAAATAATATGATAGTTTTTACCGTATCTCGGAATGTCACCATATCACCTTCTGTTTTTATTTTTGCAAGTTTTTTGTTTCTCTAAGTGATTTGGTGGGTCACTAACATCGAATTGGTATTACTACTAGGATGAAATAGAGTGATTGAGTTACTAAAAAAAAAGAGACCAGACCAATTAGACCAACCAGAGTATATATGAAAAAAAATAACACTTGGATAGCAATATGTGTGTGTTCTCACTGTCTCCGTCGCCTAAACAAGCGTGAAACGCAGGATCCACAGAATTACCATGTAATCTACTGACAAGAAGCATGCTCTTGGATTCAAAAGATCTAATCATGTTGTCAACGCAAAAAAAAATTGAAAAAAAAAATACTTATTATCATTGTTCAATTAAGAAATCGGCCGTTGGTTCCCTTGTATTTGCCAGTCGAGTTGATCTAGAATTAGGATTATCGACCACTGGTTCCCTTATATATGCCAGATGAGTTGATATTAGAATTCATACCAGTATCTCAATCCAATAGGATTTTTAGGTTCATCTTGGCAGTGACCTTCAAACAGATATGGGAAACACCGTTCACTTTAGTTAACATTCGCAAACATCTATCTTTATATGCATCTTCTTAATCTATTCATGTATGATTGTGGTTAGTTAAATTCCGAATATTGTGGTTTGTTCAACTTTCTGAGTAGAGCTTTGTTTATATTTGAATTGAATTTGCATCAAGGTACCTCCTCCTGTAGTCATTTTGGATTCGTTCATAGACTCTTCGCAAGTAGTTGGAATTTGGAGTAAAAGGTTTTGTAGGTACACCTCTTGCAGACCTTCACGAGACTATAACTCGTCCACTAGGTACACCTAGGGGTTCAAAGGCTTGTTATACGTGCTAAGTGTGACCGTAGCCTCGACGAGACGGAGTTGTATGTATGTTTTAGAATTATTTTGTTTGGTTTGCTCGAGGACTAGCAAAGTCTAAGTATGGGGGAATTTGATAGGTGTGTAAAACACCTTGATATTTATATATTGTTTATGCATTCTTTCTAAGTTTTCTTGTAAATTTTGTATCTTATGTTTCATTTTGAGTTTTAGGTACTTTGGAGTCATTTGGAACAAAAGAAGAAGAAACGGCGCAAAAGTCTCATCTCATGTGCAACTGTTGTTGGAGGCGGATTATTTCTTATTATTTGCTTTTATCTCTTCATCTCTATCTGAAAACCATGTCGCTTTAGTGATGCAAATTCTGTCTGAAAAGCATGACAGCTTTGGTGATGAAGAGAAATTGAAGAGAATAAGTGGATTTGATAAGTAAAAGGCGGCTACTGGTGGTGGAAGAATTCAATGGGAAAAAAAGCTCCAAAGTGGATTTCATCCGTGCACGCGCTTAAAGCTCATATGTCACCATTAAGACCACATGACGTTGGTGGTGCTACCATATCCAAAATGAAGCTGTTAGAGAACCAGGAGGTGCTGCCAAATGGCAACATCTATGAATTCAGAGTTCAGGTCAATATAGGGGTGCTCTGTATGAGTTGCTGGGTCTGAAGGTTATACTATGGGCTTAACATGGCAAGAAGAAAAGAAAGGGCCCTAAACAGTTAGTGGATTTCACCAGCTGCGTACTGCACATATGCGCTGTGAAGAAATGATTTTAGGTCTCATGAGAAACTAATCTGTACAAGCAGGTGAAGTTCATTTCCCCCTTTCATTTCACAACAAATTCCCTTTCTCCCTCCGGAAACTCTCAGCCAAGTTTTCCGTCGACCTAGCTATGAATTTGATGGTTGTTCACCATGGGTCAAGAGCCGTAGTTGAATCCGAGAGGAAGAACGAATAATGGAGAGAATTTGGTGGTGTTTTAGACCAGAAACAGGGAGGAAATTGAGCTACTGAAGTGGCTGATTTTGTTGGGTATTTGGGTTAATCAGTGGCTCAGTTTTATTAGGAGATTATAGCTCAAGTTTAAAGGCAGAGTGTGTGTCAAGTTCTGGGCATAAATCAGTCGAGATTGCAGTCGATCTAGCCATGGCCGATGGGTTTATTTCGTAGAATCAAGACAGTGGTTAGAGCAGTCAAGAAATACAAGGAATGGCAGGGTCAGCTGTGTGTTCAGGCAAGATTTTGAGCTGAAACTCGGGTGGAAGTGAAGCTTTTGCTGTCTGATTTTGGTGGATTGTTTGGCAGGGTAGATGGCTGGAGTTTACAGGGGGTTTAGGCACACATTTATGGTGGTATTGAACAGATTTGAGATGCCGAAAAAGAGGAAGAAAACCAAATGTTATAGCATGATTTCATGAGAAGAAGCAATGAGTTTTTGAGACCACTTCAACTGCAACAAGAACAAGGAGATGTGGCTGTGCTTCGGTGGTTTTGCAGCTCGAGTTTGGGGCTAAATTGTGGTTTGAATTAGCTGCAATTTGCAATGGAAGTGTGTCTGAATGCTTGAACATTTTAATGGGTCTGTTCTATAATTTGAAATTGCTGCAGGGAAGAAGTCATTACCGTGGTCTGAGATTTGTGACTGATTTTGTACATCTACAAAGGGAAGAACTGAAGTTATGTTCTGGTGGTTGTAGTTCAATTTGCAGGTTGAGTTGGGTACTGAAATGATGGTTCCTGTTAGTTGTTTTCGTGAAGATTAAGAAGGGTTGAAGAGAGTCTGTGTGAATGAATTAGACAGGCTCAAATACAACATGGAGCTAGTGGCCTGGAATTGGGGGAAATAGTGGAGTTTCAAGATGAAAAATTCAGAAAAGCAAGTACTGTTGATGTCCAACTTGTATTGCTGCTGTGATTTTAGTGGTTGTGTGTGGGTGACCCAGGGCTTGGCTTAGATGAATTTTGGTCTGTTTTCCTGCCGAGAAGATAGTTATAAAGTGGAGTTGTAGCCGTCCATCTTCACTGATAAAGGGTTAGGATTAAAGACAGGATTTGGGAGTTGCGAAGATACATAAGTTAGGATCGTAATTGAAAGGAACAAGGGATATATAAGGGAACAAAATATCAACAAACACTACCTTTTCTTTCACCAGAAGAAGCTCGCCTGCATCTGTTCTACACAACAACAACTTGTTTGATGCCTGGGTTAATTCTGAACTTCTTTTTCCTTTTGAACATCTATTAAGCTTTTGTTGAGAACATATGAATGTGTGGCTAAACTATTTTTGATTAAGGGTGATTTCAAAGCCCGAAATATGAACTCATGATTGATATGCAATAGCTCGTTTTCTCGCAAGTTTAGTTATTGTTTGATTTATACCATGCTAATAATGCTTATGGATTGTTCCTTAATTGTTTAAGTTCAAAATTAAATAGTTATGTCACAATCTTACTGCTCGTTTAGATTTTCTTCGACACGTAATTGTCTAGAGAATTAAAAATAAGTAGCAATATGCGGGCATTGATGATGGGACTTTGTTAAGTACCCATATGTAGAAATTGACACTACTAGGTGATTCATGCTTTTGATTTCATCACTAGGAGCAACCTTATATCACAAAACTTAGAGCATTTGTTTAAGTCACACCTAGAGAGCGTACTTCTAGGAAACTTGGCAAGTAAAATCCGGTAGTCGAGCGCTTCCGTATCCGGTGAGCTTAGGAGATAATACGGGATAGTTGAGCGTACTATTTATCCTAGGGTTGTTAGTAACGAGATAATGCGAAGAACGTGTTATATATCGATTTGGTTTATGTTTCGTGGTCGAGAATGATTCCTTAATCAATTTCATCTCATATTTGAATACAATTCACAAAATCATCTTTGCTAAGAATATTTGTATAACAACTTTTGCTTCATACCTCCCTTGGGACGAATCTGCTTTCATTATACTACTTGCTAGTGTAAAGAAAAGTAGTAAATATTATTTGCGAGTTGACACCTCGTCAAAATTGGCGCCGCTGCCGGGGAGGCAGTTGCAAGTTTAGTTTTTATTTTTATTCTTAGTTTTTATTTTTGCTTTTAGTTACAATTTCTGTTTACTAAATCACTCCTTTAGAAATCTCATTTAAGGTACCATTTCTTTGGTGAATGCGTGGAGAGAGCATACCAAGTCCAATTGGTATACGTCTTCGTTCGGGCACTCTACTAAAAGACTTGATTCGAGCAGTGAATACTCCACTTCCTCCTAGTTCCTCACCAAGTAAACTCTCGGCCTCGGACGAAGAGGAAGAGAACACAATGGGAGGTCGACCACCTGCTCCAAGAACACTCAAGGAGCTCACTTCTCCAAACCTTGACCATCAGCCTTTATGTATTCAGCTGAATGAAACCATTGAGTTGAACCCGCAATTGATTCACTTTCTTCCCAAATTCAAGGGTTTAGCGGGAGAAGATATTAATCATCACTTGCAATAATTCCATCATGTTGTGACTAGTTTGAAGCAAAAAACTGCAGACGCCGATATGGCTATGATGATAGCGTTTCCTTTCTCCCTTATTGATGCTGCAGGAGAATAGTTCTTTTGCTTACCTCCTGGAAGTATAACCACATGGAATGGGATGAAGAAGTTATTCCTTGAGAAGTATTTTCCAGCATCAAAAGAAGCAGTGATTCGCAAGAAGATTTATGGTATTAGACAAGTATCCGGAGAGACTCTCTATGAGTATTGGGAGCGGTACAAGAAACTTTTAGCTAGCTGTCCACACCACCAAATTAGTGATCAACTCGTTATTCAATACTTCTATGAGGGATTGCTGTCTAATGAGAGAAATTTGATTGATGCTGCAAGTGGTGGTGCACTACCAACAAGACCATTGCGGAAGCTACAAATTTGTTGGAGAACATGGCTGCAAACACACAACAATTCTACACTCGAGGTGAACCAATGGTAAGGAAAGTGAATGAAGTTGGTGACTCTTCACATTTGGAATACAGGATGGGTAACATGGAGAGGATGATGCAACAAATAGCAGCGGCTGTAATACCATCATACAACGATGAAGTTGAGCAAGCAAGTGCTATGTACCAAAATCATCAAAGGTCAAGATATGACCTATATTCCAGCACATACAATCCGAGTTGGCGTGATCATCCTAATTTCATCTACGCCAAAAAGCAAGCTGCAGTTTCCAATCCTACTTTCAATCAACAAGGAGGGTACCAATTCATGCAAAGACCACAACAAGAAACTCAAGGTACTCTTATGATGCAAAATATGCAAGAGATTTCAAAGACAATGCAAGGGTTCAACCAATTCCAGCAGAAATCCGAGATGGCTATGAGAGATGTGCAAAACCAAGTTAGTCAATTGGCTAATGATATGAATCAACTCAAGGCACAAGCAGCTGGAAAACTTCCTTCGCAACCACTAAATCATAAAAAGAATGTGAATTCTATTGAGATACGAAGTGGAAAGCAAATAGAGAAACCGACAGCATCACCGGAGTCCCATGAACGTGATTTAGTGAAAGAAGTGGACGAAGCAGTCCCTAAAAAGGATGATTAGGTTACACATTCTAACTTTAAACCTCTTATTTCTACTTATGTTACTCCTCCACCTTTTCCTAGCAGGTTTGCAAAATCAAATAAGGAGACGTTGGACAAAGAGATTTGGGAAATCTTTAAGAAGATCGAAGTGAACATTCCATTAATTGATGCCTTTAGTTACAAAAAAAAAAGAAAAAAAAAATATAGAAGAAAAAAGAAAAAATTGCTTTGTAAACTGCGAAATCTAGAAACTTGTGCCTTTAGGATGACACTACCAATATAAGTGGATGGAACCATCTTGGTTACATAAGTCGAGGAACACATTAACCAAAAGGAAGGACAGAGCTCATGTGTTAGAAATAATATGATAGTTTTTACCGTATCTCAGAATGTCACCATATCACCTTCTGTTTTTATTTTTGCAAGTTTTTTGTTCTCTAAGTGATTTGGTGGGTCACTAACATCGAATTGGTATTACTACTAGGATGAAATAGAGTGATTGAGTTACTAAAAAAAAAGAGACCAGACCAATTAGACCAACCAGAGTATATATGAAAAAAAATAACACTTGGATAGCAATATGTGTGTGTTCTCCTGTCTCCGTCGCCTAAACAAGCGTGAAACGCAGGATCCACAGAATTACCATGTAATCTACTGACAAGAAGCATGCTCTTGGATTCAAAAGATCTAATCATGTTGTCAACGCAAAAAAAAATTGAAAAAAAAAATACTTATTATCATTGTTCAATTAAGAAATCGGCCGTTGGTTCCCTTGTATTTGCCAGTCGAGTTGATCTAGAATTAGGATTATCGACCACTGGTTCCCTTATATATGCCAGATGAGTTGATATTAGAATTCATACCAGTATCTCAATCCAATAGGATTTTTAGGTTCATCTTGGCAGTGACCTTCAACAGATATGGGAAACACCGTTCACTTTAGTTAACATTCGCAAACATCTATCTTTATATGCATCTTCTTAATCTATTCATGTATGATTGTGGTTAGTTAAATTCCGAATATTGTGGTTTGTTCAACTTTCTGAGTAGAGCTTTGTTTATATTTGAATTGAATTTGCATCAAGGTACCTCCTCCTGTAGTCATTTTGGATTCGTTCATAGACTCTTCGCAAGTAGTTGGAATTTGGAGTAAAAGGTTTTGTAGGTACACCTCTTGCAGACCTTCACGAGACTATAACTCGTCCACTAGGTACACCTAGGGGTTCAAAGGCTTGTTATACGTGCTAAGTGTGACCGTAGCCTCGACGAGACGGAGTTGTATGTAGTTTTAGAATTATTTTGTTTGGTTTGCTCGAGGACTAGCAAAGTCTAAGTATGGGGGAATTTGATAGGTGTGTAAAACACCTTGATATTTATATATTGTTTATGCATTCTTTTCTAAGTTTTCTTGTAAATTTTGTATCTTATGTTTCATTTTGAGTTTTAGGTACTTTGGAGTCATTTGGAACAAAAGAAGAAGAAACGGCGCAAAAGTCTCATCTCATGTGCAACTGTTGTTGGAGGCGGATTATTTCTTATTATTTGCTTTTATCTCTTCATCTCTATCTGAAAACCATGTCGCTTTAGTGATGCAAATTCTGTCTGAAAAGCATGACAGCTTTGGTGATGAAGAGAAATTGAAGAGAATAAGTGGATTTGATAAGTAAAAGGCGGCTACTGGTGGTGGAAGAATTCAATGGGAAAAAAAGCTCCAAAGTGGATTTCATCCGTGCACGCGCTTAAAGCTCATATGTCACCATTAAGACCACATGACGTTGGTGGTGCTACCATATCCAAAATGAAGCTGTTAGAGAACCAGGAGGTGCTGCCAAATGGCAACATCTATGAATTCAGAGTTCAGGTCAATATAGGGGTGCTCTGTATGAGTTGCTGGGTCTGAAGGTTATACTATGGGCTTAACATGGCAAGAAGAAAAGAAAGGGCCCTAAACAGTTAGTGGATTTCACCAGCTGCGTACTGCACATATGCGCTGTGAAGAAATGAATTTAGGTCTCATGAGAAACTAATCTGTACAAGCAGGTGAAGTTCATTTCCCCCTTTCATTTCACAACAAATTCCCTTTCTCCCTCCGGAAACTCTCAGCCAAGTTTTCCGTCGACCTAGCTATGAATTTGATGGTTGTTCACCATGGGTCAAGAGCCGTAGTTGAATCCGAGAGGAAGAACGAATAATGGAGAGAATTTGGTGGTGTTTTAGACCAGAAACAGGGAGGAAATTGAGCTACTGAAGTGGCTGATTTTGTTGGGTATTTGGTTAATCAGTGGCTCAGTTTTATTAGGAGATTATAGCTCAAGTTTAAAGGCAGAGTGTGTGTCAAGTTCTGGGCATAAATCAGTCGAGATTGCAGTCGATCTAGCCATGGCCGATGGGTTTATTTCGTAGAATCAAGACAGTGGTTAGAGCAGTCAAGAAATACAAGGAATGGCAGGGTCAGCTGTGTGTTCAGGCAAGATTTTGAGCTGAAACTCGGGTGGAAGTGAAGCTTTTGCTGTCTGATTTTGGTGGATTGTTTGGCAGGGTAGATGGCTGGAGTTTACAGGGGGTTTAGGCACACATTTATGGTGGTATGAACAGATTTGAGATGCCGAAAAAGAGGAAGAAAACCAAATGTTATAGCTGATTTCATGAGAGAAGCAATGAGTTTTTGAGACCACTTCAACTGCAACAAGAACAAGGAGATGTGGCTGTGCTTCGGTGGTTTTGCAGCTCGAGTTTGGGGCTAAATTGTGGTTTGAATTAGCTGCAATTTGCAATGGAAGTGTGTCTGAATGCTTGAACATTTTAATGGGTCTGTTCTAAATTTGAAATTGCTGCAGGGAAGAAGTCATTACCGTGGTCTGAGATTTGTGACTGATTTTGTACATCTACAAAGGGAAGAACTGAAGTTATGTTCTGGTGGTTGTAGTTCAATTTGCAGGTTGAGTTGGGTACTGAAATGATGGTTCCTGTTAGTTTTTTCGTGAAGATTAAGAAGGGTTGAAGAGAGTCTGTGTGAATGAATTAGACAGGCTCAAATACAACATGGAGCTAGTGGCCTGGAATTGGGGGAAATAGTGGAGTTTCAAGATGAAAATTCAGAAAAGCAAGTACTGTTGATGTCCAACTTGTATTGCTGCTGTGATTTTAGTGGTTGTGTGTGGGTGACCCAGGGCTTGGCTTAGATGAATTTTGGTCTGTTTTCCTGCCGAGAAGATAGTTATAAAGTGGAGTTGTAGCCGTCCATCTTCACTGATAAAGGGTTAGGATTAAAGACAGGATTTGGGAGTTGCGAAGATACATAAGTTAGGATCGTAATTGAAAGGAACAAGGGATATATAAGGGAACAAAATATCAACAAACACTACCTTTTCTTTCACCAGAAGAAGCTCGCCTGCATCTGTTCTACACAACAACAACTTGTTTGATGCCTGGGTTAATTCTGAACTTCTTTTCCTTTTGAACATCTATTAAGCTTTTGTTGAGAACATATGAATGTGTGGCTAAACTATTTTTGATTAAGGGTGATTTCAAAGCCCGAAATATGAACTCATGATTGATATGCAATAGCTCGTTTTCTCGCAAGTTTAGTTATTGTTTGATTTATACCATGCTAATAATGCTTATGGATTGTTCCTTAATTGTTTAAGTTCAAAATTAAATAGTTATGTCACAATCTTACTGCTCGTTTAGATTTTCTTCGACACGTAATTGTCTAGAGAATTAAAAATAAGTAGCAATATGCGGGCATTGATGATGGGACTTTGTTAAGTACCCATATGTAGAAATTGACACTACTAGGTGATTCATGCTTTTGATTTCATCACTAGGAGCAACCTTATATCACAAAACTTAGAGCATTTGTTTAAGTCACACCTAGAGAGCGTACTTCTAGGAAACTTGGCAAGTAAAATCCGGTAGTCGAGCGCTTCCGTATCCGGTGAGCTTAGGAGATAATAACGGGATAGTTGAGCGTACTATTTATCCTAGGGTTGTTAGTAACGAGATAATGCGAAGAACGTGTTATATATCGATTTGGTTTATGTTTCGTGGTCGAGAATGATTCCTTAATCAATTTCATCTCATATTTGAATACAATTCACAAAATCATCTTTGCTAAGAATATTTGTATAACAACTTTTGCTTCATACCTCCCTTGGGACGAATCTGCTTTCATTATACTACTTGCTAGTGTAAAGAAAAGTAGTAAATATTATTTGCGAGTTGACACCTCGTCAAAATTGGCGCCGCTGCCGGGGAGGCAGTTGCAAGTTTAGTTTTTATTTTTATTCTTAGTTTTTATTTTTGCTTTTAGTTACAATTTCTGTTTACTAAATCACTCCTTTAGAAATCTCATTTAAGGTACCATTTCTTTGGTGAATGCGTGGAGAGAGCATACCAAGTCCAATTGGTATACGTCTTCGTTCGGGCACTCTACTAAAAGACTTGATTCGAGCAGTGAATACTCCACTTCCTCCTAGTTCCTCACCAAGTAAACTCTCGGCCTCGGACGAAGAGGAAGAGAACACAATGGGAGGTCGACCACCTGCTCCAAGAACACTCAAGGAGCTCACTTCTCCAAACCTTGACCATCAGCCTTTATGTATTCAGCTGAATGAAACCATTGAGTTGAACCCGCAATTGATTCACTTTCTTCCCAAATTCAAGGGTTTAGCGGGAGAAGATATTAATCATCACTTGCAATAATTCCATCATGTTGTGACTAGTTTGAAGCAAAAAACTGCAGACGCCGATATGGCTATGATGATAGCGTTTCCTTTCTCCCTTATTGATGCTGCAGGAGAATAGTTCTTTTGCTTACCTCCTGGAAGTATAACCACATGGAATGGGATGAAGAAGTTATTCCTTGAGAAGTATTTTCCAGCATCAAAAGAAGCAGTGATTCGCAAGAAGATTTATGGTATTAGACAAGTATCCGGAGAGACTCTCTATGAGTATTGGGAGCGGTACAAGAAACTTTTAGCTAGCTGTCCACACCACCAAATTAGTGATCAACTCGTTATTCAATACTTCTATGAGGGATTGCTGTCTAATGAGAGAAATTTGATTGATGCTGCAAGTGGTGGTGCACTACCAACAAGACCATTGCGGAAGCTACAAATTTGTTGGAGAACATGGTTGCAAACACACAACAATTCTACACTCGAGGTGAACCAATGGTAAGGAAAGTGAATGAAGTTGGTGACTCTTCACATTTGGAATACAGGATGGGTAACATGGAGAGGATGATGCAACAAATAGCAGCGGCTGTAATACCATCATACACCGATGAAGTTGAGCAAGCAAGTGCTATGTACCAAAATCATCAAAGGTCAAGATATGACCTATATTCCAGCACATACAATCCGAGTTGGCGTGATCATCCTAATTTCATCTACGCCAAAAAGCAAGCTGCAGTTTCCAATCCTACTTTCAATCAACAAGGAGGGTACCAATTCATGCAAAGACCACAACAAGAAACTCAAGGTACTCTTATGATGCAAAATATGCAAGAGATTTCAAAGACAATGCAAGGGTTCAACCAATTCCAGCAGAAATCCGAGATGGCTATGAGAGATGTGCAAAACCAAGTTAGTCAATTGGCTAATGATATGAATCAACTCAAGGCACAAGCAGCTGGAAAACTTCCTTCGCAACCACTAAATCATAAAAAGAATGTGAATTCTATTGAGATACGAAGTGGAAAGCAAATAGAGAAACCGACAGCATCACCGGAGTCCCATGAACGTGATTTAGTGAAAGAAGTGGACGAAGCAGTCCCTAAAAAGGATGATTAGGTTACACATTCTAACTTTAAACCTCTTATTGTTTATGCATTCTTTTCTAAGTTTTCTTGTAAATTTTGTATCTTATGTTTCATTTTGAGTTTTAGGTACTTTGGAGTCATTTGGAACAAAAGAAGAAGAAACGGCGCAAAAGTCTCATCTCATGTGCAATTGTTGTTGGAGGCGGATTATTTCTTATTATTTGCTTTTATCTCTTCATCTCTATCTGAAAACCATGTCGCTTTAGTGATGCAAATTCTGTCTGAAAAGCATGACAACTTTGGTGATGAAGAGAAATTGAAGAGAATAAGTGGATTTGATAAGTAAAAGGCGGCTACTGGTGGTGGAAGAATTCAATGGGAAAAAAGCTCCAAAGTGGATTTCATCCGTGCACCCGCTTAAAGCTCATATGTCACCATTAAGACCACATGACGTTGGTGGTGCTACCATATCCAAAATGAAGCTGTTAGAGAACCAGGAGGTGCTGCCAAATGGCAACATCTATGAATTCAGAGTTCAGGTCAATATAGGGGTGCTCTGTATGAGTTGCTGGGTCTGAAGGTTATACTATGGGCTTAACATGGCAAGAAGAAAAGAAAGGGCCCTAAACAGTTAGTGGATTTCACCAGCTGCGTACTGCACATATGCGCTGTGAAGAAATGAATTTAGGTCTCATGAGAAACTAATCTGTACAAGCAGGTGAAGTTCATTTCCCCCTTTCATTTCACAACAAATTCCCTTTCTCCCTCCGGAAACTCTCAGCCAAGTTTTCCGTCGACCTAGCTATGAATTTGATGGTTGTTCACCATGGGTCAAGAGCCGTAGTTGAATCCGAGAGGAAGAACGAATAATGGAGAGAATTTGGTGGTGTTTTAGACCAGAAACAGGGAGGAAATTGAGCTACTGAAGTGGCTGATTTTGTTGGGTATTTGGATTAATCAGTGGCTCAGTTTTATTAGGAGATTATAGCTCAAGTTTAAAGGCAGAGTGTGTGTCAAGTTCTGGGCATAAATCAGTCGAGATTGCAGTCGATCTAGCCATGGCCGATGGGTTTATTTCGTAGAATCAAGACAGTGGTTAGAGCAGTCAAGAAATACAAGGAATGGCAGGGTCAGCTGTGTGTTCAGGCAAGATTTTGAGCTGAAACTCGGGTGGAAGTGAAGCTTTTGCTGTCTGATTTTGGTGGATTGTTTGGCAGGGTAGATGGCTGGAGTTTACAGGGGGTTTAGGCACACATTTATGGTGGTATTGAACAGATTTGAGATGCCGAAAAAGAGGAAGAAAACCAAATGTTATAGCCTGATTTCATGAGCAGAAGCAATGAGTTTTTGAGACCACTTCAACTGCAACAAGAACAAGGAGATGTGGCTGTGCTTCGGTGGTTTTGCAGCTCGAGTTTGGGGCTAAATTGTGGTTTGAATTAGCTGCAATTTGCAATGGAAGTGTGTCTGAATGCTTGAACATTTTAATGGGTCTGTTCTATAATTTGAAATTGCTGCAGGGAAGAAGTCATTACCGTGGTCTGAGATTTGTGACTGATTTTGTACATCTACAAAGGGAAGAACTGAAGTTATGTTCTGGTGGTTGTAGTTCAATTTGCAGGTTGAGTTGGGTACTGAAATGATGGTTCCTGTTAGTTGTTTTCGTGAAGATTAAGAAGGGTTGAAGAGAGTCTGTGTGAATGAATTAGACAGGCTCAAATACAACATGGAGCGAGTGGCCTGGAACTAGGTGAAATGGTGGAGTTTCAAGATGGAAAATTCAGAAAAGCAAGTACTGTTGCTATCCAGCTTGTGTTGCTGTTGTGATTTTAGTGGTCATGTGTGGGTGACCCAGGGCTTGGCTTAGATGAATTTGGGTCTGTTTTCTTGCTGAGAAGATAGCTATAAAGTGGAGTTGTAGCCGTCCATCTGCACTAATAAAGGGTGAGGATTAAAGACAGGATTTGGGAGTTGCGAAGATACAAAAGTTAGGCTCGTAATTGAAAGGAACAAGGGATATATAAGGGAACCCTAAAATATCAACAGAGGCTACCTTTTCTTTCACCAGAAGAAGCTCGCCTGCATCTGTTCTACACATCAGCAACTTGTTTGCTGCCTGGGTTAAATCTGAACTTCTTTTCCCTTTTGAACAACTATTAAGCTTTGTTGAGAAGATATGAATATGAGTAGCTCAACTATTTTTGATTAAGGGTGATTTCAAAGCCCGAAATATTAACTCATGATTGATATTAAATAGCTCATTTTCTCGCAGGTTTAATTATTGTTTGATTTCTACCATGCTAATGATTCTTATGGATTGTTCGTTAATTGCTTAAGTTCGAAATTAAATAGTTATGCCACAATCTTATTGATAGTTTAGATTTTCTTCGACCCATAATTGTCTAGAGAATTAAAAACAAGTAGCAATATGTGGGTATTGATGATGCGACTTTGTTAAGTACCCATATGTAGAAATTGACACTAGTAGGTGATTCATGCTTTTGAGTTCATCACTAGGAGGAACCTTATCTCACAAAACTTAGAGAGTTTGTTTAAGTCACACCTAGAGAGCGTACTTCTAGGAAACTTGGCAAGTAGAATCTGGTAGTCTAGCGCTTCCGTATCCGGTGAGCTTAGGAGATAATAACGGGATAGTTGAGCGTACTAATTATCCTAGGGTTGTTAGTAACGAGATAAAGCGAAGAACATGCTATATATCGATTTGGTTAATATTTCGTGGTCGAGAATGATTTCTTAATCAATTTCATCTCATATTTGAATACAATTTACCATTTTCATAATTTTTGAATTACAAAATCATCATTGCTAAGAGAATATTTGTATAACAACTTTTGCTTCATACCTCCCTTGGGACGAATCTGCTTTCATTATACTACCTGCTAGTGTAAAGAGAAGTAGAAAATATTATTTGCGAGTTGACACCTCGTCAGTCATACGCAAAGGCTCTTCCATTTTATCAAATAAACTCCTTTTCCTGGTTGGATCAATCTACCAATAACTACCAAAATAGTCAAGTATAGATTCGCACTCACTCAAAATAAATCTCAAAGAGATATATTGAGAATGCCGATCTCGCGGAACTAATCAATCAAATAAATCTGATTCTAGTTGGATCCCAGACGATCAAGGTTTGTCCACACACAAAGATATGATAACTAAATAAGAAACCTTCTTCGTCTTCAAATCTTCTTTAATCTTCAATAAACACCTACACAACACCACTTGAATCTCTTGTGATCAATCACACACAGAATAGAGTCTGTTAACAATTGATTATCACAAGATGTACAAACAGTTCTAAAGATCCCATCGATACTTCGATCTAGTTTGAGTGAATCTTATATATCAGAAGAGAAGATTCTCAAGAATAAACAAACTATGTGCAATCAAAATTTCAACAACTGTTAGTCAATCAAATCAATCGGAAACTAATAACACTGCAATTATCTAGTTTCCCACCAACGGTACTCGTAGAGCTTCTTGATCCCATAGAGGTCGTAAGAGATTTCACCTAATTATGATACTTTTTTCTCCGAATAGACGGCTCCACCAGAAACAACAAGAATGAAGTTTGCCTGGCTCTTAGGATAGTTTGCTAGAAATGCAAACTTAGGTATTTATAAACACCAAGGAATTTCCAAAACCCAAAATGTACTCAAGATATGCAGTGAATAGCAAAATTCGGTTTCCTAATTCCAATAAATGCTTGTCCAAAATTTCTGAAATCTCTTAATGGAAAATCTTCAATTAGTAAATGCACATTACTAATTTTTATTCTCTAAAGATATGCATTTAATTGCTGGGAATTAAAGTATATACAACCAAAAACCTTAATTAAAAGATTCTTAATTTATTTCGGTACATGATCTCCTTGAGTACTAAGGAATATCTTTGAACAATATATGATAAGAGTTATTGTACGTGTTCAAAGTATGTTGACATCTTTTCACTGTAAATCCTTATTCATATTTACATGCATGGGTTTACATTCTTGGAATCAGTTATACCACACTTCCAAACAAGTTTAGAATTGGTTCACCTGTATTCCAAGATTACTATGTGATTGATCAATATCAAATCACATACATGAGTTCAATCGGTTCTACCAATTACTAGGATCGGTTATACCTCAATATGGAAATACTTGTGATCGGTCACACAAGTTACCAGGACCGGTTACATCAGTTACCAGGATCGGTTACATCAATTACCAGGACCGATTGCCTTATTTTCATGGTATTGCTTGTGATCGGTCAGACCAGTTACCAGGATCGGTTACACCAATTATCAGGACCGGTTACCAATTATCAGTATCGATTACACAATATTCTGTGATCGGTCACATCAATTACTATGATCGGTCACACCAATTACAAAATATCGATCATACCATCTCATGGTGATTACTTAGGATCTGTTACACCAATTAATAAAAACTAGTCATACTTTAAAAAGCGGGGGTGTAACAACCACACCTAATATTTTTTTTAGGAAATCTGTATGGACTAAGTCTAATATAATTCCAAGAGAATCAACTAGATAGTCAGACTCAATCAAGGAAAATATATCCAAGAGTTATATCTCTATTTCTTAATGTAATTAGCAAATCAAACAGATGGAAATCCGCGAGCCTGATTATTATGAGAAACAACTTGAACAGTTGTTGATGGTGGTTTTTAGTTCAGGGCTAAGATTGTAAAACCATGTATTAAATGCGCCGTCGTTCTGCAAAGAAGTCGAGCCGACCAAGCCTCTTTACTTACATATGTATTGAGCAATTCAGTATATGTATATAAAATTTATCCAGAATGGTGCATGTAGCAACAATCCCAAATATTCTATAAATTTTATTAAACTCCCGCTTGCATTATTCACTAATGTACAACCGATCGAGTATTTTCCTATGCTATGTTCCCCAGCTGAACTCTTAATATTGGTATGACATGTCAATTACTGTTCACTCGCAGCGGAGTAACATGAATTTCCCGAAGTGTCAGTATTAAGAAATGCATGAAAATACTCAGGAACACGCAAGTTGTACCGCTCTCTGATAAAGAGATTTTTGGTGCCAGCGTACAAATAGTTTATCGAAAACTGTTTAATTTTGTGTCAGCTCACAAAATTCAATTTTCTAACTTGATTTTACCTATTTGCAAAAATTATGTCTTTTGCGCCTTGTGCAAATATCTCAACCCTATTGGTCGAGGCCAAACCTAGGTGAAAATGTGGGGGTCTAACAACCACATCCAACAATTCGTTTGGCAATCTGAGAGGAATTACTCCAATACACTTTCTACTGAATCAACTAGACAGTCAGACTCAATATGAAAATGCGAGGGTCTAACAACCACACCCAAAAATTCGTTTGGCAATCTGAAAGGACTTACTCCAATACACTTTCTATGGAATCAACTAAACAGTCAGACTCAATCTAGAATAAAGTATATCAAAGAATGCAATATCTCTAACTCTCAATTCAATCCGCAATCAACAAATAGAAATCTGCGAGCCCGATTGAATACAAGAGAAGTAAACTTGAACGGCACCAAAGACCAATGTTCAAGTGTCAATCAATGTAAATCAACAACCAAAGGTTGGATATTCTAATTGATTAATCTAACGCACAACCTGTGATATTTAAATTATATAACAAAATATAATGCGGAAAAGAAATAACACATACACCATAATTTTGTTAACGAGGAAACCGCAAATGCAGAAAAACCCCGGGACCTAGTCCAGTTTGAACACCACATTGTATTAAGCCGCTACAGACACTAGCCTACTACCAATTAACTTCGTACTGGACTGTAGTTGAACCCTAATCAATCTCACACTGATTCAAGGTACAATTGCGCTCCTTACGTCTCTGATCCCATCAGGATACTATTCCCTTAGTTGATCTCACCCACAACTAAGAGTTGCTACGACCCAAAGTCGAAGACTTGATAAACAAATCTGTCTCACATAGAAAAGTATATAGGATTGAATAAATCTGTCTCCCACAGAAATACCCAAGAGTTTTCGTTTCTTCTTTTGATAAATCAAGGTGAACATAGACCAATTGATAAACCGGACTTGTATTCCCGAAGAACAACCTGGTATTATCAATCACCTCACAATAGCCTAAATCGTATGATGGCGAAACTAGATATTGTGGAACCACAAACAATGAGACAAAAGATGTTTGTGATTACTTTTCCATATTTCTTATCGGAGAAATAAATCTCAAGACAATTTTACAATTTTACTCGTACGATAGAAACAACAAGATCAGATCACACAACTACAAGAGAAGTAGTATCGGTCTGGCTTCACAATCTCAATGAAGTCTTCAAGTCGTTAACCTACAGGGTCTCGAGAAGAAACCTAAGGTTAAAGGATAATCAACTCTAGCTATAGAACTAGTATCACATAGGAGGTGTAGGGATTAGGTTTCCCAGTTGTTAGAGTTCTCCTTTATATAGTTTTCAAATCAGGGTTTGAAATCCAAGTTACCTTGGTCACAAAGCATTCTATATTCATCGTTAGATGAAAAACCTGATTCAACCAAGCTAATATCTTTTAACCGTTAGATCGAACTTAGCTTGTTACACACAAATGGAATGTACCCTCATTAGGTTTATGTAACTATAACCAAACGTGTACACTCATGTTGTCTCAACAATTAGTTAACCGAGGTTAGCCATATGTTTACTCTCATATTAACCTTATTCATCTTATCCATAACTAGTTCAAATGACTCAAATGAAACTAGTTAAGGAGTTGTTCAATTGCATAGAAGAACACAATTGAAACCAAATCGGTTTGATTCACTCGAATCAATCATGAACATCATAACCACGGTTTGCAAAGATTGTATTCCTTAATATTTAAATGTTTAAGTTCATGAAAAGACCGATTTGACAAAATAACCAGCTTAAGTATGCATACGGGTATGCGTACTTAAGCAACCAGATTTGAGGTTGTTAAGTTTCCAAACTCAGCAGAAATTCTCGGTTCGAAAACTTCCGCCATTATGCGTACGGGTACGCATACTTTAGGTGACTAGTTTAGGAGTTTGTAATTCCCAAACTCATCAGATATTTTCGGTTCGAAAACTTCCTCTAGTATGCGTACGGGTACGCATACTTAAGGTGACTAGTTTAGGAGTTTGTAATTCCTAAACACAATAGATATTTTCGGTTTGAAAACCTCTACCAGTATGCGTACGGGTACACATACTTATGTTGTCTCCTTCACCAATTTTGTATACACACATATGCATACACTTGGTTCCCGGTTTATGGATTTATACACTAATGTGCGAACACACTATATATGCTATATCCAAAGATGGTTATCTCATTAACTCTTAATTTCAATCATTGAAAATTTCTTAGAGAACGTTATATAGTTGTTGTTCACAAACTATTTTTTGTCAAAGCGATTTTGAAGTTATTGAAATTATCATAATGAAACATTCCAAGGAAACACCAAATGATTGTATCACACAAACCATGTTAGATGTAACTCGGCAATTTTCGTATGATCTTATTTGGACGAATGTAAGATGAACATGGCTAAAGCGAAAGCTTGACAACACATATTTCGATAAATGTATAAGCGAGATAAACTCAGCTCTAAATCTCAAATGTGTATAATAGAAAACTATATCGTAACACGACTTGTGTCTCAATATAGGAGATATAGTAGAAATAAACTTTCCAAGTGATAGATGAGTTTAAGTCTCCACATACCTTTTGTTGATGAAGTTCCACAAGCTCCCCTTAGTAGTTCTTCTTCTTCAAATGATGAACGCCGATAGATCTAAGCTCAACTACACTATCTATGTCCTAGTCCGAGACATCTTGTTTATGGGTGAAAACTGTTTCTACTGTTTTTGGTAAATTTGGGTGTGTGTGGATGAGAAACGAATCTAAATCCTAAAAAAATGCACTGCACGGGAGTGCTTTAGATTCGAGAGATCAATCTATACAATTCTGTCCTAAACCAAGAAACGGACATTCCAGACTTGCCTCGGTCACAAAGTTAAGGCGATGGGGTTTATCTTAGGGAGGGAAGCGAAGAAGGTGTTGAGATTATGAAGATGTAGGTTGTTTATGACTTGTATCAGAATGATGAACTGACCTGCACAATGTAATCTATCAGCTCTGGGTGTTTTCTGGATATGGTGATGACAACACTTGGTTTTTCTGTGTTATTTGGAAATAGTTTGGAGAACCTATTTATACAAGTCATTTGAGCGCAATCCTCATCTCGTAGGAAGTGGAGGAAGTCGAGTGATGGAGTAGCGGGGTCGTGTAGGTGATTGTCCCAGGATCACGCCTTTGCCCACTTCCCTCATCATCATTAACCGTCCATCTTTCCTGACACGTTCTTTTAATGGGAGCGTTGCACGCTGTAAACCGCCAGACCAATACCCCAGTAAGTATCCCCCAGTTTGTGACATGTTTGATGTCTCGAATGAGAGGGTCAATTCATGGGACCCGCCGCAGGAAATAGCATACGGTGCTATTAAGTTGAATAAATAAGTTATTTATGGAATTGATATTCATAAATATCGTGCATTCTCGATGCATGTAATGCATCACTTTTTAAGCAAGTAGCTCAAAACAATCGATATGCATGAGGCATCGCTGTTTTAAATATTGATTGAGTAAGTCGCGAACTAAGCGTCTTAAAATAGCAGCACGTCCAACCATCTTCGAGTGACCGTTTGGAGGCCACATGGGTGGGACATCGTTTGGTCGATCACCCCCTGTGACAGAGTGGCAGACGATGATCATTCAAACACTTTATTGATTGCCTAATTTTTAATACAAGCCGTCCGACCAAGATGCAAAGTTGGACGGACGAGATGATTTACGTCACATGTTCTCTGTCGTTGAAGGAATTTAGGGTTTTTTTAGAGGTGCGCAAACATCCCTCTTTGGCTTGATGGAATCCAAGCATTGGCGCTATTTTTGAGTGGGCCGATTGGGCATGCGTGTAGACGACTCACTGGCGTGCATACCTACACCTCTCGGTCCCATAAATATTCGATCTAGGACACTCAATTTGACCGACAAAGATGAGTGGTCATGATCGATTTGCGACAGAAATATATTGCCGCAAAACGTTAGTTAGGGTTTAAAGGCCGTGTGACCTATCACCTTTGGGGTGTGCATTTCGAGGCACCGCGTCCCATTCTGCATAGGCCGGCCGGTCACACGTAAAGGTGGGCCCACGGTGATCATTTTGACATCCTCGGGACCTCTTGAGTCTATATCTACACCGCCCGTTTAGGCTGGTGAAGATGGACGGTCACGCTCAATTTACAACAGATGTGTGTTGCCGCAAACCCTAATTAGGGTTTTGAAACAGCCACGTCCGCATGACTTTGACCAAACGGTTTTACATGATGTTGTCCTCCTTTGGGGAGATCGATCGTGTGGAGACAATGTTGGGCTGACGGTGAACTTATGTGCACCTTCCTGATGGTACAAAACACGATCTAAGACATCCAAATAGACTGGCCAAGTTGGATGGTTGTGATTGATTTAAGACGCTAGTGGATTTCCGCGACCCAATTTAGGGTTTGGAAGCATCACGCCTTCCATGGTTTGGGCGAGCGTTTCACTGCTCAATGGCCCCGCCATGGACTAGTCGTTCGAGCAAGGGGAAAGAGGGGCCGGAAATGTGCACGTAGGCGCCTCTTTGATCATTCCAGGGAAAATCTTAGCAGTCCAACTAGGCTGGCTAAGTTGGACGGTCATGATGCATTAAAGACATTTTTTAACGGTCTTAGCTCGTTTGAGCTAGTTTCTTAACAGCGGGAATACCCATAAGGGTTGACGTTCGTAGTGGTTAGGAATTCACCTAGTGGGACTCAATCGACTAGGGTACTAGTGGGCCCGCTGGTGGTCACCACGGTGATTGCCTAGCTCTGTTAGGAGTAGGTTACACTTGTTGGATCATGCGTCCAAATTGTGTGGTCGTGATCGTTTTTTGAGACTGATATAGACGGTTTTCCTTTGAGTAATTTAAACGAGTTCGATCGAGCTAGCTTCTAAAAGTGCATCGATACAAATATTTCTTTGTCAGAGAACGATGCATCTTGTGTGAGTACTTTCATGCAGACTTCAATACTGAAACTTTGGGAGATTCATGCTACTCTGCTGAGAGTGAACATTAGTCGTCATGTCATGCCAGTATTGAGGGTTCTCTTGTGGAACATAGCGTAGGAAAATGCAAGGCGCACAATGCATTAAATGGATAATGCTATTAGGAAAATTCATAGAATATTCGGGATTGTTGCACCATTCTGTATGAATTCCATACATATTGAATTGCTCAACGAGTGAAGAGATTTTTTGCACTCATCACTTCTTAAATGGCTTTATCCCCTTGCAGGGCGTCAGCGCATTAAATACAGGGTTTTACAACTTTATCCCTATTCGAAAAACCACCATCAACACATCTATAAATAAGATAGAAATCAAGATATATAGTTTTGATCACTAACATTGACAAACATGCTTGAGATAGCAACGCATGCGAGTTCGACCGAGCAATTCTCTAACAATCTCCCCCTTTGTCAATTTTAGTGACAAAACTATCAATACATATGGATTACAAAATAAATAAAAATTGAAGCTTCATCCACATGCTTGATTTCCTTGCCATGTTCAACACGACTCGAAATCTTCGTCACTTCCAAGTACTCCATGATTCCAAAGGTTGTAAGTTTAGTCTCATAGTGGTTGAAGATCCGTAGCTATACCAATGAGAAAACAAATGCTCTCAATCATTGTTATACAGTGTCATAATATTATTACACAACATCAAAGTTCAATTGTATAAAAACTTTGACAACAATACTATGGTGATATGTATCGCTCCCCCTTAGTCAATACTTTATCTCAACATGAAAACCACTCCCCCTTACATAATAATCCGTAAACCATACGTATTTGTAGTATGAACTACACATTAATTCTCCCCCTTTTTGTCAATAAAATTGGAAAATGTACGAAAATTAGTGGGATCCTAATGAAATTTCCTCGGAGATACTTCATGACCAAAGGTGTATTAACATACCGCCAAATTTAGATGCAATCATAAAGTCGAAGCTAAATGCATTCATCAAGGAGTTTATAAAGGTACAAGATAACCCCTAAAATATTCCACAGCCGCACTCCCCACGAAGATATGGCGATTAAGCACAAGTTCAAAAGAACTCTCCCCCATAAAATGTCATTCCCAAAGGAACAACAAAGGCGACCTTGCTTTTACAAAAAAAGAAGGATTTCAACACACACATATATACAAACTGAATTGCATCTATCTAGAAACAAAAGTAAAAACTGAACCACTGCTCATGGAAACCCAAACTCAATTGCCCAAAAGATCGAGATTCTATTAGTGGCAAGATTTATGAAGGACTAATGAACCAAAAAACAACAATAGACTGCCGCAAGCTTTGAAATATTGTAGTGTCTAATGGTTTGGTGAGAATATCATCCAATTGTCATTCAGAAGGCACAAATTCCATATTTATGATACCATTTTCATAAAGATCTCGAATAAAATGGTACCTTATGTCAATGTTCTTGGTTCGTGAATGCTCAACAGGATTCTCAGTTATGCGAATCGTACTGGAGTTATCACAAAATATCTTCATTATTCCTGAGTCAATTCCATAGTCAAGAAGCATTTGTTTCATCCATAGAAGCTGAGTACAGCATGAACCCACAATAATATATTCTGCTTCACATGTTGAGAGGGATTGTGAATTTTGTTTCTTTCTATGCCAAGCAACAAGATTCAATCCTACATAGTAGAAACCCCCTGAAGTACTTTTTCTGTCTTCTATGCAACCCGCCCAATCAGCATCTGAATAGGCAGTAAGATCAGTGTTAGTATCATAAGTATAAGAAAGGCCATACCCGGAAGTGTGATTAATGTAGCGTATGATCCTCTTTGCAGCTGCAAGATGAGACTCTTTTGGAATCTCCTTGAATCTAGCACAACAACCAACACTAAATACAATATTAGGCCTTGTGGCAGTGAGATATAAAAGACTTCCAATGATAGATCGATAGAATTTTTGATCCACATTTACACCTTTCTCATCTCGATGAAGTTTACCCGTGGTTGGCATAGGAGTCATTTTGGAGTTGACTTATCAAGGCCGAATCTTGAAACAACATCTTTGGAATATTTTTTTTGAGATAAGTAAATTCCATCCTTGTGTTGTTGAATTGATAGGTGTCTAAAACACCTGATGTTATATCTAGTATTTATGCTTTCTTTGATTTTGTCTTTGTGAATTGTGTCTCTTATGTTTAATTTTGAGTTTATTAAGTGCAATTGAGTCATTATGAGCAAAAGAAGAAGAAAGCGTTCATTTGGAGCGGAAAAGAGCAGAAAGAACAAGTCACAGGCGAAGAATGAGCTGTCAGTTCCCCGCGATTGACAGTTGAGCTAAGAAACAGATTAGGCAGTCAGTTTTCTGAAACTGACAAGCCAAATATCAATATGTGGCCTTCATCCGAAAGCTGGTGCCTATATCAGTTTTACTCATTACCACACCCTAGAATTCAGAAGAGAATTCATTTCTCAATCATTTGTCTTCTAACTCAGAGGAGTGTGCGGCTGAGTCCAATGAGGAGAGTGTAAATCTGGAAGATGGAAGAGGAATTAGCTGAGATGTTGGTCGAATTTGTGAACCAGGGAAGAATTTGAATTGCTGATGACTGGTAGAGATCAGAGTGAGAAGATAATGATGTTTCTGTTGAAATCGATGGAAGTTAGGTTTTGAAGAACACAATGAATCGATACTGCTGGTGGTCTAATCACCGTCTGAGGGGATGGGGTTTAAGTTGATTCTTAATTTTATGGAGTGTTGAGGCCGAATCCATATGAGGGTATTTGAGGAACATGAAGAACAAGCTGCTGCCATTAATTTACAGAGCTATGTTAAAAATTCGAATCAATTAATGAAACCGTTGTGAATCAGAAGATGACTCGATGATAGTATTCTTGAGCAACAGAAATAATGAGGTTTTGTGTGAATTGGGTGTTGATAAGTTAGGGTTTGTTGTTTCAGTGAATTCATGGCCCCAATTGATTAGGGTTTCTATTAATGTTCATGGGAATGATGAATTTCAGATCGAGAAGCAACAGGAGATGAGTCTGGTTGTGTAGCTGAGCTAGAGGTGGTATTGAAATGGAACTGATGGTGAAGTTGGTGGTGACTTTGAGAAGGTGGTTTTGGTGATTGCCATGGAGCTGAGATTGCAGGCAAAAATGGAATAGATGGATGTGCTAGTATGGAGTTGGCTGAAACAAGAAAGTGGTGATGTGATGCTGATTTTGTTGCAATAGCAGTGACTGAGCAGGTGGGAGTTGTGTTGGCTTGCTGGTGGAGTTTTTGAATGTAGATGGAGGTGAAATTGCAGGTTACAGTACAGATGAAGATGGCAAGCAAGTTGGTTCTGTTGCTGGATTGCAGTGACTAGTATGATAATGTGTTGCTGCCAAAAGAGAGATTGGTGGTATCGAACTGAAATGGGTTTGTTGCAGTAGTTGTGAGCTGAGCGAATGAGTGCAACTGGCTAGCTGATGTTGCCGCAACTGAAATGATATGAACTACAAAATGATGGTGTTGTTGCTCTGAGCCGAAATGGAAATGGGTTCTGATGGAGTTAAAGCTACAACAAATGCTTGGGGGAATGGTAGTTGGATTGCAGTTGAAGTTCTGATATTGCAGGTGGAGATTTAAAGCTGCAATAATCCAGTGATGTAGCTGTTGAGATGAGGAGCCATGATGCTATGATGGTGAGAATAGAAACATGGAGTTGTAAATGGAATTGCAGTGAGCTAGGCGGATGACAACAGGGGTTTGTTGGTATTGTAGTACTTTAGGCCTGAGATGCAGATGGTAGGTGGAGTTGGAACTGAACAAGAATTGGTAGAGCCGCAGTTCAGGTGGTTTATGGCAGCGGTAGTTGATTGTGCAGCTACAAGAAGACCTTAGAAGAAACTGCAGGAATATGAGCTAATGGGTTGGTGGAAGTTTGAACTGTAGTGGAGGTGTTGATGCTGTTAAAATGCAGACAAAGGGGCTGAGTTGCGATGCACCACAAGGGTGCAACACAGAGGATATGGGTCATGCAAGATAGCGTAGGCCTGTGCAAAATGGCAACAGCCTTGGCCTAGATATTATTAAGATCAGTTAGACTCTGACTCATCTGAGTTGCCTTGACTTAGCCTCAGACTCAGTGACATTGACTGAGTTGACTTCACGTTTGACCGGTGACCTAGTAGACTTTGACGGTCACCTGAGCTACTTTCCGACTACTTCCCAGCCAAATTCCGGCGATGAACCCAGTTTTCTGGCGACCATTTTTGGGACAAATTCTCACATGGGCTTTCTCACACATGGCTTGATGGACTTCTCTATTGGACTCTTTGAAGACTTTTTCTAGTTTTGGAAAGCAAAGGATTATAAAAGAGGACTTCTACAACTTTTGGGATATCACGTATTTTCTACTTGGAGCTCTTGGAGATAGCCGCAACTAGGGTTTGATTTCATATTTATTTTTCATCTTCTTTATTGGATTATTGATTATGATGAACTCCATAGATATGTGTAGATAATTTAATATTATTGGTTAAAGATGTAGTCATATATCTACAACTTGTGCTTGATCAATGCATTAGTTTTCTCTCTTGATTATCGTTCAAATCTCTACTGTTTTTAATAATCACATGATTGATGTATTGTGATAGGATTTAGATGTTTGTTTAGCTAAGTGGCCAATTAATTGAACTTGCATCCTTGTCCATAGATAATTTAGGGTTTTTCATCGAGCGATAACTCCGAATACAAGTAGCATGATATGATCACGGTTTGTAGTGATACACTCTTGTGATCATATGTAGAGTTTGACCATTGTCCGAATTGTCATACACAATGTATGACAATTGCATTGATTATCATATTTCCAAAACTTAATGCTCCTAGGAATTGAACTTAATTAGCGCAAGGCGTTAGGTTATTCTTTAGGTAGAATTCATATACGCGGCTCTAATGTGTGTGTTGATGAACTTAGGAAATTAATGGAATATCTTGATCTCTTGATACTCTAGGCTTTTGATGATAAAGAGATTAAATTGTATTTCTAATCATGTATGCAAGCACATGTTTAAGATTGAAGATGAATTCCTTGACCAATATCTTTCTCTCATTGATTATTTCTCCAATTTACTTTGCTTTTGATTTACTTCTACTGTTTACATAAAATCAGAAATCCCCCCAATTGGTTACTTAGGAAATTGAATATATAATAACTACAATTGCATCTGTGTGGAAACGAACTCTTCCTTATCATATACTGTAGGAAAGTGAAATTATTTTTGACGCATACGACATCGATCAAATTTTGGCGCCGCTGCCGGGGAGGCATACAACTAATTATTAATTTTTTAGTTTCTTATCATCATTTCTGCTTTCATATTTGCTTTTTGTTTCTTGTCTCTTGTTCTCAGTTGTTTTAGAGAATTGTTTTTCAGGTACTAATCCCTGGCTCCCAAAAGTTGGAACTATCCAAGGTACGGGATAACTAGTCGTGAAGGAACAATCATCCAAGCAGGACTTGACGAGACGGAAGAACAATAGTTGGAAGTAGAAGGAGAGACTTTTCAGCAAGAAGAAGAAGTTATAGAACAAGGGGTACCGGTTGAACAAGAACCACCTTTTGAAGAAGAAGAAGAAGAAGAAGAAGCAATGGGTGATGCAAATCGTACACTCAAGGACTTGGCTTCTCACAAGCTGGATACACAACAGTGGTGTATTCAAAGAAACTTTACTTTCGAGATCAAGCCGGGGTTGCTTAGAGAATTACCAAAGTTCCATGGAATGGTGAATGAAGACCCAAACAATCATCTTATGGACTTCCACACCATTGTCATGTCCATGCTTCCAGCAGGGACTGATGCGGATGGTGCAATGTTGAAAGTTTTTCGATTCTCTTTGGAGGATAGTGCTAAGGATTGGTTGTATTATTTTCCTTCCGGAAGTGTCACAACATGGAATGGGTTGAAGAAACTCTTTTTAGAGATATATTTTCCTGCATCAAAGGATACTCAAATTCGCAAGGAGATTTGTGGGATGAAGCAAAATGTGGGAGAATCTTTATATGAATGTTGGGAACGATACAAGAGATTGGTTCCAAGCTGCCTTCACCACCAATTCAGTGACGCTATGATTATCCAATACTTGTATGAAGGACTCCAAGCAAGTGATATGAATCTTCTTGACGTCGTGGGTGGTGGTGCACTAGTGAACAAGACGGTGGCACAAGCTAGAGAGTTGATTGAAAACATGGAAGTAAACTCCCAACAATTCTTAAGTCGTGGTTCAGATGTGCTTCTTAGGAGAGTAAATGAAGTGAGCGAGGTCCAGGAACTTCGTCAACAAATGGGTAACATGACAGCAATGATGCAACAAGTTTCAGCCGCGGTGATACCAAGTTCTCCTCAAGGGTATGAAGACGCCAATGAACAAACTAACATGATTTTTCAAAATCAGCAAAGACGGTATGATCCATATTCAAACACTTACAATCCGGGATGGAGAGATCATCCCAATTTTAGCTATGCGAACAAGCAAGAAGCGGTTCAATAACCTAATTTCAACCATCCAAGTGGATTTCAACCTCAACAACAAAAATTCCAGTCTCCACAATAATTTCATCAACCACAACAACAACAAAACCAACCTCAAAATCAAGGGTCAAGTATGGAAGAGTTGCTGAAATCTTTTATGCAAAGAACTGAGAGTACGATTAAGGAGTTCTAAACTCAAGTTGGTTCAATGGCTATTGAGTTGAACCAATTGAAGGCACAAAATGGTGGGAAACTCCCTTCTCAACCTATCAACCCAAAAGAGGATGTCAATGTAATTATGTTGAGAAGCGGTACACAACTTGTGCAACCCGAAGTTACTAATTCGGGCAAAGAGGAAGCTCTAAAGGAACCTGTTTTGGAGGAGAATAATGAGTATACTCCCCAAACTTCTGAGGTACCTATTTCTATCTCTAAAACTCCGGTTCTACTTATGTTCCTCTTTTAAATTTTCCTCGCAGATTTGCAAACTCCAAGAAGGATGAACTAGAAAAGGAGATTTTAGACATTCTTAAAAAGATCCATGTAAACATACCACTCATAGATGCAATCAAGCAAGTTCCAAAGTACGCAAAGGTATTGAAGGACTTGTGTACCAATAAGCAAAGGCTCAAAGGTAATGAAGTGCTAAGTGTGGGGGAGAATTCTTCGGCAATCTTACAACACAAAATTCCATTGAAATGCAAGGATCCCGACAGCTTTGACATTCCCGTCATAATTGGTAACACTACATTTAACAAAGATATGTTGGATTTAGGTGCATCCGTTAATGCTATGCCTGCATCCATGTATAATTCACTTGATCTTGGTCCTCTTAAAAAGTCTGGAATTGTGTTGCAATTAGCCGATCACTCTAGTGTCTACCCAATGGGAATTTTTGAGGATGTTATTATGCAGGTTAATCAACTAATATTTACAGCTGACTTTTGCGTGTTAGAGATGGATGAAGGTTCACCGGACCCATCTCTTCCATTGCTACTTGTGCGTCCTTTCATGAAAACGGCGAAAACCATATTGATGTTGACAAGGGAACACTGACTATGGAATTCAATGGAGAAATAATACGTTTCAACATTTTCGAGATGATGAGATATCCTAGCGATGTCCACTCTTGTTTCTCCATTGATGTGATGGACACATTGACGCAACAAATGTTTGAGTTGAATGGCGCTGATACTTTGGAAACCGTGCTCACTACATATATTGATGATGGTTTGGAGTACGGTGATGAGATTAAGGGAACCATCGGTTCTCTTGACTCATTACCGGAAAAATCTGCATTTAAGAATATTTCATATGCTTCTTTACCTTGCAGTGATGAAAAACTTGTACCATCAATTGTTAAATATCCAAAGTTAGAATTGAAACCTCTTCCAAGTCACTTAAAGTAATTGTACTTGAGTGACAAGGAAGACTTACCTGTGATTGTTTCCAATGAGCTTAGTGAATTACAGGAGAAAAAACTTCTAAGGGTGCTAAGGAAGTACAACACGGCCATAGGATGGATAATTGCGTATATCAAGGGTATAAGCCCTGCCGTTTGTATGCACAAGATCCGTTTGGAGGACGATGCAAAGCCTACAAGGGAAGAACAACGTCGATTGAACCCACCAATGATGGAAGTTGTGAAAAAGGAGATACTCAAGCTTTTGGAAGTGGGTGTTATCTACCCCATATGCGATAGAAAGTGGGTAAGCCCGGTACAAGTAGTGCCAAAGAAATCAGGTGTGACGGTGGTGTAAAATGATAAGAACGAACTTGTCCCAACTCGTGTGCAAACCGGTTGGAGGTTTTGTATTGATTATAGAAAATTGAATGTCGCACTAGGAAGGATCACTTTCCATTACCTTTTATTGATCAAATGCTTGAACGTTTAGATGGACACTCTTACTATTGATTCCTTGATGGATATTCAGGGTACAATCAAATTGTGATAGAGCCATAGGATCAAGAGAAAACCACTTTCACTTGTCCTTTCAGTACTTTTGCTTATAGGAGGATGCCTTTTGGCTTGTGCAATGCTCCAACTACCTTCCAAAGGTGCATGGTAAGTATTTTTTCAGAATATGTTGAAAACATAATCGAAGTGTTTATGGATGACTTTAGTGTCTTTGGTGATTCATTTGACCTTTGCTTGAATAATTTGTCACTAATCCTTGAACGATGTGTTGAAACCAACCTTGTGCTGAATTGGGAGAAGTGTCATTTCATGGTAAATCATGGCATAGTTTTAGGACATATAATATCTTCTAAAGGCTTGGAAGTGGATAAATCTAAGATAGACCTTATTCGTGCTTTAACCTCTCCCACTACGGTGAGGGAAATACGTTCTTTTCTTGGTCATGCAGGTTTTTATCGAAGATTCGTCAAGGACTTTTCCAAGATAGCATCACCACTTTGCAACTTATTGCATTAAGATGTGGTTTTTAACTTTGATGAAAAGAGTGTGGCGGCATTCAACCGTTTGAAAGAAATTTTGATTTCAGCCCCTATCATTAAACCACCATATTGGAGCAAGCCTTTTGATCTCATGTGTGATGCAAGCGACTATGCAGTTGGTGCGGTGCTTGGTCAGCGTGTGGGGAAGATACCTCATGCCATTTATTATGCTTCTAGGACACTCAATGAGGCCCAACAAAACTACACAACCACTAAAAAAGAGTTGTTAGCTATTGTTTTTGCTTTGGAAAAGTTCTGCTCTTATCTAATTGGTACAAAAGTTGTTGTCTTTTCTGATCATGCAGCACTTAGGTACTTGCTAATGAAGAAATAGGAAAAACCAAGGCTCATACGATGGATTTTACTCTTTCAAGAGTTTGACATAAAGAGAAAAGACAAGAAAGGAGTTGAGAACACCATTGAGGATCACTTGAGCCGTCTTGCTGTGGACAAGGAAACTATCCCATTGTGTGAAAGTTTCCCGGATGAGCAATTATTCTCAATTGCCTTTGGAGAACCATGGTACACTGATATTGTTATTTACTTAGTTTCTAAACAAATCCCAAAGAACTTGTCTCGTGCTGAGAGGGACAAACTTAATAAGTTAGAAAACCAATACATATGGGATGATCTATACCTATGGAAGCATTGTAGTGACCAAGTAATAAGAAGGTGCGTTCCCGAATCTGAATTTAATTCTATTTTGTCTTTTTGTCACTCCTATGCTTGCGGAGGACACTTTGGGAGCAAGATAACCTCTCTCAAGGTACTAGAATATGGTTTCTATTAGCCAACTTTGTTTAAGGATGCATATGCATTTTGTACCACATGTGATAGGTGCCAAAGAACATGAAATCTAGGTGCTCGAAATCAAATGCCAAAAACTATTATTCAATTTGTTGAGGTTTTTGATGTATGGGGAATTGATTTTATGGACCCTATTGTCAATTCTAGTGGGAATTATTATATCTTGCGTGTTGTGGACTACGTCTCGAAATTGGTAGAAGCTAAGGCCACCCCAACTAATGGTTCTAAAGTTGTTTCAGATTTTGTACAAGTAAATATATTTGCAAGGTTTGGAATTTCCAAGGGCTATAATTAGCTATGGAGGTTCACACTTCAAAAACAGGTTCTTGCAAAGCTTGTTAAGGAAGTATAATGTGTCGCATAGGATTGCAACACCTTATCATCCACAAACAAATGGACAATCCGAGGTTTCCAACCGAGAGGAGAAATCCATTCTAGAGAAGACGGTGAATCCAACAAGGAAGGATTGGAGTTCGCGACTCAGTGATGCTTTGTGGGCTTATGGAACCGCATACAAGACACCTATCGGGATGTCTCCCTTTAGGCTTGTGTATGGTAAACCTTGTCACTTACCCGTGGAAATTGAGCATAAGGAGTTTGGGATATTAAGCAATGTAATATGGAGTTGGATGATGCTGGAAAGCAAAGGAAGTTGCAACTTCAAGAGCTAGAAGAGATTCGCAATGATGCATTTGAAAGCTCACGGATTTACAAAGAAAAAACGAAGGCATTTCATGATAATATGATTACAAAGAAACAATTTTGCATTGGGAATAAAGTGGTTTTGTTTAATTCTCGTTTACAATTATTTTCGGGTAAATTAAGGTCACGTTGGAGTGGACCTTTTATTGTGACTAATGTGTTTTTTCATGGTGCAGTGGAAATTTGTAGTTTAGCTACAGGAAATGAACATAAAGTAAATGGGCACCGGTTGAAACCATATTATGATAACTTCTCTTCGGAAGTTGTGGAAGGAGTTAACCTTATAGAAGTGCTCCCTCTGGAGGAGTGGTAGAAAGCAAGGAGATAGTCGGGCTGATGACTTTAAACCAAGCGCTGCATGGGAGGCCACCCATTGGTTTTGTATCTCTTATCTTATATTTATTCTTATTTTTATGTTATCTTATTTTCTAATTTCTTGTCACATTATCATGTAGTATTTCCCACATTGACTTTCTTTGGACGACTCAATTTACATTGAGGACAATGTAAAGTTTAAGCGCGGGGGAGTGGCTAAGCATTTGCATTGTAAATTTTTCAAAATTTTCAACTTTTGTATAAATTAGTGAATAAAAAAAACTCCAACTTGTAGTTAGTTTAGAGTCACATAGTATACAGGTCGCTAAGATTACATCGAAATTCTCACAAGAGTGACTTAACTTAAAGATGACAGAGAACGTGATCGGGTTTCTTACTTGTATGAGAGTTAAAGTTGGATTTAACCATGCCAGTGGAAAATGAGGTGCAGAATGAATTCGGTATTAGAGTTGTGGTCCCTTATAGTGGAGACTACCCATGTTACATCATGAGAGGCACCGACCTTCATTTCTTTGTACGTGTCAAAATATGTGCTTTTAGAGTGTGTGTCACCGTACGTTAATTCCGGGTAGAATGGTGAGATACCCAACCTCCCACCAATAGAAGCACTACTTTGATATCTTGAGTTCTATTTTGTCAATCATGATGGTGACATCGAATTGCTAACTTACATACCACTTGTATTCTTTTTCGCAGTTAGCACCATCCACTTCGTCTCTCTCTACACAAACAGATTGATAGAAACACCATCATCATCAACAAGAGGAGCATCACAAATTCGAAGGAAAGTTGAAGACGTACAAGGTTTACAAGCAACGGTACAGAAATGAGCAGATTTCATATTCAAGTAAAGCAACAAGACAAGGAGAAGAATTCTTACGAGTGGAAGACTTATGTACAAGAGCGAAGATCATCAAGATGAAGAATCAAGCGGTAAAGTACTTACACCATGGCCTTTGTACATGCATTTTTATTTTATCTTATTTGTATTTTCTTTTCTCTTATCTCGTAAAAAAAAAGAGAGAAGAGAAAATTTTGTTAGGTTCATTATTAGTTTTATTATTTAGTTTTGTTTTCATTTTGTATTTGTTTTCATTTTTCTTGTCTCGTAAAAAGTAAAGAAAAAAAGACAAGAAAAATGTATTATATTATATTTTGGTTTGTTTTTAGTTTTATTGTTTCAATAAAGGCAATGGAAGAAGAAATATCCATAATGAAGTTTCAAGCAACAAGGAATTAGAGGAAAGAATCACATTGTCAAGATTCTATGAGATTGTGTTCATATATATGTCTAACTTCTTATGACTAGTTTGCAGAATTTCTATGTCTTCTTAACGCTTTGGATGCTATCATTTTAGAGAACTAGTAAGTTGGAAAAGTAGGTTTTGTGGGTATATTTATAGTAAGCCCTCACGAGACTATAACTCGTCCATTTGGGACACCTAGGGGTTTAAAGGCTTGTTATACATGCTAAGTGTGACCGTAGACTCGACGAAACGAAGTTGTATGCATATTTTAAAATTTGTTTTATTTAATTTGCTCGAGGACTAGCAAAGTCTAAGTGTTGGGGAATTTGATAGATGTCTAAAACACCTAATTTTATATCTAGTATTTATGCTTTCTTTGCTTTTGTCTTTGTGAATTGTGTCTTTTATGTTTGATTTTGAGTTTATTAGGTGTAGTGGAGTCATTATGAGCAAAATAAGAAGAAACCGTTCATTTGGAGCGGAAAGGAGCAGAAAGATCAAGTCGCAGGCGAATAATGAGCTGTCAGTTCCCCGCGATTGACAGTTGAGCTAAGAAACAGATTAGGAAGTCAGTTTGCTGAAACTGACAAGCCAAATATCAATATGTGGCCCTCATCCGAAAGCTGGTGCCTATATCAGTTTTACTCATCACCACACCCTAGAATTCAGAAGAGAATTCATTTCTCAATAATTTTTCTTCTAACTCAGAGGAGTGTGCGGATGAGTCTAATGAGGAGAGTGTAAATCTGGAAGATGGAAGAGGAATTAGCTGAGATGTTGGTCGAATTTGTGAACCAGAGAAGAATTTGAATTGCTGATGACTGGTAGAGATCAGAGTGAGAAGATAATGATGTTTCTGTTGAAATCGATGGAAGTTAGGGTTTTAAGAACACAATGAATCGATACTGCTGGTGGTCTAATCACTGTATAAGGAGATGGGGTTTAGGTTGATTCTTAATTTTATAGAGTGTTGAGGTAGAATCCAGATGAGAGTATTTGAGGAACATGAAGAACAAGCTGCTGCATTAATATGCAGAGCTATGTTAAATATTCGAATCAATTAATGAAACCGGTATGAATCAGAAGATGACTCGATGTTGGTATTCTTGAGCAACAGAAATAATGAGGTTTTGTGTGAATTGGGTGTTGAGAAGTTAGTGTTTGTTGTTTCAGTGAATTCATGGGTTTGAACATTAAATTTGTAATGTTATGGCCGCAATTGATTAGGGTTTCTGTTGATGTTCATGGTAATGATGAATTTCAGATCGAGAAGCAACAAGAGATGGGTCTGGTTGTGTAGCTGAGATCAAGGTGGTATTGAAATGGAACTGATGGTGAAGTTGGTGGTGACTTTGGGCATGTGGTTTTGGTGATTGCCATGGAGCTGAGATTGTAGGAAAAAAATGGAATAGGTGGATGTGCTAGTATGGAGTTGGCTGAAACAAGGAACTGATGGTGTGATGCTGATTTTGTTGCAATAGAAGTGAATGAGCAGGTGGGAGTTGTGTAGGCTTGCTGCTGGAGTTTTTGAATGTAGATAGAGGTGAAATTGCAGGTTACAGTACATCTACATATGGCAAGCAAGTTGGTTCTGTTGTTGGATTGCAGTGACTAGTATGAGAATGTGTTGCTTCCAAAAGAGAGATTGGTGGTATCGAACTGAAATGGGTCTGTTGCAGTAGTTGTGAGCTGAGCGAATGGGTGCAACTGGCTAGCTGATGTTGCTGCAACTGAAATGATATGAACTGCAAACTGATGGTGTTGTTGCTCGAGCCGAAATGGCAGTGGGTTTTGATTGAGTTAAAGCTAGAGCAAATGCCTGGGGGAATGGTAGTTGGATTGCAGTTGAAGTTCTGATATTGCAGGTGGAGATTTGAAGCTGCAATAATGCAGTGATGTAGATGTTGAGCTGAGGAGACATGATGCTATGATGCTGGGAATAGAAACATGGAGCTGTAAATAGAATTGCAGTAAGCTAGACGGATGAGAACAGGGGTTCGTTGGTACTGTGGTATTTTAGGCATGAGATGCAGATGGTAGGTGGAGTTGGAACTGAACAAGAATTGGTAGAGCTGCAGTTCATGTGGTTTATGGCAGTGGTAGTTGATTGTGCAGCTGCAAGAAGAACCTGAGAAGAAGCTGCAGGAATATGAGCTAATGGGTTCGTGGAAGTTTGAACTGTAGAATATAGTGGAGGTGTTGGTGCTGTTAAAATACAAACAAAGGGGCTGAGTTGCGATGCACCACAATGGTGCAACACAGAGGATAGGGGTCATGCAAGATAGCGTAGGCCTGTGCAAAATGGAAACAACCTTGGCCTAGATCTTATTAAGATCAGTTAAACTCTGACTCAGCTGAGTTTCCTTGACTTAGCCTCAGACTTAGTGACATTGACTGAGTTGACTTCATGTTTGACCGGTGACCGGGTGGACTTTGCCGGTCACCTGAACTACTTCCCGGCCAACTTCCGGCGGTGAACCCAGTTTTACGGCGACCACTTTTGGGACAAATTCTCACATGGGATTTCCCACACATGGCTTGATGGACTTCTCTATCGGACTCTTTGAAGACTTGACCTAGTTTTGGAAAGCAAAGGATTATAAAAGAAGACTTCTACAACTTTTGGGATATCACGTATTTTCTACTTGGAGCTCTTGGAGATAGCCGCAACTAGGGTTTGCTTTCGTTTATATTTTTCATCTTCTTTATTGGATTATTGATTATGATGAACTCCATATCTATGAGTATCTAATTTAATATTATTGGTTAAGGATGTAGTCATATATCTACAACTTGTGCTTGATCAATGCATTAGTTTTCTCTCTTGATTATCGTTCAAATCTCTACTTTTTTTAATAATCACATGATTGATGTATTGTGATAGGATTTAGATGATTGTTTAGTTAAGTGGCCAATTAATTGAACTTACATCCTTTTCCACAACTAATTTAGGGTTTTTCATCGAGCGATAACTACGAATACAAGTAGCATGATTTGATCACGGTTTGTAGTGATACACTCTTGTGATCATATGTAGAGTTTGACCATTGTCCGAATTGTCACGCGCAATGTATGACAATTGCATTAATTATCCTATTTCCAAAAATTAATGCTCATAGGAATTGAACTTAATTAGCGCAAGGCGTTAGGTTATTCTTTAGGTAGAATTCACATACGCAACTTTAATGTGTGTGTTGATGAACTTAGGAAATTAATGGAATATCTTGCTCTCTTGATACTCTAGGATTTTGATGATAAAGAGATTAAATTTTAATTCTAATCATGTATGCAAGCACATGTTTAAGATTGAAGATGAATTCCTTGACCAATATCTTTCTTTCATGATTATTTCTCCAATTTACTTTGATTTTGATTTACTTCTATTGTTTACATAAAATAAGAAATCCCCCCAATTGGTGACTTAGGAAATTGAATACATAATAACTACAATTGCCTCTCTGTGGAAACGAACTCTTTCTTATCATATACTGTAGGAAAGTTAAATTATTTTTGACGCATATGATGGCGATCATGAATTTGTAAACCCAAAAAGAATTTTAATTCACCAACATTGCTCATTTCAAACTCATTACCAAGAGAGACTTGAAAATATTTTGCAAGTTTTTTAGATGTTGATCCGTAGATGATAACATCTACATAAAACTTAAGAAATCACAACATCTTTTCCACTCCACTTGGTAAACAAATTTTTATCAGCTCCGCCTCTCGAAAAACCTTTCCTAAGAAGAGAAGTAGTTAGTTTTTTGAACCAGGAACGAGGTGCTTGTTTAAATACATACAATGCCTTGTTGGGTTTAAGGACATGATCAGGAAAATTAGGGTTTTCGAATCCCTTAGGTTGAGCGACATAGACTTCTTCCTTTAAATTCCCATTTAGGAAAGCGGATTTTATGTCCATTTGAAAGAACTTAACCTTAAGAAAACAAGCATGAGCTAATAACAATTGAATGGACTCGAGGCGTGCCACAGGAGCAAAGGTTTCGTCAAAGTCGATTCCTTCAATCTGTGAATATCCTTGAGCGACAAGTCTAGATTTGTTTCTGACAATGGTGCCAAACTCATCAGACTTGTTCTTGAATATCCATTTGGTTCCAACAATATTGATATTGGGTAGACAAGGTACGAGTTCCCATACGTCTTGTCTTTGAAATTGATTTAACTCTTCATGCATAGTATTCACCCAATGGGTATCTCTACGAGCTTCATCAATATTTCTAGGTTCTACTTGCGACAGATAACAACCAAAATTACAAATGTTTTGAAGTTGACCTCTCGTCTCAGCAGTAGATTCCCTTCCCACAATGATATTATTGGTATCATGATTCCTTTGAACCCAAAGATGTCGTGGAGGAACACGTTCTTGTTCAACAAGAATGGCTTGACTAGAACTTTTCTCCTCATCACTGGAAACTTCCGGATCAGCAACCGTTGGAACAACGTCTACTGATTCTGACGTTTCTTTGACATTCTCAATTGTCTCGGTAGGAGGCAATTTAGCAGAAGAGTCATCATGATGAAAATTGCTTAAATCATCAATAATAACATTAGCAGATTCCATCATGACTTGGGTTCTGAGATTAAAAATTCGGAAACCATGACCGTCAGATGCATATCCAAGAAAAATACCTTCATCGCTTTTTGAATCAAATTTCTTTTTTTATTCACGGTCCTTTAGAATGTAGCACTTGTTGCCGAACACTCTAAGATAGTGTAAGTTGGGTTTCTTACTGTACCACTACTCATAGGGAGTGTTTAAGGTCTTTGACCGTAGATAAACACGATTGATCAAGTAGCAATCCGTAAAGACCGCCTCACCCCAAAACCTTAACGGTAAGTTTTTGTTATGGAGCATTACCTTTTCCATTTCCTGAATGTTTCTATTATTCCTTTATACAACTCCATTTGCTTGTGGAGTAATAGGTGGTGAGTAGTGTTGAATAATTCCCAGAGAATCACAATATTCAAATATTTTGGTGTCTTTAAATTCAGTGTCACGGTTTATTCTAATTTTCTTTAGTTTGCGACCTTGTTCATTCTGGATTCTATTCATAATAATCTTGAATTCACTTAGAGTTTCATTCTTGTGAGCAAGAAAATCCACCCAAGTGAATCTGGTGTAATCATCCACCATAACCAAAGCATATTTCTTCCCAGCCACAGTAGACTGTTGAGTTGGACCGAAGAGATCCATATGAATTAAATCAAGTGAAGATTTGGTGAGAATATCTCGAGATTATTTGTGTGGAAATTTCGTTTGTTTACCCTTTTGACAGGCACCACATACATCTTCAACCTTGGCATTGATTTTGGGAACGCATCTAACAAGTTCTTTGTTAATGATCTTGGTTAGAAGATGATAATTGATGTGACCAAAACGCTCATGCCAGAGATGTGTAGATTCCACCTTAGTCAAATTGCAACAATTATTGAACTGAGTATCAAGAAGATAACAATTATTTTTGCCACGTGATCCTTGAAAAATCACTTTTCTAGATTTATCGACAATGTCACATCCATTAGCATTGAAGACAACCTTATGGCCTTTGTCGCAGATTTGGCTAATAGAAAGGAGATTATCAGTCATACCTTTAACGAATACGACATCATGTATTTCATGAACACCGGGTAATTTGATCGTCCCCTTCTTACTTATGTAGCAGAAACTTCCATCTCCAAAAGTTACTGGTCCACCATCAAAGTCGCTTATGTTGATAAACCATGAGAGGTCTCCAGTCATGTGCCTGCTACATCCGCTAGCAAGGAACCATTGAAAGGGTGATGTTAATTTTAGAGCAAAATCTCCCATGCTAGTGCTACTAACCAAGTTCGGTTTTCGTACAGATTGTCTTTTAATAGAAGACACAAATTGTAAAGCTTTCTTATGAAGATCACTCGTAACTTTTAATCTTTTCTTAAAAGATAAGCATGAATGTTGGAAGTGATAGGCTCAGAAACCTACAATAATATACTGCAAGTGCACATCGTCTAACTAGTAGACAATGGAAAGTACAGGTCGTTCCCACGAGGAGTGTGAAATACTCTACCAACTAATACCAAAAATTAAGTAATCAACAAGATAATGTTTTAAGGATTTTTAGAAATTCGGAACAAAATGAAATGATAAATAATTTAAAGATAAACAAAATGAGTGTGGGTTATTAGGGTTTTCGGTTTCCACCAATTAATTATGCAAATTCTACTATTTGTTAAAATAAATTCCACGCATTTTCAAATATTGTTTCTCCGCTATAGTTTTCTTCGCTTCATGGATAGCGATTCTAAAGCATTACCTATCAATCCTAAAGCATATCACGTCAAGGGATTTAACCAAAGCACGCCATATCAGTTGAAAAGCATAAATAATCAATGAAATCACATGAACAATAAAATACCAATCTATATGAAGAAAACTACTAGTCATTCAAATCATTATTGAGCATATAAATATAGAGTTTACACAATTTATTGGTTTCTACCTAAACCTAACATAACACTAGCTAGAAATGGCTTTCTCAAAAGCCATAAACATATTAAAATTAAACTCTAGATAATGAAAAATGAAGAATCGAAAACAAAACTTCAAAACCCTTCCTTTGTTGCGGCACTGTGGCCGGGTTCCCTCCCATTTTCATTTTGAAAAAACACATAAATATAGCCCACAGATGAATTCACGTCGTCGCTATATCACCTCCCAATAGAAGTCTGCCACATGTCATGAAATACAATCCGCCCAATAATATTGTGCCGCGTGTCATAATATGACGAAACATTGTAAAGTATCAGCGAATCTCAACTTTCCATAGTATATGAAACCACCAAGAAAATGAATTAATTTCATTTAAAAAGCATGATATTTTCTTGCATGTGCTGGGCCCACCTTAATTGTATTTGCACAAATGACGTCATTTGGTCTCAAACATTCCTTCGGATTCTTTATATATATATATATATATATATATATAGCAAGAAAACTTATGTAAGGACAAGATATGTTAATCTTTCCTTTTTCTTCATTTGCACGTGGTCATGGAGGTGATATTCTTCCAGTCTTATGCTAACAATAATAAAGTAACTCTTGACCAATCTTAGGTGGCATTAGTGTGTTGATGTCGACTCGCTTCACCATGCATTAATTGAAGAGCAAATTAAAACTTGTCTGCCCATTGTGACATCGGCTGTGAAATAATTCTATGTTGTTGATATATATGGAGATACCAGGCCAACATAATAAGTGATGCTGATATATAGAGATACCAGGCCATCATAATAAGTGGTGCTGATATATAGAAATACCAGGCCAGTATAATAAGTGTTGCTGATATATAGGAATACCAGGCCAACATATTTGATCATTGTGGTTGTTGATACATGGAAATACCAGGCCAACCCCATTTCATCATTGTGGTTGCCGATACATGGAAATACCAGGCTAAACACGTTTCATCATTGTGATTGCTGATATATGGAAATACCAGGACAACCACATTTCATCATTGTGGTTGCTGATATATGGAAAGACCAGGCCAACCACATTTTGCAATTTTCGTCGCAAACACCATTAAGTCTCACATTTTGCTGTTTATTCGCTGGATAATCGAATTCACTTGTACTTTCTACAACAACACTAAAATAGTATTAGAAACTAAAATATTGTATCTTAGCTAATATAAATATGGGATAAAATGTAGCATTTACATGCTTATCAACACCCCCACACTTATATTTTGCTAGTCCTCGAGCAAAACAGAGATATTATGCAATAGATTTTATTTATTTTTTATTATTTTTTTAAAGAAAAATCCTAACAAAAGAGCCACTCTCCCACACTTAAACATTACATTGTACTCAATCTAATTGAGTCATCCAACGTAGAAATTAAGGTGGGAAATTCTAAAATACATATGCAAAAACTAAAGAACTAGAAATAAAAGATAGACTGCAGGGAACAAATCTGATGGGTTGACTCCCATGGAGCGAAATTTGTTTGTTTCCAGTAGCACGTTCTCAAAAAATGTGGGGTTGGTACCCCAAGGTAAGCTGCGAATTATATATATAAAGCCTGAAGAGTTGGGGATCAACCCAACTAATCTGATTAGTTGAAAACATGAACCTACAGTAAGAAAGATTAATAACCAGAGAGATAAAACTGAATTCAATCTTATTTAAAGCATAATTCGAACCTTGAATATGAAGTAAATCAGGTTCGCAGATGATTACTAAAGATTGTCTAAAGAATTGAACAGTTATTGTACTCCCTAAATCTGGTTCGAAGTCAACGTAAATAACTTCCACGACTGATATTTTTTCAAATTCACTCGCTGAACAAAGCCTCAATGGAGCAATATTAGACCCATTATCATCTAAAACGGTTTCATTATGAATATCATCAAGACGAAAAAATTCAGAACTTAATGGCTTATGGGTCAAGGTAGGAGCATTCTCGACTGATGGAACTAGTCGAGAATCAGAAAAAACTAGAGGTTCTAGTTTGGGCTTCCATTTATTAGTGTCTAGCAGCGATGTGGAGTCTAACAAAGCATTGACTTCACAAATAACACTATCATCATCAAAATCATACCCAAAATGAGCTAAGAAAACCTCTAATGGATCTTCCAAGTCGCTCTTGAAAAAGCTTTGAGAGTGCATACTTTCTTTTTTCCCACTACTGGTTTCAATTGCAGCACTTCAATCACTAAGGTACCTAAAAAAAAATCAAACAAACTGCGTAAAAAGAAACTAAAAAAAATCTAAAAGAAAAAGAAAAATAAATTATGTACAAAAACTAAAACTAAAATAAAATAAAAATAAACTATATACAATGATATCAACTAGAGAGTATTTTGCAACCACTCCCCGGCAGCGGCGCCAAAAACTTGATAGGATCGGAAACCTACAATAATATACTGCAAGTGCACAACGTCTAACTAGTAGACAATGGAAAGTACAGGTCGTTCCCACGAGGAGTGTGAAATACTCTACCAACTAATACCAAAAATTAAGTAATCAACAAGATAATGTTTTAAGGATTTTTAGAAATTCGGAACAAAATGAAATGATAAATAATTTAAAGATAAAAAAAATGAGTGTGGGTTATTAGGGTTTTCGGTTTCCACCAATTAATTATGCAAATTCTACTATTCGTTAAAAATAAATTCCACGCATTTTCAAATTGTTTCTCCGCTATAGTTTTCTTCGCTTCATGGATAGCGATTCTAAAGCATTACCTATCAATCCTAAAGCGTATCACGTCAAGGGATTTAACCAAAGCACGCCATATCAATTGAAAAGCATAAATAATCAATGAAATCACATGAACAATGAAATACCAAGCTATATGAAGAAAACTACTAGTCATTCAAATCATTATTGAGCATATAAATATAGAGTTTACACAATTTATTGGTTTCTATCTAAACCCTAACATAACACTAGCTAGAAATGGCTTTCTCAAAAGCCATAAACATATTAAAATTAAACTCTAGCTAATGAAAAATGAAGAATCGAAAACAAAACTTCAAAACCCTTCCTTTGTTGCGGCACTGTGGCCGGGTGCCTCCCATTTTCATTTTGAAACAACACATAAATATAGCCCACAGATGAATTCACGTCGTCGCCACATCACCTCCCAATAGAAGTCTGCCACATGTCATGAAATATAATCCGCCCAATAATACTGTGCCGCCTGTCATAATATGACGAAACATTGTAAAGTATCAGCGAATCTCCACTTTCCATAGAATATGAAACCACCAGGGAAATGAATTAATTTCATTTAAAAAGCATGATATTTTCTTGCATGTGCTGGGCCCACCTTAATTGTATTAGACCAAATGACGTCATTTGGTCTCAAACATTCCTTCAGATTCTTTATATATATATATATATATATATATATATATATATATATATATATATATATATATATATATAGCAAGAGAACTTATGTAAGGACAAGATATGTTAATATTTCCTTTTTCTTCATTTGCACGTGGTCATGGAGGTGATATTCTTCCATTCTTATGCTAACAATAATAAAGTCACTCTTAACCAATATTAGGTGGCATTAGTGTGTTGATGTCGACTCGCTTCACCATGCATTAATTGAAGAGAAAATTAAAACTTGTCTGCCCATTGTGACATTGACTGTGAAATAATTCTATGTTGCTGATATATATGGAGATACCGGGCCAACATAATAAGTGATGCTGATATATAGAGATACCAGGCCATCATAATAAGTGCTGCTGATATATAGAAATACCAGGCCAGATAAGTGCTGCTGATATATAGAAACACCATGCCAACATATTTGATCATTGTGGTTGCTGATACATGAAAATACCAGGCCAACCCCATTTCATCATTGTGGTTGCCGATACATGGAAATACCAGGACAACCACGTTTCTTCATTGTGATTGCTGATATATGGAAATACCAGGCCAACCACATTTCATCATTGTGGTTGCTGATATATGGAAATACCAGGCCAACCACATTTTGCAATTCTCGTCGCAAACACCATTAAGTCTCACATTTTGCTGTTTATTCGCTGGATGATCGAATTCACTTGTACTTTCTACAAAAGCATTAAAATAATATTAGAAACTAAAATATTGTATCTTAGCTAATATAAATATGGGTATAAAATGTATCATTTACATGCTTATCAGGAAGTGATTACAAGAACCACAAAACAAACAAGTCACAACATCATTAATGTTGTTCGAAGAATTCTGAGCACGAACAGGTTTCACAAAGCCTAGGCCTCGTTTATCGTCTGTCTTACGACAATTCTTTAACAAGGAATTAGAGAAATTAATCGAACCCATTGAAGGAGATTTTACTGGTTTGAAATCCTTAAGTTTGGGAATTTCTGCAACAAGATCAGAGTTAATCTGGATATGTTCATCTAACTTCTTTTGGAGACTATCTACCTCTTCAGAGCATTCTTGAACCTCAGATTTTTTGATTAGACTTTTGCAATCAAGACCCTCAAATATTCTTATCAAGTGATATTTCTTGAGATAAAGAAAATTGATGAGGTTTTTTAAATCAGGATTCTCAACCTTAGCAATGACAGTTAGAACATGCTTGATGTTGAGAATATCCTTTTCTGGTAGGCCTGTCAATATTTGTCCGATATCCGGTATCCGTTTCCGAGTATTCGAGATCCTATAGGATTTTATCCGTTTTATCGGATATCGGATCAGATATTTTATCGGATATTTCTTCCTTAACATATCGGAAACGGATTAGACCCCATCCGAAATGTTAATATCCGATAGTATAGGAACTTATTTGTAATTTATCCTAATTTCGAGTCTATTATCGGATATTGTCGGATAAATATCCCATAAGTGTCAATTATGAAAATGTTTTACAAGGGTTTTTAAACTTTTTTGTTATAACCGGATACTATCGGATATTTATCGGATATCCGACAGCTTAGCCTATCGGAATCGATATCAGATTTTGATATCCTATAGGATATTATCGGATATCGAATATCCGGTAGTGCTTAACATGTCGGATATCGGATTTCTAAATATCCGGCGGATATTCTTCCATTGACAGGCCTATTTTCTGGTGAAGTGTTTTTAGAGACGATATTTCCCATCATCAGATCGCTACAAACACAGACTTATCAGGTCTTTAATGTGTTTGCCTGCTCTGATACCAATTGAAAATGCGGGGGTCTAACAACTACACCCAACAATTTTTTTGGCAATCTGAAAGGACTTACTCCAATACACTTTCTAGAGAATCAACTAGACAGTCAGACTCAATCTAGAATAAAGTATATCAAAGAGTGTAATATGACTAACTCTCAATTCAATCCGAAATCAGCAAATAGAAATCGGCGAACCCGATTGAATATAAGAGGAGTAAACTTGAACGGTACCAAAGATCAATGTAAATCAACAACAAAAGTTTGGATATTTTAATTGATTGATCTAACGCACAACCTGTGATATTTCTATTATATAACAAAATATAATGCGGAAAAGAAATAACACAGATAGCAGAATTTTGTTAAGAGGAAACCGCAAATGCAGAAAAAACCCCGTGACCTAGTCTAGTTTGAACACCACACTATATTAAGCCGCTATAGACACTAGCCTACTACCAATTAACTTCGGACTGGACTGTAGTTGAACCCCAATCAATCTTACACTGATTCAAGGTACAGTTGCGCTCTTTACGTCTCTGATCCCAGCAGGATACTACGCACTTGATTCCCTTAGCTGATCTCACCCACAACCAAGAGTTGCTACGACCCAAAGTCGAAGAATTGATAAAAAAATCCGTCTCACACAGAAAAGTCTATAGGATTGAATAAATATGTCTCCCACAAAAATACTCAAGATTTTTTGTTCCGTCTTTTGATAAATCAAGGTGAACATGAACCAATTGATAAACCAGACTTATATTCCCGAAGAACAGCTCAGTATTATCAATCACCTCACAATAATCTTAATTTTATGATGTCGAAACTAGATATTGTGGAATCACAAACAATGAGACGATTTACAATTATACTCGTACGATAGAAACATCACGATCATATCGCACAACTACAAGAGAAGTAATATTGGTCTGGCTTCACAATCCCAATGAAGTCTTCAAGTCGTTAACCTACAGGGTCTCGAGAGGAAACCTAAGGTTAAAGGAGAATCGAATTTGGATATACAACTAGTATCATGTCATAGACCAACTTTAGGGTGACCTTTTAAACTCTTATTTCAGAACTAGTGGCGCCATGATCTTGTCATCAGGTGCCTAGAGATCATGTCACACGGTTAGCGTGCTTGGAAGTTGTATTAATATCCAAGTTTTGCCTTGGATACTCTTTAGAAAATATTTGAATTATTATTCTCTTTTCTTCTGAAATCTTATCTCTTCTCTCTCTATCTAAAATTCTTCTTCTTCCCCTTCAAACTTCATTTTAGATCTCTCTAAGTTCTATTCTTTGTAGTAAATATTACTACAAATTGGTATCAGTAGCATCTATCTTTTGGTCCTGTCATGGCTAACAAAGAGGAATTGTGGCAAATAAGAGCAATGACAAAAGAGTCGCGGCCACGCCACATAGACGGCCAATCCGCTCCAATAGGCTCCGCCTGTGGCCGTTGGCCACGCTCCATGTTTCTCTTGTCTGCCCCCTCTCCCATCGACCAATCATGTCGCTCTAAATGCGCCATACGCATTTAGAATGAGGCTGGCCCCATGCTGCTTTGCGGCCCCCTTTACATCGACCAATCAGGTCGCTCTTAATGCGCAACACGCATTTAGAATGAGGCCGCCCACATGCTGCTTGTCGGCTCCTTTCCCATCGACCAATCAGGTTGCTCTAAATGCGCCACACGCATTTAGAATGAGGCCGGCCCCATGCTGCTTGTCGGACCCCTTTCCATCGACCAATCAGGTCGCTCTAAATGCGCCACATGCATTTATAATGAGGTCGGCCCCATGCTTCTTGTCGGCCCCCTTTCCATCGACCAATCAGGTCTCTCTAAATGCGCCGCATGCATTTAGAATGAGGTCGGCCCCATGCTGCTTGCAGGCCTCTTTCCATCGACCAATCAGTTCGCTCTAAATGCGCCACACGCATTTAGGATGAGGCCAAACCGCGACGACCACTAGCAACATAGCCGCACACACTAATTAGGGATTTGACATGCCAAACCCTAATTTGGTTAAGACCGCTATGCCGTCCCATGCCAAATAACATCACCTAGGCATTAAGTTCGATGTGGAAACTAGAGCTAATATCATTGAGCCATATTTGGATTTAACACCAATATGCCAAGATATAGTAGGCTCCACTTCGCCACTATGTCAGTGGAAGGTGCCACTTTGCCGTTATGCCATTGGCATGCGCCACTTTTCCACCTTGTCACTATGCCATTGGCAGACGTCATCTCTCCACTTGTCTACTGGCAGACGCCACTAGCAGGCTCCACTTTGCCACTATGCCACTATGAAGGCGCCACTATGCCATTATGCCGCCTAGCTTGCGTGCAATTGTTTAGAATAACTAGGTCTTGCACATTATACCCACTCAGAAACTTGTTGCACATTTTTTCACGAAACACTCGAGACATCAAACATGTCACAAACTGGGGGATACTCATCAGGGTATTCGTCTTGCGGTTTACAGTGTGCGGCGTGCAACGCGCCCATTACAAGAAAGTGTCAGGAAAGCGCGGACTGTTAAATAGCTGTAAGAGAATAGTGGGTGTAAGGCTGACCAGTTTCCCCTCACAATGGGAACGTGATGGTGAACCGCTTCTACACAAACCCACTTCTCCACTACTTAACTGTCTCCACTTCCTACGAGATCAAGGGTGCTCAATGACTTGTATAAATAGGTTTTCAACCTATTTCGACCAACAACAGAGTTTTGGTTAACAACAACACAATATCCAGAAAAACATAAAAAGAACTGATAGCTTACATTCCGCAAGCCAGTTCCATATTCTGATACAAGTCATAAAATAGCCTCACCTTCAGAGTTAACCATTCTAGTCTCAACACCTTCTTCGCTTCCCTCCGTAAGATAAACCCTTCTCCTTCATTTTGTGACCGAAGCAAGAATGGAACGACCATTTCTTGGTTTAGTACAGGATTGTACAAATTGATCTCTCGAATCTAAAGTACTCCCGTGCAGTGTATTTGTTTAGGGTTTGGATTCATTTCTCGGCGGCACACCCAAATTTACCATTTCCAGCAGAATCAGTTAAACAACTGGCAACCACAGTGGGAGATTAGTCTCTCGGTTGCGAAATCAGTTTCTCAGGATTCATTCCATTTTTCTCAATTTCAAAAGGGTTGATCTTAGATCCAATTCAATCATTATAATCAATTTAGGTTCAACAACCAATTTCAATTCTGGTGTTCTGTTCGCTAAGAATCTTCACAAAAATTCTATTTCAAGCAATGCTACTGGAAATGCCTTGGATAGCTGAGCACCAGTAAATCTCCCATATGAAAGGACCATAAATCCTCTTGAAGACACATGAAGTCATGATTATTACTTATGAGGGAACAATGGATTCTCTCGAGGTCTGAATGGAGCAGCCACATCTGCAACACCATAAGTGTTATATGGAGCAGGCTGGAAACTCCTCAAAGTTATCACCGATATTAATGTCTCCAGGGTCCACACTCAGGGAGATAAAAGGAAGATTCGCATAGCCGTTGTTCTAGTATGAAGATAGTCGACAACAATCTCAACACCAGTGGAGTCCTAGAAAGGCACCTGCAGAGATCACAAAAGCGAGGGTCCATCTCCATTCCACCACTACTACCATTTTATGGTCAAGAGTATCCGTTATCGCTTCATCAGAAAAATGTGTAGATCCAGACCATATCGCAATTCTGGGAATTCGTATATCTACAATAACAAAGCAGGCTTGACACATCTTCAAATAGTTCATAGGGGTTCGCCTATTATGCCAACCCAAGCAAGAGCAAACCCGGGACGTCTTCAGATCTACTGGAGCCGACATGTCAAGAGAGCAGCCTCAAGAAGATAACGGTGCCTGCACCATCATATCAGGAAAGAATCCGCTGCCGAGATAACTTCACGCAGAGGAAGATTCGAGAAGTTGTTGAACCAAAAGAATCCACGTTTCCCATATTTCCTTTGCCCAGGGAAGAGGGTAATGCTGAAGAGTTCTCCAAATTTCCTACCGGAAGAACCTACACCGGGATGTTCCAGCAAAATAAAAGGCATCTCGATGACTACGTCAAGAGATCCAGAATTGAATCCCTCAATTTCCAAGTATACTTCTGGTGCTAACACATCAACAAATAACTCACAAAGAGAGACACCTCATCAACAGCGTCACCCACGGACATAGCATGTGGTTTAGAAAGGTTACGAGTCGTTTTGCAAGAACTCCGTTAGAAACGTTTTTACACTTCCCTCCGGAAGAGTTGAAACTGGTGCTAATTGGTGAATAATCTGGGAGTGATACATATACCAAACGATTCGTATGGAAGTATTCTACAACATACTAAAAGGGCACATCAATCCTATGAATGATCTATAAATAGAAGCCGAAACTCTTGACTACGTGACAGCTGAAAACCTACAGAATTCTTCCTGGAAAGTTATGAGTTCTCGTTGTCAGGTAATTTTCACCCACCAAACGGACTACGAATGAATAAGTTCTTTTTGAAGAAGTTAGATTTTCCTCTTAGCAAAATAATGAGCGGTCAATCACCTCATTCCGATGTCGTACGAAGATTTTACGTCCGTTTTGGCAAGAAGACACGAATCTGAAATTTTCATCAAGTCAATACACCAAGGTCGCAGGCAAGCAGCAATAGGAAATATGTCGTACACAGAGAATCATGGAGGAGATACTTCACCGAAATAAGAAAAGAGAAGGATAAGAAGAAATAGCCTCACGGACATGAGTTATATTAAAAGTAAGAATCCTTCTTTTGGGCCATAATGTCTGAGCAAATCCTTGCGTGTTACCAGAGTCTCTGGCCGCCACGCAACTCCTTCCTGCCAAGGATCGTGCCGTAGTCACCACTCCTTCCTTCCAAGGATCGTTCCATAGCCGCCACTCCTTCCCTTCCAAGGATCGTTCCGTAGCCGCCGCCCCTTCCTGCCAAGGATCATGTCGTAGCCTCCACACTCCTCCCTGTCAAGGATCGAGATCGCAGCCAGCCAAGGTTCGTAGTGGTGGCCACTTTTTGTCCCATCCCGCCAAAGCTCGTGGTCGTGGATAGTTTTACTCGCTTACACATCCAGACAATCCCTTTGCTTCCATGGACGCCCATGCAATTCCAGTCCACCTATTTTGTTCCCACGACAATGTAGCCTTTTCTGATCACAGCTGCTACCAAGAACCTTTGATGCTCGTTTGTTGATACTATCCAGAGCTTCACCACAGCGACAACCACTACAAAGGTATTTCGTACTTCTCCATATTTTAGTTTCACATGGAAGAAGTAATAGAGTCACCAATACGGATGCAAGATGGTTATATCTTTATCATGGTCAACCCACCGACCATACAAGATAGAAACATGTAAACCACACTTGGGTACTGAGGCTCTACACGGAATCCCTTCACTGTCAAAGCTCAGAAGACATGGTCAACCAAAAATTGATAGCCACGACAAGGTCATCTACTCTTCAAAGGTGTAGCGTAAGGATATCATCACCTATCTGTCTGGAAGGCGCCTGCAACACTCTACGAGGCCGCGATGGATCCCAATCCTACTCAGAGAAAAAAACTTCAGAAACTAAAGAGAAGTGCGACTCGGGGATGCTTAACACAGTCCATCACCGAAAACAATCAAAGATTCATGAGATAACTCCATAGACACCGCTAAAAATTTTTTATTAAAGAAACAGGGGGAGACACGATTAACAACATAACTCTCTCACTTCTACCTCTTCGTTATCCAGTAAATTTCGTCCATGTGATGTTCCAAGCATCCCAACATCGCATCCAAGAGAGTACAATAAGATTGTATCAAATCCCATAGGCAGGGATTCAAGGTGATACAATCAAAGTAGTCTACACTTGGGGACTGAAGCCTCCTTCAGGTTTAGAAGTTTAAACGCAATCACCGCCTTACCAGCGAATGCAGTAGAAGCACATCTTTCACAAGAAAATAGGCTCAGGATAATTACACATGGGGACTACCAGCATGGGATGCCTTTACTTTCCTCAACCAGGTTATTACTGATGTCAACATCGTCACTGTTGAAGCTTTACGAGCCGCAGGAATTTCTCAGAATGAAGCCGTACACGTGCATCAAAGACCCCCAAAAGCACGTCGCAAAGATATTCACATATCCGGCCACGCCATCGGATCTATGACCAGTCAGAAGTATAAATGGGAACTTCTCATCGCATCCCTTTTGATACAATAGTCCAAGACGCAGAAGATGGTTCGAAGGTGTTGATGGTGGATTTTAGTTCAGGGATAAAATTGTAAAACCAGATTTAATGTGCCGACATCTTGCAAAGGGTAAGGCCATTTGACAAACGATGAGCGCAGAAATCCTCTCATTTTATTTATTTGAAGCAATTCAATAGATATACAAAATTCACTCAGAATGGTGCATGTAGCAACAATCCCAAATATTTTGTCTATTTATAGCATTATTAATTAATGCATGAGTTGCCTTGTATTTCCTATGTTGTTCTCAGCAAGACTCTCGTTATTGTTGCGGCATGACGACTGAGTGTTTACTCTCAGCAGAGTAACACGAATCTCCAAGTGTCAATAGTGAGGTATGCACGAAATACCCGCAGGCCATACCATTCACTAACCAAGAGGACCCTGTGTCGGTGCGCTTATATTAGCCCGATCGAGCATTTTTAATTCCCTAAGGGAAATCTGTACTGTCCATGTCAGTCTCAGAAACGATCGCGGCCACGCAAGTTGGACGCATAATTTAACTAGCCTAGACGAACCCTAACAAGAGCAGGCAATCACCGTGATGTTCAACGGCGGGCCCGCCTATGCCCTATACGGTCGAACACCACGCTATACCCCTAATGCCTGTCAAACGCCGGACCCAAAGAGGGATATCCGCGTTGCTTTGGGGAAGGCTCAAATGAGCAAGACCGCTTAAAGCAGTCTTAAAATCATCATGATCTTCCAACTTCACCAGCCTGGTTGGACGGATTAGATCATCCCACGATTGATCAGTGAAGCGCTAATGCACACATTAGCAGGCCCACTCCTCACCCACCTGATCGGTTTTCTCACGACCTAGACCTAGAGAAATGACGCTTGCTCGAAGTATGGATGATGGTTAAAGGGTCGCAGAAATACCACTAGCGTCTTAAATCAATCACAACCATCCTACTTCGCCAGCATGTTTGGATGGCTTAGATCACTCCTAGGACCATCGGGAAGGAACACATAAGTTCACCGTCGAGCCAACATGGGACCCGCACGGTCGGTCTCCCCAAAGGAGGAGCATAGCCCGCCAGACCGTTTGACCAAATTTGCGCACGCGTGACTGATCCAAAACCCTAATTAGGGTTCGTGGCATTACATATATGTCGCATTTTGATCATGACCATCCATCTTCGCCAGCTCGGATGGAGGGTATATATATAGACTAAGGAGGTCCGGGGAGCATCAACATGATCACCGTGGGCCCACCTGCGCATGTAACCGGTCGGCCAAGGTGAACCATGGCCAGGCGCCTCGAAACGCGCGCCTAAAGATGGCATGCCGTGGCCCCCTAAAATCCTTTGCGGCAAAGGATTTCTATCGCAAATCAATCACGACCACTCACCTTTGCCAGACAAATTGAGTGGCCTAGATCGCATCTCCGCGAGACAGAGTGGAATGGGCTTGTACACCGGCAAGCCGTCTACATGCATGCCCGGTCGGTCCCACCAAAAACTTTGTCCATGCTTCATTTCGGTCAAGCTAAAGAGTGATGCTTGTGCACCTCTTTAAAACCCTAAAATCCATCAACGGTCGCAAACATGTGACGCATATCATCTCGTCCGTCCAACTTTGCCAGCTTGGTCGGACAGCCTAGACTAAGAGTTAAACAACAAATGAGGCACCTTGGTGATCACCGTACGTCACTTTACCACAGGAAGTGATCGGCCAAGGGATGGCCCGCCCATGCGGCCTTCGAACGATCCCTTGAAGATGTTTGAACATGCTGCTATTTTAAGACGCTTAATCCGCGACTTACTCTATTAAGCTTTAAAACAGTGGTGCTTCATACATATTGATCATATTCGACGCATTACATGCATAGAATATACACGATATTTTATGAACATCGATTTCTTAAATAACTTAGTTATTTAACCTAATAGCATCACGTGCTATTTCCTGCGGGTCCCACAACTCGAGCCACTTACTCGGGACATCAAACATGTCACAAATTGGGGGATACTTACTGGGGTATTGGTCTGGAGGTTTACAGCATGCGGCGTGCAACGCGCCAATATATAAGAACGTGTCAGGAGGCATGGACAGTTAAGATGATGAGGGAAGTGGGCTAAGATGTGATCGTGCGCTCAGTGACTCAACTTCCTCCACTTCCTACGAGATGAGGGTTTGCGCTCAATGACTGGTATAAATAGGCCCTTCACCTATTTCCAAACAACACGAACAAACACAGAAAAACCAAGTGTTGTCATCAGTATTCAGAAAACACCAGAACTGATAGCTTTCATTGTGCAAGCCAGTTCATCATTCTTATACAAGTCATAAACAGCCAACACCTTCATAATCTCAACACCTTCTTCGCTTCCCTCCCTAAGATCAACCCCATCTCCTTCACTTTGTGACCGAAGCAAGTTTGGAACGGCCATTTCTTGGTTTAGGCCAGAATTGTATAGATTGATATCTCAAATCAAAATCACTCCCATGCAGTGCATTTGTTTAGGGTTTATATTATTTTCTCATCCGCACACACCCAAATTTACCAAAACCAGCAGAAACAGTTTTCACCCACAAATAACCAAAGTTGGAGATTAATCTCTCGGTTGCAAGATCAATTTTCAATTTCATTTCAATTTGTTCAAATTTCAATATGGTAGAATTTAGGTCAGGATCAGTGATCAATTCAGATGGAGCTAGCGCTGACAACACTCTCGGTGTTGATGTCCCTGTCAGTGGAGATACCGTGCAGAATGTGATCAATACATCTCGTGGAGCCGTCTCCTCTACCCCCAACACCAGCGGAGCAGGGGATATTCCAGTGGGTGTGACACCTCCTATCACCAGAGCCAGAGCAGCCGCAAACCCCGACATTTCTTCAAGTGTAACAGCTCCGGTCGTCACTAGAGCAACTGCCTCTCCCCCATCTGGGCGAGGGGCTGGAGGAACAAGAGCAGGACAACCCCCTGTTACCATTGTGGATTTGATGTAAATCAAGGAAGTTCTTGATAAAGTCCAGACGGACATGGCTACAACTCAGAAAGAGGTAATCACTTTTCTCAAGACATTGACTGAGCGATTACCACAGGAGTCACGACAGCCCCCGAATCTAACAAGGAGCGCAGTCAATACACCTCGGTAGGCACTTCAACGGCGCGAGCCTACATGGACGAAAAAAATCGTTTTGTTCCTGACCTCCAAAGTAAAGGGACAAGTCATCCAACTTCATTACGCGTGAGGACCTGGAGCAACTCCTTCAAAACCGGGGTAAAGGAAATTCGATGGACATGCACCAGCATCAACCTCCATACCCTCAAGATGTGCAACGGATTCCATTTTCAATAGGATACACCTCTCCCCAGTTCTCCCTTTATGATGTACTTGTAACGCTCGTGAACATATCTCTCGGTTTTTAGAATCTTTAGGGGAACACGAATATAATCATGTTCTCCGTCTGAAAGAGCATACACCTGGTACAACAACATCGCACCTAACAGCATATCCAGTTGGAGTGAGATGGTCAGTGCCTTCTATATGAAGTATTTCTTCGTGTCTGAGCAGATCACCTTCTCAGACTTGGGGAGAATCTTTTAACGAAACAACTAGCATCCAAACGACTTCGTTAAGAGATTCAGGATTCAAGCGCTGGATTGTCATGATCTGAACATCACCGAACGCCAGTTGGTGTAATTGTGCATTAACGGAATGGTTCCCATATACCGTGCTTTGTTAGATAATCTGGGCTTCCAAACATTTTCTGAGCTCCATGAAGCCGCTAAGCATTCGGCCACAACAGACCAAGCATTGTTGGAAAGAACCAGAGTTGTTCGAAACGAAGATGCGCGTGGGAGTCGAGGAAGCAGGCATCTCATCAATGACCAATATAATACTAGTCCTTCTGTGAGCGTGGTGGGAGAAAAAGGAAAAAGGAAAGATTCAGCAACAGAACAACATCCCAAGCGTGCAGCTCCAGCGCAGGCAGTTTCATATAGAAAGGGAGCGGGAAAAAATCTTGTGCAAGAAGCTGGAGATACCGTCCCGGACTTCCCATTGCCCATGAATGAAGTCATAGAACTCTTGGAAGCATGGATTCAGGATAACACGATCAAGCTACCTCCTATCAGACATCCGTCGATCGAGGAAGAGATGGCAAATCCCAAATATTGTTGTTACCATAGGTTCGTCCATCACCCGACTAAGGATTGCAACAAATTAAAGCACATTTTCAGAGAAAAGGTAGAGGAAGGGGAACTCCAGTTAGGAAACGAAGGTGATCATATGGATCCTCTTCCTATTATGAGTTGCATGATCTCTTGGGACTCTGTTCGCAAGACTGTACAGTCTACGATGGAGCATCTATGTGAAATCTTGTATTTCTCCAAAGAACAACGTCAAAAAATATTTGCAGCCCTCAACCGCATTGTGTCAGGCAGGCGTTTGTATCCAGAAAAGGAAACAACGAAACCTCAGTCATTCCTGGAAGATGCAACAAGCAAGGGGAACTGGGGACTCTTGACCGTCACTCATTTGAAGGATGTCGAGTTCGATAGCACATTGATTGATGCAGCCTCCGAATTTAACATCATCACAGTCAAGACTCTGAAAGCCTCAAAGATTTCAAAACAGGAAGCTATTCGCAGCCCGACCGCGATCAGGATCTCAGAAGAAGAATTCATAGACGCCTATGGATACTATGACCTTGAAGTTAAAATCGGTGATGCTCTAACACAGGAAAAATTTCACATAGTCAAAGAGTATCCGAATTACGACATGGTCCTGGGACGCCCATGGAATCACGATAACAAAGAAGCACTGGGAATATGTCTTTTGCCTATTTCAATACCTGAAAGAATCTCCAATGAACCGTCAAATCCTGAAGATTATTTGTTGTCGTATCAACACATTGCAAACGTGACGCAACTTCGTGGAGAAAGCCCGAACTCATACCTTAAAAGGCTCCGAGCCCAAGTGAGTCTCATTGATCAACCTTTTTTACAAACAGTAAAACCTCTTCCTGCTAAGGCTTGGGGACTCGTTTCAATCAACAACCTAACCGCCACTAAGAGATGTGAGTGGGGCGCCGGTCCTTTCAAGAGTTTTGCTAAAAACTTGGAAGCGGTTAGAGACAACACAAATCGGGATATCGTGCCAAGACCGAATCCATTTAAAATCAAAGATTTGGTGATGAATATGACCACATTTCAAGTTGGAAACGTGATGGTGAAGATGAGTAACCAATCTGATTTGCAAACAACAAAGGAAGATGAACCGTATTCGGTGGCAGACGTCACCTAGGCGGTTATTACAATATCAACAACGTCGACAAGCTTGAGGGCGTGACGATTCACTCACGATGGCTCAAGCCCTACAATACCTAAAAGCGTTATGCTATCCTTTTTCCTCCAGTGTTCTCCATAGTAGTTCCTCCAACAATTTCCCTTTAATGCAATGTTTGTAATTTCTCCAAAATGAATGCACTATCTGCATTCATAATTATTAGGGTTTCAATTTCCAATTAATCAAAGTACTATTTCCTTTTAGGAATTTCTTTACCTCTTAAAACATGACACAGAATTTTGAGTCAGCCTAAACCATCATTACCCGCCAGATTAAACCATAAATAAAACCCTAAAGGAAACATTGCGTATCCTCTAGAAAACGTTGGAGGGATAGAATATGTGCAGAGGAAAAGAGGAAAAGTGCTTTGAGCAGTCTACTCCGATGGAAATCAGGCAGACCTCATGTCAGGAGCACATACAGGTTTGTGGTGTTTCATTATAGCATTATTTTTCATCACAAGAATAACGTGCAATCACATGAACATGAGAAGACTCTAATATACCCATATTGGAAGATTTATATCAAAACAATATGAAACCCTTATTCAAACAAGCAAGCAAAAGAGGAAGACCATGAACTCAGCCGCCACTGAGTACAAGGAGGGAGTGTTCACAAATTATAAGAAGATAGTCATCCAAAAACAAAAAAAAATAAAAAAAAGTGGGCTAAGACGTGATCGTGCAATCACCTACACGACCCCACTACTCCATCACTCAATTTCCTACACTTCCTACGAGATGAAGGTTTGCGCTCAATGACTTGTATAAATAGGCCCTTCGCCTATTTCCAAACAACACGAACAAATACAGAAAAACCAAGTGTTGTCATCAGAATCCAGAAAACACCAGAACTGATAGCTTTCATTGTGCAATCCAGTTCATCATTATGATACAAGTCATAAACAACCAACACCTTCATAATCTCAACACCTTCTTCGCTTCCCTCCCTAAGATCTACCCCATCTCCTTCACTTTGTGACCGAAGCAAGTATGGAACGACCATTTCTTGGTTTAAGACAGAATTGTATAGATTGATCTCTAGAATCAAAAGAAATCCCGTGCAGTACATTTGTTTAGGGTTTAGATTTGTTTCTCATCTGCATACACCCAAACTTACCAAAACCAGCAGAAACAGTTTTCACCCACAAACAGAAGGATGTCGCTTGGAATGAAGATCTTGGAGACTTGATAGCAGCACGTCGGCAACGGAACGCCTCTCAGCTCGTCTACTTCACCCAACGGCTCCGGAAGATTTTGACCATACAAGCATCCACAACATATCATCATTGCAATCATAAAGGAAAGAATAAGCCTTTCATACACCGGCTCAGCAGTCCAGACACCAAATAACTTAAAGTCAAGGACGGATCAACAATGCAGCTACACTCTCCGAGATTAGCCATGCAATGATCATTGAAGAACATATATTTCATCCATTCATCCCAGGAGCGCAATGGAGTTTGGGTAAATTTTGAAACCCACTGGAGAGGTTAAATACTCGTTCTTATGGAGACAGAACCTTATTACACATTTCGGAGAAGATCGATGAAACTGTTGGCTACATGCGCAAAAGAGAAAATAGCACCTACCTTGAGTTCTATTGGCTCGCCTTGCTGCTGATTATAACTATTGGAGAGTGCTTTGTTGCCATTGTTGCTCACTCTGTCGTTGCTAACAAAGAACGTCATTCACACCGAGCTAAATATCCAAGTTTGATCAACTACTCATGGATATTACACTCACAGCTAAAATACGATAACAAGATGTACTTACCTTGATGTCGATGATTGGCATGCTCGTGATGGAGCTGCTGATAGTGACGAAGAGGAGTCGGCTGCCGCAGATGAAAGCATGGAGCCAGACGAGCAATAAAAAACGGAAAAGGGTTGATACCCCTTTTTCTACGAACAGAGTTTCCAAAAGAATGATTCCTTCTTGCTCCATTAACGGGAATAGATGGCTGGGCCCATAGCACTCATGATCCATAGCCAAGTTGGCAACACGCTACTACGAAGACCACTGGCCGTGCAGTCCCGTTTCTGAAGGACGATTAGAATTTTCCTGGTAATATATATCTGCTTTATCTTTTCAATTTTAATCTTGACTGTCACCATCTAGTGCTTACCTCCGCAACAATGTCACTGTTACATACTTAGCAGGGGACTTAATGTTGGTGGTGGTTTTTAGTTCAGGGCTAAGATTATAAAACCCTGTATTAAATGCACCGTCGTTCTGCAAAGAAGCTGAGCCGTTTAAGAGTGATGAGTGCCCAAGCCTCTTTAGTTACATATGTATTGGGACATTCAGTATATGTATATAAAATTTATCCAGAATGGTGCATGTACCAATGTAGATGGTGGATTTTCAACAAAGGGCAAAAACATAAAATCTTGAGGCATGTTTTTGACACGGCTTTCAGGCATGCAACGATTCATATTTTACGAAGCCATGATGAATATGTTTTCTAAAAGCCTCCACCAGCTGAGTGTTCGATCCCTGACATTTCGTCGTGACCTCTATGCAGAATAAAGTATTTGGGCGGTTCTCCGTAGATTGAGAGCTTAACGCCTTCAGGACGTTGGTGATACTCACTGTTCCCTGACTGCAGGAGAGAGACCCACCTCCACATAGAAGAATAGTTGGGCGGCGGACGCCTTCAGGACTTCGGTGACACTCACTGTTCCCTGATTATGTGGAGAGATTGTGCATAGATTCAGGCGATTCTCCGTAGATTGAGAACACTAACGCCTTCAGGTCATAAACAACATCGTGACTCCATGACTATGCACCATTCAGAATAGATGTGATGCTTTAACTGGCTAATATCTTTTCTGCAATAGATTAATCCTGCCGTGACATTCACTACTGAATTCCCAGAATAATCTATTATTGCTCCTATTCCATGGTCGAATCCACGACCTGATCCCATGGAATGGAAATAATAATTTCTCTTATTCCATGGTCGAATCCACGGCCAGATCCCATGGAATGGCAATAACAATTTCTCCTATTTCATGGTCGAGTCCACAGCTTGATCTCATAGAATGGTAATAAAAAAACTGTGCTATCTCATTACTCCGATTTCATGATCGAATCCACTGATCTCATAAAATGGTAATAGATAATCTTAATTACTCCGATTTTATGGTCGAATCCACGATCCCATAGGATGGCAATGCTTGTTTTATTATTCTGAATTTGTAGTCGAATCCACAGCTGATCCTGCGAATTAATAATGAACAACTATTCATTTTTATTACTCAGTTTCATGGATTATTCTCCACTGAATTCATAGATTAGTAATGGATACTCAACAACCAGGCATCTTGACCATGACTAAGTAAGACCCACAAAAATGGTGCGAGTGTACTCGACAATGATGCACGACTGAGCACCCTGAAGCACGAACGAGTGTCCAAAAATATGAAATAATGAGGAATCCTTCGCAAAACAGGAGAAAACAATAAATATTAATAAAGTAATAAGAGGCGCCCAAGGCCAGGCCCACCATCCGGCCGGCCGGGCCCTAACCATGTTCGCTCCGTGCCTCTCCCATTATTTTCCTTATTTTTTGTTATTTCGTGAACTCACGAAAACTCCTTGGTTTTAGCAACTTTCCTTATTTTTGCAAAACTCGTGAATTCTCCATAACTTGGTGGATTCACGAAATAATATTATGAAATAAGGATAGGTGTGCGGGACCGGGCAACCTAACCGGCCGGGCATGCCTAAGTCGTGGCCGGTCCCACACATCACAATCCTTAGATTTTATAATTATTCTCTAATCTCAGGAAACTCCTCTGTTTCAACAAAAACTCGTGGATTCTCCATAACTTACAAGATTCTCCATAACTTCAAGGATTCATGAAAAATAATAGAATAGGGAAAGGTGTGCGGGACCGGGCAACCTAGCCGGCCGGCCGGCCATGCCCTAGCCATGGACGTTCCACACCTTGCAATCCCTAATCTTTCATAATTATTATTTTCCTTAATTCATGAAACTCCTAGGGTTTGAGCAAAATTCATGATTTCTCCATATTTTCTCGAATATTGCTCAAATCACGAAAAACCAAAAGCCAACATAGTCACACGACTGGCTAGCCACTCACGGCAATTTTAAATATTAAAACATTTTTATTTTAATATTCTCAAAATATTGATGAATTGAGCATACATGCTCATTCCAACAAAAATCGAGAATTCTCAGTCAAGATGAAACTCTTCTGAAAATTCACTATGTTGCTCGAACGCGCATCAGAAAATACTGAAACTCTCAGTATGGAAACACGGACACCACCGCAACATGTGCATGCCTTCATGACCGACCAGAGTCATTCCTAGGTCTTGCACAAGGCCGGTCCCACACGTTTTCATAATTCTGACCTAATTTGCTCAATTGCTCATACTGGGCCTGAACTCTCTCCAACCAACTGGTGGATTCTCCAAATGACCAACCAGCCGGACGGTCGGGCCCTAACCATGTTCGCTCCGTGCCTCTCCCATTATTTTCCTTATTTTTTGTTATTTCGTGATCACGAAAACTCCTTGGTTTTAGCAACTTTCCTTGTTTTTGCAAAACTCGTGAATTCTCCATAACTTGGTGGATTCATGAAATAATATTATGAAATAAGGATAGGTGTGCGGGACCGGGAAACCTAACCGGTCGGGCATGCCTAAGTCGTGGCCGGTCCCATACATCACAATCCTTAGCTTTTGATAATTATTATTCTCTAATCTCACGAAACTCCTCTGTTTCAACAAAAACTCGTGGATTCTCCATAACTTCAAGGATTCTCCATAACTTCAAGGATTCATTAAAAATAATAGAATAGGGAATGGTGTGCGGGACCGGGCAACCTAGCCGGCCGGCCATGCCCTAGCCATGGTCGTTCCACACCTTGCAATCCCTAATCTTTCATAATTATTATTTTCCTTAATTCATGAAACTCCTAGGGTTTGAGCAAAATTCATGATTTCTCCATATTTTCTCGAATATTGCTCAAATCACGAAAAACCAAAAGCCAACATAGTCATACGACTGGCTAGCCTCTCACGACAATTTTAAACATTAAAACATTTTTATTTTAATATTCTCAAAATATTGATGAATTGAGCATACATGCTCATTCCAACAAAAATCGAGAATTCTCAGTCAAGATGAAACTCTTCTGAAAATTCACTATGTTGCTCGAACGCGCATCAGAAAATACTGAAACTCTCAGTATGGAAACACGGACACCACAGCAACATGTGAATGCCTTCATGACCGACCATAGTCATTCCTAGGTCTTGCACAAGGCCAGTCCCACACGTTTTCATAATTCTGACCTAATTTGCTCAATTGCTCATACTGGGCCTGAACTCTCTCCAACCAACTGGGGGATTCTCCAAATGACCAACAACTGGTCCCGTGACCACGAAGAGCCGGACCCATGCTCTCTTGGTCGGTCCTCATCTCTCATACCTAGGTTTTATCACCTAATGTTGAATCCAACAATATTTCATTAAATAATGAATCCTGCATTTAATCATCGTTTTTTCACAAACTCTCAAACTGAGAACCCTGGTGCGCGCTCACTCGAGCACTGGGCACCCATGGACGCTCATCATTCCATGTGGCTGGTCCCTCCTCACTCATGACCAATTTTCAGCAATTCACCAATTGATGAAGGATTTATAAAATTAGGGTTTCGAACAAACGCTCCACGAATCACCATTCTGAGCAAGTTCAAACACAAAATAATGTTGATTCAGCAATCAACATCCAAATTAATAATATTCGGTAATTCACCAATATTTTTTATTAATATTTTATTGGGTCGCGGTACCAGTAAATAATTCGTCGAATTGAGCAATACTTGCTCAGTTGCTCGAATATTGATCCAACCATCAATGTTCAGTAATTCATCAGTAGTTTGTCGAATTGAGAAACACTTGCTCAATTTGACGTAAAATTATCAATATTCAGTATTTTATTGAATTGAGCAACACTTTCTCAGTTGCACGCCAAAATTATCAAATTCGTCGAATTGGGCAATACTTGCTCAATTGCTCGACAAACTCTCAATATTCAGCAATTCATCGAGTTGAGAAATACTTGCTCAGTCTATGTAGTCAGTAATTCATTGACATCTCAGAGAACTACATGTTCAATCCATGAATCACTGAGAATTCACCACTTATGCTCGATTCAACAAACTAGACTCACAGTCTATATCAGTCAACAACTGACTAACTAATACAAGTCTGCCTTGCAAACTCCACGATTCGTGAAATATCAATCACGTCACAAATGGAAGGATATCACTTAGGGTTTTGGTCTGGCGGTCTAAGGCACGTGGATTCATCCACAACGAGAAATGTTCGTAAGTCGTGTAAACGGTTGAAAGAGTTAGAAAAGTAGTCGGTGCACGATTAGTCAAGTCTCCGCACGACATGGAACTGACTTTACCACGATCTCCCACTTTCCCAATCTTTCACTCGAGAAACCGTCACACTTACAGGGATCAGTGGTACATCATTCTTGCAATAAAAATAAGTCTAAATCGAGGATATCAGGATATCATCAATCATCGATTATCATCATTATCCGTCAACAACTCGATATAAACTTATTCACAGAACTCAACTTCAGCAGTTCAACAATATTTCAGAAACCTTCAACACACCCACAATCCTTGATCATCACTGATCCCACACAACTCTCAGCTTCCCTTCTACAGATCAACCCATCTCCCTGTTGGCGACCGGATTGACTCTGGAACGACCATTGTCTTGGTTTAGGCGGGAGTCATACAGATTGATTTCCCGAATCTAAGCACACCCTTTGCAGCGGTGCATCTGTGTGAGGATTAACATTTTTCCCGGCTGAGGAGTCTCGACAGCACGCTCGACTCTTCACTTTTCAGAAAAACCGGCGGCTCGTTTTTCCCCATCTACAGATTGGGGACCACAGTGGGAGATTAATATCTCAGTTGCTATCTCACATTTTCGCAAAATGGTTGATCTTAGGTCAGGTTCAGTTACAAATCCTAACGCGAACATCGCTAGAACTAGCAACAACGGTGGTATTCCAAAAACCATTCCTGCTTACAGCAATAGTGGTGATAATACTTCTCCTCACACCAACAAATAAAATCAACCTCTCTCCGGCCGACGTCCTGAGAAAGTCAGGGAGAATCCACCTACCGTAGCTGATCTCATGAAGGTGCAAGGGACTCTCGCCAAAAATCAGATTGACATGGACACCACTCAGAAAGAGCTGTGCAATTATCTCAAAACTCCCACTGACAAGATGTCAGGGAAAGCTCAGGAGAAAGGAAAATCCAAAGAAACATCTCCGTCCGCTGGTCCTGAAGTCATTCTGATCCATGTAGTAGATGATGATGAAGTCCACAAGGCTGCAGATAACCCGCCAACAAAGAAACCTGCAGGCTTCATCACTCGTGAGGACATGAAACGCTTCATGGAGGATCGAGGAAAAACAAGACACCATCTGTCCACCGTCATCAACCTCCATATCCTGCTGCTACTCAAATAATTCCTCTCCCAAAGAGTACACTTCCCCAACGTCCACATATACAACGGAACAGGGAACGCTCGAGAACACGTGATTCATGGAGGCACCAGGAGAGCATGAACACATCGGAATGATCCCAATCTACAGAGCCTTGCTGGAGAATCTGCGATTCCAGACTTTCTCAGAACTCCATGGAGCATCCAAGCGATCAGCAATGCTTTACTAGAAAGAGCAAAGTCTGCAAGGTCAGGAATCTCGAAGCATCCGACGCCTAGTCAACAATCAGTACAATCTCCATCCTTCCACAAATGTTGTTGCAGAAAGGAGCAAACAGAAAGTCGAATCACAGCGCAAGCACGCTTCTCTAGCTCTCCGAAATCACCAAAAAAGGGTAGTCAAATCCGGGATGCACAAGCTCCAACTCAAAATGCAGATCCAGCAGAACCTGATTTCCCTTTCCATCGAAGAGGTGATCGAACTACTGGATGTCTGGATCCAGGATGGTGCAATCAAGCTGCCATATGTCAGAAAAGAACCAACTGAAGAAGAAATGGAGAACCCTCGCTACTGCCGTTTCCATAGGTTCGTCAATCATCCCACCAGCGACTGCAGGATCTTGAAGCGCATATTCAAGGAAAAAGTCGGATCTGGGGAACTTAACTTGGGGACTGAAAGAGTACACAAGACCCTCTTCCAGTCAGAACTTTCACAATCTCCGAACAACCAGTCAAAGAAGCAGTTCAGTCAGGCATGTATGCGAATTGCTTTCTGTCAAAGGCTCAAAAGGGAGACATGTTCACGGCTTTGAACCATATTCTAGAAGTGCCTCCAGAACCTCCGCCACAGACAAGGAGATGCATGACTGGGGACTTCTTACCACAGTCCATCTTAGAGGAAATGAATTCAGAAGAATGTTGATCGATGCTGACACCGCCATCAACATCATTCCACTGAAATCCCTCAGAGTCACAGGCATCAGTCGACAAGAAGCTAGTCATGTACCCATCTCAATCAGAGACCATGAAGGAACGCTCAGATATGCTTATGTCTACATCACTCTCAAGGTGAAAATACGTTCAACCTGAACATATAACAAGTTTCCCTTAATCAGGAAAATCCAAGATATAACGCGATAGCATGGACCCATGCTGAAAACATGACTCAAAAAAAAAGCGTCTTTTGTTGCACATCTCTCCAACAAAGAAAATTCTGATCCAGAAGATTTGGCGGACGTTCCATCATCAGAGCACTTGGAGGAAATTCGAACTCTGACGAGGTTGAAACAATAACCTGCAAAAGGTACATAGAAATTCATAAAGAGGTTTCGCATTCAGGCAAGTCTCATTCCTTCCATGTCTATGTCTTACATTCCCTCACATGATATTCTAGCATGGGGACTCAATTCAGCTAGCATCTCTGCTATTACAAGATGCTATGAGTGGGTAATCTCACTCCAGCAATATTTTACCAAGTGTTTGAACCTGACACCGCTTCGAATCGAGCATCTCACCGTGACATTCACCACTGAGAGATGACGAAAGCATGGCAAAGAACACTTTGGGAATTTCTCCATAGACTTGCAGGAATGTCCACGAGTGCCACAAAATCAGAAATCTATGATGTTTGCACAAGTGTTGAATCCCTCGCAGCGGAATGCTGAATCGACATAAGATACACGGAGCCGAGACGATCAAGCATAATACATTCGACGCTTCAGCGCTCAAGCACATAAGAAGCCTTCGAATTGTACTCCAAATCAAAGAGTACACCTTCAATAATAACGCCTCTAGCTTCAGCACAATATCTCGACGTGACACACCGGTTCAACACCGACACGATCAAAGTATAGCCGAATTACAATCGAATCCTTCACTATCCCATGATAAGACTTCTGAAGTAGATGCAACACTGTTCATCAATGGATGCTACAAACTCCTTCAACTCTGCTAAGTGAATGAGAGATGCGCTGGGGACTTGATTTTATTGGAAATATCAATTCAATATATTTCAAAAAATGTTATCCACATAACAAGTCATTGCAACCTAATGTGACATGAAACGTCGTCAAACGGAACCTCTCTACATCAAAAGCCCTTGCACGACTGGGGAACTTCCTCTCTTCACCAATCATATCCAGAATGAAGACTGTTGCTGCTATCTACCTCGCAACAACTTCGATTCCATGACGAAGCCACTTCACAGTAAAGTCATAACAGGAGGATTTGGGTTGAAATCCTAATAAACCTTCATCTTAGGAATGCTCAACTCACCAATTAGTTCGTGCATGCTCATTGGACGGAAGAGCAAAGACTATCATCTTCGGTCTCTGTATCAACTCCAATCATAGTATCGGCATCAGCATGTGGAGGAACTCTATTCATGGTCTCAGCATCAACAAGAATTTATGGAGAACTTCCAGTTGTAATCTCAACATCACTCTCGGGCACAACATCCGACTTCATCAACTAACCATTATCTATGGATCATACTTCTTCAAGCCCTAATGATTCATATCAAGATGTGTAAACATGCTAACATGAACGTCTTCCCAAAGCTTTCCGGCAGACGGGCACAAAACCAAAATCTTCTACAAGATGTTCTCATCGCCTCTACAAGTGAGATACCACATGCTCCAGGCCATGGGTTTACAAAAACGTACCAATGGGTGAGGAATGGGACAATACTTCCTCAACAAAAGATGTTCTTCTATGTTTTTTCTACAACATACCAAAAGGGCGCATCAATCGGGCATACGATCTGAAAAAATTGGCCTTTACCATCAGGTCTACGACATCTAAAAATTTGTACGGGATTACAAATTACAAATGTGCACGCTTAGTTGGCTGACCTCTGCAACTCCAAATTGAGTGATTCTTTTCTCATGTGATAACTTAGTCTCTTAGATTCAAAATTTGGGGTCAATCATCGAATTCCGACGTCGTATGAGGTTCCTACAGCTTCCAGAACATACAACATGCAAGCAGCAATTCTTAGATGGGATTCATAACCTACACAGTCGATCGATGTCCACCAGGTCCTTCCGCTAAATCCTTCATCAAGGTACCTCCAACTTCGATCACCTAGGTCTTTACATCAATTTTTCTACCTGGGTCCTCTATCTAGGTCTCACCAGAAGAAGTGAAAACGAAAGGGAGAGACTTAACAAAATACTGGGGACTGACGGTCCACTGGTCAAGACGATCAATTTCACAATCCAAAACCAATTAAGAAATCAAAAACAAAATAAAACCTCGCATCTCTCAGAAGTCCAAGGTTCAAGATATCATGGAAAGAAAACTAAAGAAAGTCAGCAAAATAAGATTTCTGCTTTTCTGCATCCTCCAAGACTTGCAAAGCAGCTTTCTCCGCCTCCAGCTTCTTGGTCAGCTCAGCAGCTTCATCCATCTTCTTCAACACGGAATCACTGGTGGTGAAAGGAGTGTCACCTCCCACTGCTTTCCTGATAGCATCAATCTTTTGACGAAGCCACTTCAGATTGAAGCCAAGTTCTTCAGCTTTCTTAAAGTTGTAATCCTAATCAAAGAGTACATCCCGGGTGACAATATTTCTAGCTGTGATACGGATATTATTTATAACACGCAAGATGAATTCTACTTTCCTAGTCAAGAAATAGATATTTTCCGGATCCTTGGTAACGACGATGTGCCCATACATCTTCCACGGTTTCTTGTACATAGCAGCATATCCAATGGGAACGCTAAATCCACCAAGAAACCTGTGATATGGGAGTGTCTCACCAAATGGAGGAGTAAAATAAGTCCATGCCTTGGGATACTCATGCACTATTATCCGGTTCTCATTCGTTGGAACAACGTCAGCAATCATAGGAACAACTTCGGTTGGAGCAGCTTCTTCCATTCTCGATTCGGGTTCCACCATCTCATGCATAATTGGAGTTTCAGTCACCTCCACGGTATCAACAACAAGTGTTACATGACCTTGAGGTACAGGGATGGAGGTCTCATTATCAACGGCTCCATGGTTGCTCAAGTCATCATTGTTGGATCCATTATTCCTAACTTCAGCATTTGGCACCTAATGTGATGATTACATGGGATTAGAATGATTCAAGCGTGGAAACCCAACACAACCATAAAATCCAGCATGTAAATGAACTAACATCATCTAAGTTCTTTACTATGCATCTAAAACATGAGCAAATAGTGTAGAAGCCATGAAACACGTTTTTCAGACAAGCTCATCTGAAGAGATTCTACACTTCCCTATATTAAACTACGAACTGGGAGCAATTGGTAAAGAATTTAAGGTTGCATCATATACCATTCTCTTAGTATGGATGTTTTTTACAACATATCAAAATTTCATAGCAATAGAATGAACGAGCTAACAGATGTGGCCAAAACATCGGACAACATGCAACCTGGAAAAGTTCTGAAGGTCTCCTGGAAGTTCACTATTTCGCCGTTTTTAGGCCCTAAAAATTCTCAAAATTCAAAAAGCTTCTTTCCAAAGCTTGGAAATTTCCTGGGATTGAAGATACATATGCAGACCGCGAAAATACGACTTCGGACGAGGATTCTACAACGTTTCTAGTAAAATCTGAAGTCTGAAATTTTCTGGTGACGTATTTCGGCAAAGTTATCCATAAATTTACATAGATTCTCATTCATTCATTCACAAATCAACAATTTCATACTTCTATGAAGAAATTATAGGAGATATACTTACTAAGGGAGTCTCTAAATCATTTGAAGGCTCGACAATACCGGGATCTCCATTGGCAACGCCGTTATCTCCATTCGGTTCGGGATTTCAGAAATTCTCCATATTCCCATGTTCCAAAGAAGAGCACGCTTCATCAAAATGCTGCTTATCTACAATGATTTCTTCCTAGATTCATCAACAACAATTATTATTATTTCGTTCAAGGAGATGCCACGATCACCTGCACGAAAGAGATACTTACATCGACTTCTTCATCAATGCTGGATTACTGAATTGTTTATCCGGGAACAAGTTGAAGACCTTTGTGGAGCCAAATTCTGAAAAGAAATAATAAACCTTTGTTTCATGACCCTAATTGCACGGTCAAGGAAAAGTCATGGCACAGGGAGCGTTAACAACTCACCAAAGAAACGGCTGGGGCTACACGTCATCTTGTAGTCCTTACTTGTGGGTTCTCCTCTCCCGTATAATTTCTTCCATTTTCGTGAATCCTACATTTATTCGGGATCTCACTATACGATCATCCCGAGATAAAGCTAATGGAATAACCAGGAGTACAACTCAGTATGAAGGATCTCTCACCACTCAGATTACATCGTTCATACAAAGCGAAGGATTCGAAAAAACAATGAATCATGGAATAAAGGTGCTCACAACAGCGTCTACAAAAATGGAAACCATCCAACTCTTACCTATTTACAATTTCACTAGTTGTAGTGACTAAAATCTTGAGAATTTTTTCGCTCCTTCAAACCTGCAAAGACGAACAAAATTTGTTATTCAAAACCATAACTTGATTTTCATAAAACTGTGAACAATTCACGTAACTTTCACATTATTTTCACCGTGTGAGCGACTCCCACCAAGTGAACACCCATTGGTTTTATGCATACACTATCAGATCACAAAATCCATACAAACAGTATTTTATCAAAAATTGTTTACTTCTAGCAATTGCTGAAAATCAAAAACTTAATTTCACATAAACTTTTCACTTTGTGAACACTCGCTGGTTTTTCAAAAATTGGACAAAAGTCCATTCCATAATTGTGAAAACTCACATACAGACATTATTTCACCGTGAATAATTGTCTACTTTCAACAGTTGTTCAAAATCAAAGCATTGATTTTACAAAATATACATTTTAACGTGAAACTCACGTATCATTGAACATATATGTATATATTCTTGCTCTCTCTTTGAAACGAGAAGTGTATTTTCAAAAATTTATGAAAGCTCCCATATCCAAAATAAATTTTTTTACGAAAGCTCATATCGAAAAAAAAAAACTTTTCTCTCGTATGAGCATCCACCTTTGAAACGAGAGTTTATTCCTTTTGTGAAATCTTACATATTTAAAAAATAAAATTTTGGCTTTCGTGAAAACGCATAGACAAAATTTTTATCACTATATTTTGTTTATTTCTTAATTAACAAACGAACGAACGCCTGTTCCTAAAACAAGGATTTCCTTTTTTTGGCCGAGCCCATAAACGCTAAACTGACCAAAACTGGACTTTCAACAGACCAAATCAGCGATGCTTCATCTCCGTGCTCAGGGAATCTCACTCTATCATACCATCAGAGTCCTCACCTAAAACTTTGCTCGTACATGACACCATTGGAGAAAATCGAGGATTCTGACGATACCTTTGTAGATCGAGTTCAACCACTGATCTCGTCGACTGAAAATCACCATTTAATGCTTACTGCGGAACATGATTGTTCCTCACTAAGCAGGGAACTTAATGTAGATGGTGGATTTTCAACAAAGGGAAAAAACCGTAAAATCATGAGGCATGTTTTTGACACGGATTTCAGGCATGCAACGATTCATATTTTACGACGCCATGATGAATATGTTTTTGAAAAGCCTCCACCAGCTGAGCATTCGATCCCTGGCATTTCGTCGTGACCTCTATGCAGAATAAAGTATTTGGGAGGTTCTCCTTAGATTGAGAGCTTAACGCCTTCAGGACGTCGGTGATACTCATTGTTCCCTGACTGCAGGAGAGAGACCCACCTCCACATAGAATAGTTGGGCGGCGTACGCCTTCAGGAAGTCGGTGACACTCACCGTTCCCTGATTATGTGGAGAGACTGTGCATAGATTCAGGCGGTTCTCCGTAGATTGAGAACACTAACGCCTTCAGGTTGTAAACAACATCGTGACTCCCTGACTATGCACCATTCAGAATAGATGTGACGCTTTAACTGGCTAATATATTTTCTGCAATAGATTAATCCTGTCTCTACATTCACTACTGAATTCCCATAATAATCTATTATTGCTCCTATTCCATGGTCGAATCCACGGCCTGATCCCATGGAATGGCAATAACAATTGCTCATATTCCATGGTCGAATCCACGGCCTCATCCCATGGAATGGCAATAACAATTTCTCCTATTCCATGGTCGAATCCACGGCTTGATCTCGTAGAATGGAAATAAAACAACTGTGCTAACTCATTACTCCGATTTCATGATCGAATCCACTGATCTCATGAAATGGTAATAGATAATCTTAATTACTCTGATTCTATGGTCGAATCCACGATCCCATAGGATGGTAATGCTTGTTTTATTATTCTGAATTCGTAGTCGAATCCAAAGCTGATCCTGCGAATTAATAATGAACAACTTATCATTTTTATTACTCAGTTTGATGGATTATTCTCCACTGAATTCATAGATTAGTAATAGATACTCAACAACCGGGCATCCGGACCATCACTGAATAAGACCCACAAAAATGTTGCGAGTGTACTCGACAATGATGCACGACTGAGCACCCTAAAGCACGAACGAGTGTTCAAAAATATGAAATAATGATGAATCCTTCGCAAAACAGGAGAAAACAATAAATATTAATAAAATAATAAGAGACGCCCAGGGCCGGGCCCACCAGCCGGCTGGCCGGACGTGTCCTAGCCATGGTCGGTCCGTGCCTCTCCCATTATTTTCCTTATTTTTTGTTATTTCGTGAACTCACGAAAACTCCTTGGTTTTAGCAACTTTCCTTGTTTTTGCAAAACTCGTGAATTATCCATAACTTGGTGGATTCACGAAATAATATTATAAAATAAGGAGAGGTGTGCGGGACCGGGCAACCTAACCGGACGGACATGCCTAAGCCGTGGCCGGTCCCACACATCACACTCCTTAGCTTTTATAATTATTATTCCCTAATCTCACGAAACTCCTCTGTTTCAACAAAAACTCGTGGATTCTCCATAACTTCAAGGATTCATGAAAAATAATAAAAATAGGGAAAGGTGTGTGGGACCGGGCAACCTAGCCGGCCATCCATAACCTATCCATGGCCGGCCCACGCCTTGCAATACCTAATCTTTCATAATTATTATTTTCCTTAATTCATGAAACTCCTGGGGTTTGAGCAAAATTCATGATTTCTCCATATTTTCTCGAATATTACTCAAATCACGAAAAACCAAAAGCCAACATAGTCACACGACTGGCTAGCCTCTCACGGAAATTTTAAATATTAAAACACTTTTTTTTTAATATTCTCAAAATATTTATGAATTGAGCATACATGCTCATTCCAATAAAAATCGAGAATTCTCAGTCAAGATGAAACTCTTCTGAAAATTCACTATGTCGCTCGAACGCGCATCAGAAAATACTGAAACTCTCAGTATGGAAACACGGACACCACCGCAACATGTGCATGCCTTAATGACCGACCAGAGTCATTCCTAGGTCTTGCACAAGGCCGGTCCCACACGTTTTCATAATTCTGACCTAATTTGCTCAATTTCTCATACTGGGCCCGAACTCTCTCCAACCAACTGGGGATTCTCCAAATGACCAACAACTGGTCCCGTGACCACCAAGAGCCGGTCCCACGCTCTCTTGGTCGGTACTCATCTCTCATACCTAGGTTTTATCACCTAATGCTGAATCCAACAATATTTCAATAAATAATGAATCCTGCATTTAATCATCGTTTTTCACCAACTCTCAAACTGAGAACCCTGGAGCGTGCTCACTCGAGCACTGGGCACCCATGGATGCTCATCATTCCATGTGGTTGGTCCTTCCTCACTCATGACCAATTTTCAGCAATTCACCAATTGATGAAGGATTTATAAAATTAGGGTTTCGAACAAATGCTCCACGAATCACCATTCTGAGCAAGTTCAAACACAAAATAATGTTGATTCAGCAATCAACATCCAAATTAATAATATTCGGTAATTCACCAATATTTTTTATTAATATTTTATTGGGTCACGGCACCAGTAAATAATTCGTCGAATTGAGCAATACTTGCTGAGTTGCTCGAATATTGATCCAACCATCAATGTTCAGTAATTCATCAGTAGTTGTCGAAATGAGAAACACTTTCTCAATTGCACGTCAAATTATCAATATTCAGTATTTTGTTGAATTGAGAAACACTTGCTCAGTTGCACACCAAAATTATCAAATTCGTCGAATTGAGCAATACTTGCTCAATTGCTCGACAAACTCTCAATATTCAGCAATTCATCGAGTTGAGCAATACTTTCTCATTCGCTCTAGTCAGTAATTCATTGACATATCATAGAACTACATGTTCAATCCATGAATCACTGAGCATTCACCACTTATGATTGATTCAACAAAACTCGACTCACAGTCTAAATCAGTCAACAACTGACTAACTAATACACGTCTGCCTTGCAGACTCCACGATTCTTGAAATATCAATCACGTCACAAATGGGGGGATATCGCTTAGGGTTTTGGTTTGGCGGTCTACGGCACGTGGATTCATCCACAACAAGAAATGTGCGTAAGTCGTGTAAACGGTTGAAGGAGTTAGCAAAGTAGTGGGTGCACGATCAGTAAAGTCTCCGCACGACATGGAACTGGCTTTACCATGATCTCCCACTTTCCCACTCTTTCACTCAAGAAACCGTCACACTTACAAGGATCAGTGGTACATCATTCTTTCAATAAAAATAAGTCTAAATCGAGGACATCAGGATATCATCAATCATCGATTATCATCATTATCTATCAACAACTCGATATAAACTTATTCACAGAACTCAACTTCAGCAGTTCAGCAATATTGCATAAACCTTCAACACATCCACAATCCTTGATCATCATTGATCCCACACAATTCTCAGCTTTCCTCCTACAGATCAAACCATCTCCCTCTTTGTGACCGAATTGATTCTGGAACGGCCATTGTCTTGGTTTAGGCCGGAGTCATACAGATTGATTTCCCGAATCTAAGCACCCCCTTTGCAGGGGTGCATCTGTGTGAGGATTAACATTTTTCCCGGCTGAGGAGTCTCGACAGCACGCTCGACTCTTCACTTTCCAGAAAAACCGGCGGCTCGTTTTTCCCTATCTACAAGCAATAATCCCAAAGATTCTATAAATTTTATTAAACTCCCGCTTGCATTATTCACAAATGTACAGCTGGTCAAGTATTTTCCTATGCTATGTTCTCCAGCTGAACTCTTAATATTGGTATGACATGACAATTATTGTTCACTCGCAGCGGAGTAGCATGAATTTCCCGAAGTGTTAGTATTAAGATTTGCATGAAAATACTCAGGAACACGCAAGTTGTACCGCTCTCTGATAAAGAGATTTCTTGTGCCAACGCACAAATAGTTTGTCGAAAAATGTTTAATTTTGTGTCAGCTCACGAAATTCAATTTTCTAACCTAATTTTACCTATTTGCAAAAATTAGGTCTTTTGCACCTTGTGCAAATATCTCAACCCTATTGGTTGAGGCCAAACCTGTGTAAAATAGGAAACTGATCCTCCATGGATCTAGTAGGAGCAAAGTCCTACCATAAAACAATAAACAAAAGAGGAATTGTGGCAAATAGGAGCAATGAAAAAAGAGGCGCGGCCACGCCACATAGCCGGCCAATCCGCTCCAACAGGCGCCGCCTGTGGCCGTTGGTCATGCTTCGTATTTATCCTGCCGGCCCCCTCTCCCATCGACCAATCCGGTCGCTCTAAATGCGCCACAGGCATTTAGAATAAGACGGCCCCATGCTTGTCGGCCCCCTTTCCATCGACCAATCAGGTCGCTCTAAATGTGCCACACGCATTTAGAATAAGGCAGGCCCCATGTTGCTTGTCGGCCCCCTTTCCATCGACCAATCAGGTCGCTCTAAATGCGCCACACACATTTAGAATGAAGCCATTCCCATGATGTTTTCCGGCCCCCTTTCCATCGACCAATCAGGTCGCTCTAAATGCGTCACAAGCATTTAGAATGAGGCTGGCCCTATGCTGCTTGTCGTCCCCCTTTCCATCGACTAATCAGGTCGCTCTAAATGCGCCATATGCATTTAGAATGAGGTCGGCCCCATGCTGCTTGACATCCCCCTTTCCATCGACCAATCAGGTCGCTCTAAATACGCCACACGCATTTAAAATGAGCCCAAACCGCGCCAACACCTAGTGGTCTCGGCGTCAACATAGTCGCACGCACTAATTAGGGCTTTGACATGCCAAAACCTAATTTGGTTAAGACCGCTGTGTCGTCCCATGCCAAATAACATCACCTGGGTATTAAGTTCGATGTGGCAACTAGAGCTAATATCATTGAGCCATAATTGGATCTAACAACAATATGCCAAGATATAGTATGCGCCACTTTGCCACTGGCAGGTGCCACTTTGCCGCTATGCTATTGGCATGCGCCACTTTGCCACCTTGCCACTACGCCATTGGCAGGCGCCACCTCGCCACTGGCAGACGCCACTTTGACATTGTTCTACTAGAAGGCGCCACTTTTCCACTATGTCACTATGATATTATGACGCCTAGCTTGCGCGCGATTGGTCAGAATAACTAGGTCTTGCACATTAGACCCACTCAGAAAATTGTTGAACATTTTCCCACGAAACACTCGAGACATCAAACATGTCACAAACTAGAGGATACTAATCTGGGTATTGGTCTGGCGGTTTACAACGTGCGGCGTGCAATGCACCCATTACAAGAAATGTCAGTGTTTATGGGTAAAAAACTGTTTCTGCTGGTTTTGGTAAATTTAGGAGTTTGGATGAGAAACGAGCCTAAACCTTAAACAAATGCATGGCGCGGGAGTACTTAAGATTCGATAGATCAATCTGTACAATCTTGGCCTAAACCAAGAAATGGCCATTCCAGGCTTGCTTCGGTCACAAAGTGAAGGAGAAGGGTTGGTCTTAGGGAGGGAAGCGAAGAAGGTATTGAGACCAGAATGGTTAATTCTGAAGGTGTGGTTATTTTATGACTTGTATCATAATGTGGAACTGGCTTACGGAATGTAAGCATCAGTTCTTTGGTGTTTTCTGGATACTGTGTTGTTGTTAACCAAACTGTTGCCGTTTGGTTGAAATAGGTAGAGCCTATTTATACAAGTCATATTGAACGCACCCTGATCTTGTAGAAAGTGGGAATGATTGAGTGATGGAGAAGTGGGGTCGTGTGTAAATTCCAGAAACCACGTTCCTACTATGAAGGAGACGGGTTAGTTTACACCCACTAGTTCTTGCCGCCACTAACTGCCCTGCTTTCTGACACTTTCTTTATAATGGGCGTGTTGCACGCCGCACGCTGTAAACCGCCAGACCAATACCCTTATGAGTATCCTCAAGTTTGTGACATGTTTGATGTCGCGAATGTTTTGGCGGAAAACGTGTAGCAGATTGCTATGTGTGACAAGTCAAAGTAAAGAGACTTGCCACATGCCTGTCAATTCTGTGGCGAATTTGGACGGCTGAGATTGTAACTCATGAAAAAGGGCAGCCATTGATTATGGCCACATTCTGTTGGCGCCCAATAATAGCACAGTGGCGTCATTGTCACATGTCAATGACATATTGGCATATTTAGCGCACAATGGCATGGTTGGCATAGTTAGCGCATTCCGGTGGATCGGTGGTGCAAGCAGCGCCTGGCGTAGCCATGGCCGCTAGATTTTGGCATATTGGTGTTAGACCCAAATATGGCTTAGCAACATTAGTTCTAGTTGCCACATAAATCCCAATGCTCTGGGTAGCATGGTTTGTCTTGGTTGGTGTAGCAACTTCGACTAAATTAGGGTTTGGCATGCCGAGACCCTAATTAGTGTGTGTGGCATGCGGTCGCGGCATAGTGACGCCTTTTTGTGCAAATGGTGCCATAGTCACTCCAAAGGAACTATAGTAAGTCCCTAATGTGGAAACGGTCACAAGAGAAAGGTTTGCTATGACTGGCCATGATATGGCGCCATTCTTAGGGTTTCCTGGGTCCCGCATGTCTCGTGGCATGTTATGGGTCCCAATAGTGGCGTAATTTAAGCCACAACTGGAAATTCGGGTTTTGGTTAATGCGCCTAAAGCAGAGTCGTGCTTCTGACTAGAAAACCCTAATTTAAGCACATCATGGCGTTGGCCACGAACAGGAGGTAGGTTAGCACGCCGACATGCTATTTACGGCACATCGGCATGTTTTGGCATGCTTCCACAAAGTGGAACGTTTGGCGTGGCGGAGTGGCATGTTTGCATGTCGTTCAGCTCATTGGTGCAACATGGCACGTTTGGCATGTTGGCGCGGTTTTTGGAAAGCCAATGGCCTTGTGACCATTTGGCGCAGTTTTCCTCTTTTAACATTGTGGCAAGTTTGGAGCAACCTGATTGGTTAATATAAGAGAGGCCGGCCAAGCATGGGCGTGACCACACTTCTGGTGTGTGTGTGGCGGATTTAAGTCGACCTGATTCATCGATGGGAAATAGGGCCGGCAAGTATGGGCCCATCCAGCATGTGGAGGGTTTTAAACGACCTGATTGGTCGACAGGAAATAGGGCCGGTCGGGCAACATTCGGCGTGGCCAATTGAAAATGGCGCCCGCTGACCTAAGGCATGGACACACCTCCCTTTGCTGATGCTCCTATTCCGCGGCTCCTTTCTGATTTTGGGCAGGATTTTCCACCTACTAATCCATGGCGGATTAATTGCTTAGTTCACCTAGGCTTAATTTCAACCAACGGGGTCTAACATACTGCGCAGGGCGCAAAACCCTAATTTCTGCAATAGTCGGGGTAATATTTGAATCTCGTGAATTATCACAAAATTGACTGAATTATATGTGTTGACACAGAGTTCTTTAAGTTTATTGTCAGAGAGAAGTATGCTTTCCGATTGAGTACTTTTATGCAAGGACCTTAACCTTGATACTTGGAAATTCGTGCTACTCTGCTGCGAGTGAACACAAATTGTCATGCCATATCAATATTAAGGGTTCAGTCGGGGAACATAGCACAAGATGAATACTCAGCAGGCTCCGGCATTAGTGAGTAATGCAGCTAGGAGCTTAAATACTCATTACGCTCTATACTAGTGAACAATTCATCTAGGAGCTTGAGTTTCAATATAATATGACGATAGACATAGGCAGTCATCAGATTCTGATATATTCTCCAAATTCTCTGCGGAATACAGATATATCAAGGTCTACTACTTCTGATGACGGGTCAGGTAGACAGAATTTTACGGTTTTCGCTCTAAGCTAAAAACCACCATCAATATTAAGTCCCCTGCTTAGCACGTAACAGGGGCATTGTTGCGGGGTAAGTATGAGATGGTAACAGGAGATGACAAGAATCGAAAGGGCAAGACATGAGGAGATTGTCAGGAAAAATTCGACTGACCTTGGCAAGAGGCATGAGTGGTTTATGATATTTGCATTGGAGGCTTGGCCACAAGGTGGTGGCGCTTGGCGTACCTCTGGCTTTGCTATGGTACTGGCACTTGGAGTACTTATGGATTGTCCACAGGGTGATGATGCTATAAAGAGTGGCGTACTTCTGGTTTGGCCACAGGATGCTGGTGCTGTGGATCGCTACAAGTCTGAGTGGCTGGTGATCTTAGCACGCTGCTAGTTAGGTCGTGGAGTGGAAATCTTCGTGCACTACTTGTTCGGCTATGGGGCGGTGATCTTGGCGCGTTGCTTGCCCGGTTATGGAGCATGAGTGTGGTATGCCCAGTCATCGACTCCCGTTCAAGGAATTCTTCTTTTGTTCAAACTATAGAAACTCTGTTCGTATGAAAAGGGTTATTGACCCTCTTCTGTATTTGTTGCTCGTCCGGCTCCGTGCTTTCGTCTGCAGCGTCAGGCTCCTCTTCGTCATTTTTTAGCGGTGGTAGAGCGATCATTAACGGAAACAAAGAAATCTCCAATATTTATAATCAGCAGCAAGGAGATCCAGGAGAACTCAAGGTAGGTGTTATCTCCTATTTTGCGCATGTACCCACCCAACAGTATCATCGATCTTCTCCAGAATGTGTAATAAGGTTCTGACTCCAGAAGAATGAGCATCTAACCTATCCAGTAGATTTAAAAATTTACCAAACTCCATTGCACTCCTGGGATGGATGGATGAAATATATGATCGGAAACGATCATGTCAGGGCTAATCTTGGAGAGTGTAGCTGTGTTGTTGATTCGTCCTTGACTTTAAGTTATTTGGTGTCTGGACTGCTGAGTCGGTATCTGGAAGGCTTATTCTTGCCTTTCTGATTGCGGTGATGATATGTTGTGGATGCTTGTGTGGTCGAAATCTTCCGGAACCTCTAGGTAAAGTAGACGAGATGAGACGCGTTGTGTTGCCGATGTGCTGATATCAATTCTCCAAAGACTTCACTCCAAGCGACATCCTTCGAACCATCTTCTGAGTCTTGGATTATTGTATCAAATGGGATATGATGGCATGGACGGATATGTGAATACCTCTGCGGAGTGCTTTTGGAGTCTTTGATGCATGTGTACGGCTTCATGTTGATAAATTCTTCTATTGCATTTGCTGGTAAGGTGGTTGACGAATTGATGAAGGCGGAAATATTTTGGATTCGTCATTTATTGATCAGTGGGGGGAGTCAAACTTTATAGCTCTGCAGTGTATCCAACTTCTGGCAGCCCATGCATCCCTTACATAGGAAATTGTAAATCTAGAAATACTGAATTTCGCTTTGTCGGCGATATGCGGCTTCATGCAGGCCTTGGGTAGGCGGTGCTGAGTTCTGAGTGGGTTATGTGGCATACATTGTGTAGTTGGTATATATGGATTTCTGAGGCGCGACTTTCCTCTTTGATTCTTCACTAACAATAACACTTATGAATGGCTGAGCAAAATACTGCTTGTTGGTCAGGCGCCTTCCAGACAAGGAGGTGGTGGTATCCTTGCGCTCTTTGAAGAGTGGTGACCTTGTCACAGTTATGACTTCTTGGTTGGTTGTCCCTTCTGAGTTGAAAGGTTCTCGACAATGAAGGGATTCTGTGTTGAGTTTCAGTCCCCAAGTGTGGTTTTCTTTGTTCTATCTTGTATGGTCGGTGGGTTAACCATGATAAAGATGTCACCATCTTTCCTCCGTATTGGCGAATCCATTATTTCCTCCATGGGGAACTAAAACATACACAAGTTAGGATTATCTTTGTATATAGTGGGTGTTGAAGCTCTGGATGGTATCAAAAAACGAGCAGCAACGGTTCTTTGCAGCAACTGTGATCAGAAGAGACTGTGTTTTCGTGGGAACAAAAACAAGCTGGCTGGTGCTTGGATGGCTACGGTCATGATCCTTGACAGAGAGGAGTGGTGACTACGGCCATGGATCTTGGAAGGAAAGAGCGGCATCTACGAGCACGAACCTTGGACGACCACAGCCATGAATATTGATGGGCTTTGATAACTCAAGTATGTGAGTTTATTCTTTTTTTTAATTTATTTTCGGTGAAGAGGCGGCTTCAGGAGAGAACATCGAAGCGTCTCATGGAGCGAAACGTTGAAGAGGCTTCTGGACTGAAACGTTGAAGAGGAGCGGCTCCTAGAGTGAAATGTTAAAGTGGAGCCTGGAGCGAAACGTCAAAGAGGCTCCTGGAGAGAACGTTGAAGCAGCTCCTGGAGCGAACTCTAGTGAGGGCGCCATTAACCATTGACTTCGAAAGACGAGTTGGTACGATATGGCAGATGGGAAAATGGTGCACAAATAGTGTTGGTCGACAAGTCGTGTTTTCTCCTCCTGGGAAAGAATATGCTACTTCTGTTTGATTTTCCTTTGCAAATCTTAGAGTCTTGATGGTTACAATGTTGAATTCGGAGGCCGCGTCAATCAGTGCGCTTTCAAACTCGACTTCTTTCAGGTGAGTAGTGGTTAGGAGTCCCCAGTTACATTTACCAACTGTACCTTCCAAGAGAGACTGGGATTTCGGGGTAGCTTCTCCAATTGTAGACAATCACCTGCCCGATGCAACACGGTTGAGGGCTGAAAATACCTGCTCCATCATAGATTACACGGTTTTGTGGACAGAGTCCCAAAAAAGCGTTAATGCACAACTCCACAAATTTATGTTCAGTCACATTTGGATCTAACGCCCGAATTCTGAATCCCTTGACATAATCATTTGGATGTTCGTTGCTTTGCTCCCTTTGAGTTGTTGCCATGTCCGTCTGAGTTTTGGCAAGAACTTCTTGTCTCTCCATTAAATCGACAATGGTAATGGGAAGGTTGGTTTCATATGTTCCTCCAATCTCTCGTCCCGACGAAGAAGTGGTGGCATCCATGGTGATGATTGGAGGCGTCATGCTCGAAGAAATATTAGGAGTAGCGGCGGCTCTGGCTCTGGTAATAAGAGGCGTCACGTCAGAGGGTATGCTTCCGATGCTGCTGGTGTTGGTTGCATAGGATGTAACACCATGGGACGTGTTGACTGCGGTTTCGGATGGTACATTGGTGTTGGCCATTCCCTTTTTTCTCTCGTCCGATACGGCCACATACTCTATTCTCTTAGGGGTCTCTCCACAAAACTGAATTTTCAGGTTGCAAATCCGAGTTTATTGTGTGACGCAATCCTGGACGTGGGAAGTCCCCAGTCATCCTTTATTGTCTCTGTAACATCTCTATGTCGATCCGCGGAAATGCGGAGAACCTCCAGTCCCCAAGCGTAATTCCCCTGAATCAATCTTTTCTTGGACAATGCTCTTCAGAGCGTTGGATTCGTTGGTAGCATGATGAATAAACCTGTTATAGTGGCAATATCTTGAATCTAGCATCTCCTGATCAGTTGGTGGACGCATTACCGGGGGTAGTTGGACTACTCTCTCTCGTACCCAAATTTCCAGTAACTCTATAACTCTTCTAATATGCAACGAGAAGCGTGGTCTGGCTTCTTCCGCATCAGTAGTTGCGGTGGCGGAAATTCTTGCAGGCTTTGGCATGAAACTCTCTTTGAGGGAGAAATTGACGCTTGAGCGATCGTTGATTCATGAGCGGACCGTTTACTTCTACCGTATTGCTGAAAGGTAATTTCTCTTGAGGGGTTGCGTCAGCAACGGCGAAACGCAGTGGCTGAGATGGATATTGTTAATTGGAGCGGTGTTCATTTCCATAAGTGTCTTGGTAGATTTCCCCCTCTTCAAATTCTTCTCTCTTCAGCAAAGCAGTCGTGGTTGTGGACTCTTGGACAACTCTTTGAACTTTTGTGAGGGTTTGGAGATAAATGTTTTCCAGCAAGGCTTCATAGGCTGGCTTTTTACCTTTGTCTTGCAGATGTTGTGGTGCACCTGGAAAGTCTCCTCCCCTGGTCTTGTGAAATTATCCTGACTCTCTGTGTTGGCAGAATCCAATTGGCCGCTCTTCTCCTGCTCCTTCATGATGTGGCTACGTGCTCCGTCAGCATCCTCATTGGTAGAGGCGTAGGCTTTAGCCAAAGATTTAACATACTTATTATTACTCTTGAAATTTGCGGGATCCTTCGGATAAGCCTTTGCTAATTCTTCCCACAATCGGCTGAAGCGTCTCGTTTTGCCGCATGATAATATCCACTTGGCTGGCAACCCTATCCTCTAGCATTTTTGTCACGTCTTCCATGGTAGTTTGCTTCCAGCTATTCATTGCTTCTGTAAGGTTCAAGTGACCTGAATACATCTGGAAAGAATCTTTGACTTAAATGGGTTTCAATTAACGATTGAATTGGGCCTAAGACCAACTGGGATGGAAATGAAATTGAGAACTGAATTTGCAACAGAGATATTTAATCTCCCACTGTGGTCTCCAGTTATTTATGGGTAAAAAACTGTTTCTGCTGGTTTTGGTAAATTTGGGTGTGTGGATGAGAAACGAGGCTAACCCTTAAACAAATGCACTGCACGGGAGTACTTTAAATTCGAGAGATCAATTTGTACAATCCTGGCCTAAACCAAGAAATGGCCATTCCAGACTTGCTGGCACAAAGTGAAGGAGAAGGGTTGGTCTTAGAGAGGGAAGCGAAGAAGGTGTTGAGACCATAATGGTTAAATCTGAAGGTGTGGCTATTTTATGACTTGTATCAGAATGTGGAACTGTCTTACGGAATGTAAGTATCAGTTCTTTGGTGTTTTCTGGATACTGTGTTGTTGTTAACCAAACTGTTGTCGTTTGGTTGAAATAGGTAGAGTATATTTATACAAGTCATATTGAATGCACCCTGATCTCGTAGAAAGTGGGAATGATTGAGCGATGGAGAAGTGGGGTCGTGTGTAAATGCCAGAAACCACGTTCCTACTATGAAGGAGACGGGTTAGTTTACAACCACTACTTCTTGCCGCCACTAACTGCCCTACTTTCTGACACTTTCTTATAATGGGACGCCGCGCTATAAACCGCCAGACCAATACCCTGATGAGTATCCCCCAGTTTGTGACATGTTTGATGTCTCGAGTGTTTTCGTGGAAAACGTGTAGCAGATTGCTATGTGTGGCAAGTCAAATCCAAGAGACTTTCCACATGCCTGTCAATTCTGTGGCGAATTTGGACGGCTGAGATTGTAACTCATGAGAAAGGGCAGCCATTGATTATGGCCACATTTTGTTGGCGCCCAATAATAGCAAAGTGGCGTCATTGGCACATTCCAATGTCAAAGTGGCATATTTAGTGCACATCGGCAGCACAATGGCATGGTTATCATCGTTATCACATGCCGGTGGCTCGGTGGTGCAAGCAGCGCCTGGCGTAGCCATGGCCGCTAGATTTTGGCATATTGGTGTTAGACCCAAATATTGCTTGGCAACGTTAGTTCTAGTTGCCACATCAATACCAATCCTATGGGTAGCATGATTTGGCTTGGTTGGCGTATCAACTTCGCGTAAATTAGGGTTTGGCATGTCGAGACCCTAATTAGTGCGTGTGGCATGCGGTCGTGGCATGGTGACACTTTTTTGTGCAAATGGTGCCATAGTCACGGAAAGGAACTATAGTAAGGCCCTAATGTGGAAACGGCCACAAGAGCAAGGGTTGCTATGATTGGCCATGACATGGCGCCATTCTTAGGGTTTCCTGGGTCCCGCATGGCTCGTGGCATGTTATGGGGCCCAATAGTGGCGTAATTTGAGCCACAACTGGAAATTAGGGTTTTGGTTAATGCGCCTAAAGCAAAGACGTGCTTCTGACTAGAAAACCCTAATTTAAGCACATCATGGCGTTGGCCACGAACAGGAGGTAGGTTAGCACGCAGGCGCGCTATTTACGGCACGTTGGCATGTTTTGGCATGCTGCCACAAAGTGGCACGTTTGGCATGGCGGAGTGGCATGTTTGCATGCCTTTCAGCTCATTGGCGCAACATGGCACATTTGACATGTTGGCGCGGTTTTTGGAAAGCCAATGGCTTTGTGACCATTTGGCGCAGTTTGCCTCTTTTAATACTGTGGAAAGTTTGGAGCATCCTGATTAGTTAATATAAGAGAGGCCGACCAAGCATGGGCATGGCGACACTTCTGGTATGCATGTGGTGGATTTAAAGCGACCTGATTGGTCGATGAGAAATAGGGATGGCAAGTATGGTCCCATCCAGCATGTCGGGTTTAAGGCGACCTGATTGGTCGACAGGAAATAGGGCCGGTCGGGTAACATGGGGCGTGGCCAATTGAAAATGGCGTCGGATGGCCTAAGGCATGGACACACCTCCCTCTTCTGCTTCTCCTATTCCGCGGATGCTTTCTGATTTCGGGTAGGATTTTGCACCTACTAATCCATAGAAGATTAATTGCTTAGTCCACCTAAGCTTAATTTCGACCAACAGGGTCTAATATACTGCGCAGGGCGAAAAAACCCTAATTTCTGCAAATTAGTCAGGGTAATATTTGAATCTTGTGAATTATCACAAAATTTACTGAATTATATGTGTTCACACAAAGTTCTTTAAGTTTATTTCCAGAGAGAAGTATGCTTTCCGATTGGCTACAATCGCGTTCCTTACGCCTCTGAATCCCAGCAGGACTCTAATCACTTGATTCCTTAGCTGATCTCATCCACAACTAAGAGCTGCTACGACCCAAAGTCGAATACTTGATAAACAAATCTGTCTCCCACAGAAAAGTCTATTTTGATAGATAAATCTGTCTCCCACAGAAATACCTACGAAGTTTTGTTCCGTGTTTTGATAAATCAAGGTGAACAAGAACCAATTGATAATAAGGTCTTATATTCCCGAAGAACAACCTAGAAATATCAATCACCTCACAATAACTTAACTATATGGTAGTAGAACAAGTTATTGTGGAATCACAAAGAACGAGAAAAAGATCTTTGTGATTACTTTTTATATATAATCTATCGGAAATAAATCTCGAGCAAATCTTAGGGAACATATTACTCAATACGATAGAACAAAGTAAAATCAGAACACACAAATACAAAGAAAATCGTTGGGTCTGGCTTCAAAATGCCAATGAATTCTTTAAGTTGTTAACCTATAATGATTTTAGGAAATACCTAGGTCAAAGTATCACATAGAAGGTGTGGGGATTAGGTTTCGCTGTTTCTAGAGTTCTCCCTTATATGGTCTTTGAAAATGCGGGGGTCTAACAACTACACCCAACAATTCGTTTGGCAATCTGAGAGAACTTACTCCAATACACTTTCTAGAGAATCAACTAGACAGTCATACTCAATCTAGAATAAAGTATATCAAAGAGTTTAATATCTCCAACTCTTAATTCAATCCGCAATCGGCAAATAGAGATCTGCGAGCCCGATTGAATATAAGAGGAATTACTTGAACGGTACCAATGACCAATGTTCAAGTTTCAATCAATGTAAATCAACAACCAAAGGTTGGATATTCTAATTGATTGATCTTAACGCACAACCTCTGATATTTCAATTATATATCAAAATATAATGCAGAAAAGAAATAACACAGACACCAGAATTTTGTTAACGAGGAAACCAAAAATGCAGAAAAACCCGGGACCTAGTCCAGATTGAACACCACATTGTATTAAGTCTCTACAGATACTAACCTACTACCAATTAACTTCGGACTGGACCGTAGTTGAACCCTAATCAATCTCATACTGATTCAAGGTACAGTTGCGCTCCTTACGTCTCTGATCCCAGCATGATACTACGTACTTGATTCACTTAGCTGATCTCACCCACAATTAAGAGTTGCTACGACCCAAAGTCGAAGACTTGATAAACAAATCTGTCTCACACATAAAAGTCTATAGGATTGAATAAATCTATCTCCCACAGAAATACCCAAGAGTTTTTGTTACGTCTTTTTATAAATAAAGGTGAACATGAACCAATTAATAAATCGGACTTATATTCCAGAAGAACAGCCTAGTATTATCAATCACCTCACAATAAACGTATTCGACTAGCGAAACAAGTTATTGTGGAATCACAAACGATGAGACGAAGGTGTTTGTGATTACTTTTCTATCTTACCTATCATAGATATAAATCGCAAGACAATTTTACAATTGCACTCAATCACGATAGAAACAGCAAGATCATATCACGCAACTCCAAAGAGAATAGTTAGATTTGGCATCACAATCCCAATGAAGTCTTCAAGTCATTAACCTACAGGGTCTCGAGAAGAAAACTAAGGTTAAAGGAGAATCGACTCTAGTTATGCAACTAGTAACACACAGGAGGTGTGGGGATTAGTTTTACCAATTGCTAGAGTTCTCCTTTATATAGTTTTCAAATCAGGGTTTGCAATCCAAGTTACGTTGGTAACAAAGCATTCAATATTCACCGTTAGATGAAAAACCTGATTCAACCAAGATAATATCTTTCAACTGTTAGATCAAACTTAGCTTGTTACACACAAATGAAATGTACCCTCATTTAGGTTTATGTAACTGCACCCAAACGTGTACACCATGTTGGTTCACAAATAGTTAACCGAGGTTAGCTATATGATTACTCTCATATCAACCTTATTCATCTTAACCATAACTAGTTCAAATGACTCAAATGAAACCAGTTAAAGATTTGTTCAATTGCTATATTCTCACGGATTTATAAAAGAACACAATTGAAGAAAAATCGGTTTTATTCACTCAAATCGATACATGAACATTATATCCACGGTTTGCAAAGATTGCATTCCTTATTGATAAATGTTTTAGGTTCATGTACAACTGATTTTAGAAAGTAACCTACTTAAGTATGCGTACGGGTATGCGTACTTAAGTAACCGGATTTGAGTTTGTTTTAGTTTTCAAACTCAGCAGAAATTCACGGACGTGAACTTTACGCTAGTATGCGTACCAGTACGCGTACTTTAGGTAACAGGATGAGTTTGGTTTTGGTTTTCAAACTCAGCAGAAATTGACGGACGTGAACTTCCTCCAGTATGCGTACGGGTACACATACTTACCCAGTCTCCTACAACCTTTTTGTATACACGCAAGTATGCATACTTTAGGTTCCAGGTTTTGGACTTACACACTAATGTTCGAACACACTATGCTTATATCCAAAGATGGTTACAGGATTCTAAACTCTTTATTTCAATCATTGAAACATTATTCTATAATGACAATTGCCGTTTTCACACATTATTAGCATCAAAGCAATTTTCAAGATATTTAAATAATCACTATCGAAACATTCCAAGTCTTACACCAAATGATTGTATCACACAAACCATGTAAGATATTACTCGGAAATTTTCTCATGATATAAGATGAACTTGGTCGAAGCCAAAGCTTACCTAAACATATTTCGAGAAATATGTAAGCGAGATATACTCAGCTCTAAATCTCAAATATCTATAGAGAAAACTATATCGTAACACGACTTATGTCTCAATATAGGATATAGAGTAGAAATAGACTTTCCAAGTGATAGATGAGTTTAAGTCTCCACATACCTTTTGTCGATGAAGTTCTACAAGCTCTCCTTAGTAGTTCTTCGTCTTCAAGTGATAAACGCCGTGAAGTCTAAGCTCAACTAGACAAACTATGTCCTAGTCCTAGATATCTATAAATAGGCTAGAAATCAAGACTTATAGTTTTGATCACTAACATTGAAAAACAAGCTTGAGATAGCAACGCATGCGAGTTCGACCGAGCAGTGCTCTAACAATCTCCCCCTTTGTCAATTTTAATGACAAAACTATCAATACATATGGATTACAAAATAAATAAAAATTGTAGCTTCTACCCAAATGCTTGATCTCCTTGGCATCTTGAACGCGACTCGAAATCTTTGCCACTTCCAAGTACTCCATGATCCAAAAGGTTGTAAGTTCAACATCATAGTTGTTGAAGATCCGTAGCTATAAAAATGAGAAAAAAAATGCTCTCAATCATTGTTATACAGTGTCATAGTATTATTACACAACATCAAATCAATTGTATCACAATGTAGATGGGGAAAAACGATTTGCTGGTTTTTACGGAATTGAGGAGATGACCGTGCGGAGGAGACTCCTTGAACCGAGCAAAATGTTTAACCTCACACAGATGCACTGCAAGAAGGGAGTGCTTTAAGTTCGAGAGATCAATATGTAGGACTCCGGCCTAAACCAAGACAATGGTCGTTCTAGAGTCAATTCAGTCACAAGAGAGGATGGGTCGATCTGTAGGAAGCTGAGAAATGTGTGAGATCAATGGTGATAGAAGATTGTAGGTGTGTTGTATATTCTACGTGGAGAAATAAGATAAGTTTTGATTGATTGAATTTTGCTCTGTTGAGAGTAATTGCTCAGACGTTGAGATGTTAATCTCTTGTTGTCTGTTTGACGAAAGATTGTCCTATTTTCAATCATGATTCCGAGACTTATTTATATTTCTAGAATTGTAAAACACCTTGATCCCATGAAGTGTGACAGTTGCTGGAGTCAAAGAGTGGGGAAGTGGAAATCGTGTTAAAACCAGTTGTTCATCGTGCAGAGACTTGGTTGACTTTCCATCCACTACTTTGCTAAATCCTCCAACTGATTGCACGACTTGCTCACATTCTCATCTTGTGTATGAACACACGTGACTTAAACCGCCAGACCAAAACCCTAGTTAATATCCCCCCAAGTGACACGATTGATGTCTCGTGATTGTAGAGTCTGCAAGGAAGACGTGTATTTAGTTAGTCAGTTGCTGACTTTATAGGACGATGAGTCCTTGTTCAGTGACATTTGGATCATGACAGTCTGGGGCTTGAACTCTGAACCTTTTCACATAATCATTAGGATGTTCATTACTCCTTTGAAACATCCTTCCCAGATCAAAGAGGGTGATTTTCTCTGAAACAAAGAAATATTTCCTGTAGAAAGCGTTAATCATTTCTCCCTAGCTCGTGATACTCCCTGGTGCGATATTGTTGTACCAGGTATATGCTCTGCCTTTCAAAGATTTTGAAAATTCCTTCAGACGGATGACATGATTGTGCTCATGTTCACCCAATGCTTCCAAAACCCGAGAAACATGCTCTCGAGCATTGCCAGTTCCATCGTAAAGGGTGAATGTTGGATAAGTGTAACCTTTTGGCAGATGAATCCTTTGTTTAGCAGCAGGGTATGGAGGTTGGTGACGATGGACAAATGAAGTCTTATCTTTTCCACGGTCCTCCAAGAGGCGTTCCAAGTCTTCACGAGTGATGAAGCTGGACTGTTCCTTCGCTGGCGGATTGTCTGCAGCTTTAGCTTTAGGAACTTCTTCATCATCTTCTACATGGATTGGAGTGACTTCAGGATCAGCATCCGAAGATGTTTCTTTAGCTTTTCCCTTCTCCTGATTTTTCTCTGACATTTTGTCTGTAAGAGTCTTGAGATAATTGCAAAACTCTTTCTGAGTAGCAGCCATGTCAATCTGATTCTTGGCAAGAGTTTCTTGCACCTTCATGAGATCACCTATGGTAGGTGGATTTTCTATGATTTCTTCAGGAGACCGGCCGAAGAGAGGATTGCTTACGATGTTGGTTTGAGGAGGAGTGGTACCACCAGTATCGTTGTTAGGAGACGGAGCAGTTTCTGGAGCACCGCAAGTATTACTAGTGCTAGCATTATTTGGGTTAGGATTTGTAACTGAACCTGACCTAAGATCAACCATCTTTGTTAGAATTGAGATTGCAACCGAGAGAATGATCTCCCACTATGGTCGCCAATCTGTATATGGGGAAAATGATTTGCTGGTTTTTACGGAATTGGGGAGACGACCATGCGGAGGAGACTCCTTGAACCGAGCGAAATGTTTAACCTCACACAGGTGCAATGCAAGAAGGGAGTACTTTAAGTTCGAGAGATCAATCTGTAGGACTCCAGCCTAAACCAAGACAATGGTCGTTCCAGAGTCAGTCACAAGAGAGGATGGGTCGATCTGTAGGAGGGAAGCTGAGAAATGTGTGAGATCAATGGTGATCGAAGATTGTAGGTGTGTTTTTTATTCTGCATGGATAAATAATATAATTTCTGATTGATTGAATTTTGCTCTTTTGAGAGTAATTGCTCAGACGTTGAGATGTTAATCTCGTGTTGTCTGTTTGACGAAAGATTGTCCTCTTTTCAATCATGATTCAGAGACTTATTTATATTGCTAGAATTGTAAAACACCTTGATCCCATGAAGTGTGACAGTTGCTGGAGTCAAAGAGTGGGGAAGTGGAAGTCGTGTTAAAACCAGTTGCTCATCGTTCGGAGACTTGGTTGAATTTCTTTCCACTCCTTTGCTAAATCCTCCAACTGATTGCACGACTTTCTCATATTCTCATCGTGTGTATGAACACACGTGCCTTAGACCGCAAGACCAAAACCCTAGTTAATATCCCCCCAAGTGACACGATTGATGTCTCGTGATTGTGGAGTCTGCAAGGCAGACGTGTATTTAGTTAGTCAGTTGCGTGATTGTGATGTCTCGTAATATCCCCCCAAGTGACACGATCATTTGACCGACCAAGGGGTCATGAAACCGGCCCTGGTCGGTCACGGGATCGACTGATGATCAGTTGATGAAATTCCAAGTTGTTTGGAAGAGTTTGAACCTATGTGAACAAATTAGGTCAAATGATGAAAATGTGTGGGGACTGGCCTCTTACAAGCCAAAGAGACAACCTTGTTCGGTCAAGGTAATATGATCATGTCACCAAAGTGTTCGTGAAAGTTGAATTTCACGTTCGACTTAGTCAGTTGCTGAGTCGAACGTGATTTGCAAATGTTTTAAGACTCATGAAATGAACGTATCTTTTGAGACATAGGTATAATTCTCGGGTAAATGTTGATAGTTATGGTGAGCCAATATTGCTCATTCAATGGATTATTGAATATTGATAGTTGAACCAATATTTCTTAGTCTGAGAAAATGTTGCTCGTTTGATGAATTATTGGTATCAGGACCAAAATAAAATATTAGTTAAAAATACTGGTAGCTGAACCGAGTATAATTAATTAAAATGTTGAGCACGGGATCAACGTAAAATTATTAGCGTTTGGATCTGGAATTATGAACCTTGGATTCGAAAACCCTAATTTCGATCAATTGCTGATCAATTGATGATTTATTGAAAATCAACCACGGAGTGAAGGAGAGACCGGATATATGGGATGATGAGTTGACCCTGTAATGCTCTAGTGAGCAAAATACCAAAGTCTCTTGAAGACCAGTTGGTGAAAGGATGATCAAATGCTGGTTTAATCATTTATTCAAATAATGTTCGTCTGAACCTTAGGTGATAAAACCTAATAAATTATGAAAAGATGAAGGACCGACCAAGGGGTCATGAAACCGGCCCTGGTCGGTCACGGGATCGACTGATGATCAGTTGATGAAATTCCAAGTTGTTTGGAAGAGTTTGAACCTAATGTGAACAAATTAGGTCAAATGATGAAAATGTGTGGGGACTGGCCTCTTACAAGCCAAAGAGACAACCTTGGTCAGTCAAGGTAATATGATCATGTCACCAAAGTGTTCGTGTCTCAGCTCTGAGAGTTTTGACATTTTCTTATGCGCATGTGACCAACATTTGAGAAAATATGAAGAATTCAGGGTTTTGCTGAAACTGAGGAATTTCCATAAGATGGTGGAAATAATAAATAAAATAAGGGATTACAAGGTGTGGGAGCGTCCAAGGATAGGGCAGACCGGACGGCTGGAGAGCCCAGTCCCGTGACACCTTTCCCAATTTTATGTAATTTCCTTGATGTGAAGGAAATACCATGAAATTGAGGAGTTTCATAAGGTTAGGGAATTTCCATGAGATGATGGAAATAATAATAATAAAATAAGGAATCATGAAGTGTGGGACCGGACACGTCTAGGGCATGGCCGGCCGGCCAAGCCCGGTCCCATGGCAATTTTTCTAATTTTATATTATTTTCATGATTTTAGGGAAATATCATGAAATCAAGGAGTTTGTTGAAACCAAGTTGTTTCCTTGAAGTGAAGGAGTTTCCATGAGATGAAGGAAACAAATAATAATGATAAAATAAGGGCATGTGGGACCGGCCACGACTAAGGCATGGTCGGCCGGCTAGGGCCCGGTCCCGCGAGTCTTCCCTAATTTTATATCTTTTCCTTGATGTGAAGGAAATATCATGAAATCAAGGAATTTCATGGGATGAAGGAAATAATAATAAAATAATAAGGAATGCAAGGTGTGAGACCGGCAACAACTAGGGCATGACCGGCCGGCTAGTAGGCTTGGTCCTGCAACACCTGAAAAAGCGGGGGTCTAACAACCACACCTAACATTTCGCTTAGCAATCTGTATGGACAAACTCCAATATACTTTCTATAGAATCAACTAGACAGTCAGACTCAATCTAGATAAATGTATATCAAAGAGTTAATATCTCAATCTCTCGACTTGATCTATACTCAAGAAAATAGAAATATACGAGTCTTTATCAAATACTAGAGAAATAACTTGGATGGTACCAAGACCAATATCCAAGTGTCAATCAATTTAAATCAACAACCAAAGGTTGGATATTCTAATTGATTGAACCTAACGCACAACCTGTGATATTTCAATTATAAAGATAAACATTATATTGCGGAAATAGAAATAACACAGACACCAGAATTTTGTTAACGAGGAAACCGAAAATGCAGAAAACCCCCGGGACATAGTCCAGATTGAACACACTGTATTAAGCCGCTACAGACACTAGCCTACTTCAAACTAACTTCGGTTATGGACTGTAGTTGAACCCCAATCAATCTCCCACTGATCCAAGGTACAGTTGCACTCCTTACGTCTCTGATCCCAGCAGGATACTACGCACTTTATTCCCTTAGCTGATCTCACCCACAACTAAGAATTGCTACGACCCAAAGTCGAAGACTTTAATAAACAAATCTGTATCACACAGAAAAGTCTATAGCAATAGATAAATCTGTCTCCCACAGAAATACCTGCAAGTTTTGTTCCGTCTTTTGATAAATCAAGGTGAACAGGAACCAATTGATAAACCAGACTTATATTCCCGAAGAACAGCTTAGTATTATCAATCACCTCACAATAATCTTAATCGACGCGGCGAAAGAAGATATTGTGGAATCACAAACGATGAGACGAAGATGTTTGTGATTACTTTTATATCTTGCCTATCGAAGATATTAATCTCAAGCCAATCTTTGTGATTGTACTCGTACGATAGAATATACAAGATCAGATCACACAACTACGAGAAAGTAGTATCGGTCTGGCTTCACAATCCCAATGAAGTCTTTAAGTCATTAACCTGGTTTAGAAGAAGAAACCAAAGGTTAAAGGAGAATCGACTCTAGATATGCAACTAGTATCACACAGAATGTGTGGGGATTAGGTTTCCCAGTTGCTAGAGTTCTTCTTTATATAGTCTTTCAAATCAGGGTTTGCAATCAATGTTATCTTGGCAACAAAGCATTCAATATTCACCGTTATATGAAGACCTGATTTAGATTCAAGATAATATCTTTCAACCGTTGGATCGAAAAACCAAGCTTTTTACACACTTATGAAATGTACGATTTTAGGTTTGTGTAACCGTACCCAAACATGTACATTTGTTGATTCAATAGTAGTTAACCAAATGGTTAGCCATATGAGCACTTTCATATCAACCAATCTATTCTTCACCATAACTAGTACATATGACTCAAATGAACTAGTTAGAGAGTTGTTCAATTGCAAGGAAATCTTATGTAACTACACAAGACACAATCGAAGCAAAAACAATTTGATTCACTCGAATAGGTTTATGAACTTTATATCCACGGTTTGTAAACTTGCATTCCTTAGTTTATATAAACATGAGTTCACAAACAATCGTCTTTAGATATAACCTAACTCAAGTTAGCGGACTGGGTTCGCGGACTTAAGTTCCCAGAAGTAGTTCTCAAACTCCATCAGATTTTATCGGGTCAAGAACTTCCGCCAGTTCGAGGACTGGGTTCGCGGACCGAGTTCGCTGCTCTTGTTCCGGTTCTCTTGATCAACAAAGTTCGCAAACTTCGGTTTAAAGAATAAGGACTTATACATATATGTGTTTCCACATCAATGCTTATATCCAACAATGGTTATATAATCTAAAATCTCATTTCAATCATTGAAACATTCTTCTATAATGTTATAATAGTCGTTAGACATAAAGAATCGATTATCGTCATCAAAGCCATTTTCAAAGTGATTGAAACATAAAATGACTTTCGTCACTAGGTAAAGATGAGTTTGGCCAAGCGAAAGCTTACCAACACATATTTCGAGAAATAGATAGATAAACTCGGCTCGAAATAGCAAATGTGTATAATCAAAGTCTATATAGCACAACGACTTTTGTCTCAAGATAGGAGATAAAGTAGATAGAGTTTTGAGTGATAGATAAGTTCAAGTCTCCATATACCTTTTAATCGATGAATCCACCAGTTCCTTGAGCATCCCTTCGTCTTGTATGATGATCGTCATGGAGTTCTTGAGCTCAACTACATTTTCTATCCTAGTCTGAGACATTAGCTATAGTAGACTAGAAATCAAGACTTATAGTTTTTATCACTAACATTGAAAAACATGCTTGAGATAGCAACGCATGCGAGGTTGACTGAGCAATGCTCTAAAAACACCTTTCCTAATTTTTATTATTTCTTCAATACGGAGGAAACACCATCAAAATGAGGAGTTTCCTTAAAATGAAGGATATTTGTTCAAATAAAGGAATTTTCATGAGATCAAGGAAAATGATAAAAATACGATAAATATAGAATTGGGAGTGGGACTGGCCACGGCGTGACTAGTAGGACGGTAGGCCCAGTCCCCTAGCGCCTTAGCTAACATTTTATTATTATTATTTCTTTTCTATTTTGCATAGGTTCATCATTCCTTCGTATTTTGGAATGCTCATTCGTGCATTCAGGTGCTCGTTAGTGCATTATTGCTGAGTACACTTGCACCATTTTGGTTGGGGCTTACTCGATAGCGTCTCAGATGCCCGTATGTTGAATATTTATCACTAACCCATGGAATTCTGCTGGTAAGAACCAGGAATTCAAGTAACGAAATATTATGAAGAACGTAGAATATTCCTGAATATTCAGTTAATGAATTTAAGGATTAGAGATAATTAATTGATGGCTCTATACTAGCAGGCATGTTGTCTAGGAGCATTAATTATCTGAGAGTTGAGTAATATGAGCTTGTTGAAGCGTCATATTTTTTTTATATAGTCATGGAAAACATTGTTGCATCCTGAAGACGTTATTGCTCTATACTAGCAGGAAAGCTGTATAGGAGCCGTCCAATCATTCGATTCTATATAGAAGTAATTACTGAAATTGCTCAATACTCATGAGATATGTTGTTGCCTCAGCTGAGAGACTACACATCTACATATACTTTGAGAGGCAGTATTCTCAGTCAGAGATTCTTGTGGCATGAGCTTTCATGCTTCGATGAGAGACATGAGCATCAATACTCATCTGAATGCTGGATCATGAGCATGTATAATTATGATTTTATGATTTTATCCCTTGTCGAAAATCCACCATCTACATTAAGTCCCCTTCTTAGTGAGGGACAGTCATGTTCCTCAGTCAGTACTGGATGGTGATTTTCTAGTTACAGACGAAATAAGTAATTGAACTTAGTCGTAATATAAGATGTTACCGGATTTTCGATTGCGCGAGCAAACCATGGATTGAACGAAGATACCGGTGGCATGATAGAGCGTTATCTAACGAGCATAAAATGGTATAGCACCACTGATTTGGTGATGGAACCTTGGTCGATTTAGGATTCACGGGCCCGGGCCCAAGAAAGGAAATCCTTATGAAATTAGGTTTTGGAAATAAAATTTGATATAAAAGGAATAATACCTTTTTTTTTTAATTTATTCTCCACACGATCGACCACCACCTTCATCTCTTCATCACCTTCACGTCAGCAGCAGGGAGGAGATTTTTCGCCAGAGCTTAGCGCCGCCGGCTGTCCGATCACCGTCCGGCCAATTTCCGGCCGGCACCGACCAGGCAAGTAAAAAAAGAAAAATCACAAGTTTATGGTTTCATAAAACTTATGAAACCATAAACATGTGCATGTATGAGTGTGAGTTTTGTAGAAAACCCTTGTTTTTAGAAAACGTATGTTCGTTCGATCGTTAGTTTAAGAAACTAGTAATAATCCCTGACTTAGGAGAGTTTTTTTTTGTATATAGACCTGTGTCTAGTGATAAAATTTTGTTTATGAGCTTTCATGGAAACCAAAACTTTATCTTAAAAGGTGTGAGTTTTCACAAAATCAAAATAAACCCTCATTTCAAAGATAGACGATCGTACGAAGGGAAAATATATTTTTTTTTGATAGAACCGTGAATATTCACGATTTTTTTTTAATGAAACCATGACATGTTCACGGATTTTTTTATTTACATGAGTTCAGTCCACGTAAAAATTTTATTTTCAAAATTTACGTGAGTAATTCACGTTTATATATATATATATATATATATTTATTTATTTTTTTGAAAATCAAAGCCTGACTTTGAATAATGTTTAAAGGTAAACAATTATTTGTGATGAAATATTGTTTAGTTTTCATAATTCGGTGTTTAATGTTCACACAGTAGAAGTGTTCATGATTTATGAAAATCTGAATTTTACTCGTCTTTTGTAGATTCGAAGAAACGAGCAAGTTTTTGAAGTGTTAACTCTTGCATTACAATCACTGCTGTTAGTGGAATCATAAAAAGGTAAGAGTTAAGGATTACCATTTTGGTAGATGCTAATTGAGCATTTTGCCATTTGCATAATTCCATCATCTTATCGAAGTTTGCATCTTGTATGGACGATATACTGAAGTAGAGTATTGTGTGCATGTTACAGCTACTTCGCAAGGATGTCTGACTCTCAAGAAAATGATGTCTCTAGAGATGATACATGCATTGATGAGACTTATATTGGTGAAGAAGAAGATGAAGCACCCGGAATCAAGAATGTTCCAAATATAGAGGATGCGTTCTTTGTGGCTCAAGGGCCTGAAAAGCGCCTCAGAATTCCAGCATTTCGTCTTCTGATAAATCATAGAGAGGTTACTCAGAAAAAATTGGTGACTCCTCAGGCAGCCATTTGGTTCTGTCTTGAACGGGGATATTTTTCTGCGTCAATCATAGAATTCAAGCTTTCTTGACGGCCTTCAGAAAAAATTCTGGATGGGCAAGGTATATGATGGGTGTTCCTCGTGTTCCAGCCATGCTGCATGATGCAAAGTAACAAGGGATATCTAAGCATCTGGAGACTTGTTCATTTTTCATGATGCGCGATGTATGGTAGCTCTACTTGCTCGCTGGTGTATTCCAACTCACACTTTCATATGCAGATGGGGAGAGTTTACCATCACCTTAGAAGATGTAGTTGCTTTGTTGCATCTTCCGATCACAGGTAACCTTCCTGAAAGTCTCTCAGTAGAGGAAACAACATTCTCTAACATCTTGACAGCTGCAATGGAGGAGATTAATAAGGTATCCGGCATCAAAGGTTTTTATGCTCACTGGTTAATACATTGGTAGCCGAGAGATACTCCTCTTGACTGGCCTGTTGACGGTACGTTATCTATTGTTGGTTTCTTGTGTTTATGGCTGTCCAAATATGTATTTGAAGATTCTGGAAATTTGTTGAAGCCATTCGTGATTCATTTTGCCATTAAGATGGCTCAGGATGAGCAACTCCCAATAGGTAGTCTATTCTTGGGTTCTTTGTACTCTAACTTGGACTCCTTGATTATAGACTTCAGCATCTCGAATGGATTTATGAAGATTGAATGTTATGCCAATACGATGTTTCTTCAAGATTTGATGTGGGAACGTTTCAAGAATTATGCACCCATTCCACGTACTATCTTGCAAGGATTGAATGCTGCTGCTCGTCATGTTTTCTCTGAGAGGGACAATGCCAGGATCATGCGCTGGTCTACAAAGTAGCCCCGACTCAAGACCCGCTTCATTGATGTGTTAGACCGTGAATCTGAATTCAACTTCCGTCCATGGGTGTCAATTCTTATTTATATTTCTCAGTTGACAACTTTCAATGTTGAAGAGAGTATGACTTTGAAATCCGGTGCTGATTTGAGCGACGGCGAGAGGTCTTTTATGCTGAGTTGCACTCCTGGTTACCTGATATCAACAATACATGGAGAATTCTCGGTGGAAGAATACAATATTGATAGGGATGCTCGGCAAATGGGTATGGATCAGTGTGTTCTGACTTTTCGAAGAAGGAAACCATCGGTTGAACAACTCATGGCCCGTTTAGACCGCATACATATGGATGGAAGTGAATACTTGTTCCCTAACCCCGAGAAAATTACATATGTAACTCCAGGTTACATAAACTTTTGGGATCAACAACTCGGGCGTCTACTCGATTTCGTGACGGTTGATCAACCTTTGGTGAAGGAGCTTCCTTCTGCTGAGATGATTGCTACTCGACCAAGACTGAAGCATTTCCCTGGTGGTGATAAATGGAAAACATCTCCAGGATGTTCACAAGTAAGTATTCTATGTATAATCTTCATAAAATTATGATAATTGTATTTTGATTATTGCATTAAAAAAATTCACAGGACGGTCATAACGTGAGACCTCGAATCGATGTAGACCTCTCAGAGACTGAAGCAACTTTTCATGGTGGAGAAGGCAGGAGAAAGAATTATAAATTGTGGTCCAATACCATAAAGTCCCCAGTTGTTTCTTTGGTGAGTTGTCAGTACTTCTCTTGCTGTGACTTCTTCTCATCCGCACTATTAGGATTAGAAAACCAATATTCGTTATTCCGTTGCATAACTTCACTCCATCGAGTATTGACGGTCTTCAGTTCTCTACTTTTGGGCAACCAGTTTCTGACTTGAGTGATGAAGAAGAGGTCGTAAGTATCTCTTCGTATAACCAATCATGATGCTTTGTAGACAAAATGCTAATTGTTGAGAATATATACATGAGGATGTCTCCATGGAAGTGGATAGTACTGGTGATGTTCGTTCATCTTCGGAAAATGGCGATAAAGAAAATTCCTAGAGCCCAACACCGAATGAAAGCAATGGTGCTCTTGATGTTGATACGGGCAATTCAGGTTCTTTAAACGCTTCAGAGACCACCCAAGTAAGTATTCCTCTTGCATTTTATCCATAGAAGCATAAATTTCTTGATTTATGAATAAATGAATGAGAATTCATGTGTATATACGAAACGTTTTGCCGAAATACGTCACCAGAAATTCCAGAATTCATCCCTTTAGCAAAAACGCCATAAAATCTTCATACGATGTCGTATTTTTACGATCTACCCATGTATCTTCATGCCCATAAAATTTCCAAGCTTTAGTGAAGAATATTTTTAAGTTTTGAGCACGTTTAGGGGTCTAAATCGACGAAACAGTGAACTTCCAGGAGACTTTCAGAAGAGTTTCAGCTGTCATGTAGTCCAATGTTTTGACCACATCTTTTTACTCGTTCATCCAAGCTATGAAATTTTTGTATGTTGTATATAACATCCATACGAAGAGAATTGTATTAACTCTACCTTAGATTTTTCACCAATTGCTCCCAGTTTGTCGTTTTGTACATGGAAGTGTAAAATCCTCTCAGACGAGCTTGTTGTAAAACGTGTTTTTATGACTTCCACGCTATTTGTTCATGTATTGAATGCATAATGATGAACTTTTATGATGTTAGACCACTTTTATGTTGTATTTTATGATTCCATTTGGTTTCCATGTTTAGATTGCTCTAATCTCATGTAATCTTCGTATTAGGTACTAAATGCCGAAGTTGAGAACAATGGAACCAATAATGATGATTCGAACAACCCTGTGGTTATTGATAAAGGGAAAAACAACTATGCACTTCAAGTCCATGAGGAGGTTTCTACTGAAACCATTAAGGAAATTGAGACTTCAATTGTCGTTGCTTCAGCGGCGGAAGGAGCCGAACCACGAGTAGAAGAAATTGAAGAAACTGTTGCCATTGCTGCAGAAGTTGTTCCAGTAATTGAGAGTCGTATAGTGGTGCATGAATAACCAAGTGAAGGGATTGCTTTTGATCCTCCATTTGATGCATCACTCCCATACCACGAACTAGTTGGTTGATTCAGCGTTCCTATTGGATATGTCGGCTTGTACGAGAAGATATGGAGGAAATTTGGTCACATCATCGTTACCAGAGATCCAAAGCGTGCTTATTATTTAACAATGCAAGTAAGTGTTATCTTGCGTGTTGTGAGTGATATATGCGCTAGGTACAGAAATACTGTTACTCCAGATGTACTCTTTGATTGGGAGTTCAATTTGGAGAATTCTGAGAGACTTGGCTTCAACGTGAAGTGGCTTCGTAAGAAGATAAATGCGATTAAGGATTCATGTGAGAAGAACATACCCTTTCCCAATGATGCTGTGATGGAGAAGGAAAACAAGATTTCTAGGTTGACTCAAGAGCTGAACATAGAGAAGGCGGCCTTACAAGTCTTGAAGGATGCAGAGGAGCGAAAATCTTTCTTTGCTGATTTTCTTTGATTTCCCTTCTATAATCTCTTGAAATTATGAACTTCTGAGAGATGTGAGGTTTTATTTCTGGTTTTGATCGTTTTTGATAAATAGATGATTGAAGATTTTCTTTGGATTTGATAGAGATTTTCTTTGAGTAAACTGAATTTTGATAAATTGCTGGATTCAAATTACTGAATGCAAGTATTGCAAAAAATTTGGAGGAATTGAAATACAATGAAACAAAATCCTAAATGCCAAATTCAGGTATATTGGGCATTCGTGCCTTGAACACCTAATACTTCAAACGTCTAGGACCTTAGGCGTCAAAGGCCTTAATCCAATTTTCGTGTATTACGGCCACACTGTCCTTGCTGTCCATGTTGATTAATTTGTAGTATCCACCAGCAACAGACTTAGAGATCATAAAAGGTCCTTCCCAGTTGGAGTTCTTTGCAGAATGAAAGTTACGCTTAGTTGCTTTGAGAACTAAATCTCATTCCTGGAACTTATTAGACTTGATCATCCGCGCCCTGAATATCTTCTGTTGATTTGGAATTCTCCGTGCAGTGGAATTCCATGTTGTTGATGCCTTCCAATTTTGTGGTACATATGGACATTCGCGCAAAGGAGAATATTTGGGATACTGCTTGTTGAATTCAGCCATTATTTCAGCAATGATTGTATTAGTGAGGTGTTCGATTCGGAGAGGTTCTGCGTCCAACCACTTAGTGAAATATTGCTGAGGTGAGGTTATCCATTCATAGCATTTTGCAATAGATAAGTTGTTGGTGGAGTAAATCCTTCGAACCAAAGCAGCATGTTTGAAAACTGATAATATGGACACATGAGGAGGAATAAGACTTGTCTGAGCGCGAAACCTTTTGATGAAAGCATTTGCATTTTCTTCAGGATTTTGTGTCATCTCCGTTAAGGTTTTGACTTCCTTCAGATATTCAAACGGTGACGTATCTTCTATTTCTTCTTACGAATCAGAGGTTTCCTCGATGGAAAAATGTGCAATTGAAGGAGTTGGAGTTACCTTTCCAGCATGAATCCACGTACGTCCAAGGATCATATCATACCCTGGATCTTCTCGGATTATGTAAAATTTTGTTTCTTTCTAGGCTGAGTTTATGTTTACCTTGAGAGTAATGTGGCCATAAGCATCTTTGGGTGTCCCTTCATGATCCGTGATTGATACTGGAGCACGAATGGCTTCTTGTCATATGATACCAGCAGATCTGAGAGTTTTTTCAGAGGGATAACATTGAGAGCAGTGCCAACATCAACCAATGCTCGTTTGAACTCGTTTTCCTTGAGATTGACAGTGGTGAGGAGTCCCCAGTCATACATTTCTTTGTCTGTTGTTGAAGGCGGCTCAATAAATGTCTCTTGAATCAATAAACGCTTCCCTGACACGATGTGATTCAATGAAACAAACATGTATCCCCTTTGAGCTTTTGATAAGTATAGTAATTCGCAGACATGCTCGATTAGGGATTGAACTGCTTCCTTGACAGGCGGTTCAGAAAGAGTGAAGGTTCTGACTGGAAGAGGTCAGTGTACTCCTTCAGTCCCCAAGTTGAGTTCTCCTGATTCGACCTTTTCTTGTAATATGCGCTTCAAGATTCTGCAGTCCTTTGTGGGATGGTTGACGAATCTATGAAAACGACAGTAACGAGGATTTTCCATGTCTTCTTCAGTTGGTTCTTTCCTTACATATGGTAACTTGATTGCACCGCCTTGAACCCAGACATCTAATAATTCAATCACCTCTTCGATGGGAAAAGGAAATCAGGTGCTTCTTGATCATCCCCTACGTGTTGGGTAGGAGCTTGTGCATCTCGAGTTTGATTATCCTTACTTTGTGCTTTCGAAGGGGTCGGAGAAGTATGCTTGCACTGCGGCTCGGCTTTTCGTTTTCTCCCTTCTGCAACAACATTTGTGAAAGGTTGGAGGTTGTATTATTTTTTGATTAGACGTCTTCTAACCTTGAGTTTCTCGTAGTTCTTCAGTCTTTGTAGTCTTAGCTCTCTCCAATAAAGCAGGTGCAGTAGTTGCTGATCTCTTAGCCGCTTCATAAAATTCTGAGAAAGTCTGTAACCTGAGATTTCCCAATAAAGCTTTGTAGACCAGAATCATTCCATTGATGCACAAGTCCACAAGTTATTGTTCAGTGACATTTGGATCATGACAGTCTGGGGCTTGAACTCTGAACCTTTTCACATAATCATTAGGATGTTCATTGCTCCTTTGAAACATCCTTCCAAGATCAGAGAGGGTGATTTTCTCTGAAACAAAGAAATATTTCATGTAGAAAGCGTTAATCATTTCTCCCCAGCTCGTGATGCTCCCTGGTGCGATGTTGTTGTACCAGGTATATGCTCTGCCTTTCAAAGATTTTGAAAATTCCTTCAGACGGATGACATGATTGTGCTCATGTTCACCCAATGCTTCCAAAAACCGAGAAACATGCTCTCGAGCATTGCCAGTTCCATCGTAAAGGGTGAATGTTGGACAAGTGTAACCTTTTGGAAGATGAATCCTTTATATAGCAGCAGGGTATGGAGGTTGGTGACGATGGACAGATGAAGTCTTATCTTTTCCACGGTCCTCCAAGAGGCGTTCCAAGTCTTCACGAGTGATGAAGATGGACTGTTCCTTCGCTGGCGGATTGTCTGCAGCTTTAGCTTTAGGAACTTCTTCATCATCTTCTACATGGATTGGAGTGACTTCAGGATCAGCGTCCGAAGATGTTTCTTTAGCTTTTCCCTTCTCCTGATTTTTCTCTGACATCTTGTCTGTAAGAGTCTTGAGATAATTGCAAAACTCTTTCTGAGTAGAAGCCATGTCAATCTGATTCTTGGCAAGAGTTTCTTGCACCTTCATGAGATCACCTATGGTAGGTGGATTTTCTCTGATTTCTTCAGGAGACCGGCCGAAGAGAGGATTGATTACGATGTTGGTTTGAGGAGGGGTGGTACCACCAATGTCGTTGTTAGGAGACGGAGCAGTTTCTGGAGCACCACCAGTATTGCTAGTACTAGCATTGTTTGGGTTAGGATTTGTAACTGAAGATGACCTAAGATCAACCATCTTTGTTAGAATTGAGATTGCAACCGAGAAAATGATCTCTCACTGTGGTCGCCAATCTGTATATGGGGAAAAATGATTTGCTAGTTTTTACGGAATTGAGGAGACGACCGTGCGGAGGAGACCCCTTTAACCGAGCGAAATGTTTAACCTCACACAGATGCACTGCAAGAAGGGAGTGCTTTAAGTTCGAGAGATCAATCTGTAGGACTCCAGACTAAACCAAGACAATGGCCGTTCCAGAGTCAATTCAGTCACAAGAGAGGATGGGTCGATCTGTAGGAGGGAAGCTGAGAAATGTGTGAGATCAATGGTGATCGAAGATTGTAGGTGTGTTGTATATTCTACGTGGAGAAATAAGATAAGTTTTGATTGATTGAATTTTGCTCTGTTGAGAGTAATTGCTCAGACGTTGAGATGTTAATCTCTTGTTGTTTGTTTGACGAAAGATTGTCCTCTTTTCAATCATGATTCCGAGACTTATTTATATTGCTAGAATTGTAAAACACCTTGATCCCATGAAGTGTGACAGTTGCTGGAGGCAAAGAGTGGGGAAGTGAAAATCGTGTTAAAACCAGTTGCTCATCGTTCGGAGACTTGGTTGATTTTCCATCCACTACTTTGCTAAATCCTCCAACTGATTGCACGACTTGCTCACATTTTCATTGTGTGTATGAACACACGTGCCTTAGACCGCCAGACCAAAACCCTAGTTAATATCCCCCCAAGTGACACGATTGATGTCTCGTGATTGTGGAGTCTGCAAGGCAGACGTGTATTTAGTTAGTCAGTTGCTGACTTTATGGGACGATGAGTCCTTGTATTGCTGATTCGAACGTGATTTGCAAATGTTCTAAGACTCATGAATTGAACGTGTCTGTTGAGACATAGGTATAATTCTCGGGTAAATGTTGATAGTTAAGGTGAGCCAATATTGCTCATTCGATGGATTGTTAAATATTGATAGTTGAACCAATATTTCTTAGTCTGAGAAAATGTTGCTCGTTTGATGATTATTGGTAGCAGGACCAAAATAAAATATTAGTTAAAAATACTGGTAACTGAACCGAGTATAATTAATTAAAATGTTGATCACGGGATCAACGTAAAATTATTAGCGTTTGAATCTGGAATTATGAACCTTGGATTCGAAAACCCTAATTTCAATCAATTGCTGATCAATTGATGATTTATTTAAAATCAACCATGGAGTGAAGGAGAGATCGGATACATGGGATGATGAGTTGACCATGTAATGCTCTAGTGAGCAAAATACAAAGTCTCTTGAAGACCAGTTGGTGAAAGGATGATCAAATGCTGGTTTAATGATTTATTCAAATAATGTCCGTCTGAACCCCAGTTGCTCATCGTTCGGAGACTTGGTTGAATTTCTTTCCACTCCTTTGCTAAATCCTCCAACTGATTGCACGACTTTCTCATATTCTCATCGTGTGTATGAACACACGTGCCTTAGACCGCAAGACCAAAACCCTAGTTAATATCCCCCCAAGTGACACGATTGATGTCTCGTGATTGTGGAGTCTGCAAGGCAGACGTGTATTTAGTTAGTCAGTTGCGTGATTGTGATGTCTCGTAATATCCCCCCAAGTGACACGATCATTTGACCGACCAAGGGGTCATGAAATCGTCCCTGGTTGGTAACGGGATTGACTGACGATCATTTGATGAAATTCCAAGTTGTTTTGAAGAGTTTGAACCTAATGTGAACAAATTAGGTCAAATAATGAAAATGTGTGGGACTGGCCTCTTGCAAGCCAAAGATCCAACCTTGGTCGGTCAAGGTAATACGTGTCTCAGCTCTGAGAATTTTGACATTTTCTGATGCGCATTTGAGCAACATTTTAGAAAATATGAAGAATTCAGGGTTTTGCTGAAAATGAGGAATTTCCATAAGACGATGGAAATAATAAATAAAATAAGGGATTAAAATTGTGGGACCGGCCATGGATAGGGAATGATCGGACGGCTGGAGAGCCCAGTCTCGTGACACCTTTCCCAGTCTTATGTAATTTTATGTAATTTCCTTGATGTGAAGGAAATACCATGAAATTGAGGATTTTCATAAGGTTAGGGAACTTCCATGAGATGATGTAAATAATAATAATAAAATAAGGAATCATGAAGTGTGGGACCGGCCACGTCTAGGGCATGGTCGGCCATCCAATAAGCCCGGTCCCATGGAAATTTTCCTAATTTTATATTATTTTCATGATTTTAGGGAAATATCATGAAATCAAGGAGTTTGTTAAAACCAAGGAGTTTCCTTGAAGTGAAGGAGTTTCCATGAGATGAAGAAAACAAATAATAATAATAATAAAAATAAGGGCATGTGGGACCGGCCGCGACTAAGGCATGGTCGGCCGGCTAGGGCCCGGTCCTGCGAGTCTTCCCTAATTTTATATCTTTTCCTTGATGTGAAGGAAATATCAAGAAATCAAGGAGTTTCATGGGATGAAGGAAATAATAATAAAATAATAAAGAATGCTAGGTGTGGGACCGGCCACAACTAGGGCATGACTGGCCGGCTAGTAGGCTTGGTCCCGCAACACCTGAAAAAGCGGGGGTCTAACAACCACACCCAATATTTCTCTTAGAAATATGTATGTACAAACTCCAATATACTTTCTAGAGAATCAACTTGACAGTCAGACTCAATCTAGATAAAAGTATATCAAAGAGTTAATATCTCAATCTCTCGATTTGATCTATACTCAAGCAAATAAAAATCTATGAGTCTTTATCAAATACTAGAGAGATAACTTGGATGGTACCAAAGACCAATATCCAAGTGTCAATCAATTTAAATCAACAACCAAAGGTTGGATATTCTAATTGATTGAACCTAACGCACAACCTGTGATATTTCAATTATAAAGATAAAAAATAGAATGCAGTAATAGAAATAACACAGACACCAGAATTTTGTTAACGAGGAAACCGCAAATGCAGAAAAACCTCAAGACCTAGTCCAGATTGAACACACATTGTATTAAGCCGCTACAGACACTAGCCTACTTCAAAATAACTTCGGTATGGATTGTAGTTGAACCCCAATAAATCTCACACTGATCCAAGGTACAGTTGAGCTCCTTACGTCTCTGATCCCAGCAGGATACTACACACTTGATTCCCTTAGCTAATCTCACCCACAACTAAGAGTTGCTACGACCCAAAGTTGAAGAGTTTAATAAAAAAATATGTATCACACAGAAAAGTCTAAAGTAATAGATAAATCGGTCTCCCACAGAAACATCTTAGTATTATCAATCACCTCACAATAATCTTAATCGACGCGGCGAAAGAAGATATTGTGGAATCACAAACGATGAGATGAAGAGGTTTGTGATTACTTTTATATCTTGTCTATCGGAGATATTAATCTCAAGTCAATCTTTGTGATTGTACTCGTACGATAGAATATGCAAGATCAGATCACACAACTACGAGAAAATAGAATCGGTCTGGTTTCACAATCCCACTGAGGTCTTTAAGTCGTTAACCTGGTTTAGAAGAAGAAACCAAAGGTTAAATGAGAATCGACTCTAGCTATGCAACTAGTATCACACAGAAGGTGTGGGGATTAGGTTTCCCAGTTGCTAGAGTTCTCCTTTATATAGTCTTTCAAATCAGGGTTTGCAATCAATGTTAGCTTGGTAACAAAGCATTCAATATTCACCGTTAGACGAAGACCTGATTTAAATTCAAGCTAATATCTTTCAAGCGTTAGATCGAAAAACCTAGATTGTTACACACAAATGAAATGTACGATTTTAGGTTTGTGTAACCGTACCCAAACATGTACATTTTTTGGTTCAATAGTAGTTAACCAAATGGTTAGCCATATGAGCACTTTCATATCAACCAATCTCTTCTTCACCATAACTAGTTCATATGACTCAAATGAACTAGTTAGAGAGTTGTTCAATTGCAAGGAAATCTTATGTAACTACACAAGACACAATCGAAGCAAACACGATTTGATTCACTCGAATCGGTTTATGAACTTTATAGCCACGGTTTGTAAACTTGATTTCCTTAGTTTATATAAACATGATTTCACAAACAATCGTCTTTAGATATAACCTAACTCAAGTTCGCGGATTGGGTTCGCGTACTTAGTACCCGGAGGTAGTTCTCAAACTCCAGCAGATTTTCTCGGGTCGAGACTTCCGCCAGTTCGCGGACTGGGTTCGCGGACTGAGTTCATGGCTCTTGTTCCGGTTCTCTTGATCAACAAAGTTCGCAAACTTCGGTTCAAAGAATAAGGACTTATACATATATGTGTTTCCACAACAATGCTTATATCCAACAATGGTTATATAATCTAAACTCTCATTTAAATCCTTGAAACATTCTTCTATAATGTTATAATAGTCGTTAGGCATAAAGAATCGACTATCGTCATCAAAGCCATTTTCAAAGTGATTGAAACATAAAATGACTTTTGTCACTAGGTAAAGATGAGTTTTTCCAATGAGAAAGCTTACCAACACATATTTCGAGAAATAGATAGGCTAGATAAACTCGGCTCAAAATAGCAAATGTATATAATCAAAGTCTATATAGCACAACGACTTTTGTATCAACATAGGAGATTGAGTAGATAGAATTTTGAGTGATAGATAAGTTCAAGTCTCCACATACCTTTTAGTCTATGAAGATCCACCAGTTCCTTGAGCAGTCCTTCGTCATGTATGATAATCGCCATGGAGTTCTTGAGCTCAACTACACTTTCTATCCTAGTCCGAGACATTAGCTATGGTAGACTAGAAATCAAGACCTATAGTTTTGATCACTAACATTGACAAACATGCTTGAGATAGCAACGCATGTGAGGTTGACCGAGAAATGCTCTAACAATCTCCCCCTTTGTCAATTTTAGTGATAAAACTATTAATACATATGGAATACAAAAATAAATACATAAACTTTTGTACCTCCTATTCCACATGCATAATCTTCAACATTACTCGAAATCTTCGTCACTTCAAAGTACTCCAATGATCCCAAAGGTTGTAAGTTCAACATCATCGTTGTTGAAAATCCGTAGCTATAACAATGAGAAAACAAAGTTCTCGATCATTGTTATATAGTGTCATAGTATCATTATACTGTATCAAAGTTCAATTGTGTCACAACTTTTACAATAATACTATGGTGATATTATCACTCCCCCTTAGTCAATACTCCATCTCACATGGAAACCACTCCTCCTTACATAATGATCCGAAAACCATATAATTTGCAGTGTGAACTACATATTAATTCTCCTCCTTTTTGTGAATAAAATTGGCAAAGGTACAAGAACGGGATCCTAATGAAATTTCCGTAAGAGACATTTCATGACCAAAAGAAGCACATATCAACTTGTTTAGATGCAATCATAAAGCCGAAGCTAAATGCTTTCATCAAGGAGTTTATAAAGATACAAGATAACCCCTATAATATTCTACAGCCGCACTCCCCACAAAGATTTGGAAATTAAGCACAAGTTCAAAAGAACTCTCCCCCATTTGATGTCATTCCCGAAAGAACAACAAGAACGACCTTAATTTCGAAAGAAAGGAAGGATTTCTTTGGACATAACAAATCACATACGAGTATGAATTTGAATCCAAAAATACTCAATTAAATTAACTAAAGGAGAACCTATGATTAATTTAATTGGAAGTGCTCAACATAAGTGAACTTATGGAGACTCAAAAATGCTCAATTAGATTAATCACAAGAGAACCCATAATTAATATAATCGGAATACACAACCAAATTAACCACAAAAAGTGATGATTTTGATTGGTTATGCTCGACATAAGAGAACTTGCGGAGGAACAACTAAATTGACCACATAAGTATGATCAATTCAATTGGTCCTGCTCAATCTTTAAGGATTCTCACGGAGCAACAAATAAGTTAATCATAAAAATATAATCAACTCAGTCGATAGTGCTCAACATAAGAAAATTAACGGAGCCTCACAGTAATACATAAAATATTATGGATCAGGGAAGATCAATACTGCGGAATACATAAGGATTCATTCTATTTTCCATCACTATTTGCACAATGACATACAATAGATATAATCCTTGTAAACAAAAGATTTTAACTTATCTTCCATCAATAACTGACATAATAGGCTTAACTTTTGTATTTGTCAAAAGTCCATTCATTCTTTTGTCAATACTTGAATATCGACTTACGAAAGACTTTACTTTTGACAAAGTATGGGACAATCATAGTTCACGGACGCAAACACACATATCCCATAACACATTGCAATATATAAAACCATAAATATTAATACTGCAAAAATCATCCTCCAAACAATTTTTTAGAATTTAAACAAATAAACCTAAAAACATGAAGATAAAAACGTTGGACATAGCTATGTGTAATCACAATAATAACTATTCCAAACTCTAGTTATTCTTCTAAATAAAAAAAGAAAAATAGAAGATTTACTAGGCAATCTAAAAGGAAAATAAAAGTTCATTGAGACCCTCATATCTTTCAATGAATCCATCAAAGAAGGTATCACTGATTTCCTTTATTCTCTTGACCGTAGACACAACATGTTTGTGGTTAGAACACTAACTTTACGATAAACCACCCTAGAAAGGTGTCTAGCCTTAACGCAGTCCATGATGAGCTTCTTTTGATTATGTATCAGAATATTCTGATTTGCAAAGATTCTGTCCTGACCATGTAAGAGTTGGTTTATCTGCAGTTGAAGGTTTGCAAACTCGAACTTTGAATCGTTCTGAAAACGAATTAAATCCTTCACAGAATCATAAATCCAGGAGTTTTGATCCTTTCTTTCAAGCATCTTCTTTAGAACAAGCTCTTGAATTGACTCACGTCCTTGAGCGTCTTCCTCCATATCAAGATGCACAATCTCTTGAGATTTTGCAGAGTTCTCCATATAATTTTTTGTTAGGGATGGAAGAAAAAACACCATATCTATGTGTTTTGAAAATAGGAGAAGGAAACTCTTGTTTTTGTAAATCCTATGAACTCACACGAGGAGGACACGAACGTTCATGGACCGTCAACACACAAAGGAAAAAAAACTTAAACAGAACAATATACAACATACTTGAGTAATTCTCGATTATTGTCATTGCACCTCTCAAGTTAAGAACAATGAAAAGAATACCTGGAATCAGGTGGTAGAGTGAGAAATAATCTCACTATGATCATTGAGAATTGAGTTGTACATATCATCTGACAGCTTGATCCTTGTGTTCTTCGTCTTTCTTCGGATGACATTCTTCCCAGAAGAAAAGGACACAACTTGATTAACGTATCCATCGGAAGGATTTTTCTGAGGACTAAATCTAGTACCTCTTTCAACTGGTATAAGAGGATCAGGATGGAGAGGGATCCATTTACTAGACTTAGATTTACCAGAATTGTTCTTATAAACACAAGAAATGCTTTAATTAGCAGCAAATACCACTAGAATTCACTTGTGTCCTGCGATGATTTCTAGGAAAGAGATCATTTTTATAAGTTTTCTGGTTTTCTGTGGGCATGCGATTCACTGCAATAGTCGACCGACTATTTAATCCATTGACAGTGGACAGAAGAAAAATATGAAGCTTAGAAATTTGTTTCCTCCTGATATAACAATGGATAGCATAGTGATTCTTTTTCCCATAGAATGTACAGTTTCGTGGAGGAGAACCAATAACAGGCACTTGTTTTACTTTCATAGCCATGTGAGAAGATTGTAAGTTATGTAAACCTTTCTTGACACAATCTTCTTCTGGAGGATATCTCTTCATGTACTGTAATATATGAGAATCAGTTTGAATAGAAGAACTTTTCCTTAAAACAGAGTTTTCATTTTCCAAGGATTTGCACTGTTCATGGGCTAGAGTAAGAGATGCTTCTAGTTTCTCTTTTCCAACACAAAGTCTGTTAAGATCTGATGAATGCGTCTCGATCAAACGTGTTTCTCTAAATGAGTCTTCTTTGACAATATTCTCAAGAACACTAATCTTTTCACGCTGTAGAGTAGTTTCTTGGAGAAGTTTTTCAATATTCTTAGAGAAGGACTCAATGATGTTATAGAGTTCACGCTCTCGATCAAGAGACTTTTCAAATTTATCAATAAGTGATCATGATTTTGAAAATCAATAATCTCAGTATAATTTTTTGAGATTCTGGTGAGCTCCATTTCAGCTTTTGACATATTTTCGAATGTCTCATTGGAGGGAGAGATGTCAACACTTGATGGAACAACCTTCCTACCTCGGGATTTGGAAGAATCAGCTAAGGAGTAATCCTTTGAGGTATTCTCAAGATATTTGGCATAGTTGAAAGCTTTAGGAGACATCTTGGTATGCGTATAGTTAGAAAAGAGATTCTGTCCTCAGATACAGATTGACACAAACACATACTTGTAAGGTCTTTAAACGTGTTTGCCTTCTCTGATACCAATTGAAAAAGCGGGGTCTAACAACCACACCCAATATTTTGCTTAGCAATCTGTATGGACGAACTCCAATATACTTTCTATAGAATCAACTTGACAGTCAGACTCAATCTAGATAAAAGTATATCAAAGAGTTAATATATCAATCTCTCGATTTGATCTATACTCAAGCAAATAGAAATATGCGAGTCTTTATCAAATACTAGAGAGATAACTTGGATGGTACCAAAGACCAATATCCAAGTGTCAATCAATTTAAATCAACAACCAAAGGTTGGATATTCTAATTGATTGAACCTAACGCACAGCCTGTGATATTTCAATTATAAAGATAAAAAATATAATGCGGAAATATAAATAACACAGACACCAGAATTTTGTTAACGAGGAAACCGCAAATACAGAAAAACCTCGGGACCTAGTCCAGATTGAACACACACTGTATTAAGACGCTGCAGACACTAGCCTACTTCAAACTAACTTCGGTATGGACTGTACTTGAACCCCAATCAATCTCACACTGATCCAAGGTGCATTTGCGCTCCTTACGTCTCTGATCCCAGTGGGATACTAAGCACTTGATTCCCTTAGCTGATCTCACCCGTAACTAAGAGTTGCTACGACCCAAAGTCGAAGACTTTAATAAACAAATTTGTATCACACGGAAAAGTATATAGTAATAAATAAATCTTTCTCCCACAGAAATACCTACAAGTTTTGTTCCGTCTTTTGATAAATCAAGGTGAACATGAACCAATTGATAAACCAGACTTATATTCCCGAAGAACAGCTTAGTATTATCAATCACCTCACAAACGATGAGACGAAGATGTTTGTGATCACTTTTATATCTTGCCTATCAGAGATATTAATCTCAAGCCAATGTTTGTGATTGTACTTGTACGATAGAATATGCAAGAACAGATCACACAACTACGAGAAAGTATTATCGGTCTGTCTTCAGAATCCCAATGAAGTCTTTAATTTGTTAACCTGGTTTAGAAGAAGAAACCAAAGGTTAAAGGAGAATCGACTCTAGCTATGCAACTAGTATCATATAGAAGGTGTGGGGATTAGGTTTCCCAGTTGCTAGAGTGCTTCTTTACACAGTCTTTCAAATCAGGGTTTGCAATTAATGTTAGATTGGTAACAAATTATTCAATATTCACCATTAGATGAAGACCTAATTTAGATTCAAGCTAATATCTTTCAACCGTTAAATCGAAAAACCTAGCTTGTTACACACAAATGAAATGTACGATTTTAGGTTTGTGTAACCGTACCCAAACATGTACATTTATTGGTTCAATAGTAGTTAACCAAATGGTAAGCCATATGAGCATTTCATATCAACCATGTTCTTCTTCACCATAACTAGTTCAAATCTAAAATGACCTAGTGAGAGAGTTTTTCAATTGCAAGGAAATCTTATGTAACTACACAAGACACAATCGAAGCAAAAACGATTTGATTCACTCGAATCGGTTAATGAACTTTATAGACACGGTTTGCAAACTTGCATTCCTTGTTTATATAAACATGAGTTCACAAACAATCGTCTTTATATATAACCTAACTCAAGTTCGCGGACTTAAGTTCCATGAAGGAGTTCTCAAACTCTAGCAGATTTTCTGGGGTCGAGAACTTCCGCCAGTTCGCGGACTGGGTTCGCGGACTGAGTTCACATCTCTTGTTCTGGTTCTCTTGATCAACAATGTTTGCAAACCTCAGTTCAAAGAATAAGGACTTATACATATATGTGTTTCCACAACAATTTTTATATCAAACAATGGTATATAATCTAAACTCTCATTTCAATCATTGAAACATTCTTCTATAATGTTATAATAGTCGTTAGACATAAAGAATTGACTATCGTCATCAAAGCCATTTTCAAAGTGATTGAACATAACATGACTTTCGTCACTAGGTAAAGATGAGTTTGGCCAAAGTGAAAGCTTACCAACACATATTTCGATAAATAGATAGGCGAGATAAACTCGGCTCGAAATAACAAATGTATATAATCAAAGTCTATATAACACAACGACTTTTGTCTCAAGATAGGAGATAGAGTAGACAGACTTTTGAATGATAGATAAATCAAGACTTATATTTTTGATCACTAACATTGACAAACATGCTTGAGATAGCAACGCATGCGAGGTTGACCGAGCAATGCTCTAAGAACACCTTTTCTATTTTTTATTATTTCTTCGATACGGAGGAAACACCATGAAACTGAGGAGTTTCCTTAAAATGAAGGATATTTGTTGAAGGGATTTTCATGAGATCATATGATAAAATATAGAATTGGGCGTGGGACTGGCCACGGCGTGACTGGCCATCCGGTAGGCCCGGTCCCCTAGTGCCTTAGCTAACATTTTATTATTATTATTTTTCTTCCTATTTTGCATAGGTTCATCATTCCTTCGTATTTTGGATTGCTCGTTAGTGCATTATTGATGAGTACACTTGCACCATTTTTGTTGGGGCTTACTCGATAGCGGCTCAGATGCCCGTACGTTGAATATTTATCACTAACCCATGGAATTCTGTTGGGAAGAACCACGAATTCAAGTAACGAAATATTATGAAGAACGTAGAATATTCTTGAATATTTAGTTAATGAATTTAAGGATTAGAGATAATTAATTGATGGCTCTATACTAGCAGGCATGCTGTCTATGAGCATTAATTATATGAGAGTTGAGTAATATGAGCTTGTTGAAGCGTCATATTTTCTTTATATAGTCAGGGAAAACATTGTTGCGTCTTAAAGATGTTATTGCTCTATACTAGCAGGAAAGCTGTGTAGGAGTCGTCCAATCATTCGATTCTATATAGAAGCAATTACTGAAATTGCTCAGTACTCATGAGATATGTCGTTGCCTCAGCTGAGAGACTACACATCTACATATACTCTGAGAGACAGTATTCTCAGTCAGATATTCTTGTGGCATGAGATTTCATGCTTCAATGAGAGACATGAGCCTCAATACTCATCTGATTGCTAGATCAGGAGCATGTATAATTATGGTTTTACGATTTTAGCCCTTGTCGAAAATCCACCATCTACACACAACTTTGACAACGATACTATGGTGATAAATATCACTCCCACTTAGTCAATACTTCATCTCGACATGAAAACCACTCCCCCTTACATAGTGATACGTAAACCATATGTATTTGTAGTATCACACTACACATTAATTCTCTCCCTTTTTTTCAATATAAATTGGCAAAGGTATGAAAACTAGTGAGATCCTCATGAAATTTTCATAGGGATATTTCATGACCAAAAGAGAATATCATATCAACTTATTTAGACGCCATCATAAATCCGAAGCTAAATGCATTCATCAAGAAGTTTTTAAAGATACAAGATTACCCCTATAATATTCCACAGCCGCACTCCCCACAAAGATTTGGCAATTAAGCACAAGTTCAAAAATAACTCTCCCCAATAAAATGTCATTCCCGAAAGAACAACAAAGGCGACCTTACTTTCACAAGAAAAGAAGGATTTCTTTGGACACAACCAAATCACATGAAAACATGAATTTGAATCCAAAGTATTCAATTAAATTATTCATAAAATAATTCATGATTAATCCAATCGAAATGCACAATTAAATTACCCACAAGAAAACTCATAATTAATTCAATCGGAATTTCACAACTAAATTAACCACAAGAAAGTTATCAATTCAGTTGGACATGATCGTCATAAAAAAAATTACGGAGCAACAACTAAACTGACCACAAGAGAATGATCAATTCAAAGAAAAATTACGGAGCAACAACTAAACTGACCACAACAACTAAACTGGCCACAAACACATACTTGTAAGGTCTTTAAACGTGTTTGCCTTCTCTGATACCAATTGAAAAAGCGGGGGTCTAAGAACCATACCCAATATTTTGCTTAGCAATCTGTATGGACGAACTCCAATATACATTCTAGAGAATCACAGTCAGACTCAATCTAGATAAAAGTATATCAAAGAGTTAATATCTCAATCTCTCGATTTGATCTATACTCAAGCAAATAGAAATATGCGAGTCTTTATCAAATACTAGAGAGATAACTTGGATGGTACCAAAGACCAATATCCAAGTGTCAATCAATTTAAATCAACAACCAAAGGTTGGATATTCTAATTGATTGAACCTAACGCACAGCCTGTGATATTTCAATTATAAAGATAAACAATATAATGCGGAAAAGAAATAACACAGACACCAGAATTTTGTTAACGAGGAAACCGCAAATACAGAAAAACTCCGGGACCTAGTCCAGATTGAACACCATATTGTATTAAGCCGCTACAAACACTAGCCTACTGCCAATTAACTTCGGACTGGACTGTAGTTGAACCCAAATCAATCTCACACTGATTCAAGGTACAGTCGCGCTCCTTATGCCTCTGATCCCAGCAGGATACTACGCACTTGATTCCCTTAGATGTCTCACCCACAACTAAGAGTTGCTTCGACCCAAAGTCGAAGACTTGATAAACAAATCTGTCTCACACAGAAAAGTCTATAGGATCGAATAAATCTGTCTCCCACAGAAATACCCAAGAGTTTTTGTTCCGTCTTTTGATAAATCAAGGTGAACATGAACTAATTGATAAACCGGACCTATATTCCCGAAGAAGAACTTAGTATTATCAATCACATCACAATAAACTTAATCGACTACCGAAACTAGTTATTGTGGAATCACAAACGATGATACGAAGGTGTTTGTGATTACTTTTCTATCTTTCCTATCGGAGATATAAATCTCAAGCTTATTTTACAATTGCACTCATCACGATAGAAACAGCAAGATCAGATCACACAACTACAAAGAGAATAGTTAGGTCTGGCTTCACAATCCCAATGAAGTCTTCAAGTCGTTAACATACAGGGTCTCGAGAAGAAACCTAAGGATAAAGGAGAATCGACTCTAGTTATGCAACTAGTAACACACAGTAGGTGTGGGAATTAGGTTTCCCAGTTGCTAGAGTTCTCCTTTATATAGTTTTAAAATCAGGGTTTGGAATCCAAGTTACCTTGGTAACAAAGCATTCAATATTCACCGTTAGATGAAAAACCTGATTCAACCAAGATAATATCTTTCAACCGCTAGATCGAACTTAGCTTGTTACACATAAATGAAATTTACCCTCATTTAGGTTTATGTAACCGTACCCAAACGGGTACGCAAACTTGGTTCCCGGACTTCAACAATTAAATTAGTTTGCGAAAGGGTATGCAAGTACCCTGACTTAAACAATTGAATAAGTTTGCGAAAGGGTATGCAAACTTCTGGTCCTGAATTTCATCAAAACAGTTCGTACACTAAGAAAATATAGAGTAACACTATACTACCTCAGTTTCGAAAAAATAGGTTGGTGTGTGTGCAATTTACACACAAACCAGCCTATTATTTAGAAACAGAGGGAGTATATATTTTGACACATTACATATATTTATACTAATCTTGCTTATGGAAAAAAAAGTTTTGTTTCAAATAAAGAAAAAATATATATACTAATCGTTTTTCTTCTTTTGAAACATACTAATGTGTTACTACCTCCGTTTTAGGAAAAGTGACACTTTTAATATGTTATTACCTTCGTTTCAGGAAAAGTGATACTTTTTTCTTCATTTTTGCCTAAATAGGTCTGAAAAGACGAGGGTACCCAAATATACCTCAATCTAAAACTTTTCCACCTATAAGTCCTTTCTCCGAAATGGATTGTATATGGACTGAGTCGAGACAATACAACGAATCAGTTCATACTTCGTATGATCGTCTATGGATACGAGATCGAGACAATACGACAACAAGATAACTTGCGTGATTGACTATGGATACAAGATCGAGATAATACAACAACGAAGTATGATTACTTGATAATAGATTCTGATTTAACCAAACACTATAGGATTTCTATCAAGTAATTAGGAATTAAAGTTTGTATATTTTACTTCTAATTATAATAAAAACAATTATAATTTTGGAAATAAAAAAGTAAAAGACACAACAAGATTTTGTTAACGATGAAACCGCAAATGCAGAAAAACCCCGGGACCTTGTCCAGAATTGAATACTCTCAGAATTAAGTCGTTATACAAAATCTAAACCAACTTCGTGTAGTTGAGACCAAGCAACTAAACTTATAGTTCACCTAGCTCCCTCAGTATCCTTGCGCCTCCAATTTGCAATAAGTCACGCACTTGGAATAATTCATTTGGTTCGTATTCCAAACACTAAAGGAACAACAAATTTGTTCGGCAACAACTCTTTTAAAACAACGTGATATGAGTTTGACAAAAGGCTCTTCCGTTTAACCAATAAACTCCTTTGTCAGGTTCTACATCAATCTATTCAACAACTACCAAAGCAATTTCTTAGACTATGCAATCAATTTTATGAATCACAAAGAAATGTATTGATGCCGATCTACGCAACTAATTAATCCAATATATCAAAATATAAACCGGTTATAGTTGGATCCCCAACCGATCAAGTTTTTGTGCACACCAAAGATTATGAACTCAAATAAGAAATCTTCTTTGTCTTAAAATCTTCCTAGATCTTCAATAAACACCTGCACACAAACAACTTGAATCTCTTGTGATCAATCACACACAGAACGGAGTCTGTTAACGATGGATTATCACAAGACGTCTTTAGATCTACAAACAGTCTAAAGATCCCCGTCGATACTTCGATCCAGTTTGAGTGAATCTTATATCAGAAGAAAAGATTCTCAAGCATAAAAAACTAGGTGCAATCAAAGTTCAACAACCGTTAGTCAATCAAATCAATTGAAAACTATTAATAAACTGCAATTATCTAGTTTCCCACCAACGGTACTCGTAGAGCTTCTCAATCCCAAAGAAATATTTAAAATGAGCGGTCGTAAGAGATTTCTCCTAATTAGGGTACTTTCCTCTCTGAATATACGGCTCCACCAGTAACAACACAACTAGGTAGTTTTGCTGGCTCTAAGGATTAGTTTGCTCGAAATGCAAACTTCAATATTTATAGACCAAGGAAGTTTGGACACCAAGGAATTTCCAAAACCGAATATTCTCAAAGATACACAATAAAGCCAAAATCGGTTTTCATAATTCCTGGAAATGCTCTGTCCAAATATTGACCGAAATCTCAGTAGAAAATCTCCAATTACTAAATGCACATTACCAATTTTTATTTTCTAAAGATACGCATTTAATTGCTGGAAGTTAAAAGCATATAAAACTAAAAACCTTAATTAAAAGATTCTCAATTTGTTTCGATCCGGGATTCTCCTTTAGTTATTAAGGAATATCTTTGAACAATAATAGATAAGAATTACTTCACATGTTCAAAGTATGTCGACATCTTTACTTTGTAAATCTTTTTTCATATTTACAATCTTGGAACCGATTTTCCACACTTCCAAACGAGTTTAGAATTGGTTCATCTGATTTCCAAGAACTATGTGATTGATCAAAAACATTCAATCACCATTCATGGTTTAACGGTTCTACCAAACACAAAGTTCGGTTCTACCTCCAAGTGGCTATTAGGATCGGTTACACTAGTTTCCACAAAACGGCTAACTAAGTACCAGGATCGGTTACCACTTATTTATGGTACTTACTTGTGATCGGTTGCACAAGTTATAGGATCGGTTATACCAATTACTAAAACTTGTTAACCTACTACAAGGATCGATTGCACATCTTGTGATTAGTCCTACCAAGTTCTAGGATTGGTTACCCAATGACTAGGAATGGTCATACCAATTACAAATATCGATCATACCATCTCAGGTGATTACTTAAGATTGATTTCACTAATAAAATTCATACCGATACATAAGTCGGGCATTGTGAATAGTTTTACCAAGATACATAAATAAGTTATAACGGTTAAACTAAACACACATATTGGTAATCCAAAGATTTGCAACGAATAAAAATACCAATAAGCCTAACGATTTCCCTTTCTATTCACAAAAAAAGTTTATGAATTGTACTTCCTTTAAACGAATGTAAAACATTGTTTCCTAGGAAGAAATATTCACCAATATCCATACATAATCATAAAATCATTCATATGATTATGTTGATGTCTTATATACGAAGTTCAAAATATATGTGTTATACTTCGTATTATAATTCCTTAATACTATGTCGAACTAGAGTATAGTCATTCACAGCTTTGAAGTTATGTTTTCAATATAGCACGACTTGAAAGATACGTTAGGAATGAAACAGTTTAAGTCAAAATATTACTAACCTCAATAGGAAGGATGATGTCGTCGATGTAGCTCTTTAGTTCTTCACATTCTTCAAGTCTTAGAGTAATACTTGTAAGTCTCATATCCTAATAAATTTCTAGCTAACCTATACGAAGTTGACTCTAGTAAATAATCAAGCGACTCTTTAAATGAGTTTTGGTTCACTAAAATATGACAACCAAATTTGACATACCAACGCTCGGTGGGTTCAACCGAACAATGCTCTAACAAGGTCAAATAGAAAAAAGAAATAAAAGCATCACTTTTTCTGAACAGAACGAGTATTATCAACTAATATTATTTTTTTCTTCTACAATGAAATTAATTTTTTATAAAATAAATATTGTGCATTATGTGTATTTTCTTTTCACGTAAATCAGTAACAAATTTTTTACGGTGAAATATCTAATATGTATTTGAATTTCTAATTTGAACTACAGAAATTTAGAATCTTCATAAAATTTACAAATTTTATAAGGGTAAAATGGAAAATATACAATATTGAATATATTTGAAATTCAAATATATAGTTACTAGATAGTGATAAAACAAACATAAATTTAAGAAACATTACATAGTGGATTTTATATGAGATAGAGGTAAACCTCTATGTAGAACCCTCTAATTACATAGAGGAAAAAACAAACATGTTGTTGGACTTTTGAGTCTCCCAGAGACTCTATAGATTGACTTAACACGTGGAGTTCTCACTCATGCGATTTTTTTTATTTTTTATAATTCTTGATTTTTTATTCATGATCTAATTTCATTTTATAGTCTTATTTCATGTAGTCTATTTACTCTTTGATTTATGTTTTAAACTTGCAATCTGTTAGAGCATTGCTCGGTCGAACTCGCATACGTTACTATCTCAAACATGTTTGTCAATGTTAGTGATCAAAACTATAAGTCTTGATTTCTAGTCTATTATAGATAAGTCTCGGACTAGGATAGAAAGTGTAGTTGAGCTCAAGGACTTCATGGCGATTCATCATACAGGTAGAAGAACTACTCAAGGAACCGATGGCACATCTCGACAAAAAGGTATGTGAAGACTTGCACTTATCTATCACTCAAAAGTTTATCTAATATATCTCCTACTCTTTGAGATAAGAAGTCGTATGCTATATATATAGACTTGGATTATACACATTTGGCATTTCGAGCCGAGTATACCTCTCTTATCTATATCTCTAAATATGTGTTGGTAAGCTTTTCGCTTCGATCAAGTTTATCTTTACCATGTGACGAAAGTCATGATATGTTTCAATCATCTTGAAAATTGCTTTGACGAGAAATGGTGTAACAACTATATAACGTCCTCTAAGAATGTTTCAATTATTGAAATGAGAGTTTAGATTACATAACCAATGGTGGACATATGCATTGTTGTGGAAACACATTTATGTATAAGTCCTATTCCTTGAACCAAAGTTTGCGAACTTTGTTGATCAAGAGAACCGGAAGAATGGCGTGAGCCAAGTCCGCGAACTGACGAAATTCTCAAACCCGAGAATTTCTGCTGGAGTTGACAAACTACTTGCATGAAGCTACGTCCACGAACGTAGTCCGCGAACCCAGTCCGCGAACCGGCGAAGTTCTCATACCCGAGAATTTCTCCTGGAGTTTGTAAACTCTGTCCGGTAACATAAGTCCGCGAACCTAGTCTGCGAACTTGAGAAGGTTATATATCTGAAGATGGTTTCTGAACTTAAACTTAAAAAGACTATGGAATGCAGTTTGCAAACCGTAGCTATAAAAGTTCATGAACCTATTCAAGTGAATCAAATTATCTTTGCTTCAATTGTGCCTTGTGTAGTACATAAGATTTCCTGGCAATTGAACAACTCTCTAACTAGTTCATTTTAAGTCATTTGAATTAGTTATGGTGAAGAAGAACATGGTTGATATGAAATGCTCATATGGCTAACCTTTTGGTTAAATATTGTTGAACCAAAAAGTGCATACATTTGGGTATGGTTAACAAACCTAGAAGCGTGCATTGTCAAGTGTGTATAACAAGATAAGTTTTCTATCTAACGGTTGAGAAATATTGGCTTGAATCCAAATCAGGTTTTCATCTAATGGTGAATATTGAATGCTTTGTTACTAAGCTAACATTGATTGCAAACCCTGATTTGAAAGACTATATAAAGGAAATATCTAGTATTGTGCAAAACTAATCCCCACACCTTACGTGTGATACTAGTTTGCGTGCTAGAGTCGATTCTCCTTTAACCTTTGGTTTTCTTCTTCTAAAACCAAGTTAACGACTTAAAGACTTCATTGGGATTGTGAAGCCAGGCCGATACTACTTTTATCGTAGTTGTGTGATCTGATCTTGCATCTTCCATCGTACGAGTACAATCAGATTGATTGGCTTGAGATTGATATCTTCGATAAGCAAGATATAAAAAGTAATCACAAACATCTTCGTCTCATTGTTTGTGATTTCGCAACATCTTGTTTCGCTACCATACGATTAAGATTGTTGTGAGGTTATTGATAACTCTAGGCTGTTCTTCGGGAATATAAGACCGGATTATCAATTGGTTCCTGTTCACCTTGATTATTATCAAAAGACGAAACAAAACCTTTAAGGTTTATCTTTGGGATATAGATTGATCCTTTAATAGACTTGTATGTGTGAGACAGATTTGTTTATTGTCAAAGCCTCCGATTTAGGGTCGTAGCAACTCTTAGTTGTGGGTGAGATCATCTAAGGGAATCAAGTGCGCAGTATCCTGCTGGGATCAGAGGTGTAGGAGGATAACTGTACCTTGGATCAGTGAGAGATTGGTTGGGGTTCAAGTACAGTACAGTCCGAAGTTAGCTTAGGGTAGGCTAGTGTTTGTAGCGGCTTAATAAAGTGTGTGTTCAATCTGGACTAGGTCCCGTGGTTTTTCTGCATTTGCGTTTCCTCTTTAAAAAAAAATTCTGGTATCTGTGTTATTTCACTTTCCGCATTATATTGTTTTATCTTTATAATTGAAATAATACGGGTTGTGCATTAGATCATCAATTAAGTAATCCAACCTTTGGTTGTTGATTGTCATTATTTGATCCTTGAATATTGGTCTTTGGTACCATCCAAGTTATTCCTTGTGTTTGACTAAAGACTCTCTGATTTCTATTAGCTTGAGTAAATCAAAACAAGAGAGAGATATTAACTCCTTGAGATACTTTTACCTAGATTGAGTCTGATTGTCTAGTTTATTCTCTAGAAAGTATTTCGGAGTTAGTCCATATAGATTGCTAAGCGAAATATCAGATGGTGTTGTTAGACCCCCGCTCTTTCAATTGGTATCACAGCAGGCAAACACGTTCAAGACCTCAAAAGTCTGTGTTTGTAGCGACCTGACTATATGGACCATAAAGTCTCAATTGACGCTTCACCAGGTTTAAAAACCAACCGTAGAAAAAAGCCTGATAAACTGGCTACTCTTCAAAAAGGGTTGGATGAACAAATCCTGATCAACTCTGGTCTTGTTGCAGAAATTGCAATTCTTAAGGATTTGATATCTGGTAATAGTCCCTTGGTGAATCTGAGAAACTCCAGCTGTTCCTCTTTAAAGAATAATCGTAAATCAGATAGCAATTAACGATCGGTTGTTGTGAAAACTGATATGACTAGGAACCACTTAGACAAACGTCAAGGTTTTGGCTCGTATTGTTGTTGTGATTCTTCCAATCATCTTCAACAAATTTGTATGTCATTTCAAAAGAGTCTGAATGTTGGGAGTAATCTTTGTAAGAAAACTAAACAACTTTTTGATACTCTGAAAGGACATACAAAACTATCAGGAAACTCTAAACAGAGAAAACTAATATTATGGGTGCCTTTGCTTTAAGATCTACGTCTCCTTTTCAATGGTTTCTTGATAGTGGATGTAGTAGATATATGACAGGTGATCTCACATGGTTTGTTTCATCTATTGACTATGAAGGAGGTCCTGTAACATTTGGAGATGGGAGTTGTTGCTACATCAGTAAGAAGGGAACGATCAAACTGCCCGGTGTTCCAGAAATCCATGATGTAGTATACGTAAAAGGTATGACTGCTAATCTTCTTTCTATTACTCAAATTTGTGACAAAGGTCATCGAGTTATCTTCAATGCAAATGGATGTGACATTGTAGACAAAACTGGGAAAGTAATTTTTCAAGAAACTTGTGGTAAAAACAACTGTTATCTACTTGATACTCAGTTTAGCAACTGTTGCAATTTGACTAAGGTGGACTATACACATCTTTGGCATGAGCGTTTTGATCTCATAAATTATCGTCTTCTAACTAAGATCATTAACAAAGAACTTGTTAAAGGCATTCCCAAAATCAATGCAAAGATTGAAGGTGAATGTGGTGCCTGTCAAAAGGGTAAGCAAACGAAAGTTCACCACAAATCATCTCGAGATATTCTCACTAAATCTCCACTTGATTTAATTCATATGGATCTCTTCAGACCAATTCAACAACCCACTGTTGCTGGTAATAAGTATGCTTTAGTTATGGTAGATGATTACACCAGATTCACTTGGGTTGCATTTCTATCTCATAAGAATGAAACTCTTGGTGAATTCAAGATTATTATCAAAAGGATCCAGAACGAACAAGGTCGCAAACTAAATAAAATTAGAAGCGCTCGTGGAACAGAATTCAAAGACACCAAAATATTTGAATTCTGTAACGAACTGGGGATCATTCAACAATACTCACCACCTATAACTCCTCAAGATAATGGAGTTGCTGAAAGAAAGAATAGGAATATTCAGGAAATGGCCAGGGTAATGCTCCATAACAAAAACTTACCATTAAGATTTTGGGGAGAAGCTTTTTTTACAGCATGTTATTTGATCAACCGTGTGTATTTACGGTCTAAAACCCTTAACACTCCTTATGAGTTGTGGTACGGAAGGAAAACCAACCTACACTATCTCAGGGTGTTTGGAAGTAAGTGCTATATTCTGAAAGATCAAGAACAGAAAGGTAAATTCGACACCAAAAGTGATAAAGGTATCTTTCTTGGTTATGCTTCTGATAGTCGTGGTTTTCGAGTATTTAATCTCAGAACAAAAGTCATGATGGAATCTGCTAATGTTATCATCGACGACATTAGTAACTTCCGACATGATAATCCTCCTGTTTAATTGCATCCAACCGAGACAATTGAGAAAGTCAAAGAAATTCCAGAATCAGTTGAAGTTATCCCAACGGTTACTGATCCTGACATTTCTAGTGACGAGGAAAAGAGCACTGATCAAGCCATTCCTGACGAACAAGAACGTGTCCCTCCACGACATCTCTGGGTTCAAAGAAATCATGATCCCAACAGTATTATTGGAGGAAGAGATTCTACAGCCAAAAAAAGAGGATAACTTCAAAATATGTGCAATTTTGGGTGTTATCTTTCACAAGTAGAACCAAGGAATATTGATGAAGCTCTGAACGATCCCTTTTGGGTGAATGAAATGCATGAAGAGTTAAATCAATTTCAAAGACAAGATGAGTGGTAACTTGTACCTTGTCCCTCCAATATCAATATTATTGGTACCAAATGGATATTCAAGAATAAGTCTGATGAATTTGGCACGATTTTCATAAACAAAGCTAGGCTTGTCGCTCAAGGATATTCACATATTGAAGGGATCGACTTTGACGAGACCTTTGCTCATGTGGAACGCCTTGAGTCCATTCGTCTTTTGTTATCTCATGCTTGTTTTTTTAAGGTTAAGTTGTTTCAAATGGATATAAAATCCGAGTTCCTCAATGGAATTTTAAAGGAGGAAGTCTATTTCTCTCAACCTAAGGGGTTTGAAAACCCTGATTTCCCAGATCATGTGCTAAAACTCAAAAAGGCATTGTATGGGTTAAAACAAGCACCTAGAGCATGGTTTGAAAAACTTACCACTTCTCTGATTAGAAAAGGTTTTTCAAGAGGCGGAGCTGATAAAATCTTGTTTACCAAATGGAGTGGGAAAGATGTGGTCATTGTGCAAATCTATGTAGATGATATCATCTATGGATCAACTTCTGAAAAATTTGCAAAGGACTTCCAAGTCTCTCTTGCTAAAGAATTTGAAATGAGCAATGTTGGTGAACTAAAATTCTTCTTAGAATTAACAATTCAACAACATAAGAATGGAATTTACTTATCCCAAGAGAAGTATGCTCGAGATCTTGTGACAAGGTTCGGCCTGAATAAGTCTTCTCCAAAATTAACATCTAAGCCCACTACTGGTAAACTACATAGAGATGATAAAGGAGTAAAAGTGGATCAAAAGTTGTATCGATATATTATTGGTAGCCTTTTGTATCTTATAGAAACTAGACCCGATATTTCTTTCAGTGTTGGTTGTTGTGCCAGGTTTCAGGCAAATCCAAAAGAGTCTCATCTTGCAGCTACAAAAAGGATCATTCAATACATTAATCACACTGCCGGGTATGGTTTATCTTACACTTTTGATACTAACACTGATTTATCTGCTTATTCAGATGTTGATTGGGCAGGATGTGTAGAAGACAAAAAGAGTACATCAGGGGGTTTCTACTGTATAGGACTGAATCTTGTAGCTTGGCATAGCAAGATGTAAAATTCTCAATCCCTGTCTACATGTGAGGCAGAGTATATTGCTGCCGGATCATGATGTACTCAACTCCTATGGATGAAACAAATGCTAGCTGATTATGGAGTTGATACTGAATAATGAAGATCTTTTATGATAACTCTAGTGCGATTCGAATCACTGAGAATCCTGTTGAGCACTCAATAAAAAAGCACATTGACATAAGGTACCATTTTATTAGTTATCTCTAAGAAAATGGTATCATAAGTATGGAATGTGTGCCTTCCGAACAACAATTGGCTGATATTCTTACCAAACCATTAGACACTGCTGCATTCCAACACTTACGGAAGTCTATTGGTGTTGTTTTGGTTCATTAAAACGTTTCTATAACTCTTTCCCCTATGCTTATCTCTATATTTTGGGTAATTGAGTTTGAAACTCCAGTAGGTTTACTCCAGTTCAGTTTTTGTAGAGTTGTTTTTGTCTTGTTAGTGTCATTTTTATTTCCACATCCTTCTTTTCATTTGAAATTAAGGTCGCTCTTGTTGTTCTTTAGGGAATGACATCAAATGGGGGAGAGTTCTTTTGAACTGGTGCTTAATGGTCATATCTTGAGGGGTGTGCGGCTGTGGAATTTTAGAGGGGTTATCTTGTATATTTAAACTCCTTGATGAATGCATTCAGCTTCGGCTTTATGATTGCATCTAAATTAGTTGGTATGTATTTCTTCCTTTTTTCATGAAATGTTTCTCTCGGAAATTTCGTTATGATCCCGTTCTTGTACCTTTGCCAATTTTATTGACAAAAATGGGGAGAATTAATATGTAGTTCATACTACAAATACATATGGTTTTCGGATCATTATGTAAGGGGGAGTGGTTTCCATGTGAGATGGAGTATTGACTAAGGGGGAGTGATACATATCATCATAGTATTATTGTTAAAGTTGTGATACAATTGAACTTTGACGTTGTGTAATAATACTATGACATTGTATAACAATGATCCAGAACTATGTTTTCTCATTGTTATAGCTACGTATCTTCAACAGCGGTGATGCTAAACTTATAACCTTTGGGATCATTTGAGTACTTGGAAGTGACGAAGATTTCGAGGAATGTTGAAGATTAGACATGTGGAATAGGAGCTACTAAAGTTTCTTTATCTTTTTTGTATGCCATATGTATTGATAGTATTGTCACTAAAATTGACAAAGGGGGAGATTGTTAGAGCATTGATCGGTCGAACTCGCATGTGTTACTATCTCAAGCATGTTTGTCAATGTTAGTGATCAAAACTATAAGTCTTGATTTCTAGTCTATCATAGCTAAGTCTCGGACTAGGATAGAAAGTGTAGTTGAGCTCAAGGACTTCATGGCGATTCATCATACAGGTAGAAGAACTACTCAAGGAACCGGTGTAACTTCTCGACAAAAAGGTATGTGAAGACTTGAACTTAATTATCACTCAAAAGTCTATCTACTATCTCTCCTACTCTTTGAGACAAGAAGTCGTATGCTATATATATATATATATTTGGATTATACACATTTGGTATTTCGAGCCGAGTATACCTCGCCTATCTATATCTCGAAATATGTGTTGGTAAGCTTTTCGCTTCGATCAAGTTTATCTTTACCATGTGACGAAAGTCATGATATGTTTCAATCATCTTGAAAATTGCTTTGACGAGAAATGGTGTAACAACTATATAACGTCCTCTAAGAATGTTTCAATTATTGAAATGAGAGTTTAGATTACATAACCAATGGTGGACATAAGCATTATTGTGGAAAAACATTTATGTATAAGCTATATTCCTTGAACCAAAGTTTGCGAACTTTTCTGATCAAGAGAACCGGAAGAATGGCGTGAGCCAAGTCCGTAAACTCAGTCTGTGAACTGTCGAAGTTCTCAAACCCGTGAATTTCTGGTGGAGTTGACAAGCTACTTGCGTGAAGCTAAGTCCACGAACTCAGTCCGCGAACCGACGAATTTCTCATACCCGATAATTTCTGCTGGAGTTTGTAAACTCTGTCCGGTAACTTAAGTCCGCGAACCTAGTCTGCGAACTTGAGAAGGTTATATATATGAATATGATTTCTGAACTTAAACTTAAAAAGACTAAGGAGTGCATTTTGCAAACCGTGGCTATAAAAGTTCATGAACCGATTCAAGTGAATCAAATCATCTTTGCTTCAATTGTGTCTTGTGTAGTACATAAGATATCCTTGCAATTGAAAAACTCTTTAACTAGTTCATTTTAAGTCATTTGAACTAGTTATGGTGAAGAAGAACATGGTTGATATGAAATGCTCATAAGGCTAACCTTTTGGTTAACTATTGTTGAACCAACAAGTGCATACGTTTGGGTATGGTTAACAAACCTAGAAGCGTGCACTGTCAAGTGTGTGTAACAAGATAAATCAGGTTTTCATCTAACGGTTGAGAAATATTAGCTTGAATCTAAATCAGGTTTTCATCTGACGGTGAATATTGAATGCTCTGTTACTAAGCTAACATTGATTGCAAACCCTGATTTGAAAGACTATATAAAGGAGACATCTAATATTATGCAAAACTAATCCCCACACCTTACGTGTGATACTAGTTTGCGTGCTAGATTCGATTCTCCTTTAACCTTTGGTTTTCTTCTTCTAAAACCAGGTTAACTACTTAAAGACTTCATTGGGATTGTGAAGCCAGATTGATACTACTTTTATCGTAATTCTGTGATCGGATCTTGCATTTTCTATCGTACGAGTACAATCAGATTGATTGGATTGAGATTGATATCTCCGATAGGCAAGATATAAAAAGTAATCACAAACATCTTCGTATCATTGTTTGTGATTCCGCAACATCTTATTTCGCTACCATACGAAGATTGTTGTGAGGTGATTGATAACTCTAGGATGTTCTTCGGGAATATAAGACCGGATTATCAATTGGTTCATGTTCACCTTGATTATTATCAAAATATGGAACAAAACCTTTAGGGTTTATCCGTGGGAGACATATTGATCCTTTGATAGACTTGTATGTGTGAGACAGATTTGTTTATTGTCAAAGCCTGCGATTTTGGGTCGTAGCAACTCTTAGTTGTGGGTGAGATCAGCTAAGGGAATCAAGTGCGCAGTATCCTGCTGGGATCAGAGGCGTAGGAGCATAACTGTACCTTGGATCATTGGGAGATTGATTGGGGTTCAACTACAGTCCAGTCCGAAGTTAGCTTGGAGTAGGCTAGTGAGCGGCTTAGTACAGTGTGTGTTCAATCTGGACTAGGTCCCGGGGTTTTTCTGCATTTGCGGTTTCCTCATTAACAAAATTTCTGGTGTCTGTGTTATTTCAATTTCCACATTATATTATTTTATCTTTATAATTGAAATAATACAGGTTGTGCATTAGATCATCAATTAGTGTAATCCAACCTTTGGTTGTTGATTGTCATTGATTGATCCTTGGATATTGGTCTTTAGTACCATCTAAGTTATTCCTTGTGTTTGATTAAAGACTTACTGATTTCTATTAGATTGAGTAAATCAAAACAAGAGAGAGATATTAACTCCTTGAGATACTTTTACCTAGATTGAGTCTGACTATCTAGTTGATTCTCTAGAAAGTATTTCGGAGTTAGTCCATACAGATTGCTAAGCGAAATATTGGGTGGTGTTGTTAGACCCCCGCTTTTTCACAATCCATTAATGGTTGTGGAACCATACTAATGGGTTTACCAATTTTCATAAGATTAGTGCTATAGTTACTTCCTATTAGTTGACTCTTTTCAATTTCCCATGCATTTGTTCTCTCGATTTGAAACTCTCTAATGGTTTTCTAGATTCTTTGCAGGTCTCCTGAAATTTTTTTGGGATCCAGTGGTACTTTATATTCAGTATGTGGAATGTCTATGTTTCAAAAACAGTGATGTTCAAAAGATTACAGCTCGCAGCAATGGTGCTAACCATAATCTCTTTGATGGTCCTTATCGGTAGTATAAGTCTAAAAAGATTTCTTAGATCAAAACCAAGCTTGTAGGTTCATAAAACCCATTACAGCCTCCAACATAAACCAATACTCGGTCAGAATCCTCATTTTCCCAGATTTTCATACTCAGAAATTACCCCCTAAACAGTTCCGTACAAGTAGCCAGAGAATAAGTCTTAACCATATTTGGAGATATACTTTCCATTAAAAACCTATTAATCCAATGCAAAAAATATTTGGTCAATTATTACGCAAAAAAATTAACATAGGTTTTAGGATCGGTACTTATCATCAAAGGAAAGTCTTTACTCATTCAACAACAGTCAGTTTAAATACTACAGAAGAGTTTCAAAACCCTAAACGCAGTCAGTTATTGAATAACACCAACTTTGCTTCTGGTAATCTCAAAAAAAAACTGACCATGGCTCCGACTTCTGAAAACCGCATCAATCAACTTTCAAGATAACTCAGAAGGGCTAATATAGAGCTACCAGTAACAACAAGAATTTTTGGTTCTTCACAAATAGTTCAAGATTCTGCTGAAGAATGGACTTTTGGAATCTTGGGAAAGTTAATGTGGAAAACAAAAATTGATATGAGGATCATAAGGGAGGAGATCAACTCACTGTGGAGAAGGTATAAGAACAAACAGATTCGTATGATGGGTCACAACTTAATGTTGGTTCGACTGAACTCAGAAAAAGAAAGCGACACAGTTATCCAAAATGGTTCATGGATCATGGGAGAAGCTCTTTTTGTTGTTCAAAAGTGTACAAATGGAATCCCTATAACTGATTACAAGTTTACACATCATGTTTTCACAATTCAGTTCATGTATTTAAAGTTGGAACATCTTAATAGTCTGGTTGTAGATGAAGCAATAGGGTTTATGAAGAAGAAAGTATCTACGCACCCCCAAAACTGCAGACCCCATTATGGTAACACAGTTAAGGCTAGAGTGGAGATGAGTCTCAAAGACCCATTACACAGAGGAGGAGGGTGGAACACATCCACTAATGAAAAGGTGTGGATCAGATACCATTGGGAGTTGCAGCCAAAGAAGATCTTTCCAAGTTGTTTTTTCATTGACCATGATGATAATAAATGTATGCACACATCTCACCTCTTGTACCTAGACAACTTGTCAGAAGAAGAATATGAACAATACTTGAGGGATGAAGCAGATGTTTATGAGGGAAATGATGGATAAAGAAGCATGGACAAAGATTGTATATACTTTGAAGAAGGTTCAGCAGGAACTAATGAGGAACCAAGCAACCAAAGAGGATGAGGAATTCTGATCTCAATGAGGCACCACTTATGAACCCCCACAATATCCATGTCCAACCTCTGAATACTAGTGACAACACTAACAATACTGATATGGACAACCACAATAACTCGATGATGGGAGCAAATGAATCAGGACATACCACTGTTGAAACCACAAACAACAGTCAGGATCAGACCGTGCAGGTATACCTAAAACTTCTTCAACAAGAAGCCTCTTGCGTATCTCTTATTTTATTTTTTACTTATTTTACGTCAACAACTGCATTTAGTTTTTTCACTTATTTTTCCCACAATATGCGAATTATATCTTGGAATTGCAATGGGTATGCTGCAAAAGATACCATAAACTATCTGTCTGATATTAACAAAAGGCTCCATCCTGATATCATATTCTTACAAGAAAAGAAAAATTGATTCTGACAAGATTCTCCAGTATGTCACACCATTATTTCCTAATAATTCGTATGTACCTTCCATAGGTAGAGCTAGAGGTATTTACCTCTTGTGGAAAGACGGCTTGCAACTTCAGATAGTATATCAAGATAAAAACTTGTTTCACTACCTTGTTAGAACTGGTCCTTCTAAGCCTCACTGGTTATTATATTTTGTTTATGGTTCTCCATATCCACAAGAAAAGAAAGCTCGGTGGAATCAAATCTGTTTGTGATACTTATAATATTGATGCTCCTTGGATCCTCCTAGGAGATTTACATATGACCATGCATGTTGATGAAAGATCTATTAGTTTTGTCTCCTCTTCAAAAACTTCTAAAATTGTTCAGATCATTCAAGAAACTGGATTAACTGACTTAGGATATCATGGCAGTTCATATACTTGGACTAGTGGAAAAAAAGGAACATGTAGAATACAATCTAGACTAGACAGGGCTCTTATGAATCCAGGTTGGTTACTATCTTTCCCTAATGTTGTCTTAAAACATTTGCCAATTTTGGGATCTGACCACTGTCCAATCTTTCTAGACTTATACCCTAATAAGATTGTTAAAAGTATGAACTAGAAATTCTTTGAGTGTTGGATTAGAGACTCATATTGAAAAGAACAAATAAAGGCTTCTTGGTCTAATATTGTGCAAGGATCTGTTGTTTTTAGGCTAGACAAAAAAATTAGATACAATTAGAAGAGACTTGTCTAAATGGAACAAAGAAACTTTTGGAAATATCCATAATAGAATTAAAGGCCTTCAAGATGAACTAACCATTTTGCAGCAATCACCAAGCAATGAAGATACTACCTCTAAAATTAAAGAGATAGAAAACGACATAAATGAATGGCATGCACGTGAAGAAGAGTTCTACAGGAAGCAATCAAGAGATACAATGTTCCATGAGATTGATCAGAACACTAAATACTTCCTTCATCAAACATATAGAAGGAAATCAAGGAATCATATTGAATCACTCCTCAGACCAAATGGTAGCTGGTGTTCAGGTCGAGAGAATCTTGAGGAGATTCTTACATCACATTTTACAAATTTCATGAGCACAACCAATCCAGAAAGCAATGAAGGTATTTTCATCATTCTTCCAAAGTGTATTACTGATGATGAGAACACTGCTATCATACGTATACCACAAGAAGAGTAGATATTCACAGCGTTAAGAAGCATGCAGCCATGGAAAGCACCGGGACCAGATGGCTTCCCACCGAGATTTTTTCAATCTCAGTGGAATACAACAAAGAAGGATGTTGCCCAAATGGTACAAAGTTTCTTTGCAAGTGGAATGATGCTCCGGAAAATGAATAAAACCAATCTCTGTCTGATACCAAAAGTTCAACTACCACAAGCACCTGGAGATTATAGGCCAGTAGCCTTATGCAACACAACATACAAACTCATTACCAAAATCATGGCTTTAAGATTAAAACCGTTGATGGAGAAGATGATTTCACCCATGCAGGAAACATATGTACATGGAAGACAAATTGGAGACAATGTTACTCATGCGAATGAACTCATCCATTTTATGAGAAGAAAGAAAACAAGGAAAGGATACATGGCACTAAAATTGGACATGTCAAAGGCTTTTGATCGCGTAGAATGGTCTTTTCTGCGTAGGATCATGGAAGGTTTTGGGTTTGCAGATCACTTTTGCAATCTAATACAAGAGTGTGTCAGTACAATGGAGATACATATAATGCTGAATGGATCACCATGTAACGCCTTCAAACCCAGTAGAGGAATAAGACGGGGTGAGCCATTGTCACCCTATCTGTTCTTACTTATAATGGAAATGTTCACCAGACAACTAGATAAAACTGAAAGCGAAAAGAAGATTCAAGTTATCAAGATCGCAAAAAATGCACCACCAGTTTCACATCTCCTCTTTGCAGATGATTGCCTGCTTTTTGTGAAGGCTCCACAATGTTGATAATCTTCTACAAATTATAAAGGACTTTGGATTGGCTTCTGGACAGCAGATAAAACTTTCAAAAATATGAAGTTTTCTTCTCAAAGCACTTACACTCAAGACATTGCAGGATTTTACTAAGAAGATTGAAGATGAAGGAAATGTCTCTTGAAGAAAAATATTTAGGAATCCCATTGTTTCTGAACAGAAGGAGAACAACATCTTTCTCATCTCTTGTAGAAGGGATGAAGACAAGATTGTTAAAGTTGAATTGCGAGTTTTTAACTCAATCGGGTAGATCAGTGATGGTTAAGCATGTACTTAACGTCATGCCACCCCACCAAATCGGAGTTCTTAAAATTCCAAAGAAAACAATAAGGAAATTGATGGAGTTCAAAGGAGATTCTGGTGGAATAAACAAGATGGGAAAGGGGTTTATTTTATTTCTTGGGATAGAATCAACACCCACAAAGACAATGGAGGTTTAGGATTTCGTGACCTGGAATGTTTTAACAAAGCTCTACTGAAAAAATCTGTATAGATACTATGTCATAACTCTCATGAACTTTGGGAAAAAGCACTAAAGGAAAAGAACTTCCCAGATACCTCGATTTTACACTCAAAGAGGAAAAAGAACACAACATTGGCATGGCAGAGTATTCAAGGTGAAGTACCATTTTTGCACAAATACAGTTTCTGGTTGCTTGGGGATGAAAAGAAGATTTTAACATGGAAAGATAACTGGATAACATGAGCACAAGAACCACCAATCACAACAGCAGACTACGATTTAGCATTCAACTACAACACTGTTAGTGATCTTATTGATAAAGAAACAAACACATGGAAACTCACAGTTCTAAAACAGCTCTTCCCAACTGCAGATGTTCAGAAAATTCTTCGTATGAAAATTCCTGCAAATTCTCCAGATGGGCTAATATGGACTCTTACTCGTAATGGACAATTCATAGTAAAGTCTGCTTACAGGAAATTTGTTGAACTCAAAACCAATACAGCTACTGCTTATGATGTTGAAATGGCATCCTTTTGTAAAAAGCTTTGGAAGTTAAACTCACTACCAAGGATCACTTTCATATGGAAATGTTTGCAGGATATCAGTACATCAAGTGAGCGCATGGGAAGGGTGAAGCATTATAGTCGAGAAATCTGCAGTATGTGTCAACAAAGGATGGAGACTACTAAACACATTATTTGGGAATGTGTTTTTGCTCAAGCTGTATGGACTTCAATTCCAGGCGCAAGAAGAAGTATGGAAGATGCAAATTATAGTGTGGCTCAATGGATCAGCAGTTGGGTTACAAATAACTTCTCCAAATTAGATAGTGATTGGACAGTAAAAATGGCAAATGCATGCTGGGAGATTTGGAAGGAACGCTGCAGGAATGTTTTTGATGGAAAGAAACCCAATCCGATATAAGTCATACGCAATATAAAATATCTTAACAACATGACAAGAAAAGGAATGATTAAGGAAAACACTGGTATGGGTAGTAGTTCTAACAGAACTAACATTACACTTGCCATTTGGTCACCACCTAATGCACCTTCATACTCTATTTGCTGTGATGTTTCCTTTAAAAAAATTCTTTCTGAAACTCATACTAGCATTGGACTAATACTTCATAACTTTAAAGGTGCCTTCGAACGGGAATGTCGCATCTATGATAGTGGACACCTAGATGCAGAGTGATAGACGCATTTATGTGTCTATTTTGTTCTCAATATTCTATATTGTTAGACTCGATTAAGTACTTATTGTGTTATTTTGCGTTTTTGTAGATGTTTTTAGAGAAATAAGCTTTTGCGGCGAAATGAGCTCGAAAAGTAGTGTTTTACACCCCAGGATAATGTATCGGAGGCACCTCAGAAATGCACCGGAAGCGTCCCAGAAATGTACCGAAGGAACCCGGAAAAATTACTATTTCCACCCCAATTGCTAAAGGGACACCTGTACAGGATTAGGGGGAGGACACTTTTGTTCTCATAATTCAAATTTTGGAAAAAGGAGGGAAATTTCTAAACAGTTCTGGCAGAATTTCGATCGTCAAAATGAAGGGGTTATGGGTCGATTCAATGGCTGAAATTTGGTATAGAGATGTGATATAGGTTAAGGAACATAGTATGGGTGACACGATCGATCAAATTTGGCTGGAATTTTCGATATGATTCACACACCCAAAACAGAGCACGTGTACTGTAACACGAGCAAAATTGAAGTTCTTGTGTGCATGGGGGAGTTCTGCTGGCGTTGGAAGAGTGTTGAGGCGTGAATAAGTCGAATTGGAGCGTGCTGGACCAGAGAAAACGCGTGAAAAGCTAAAACAGGAAATAAAATATCCGAAAATATTTTCTTTCACTGCCAAGGATTTGTGTAGTTATGGAGGAGATTCGATGCATGCTTCGGGTTTAAATAGAGTCCTTGGAGGTCAGAGAAAGGGTGTCGAGAGTTTGGGGTCGAGAGGAGGTCCAGAGAAGCAGAAATCAAGAGTTGATGAAACTCTGTTGCTGCTGCTGCTGATGATGAAGAACACCAAGAACACGAAGAACGGACTCCCAAGGACAGTGGTTTATCAACAGTGTCTAAGACGCACAGCCGTGGGTCGCAGTGCAATCTAAACATCAGCATCACTTCATTCTGTGACGCTTTATGTGCGTCGCAGATTACAGTTTTACACCATTTTCTCTTCTTCTCTCCATTGTAAACACCATTTGAGCAATAAATAAATATTTTGAGCGTGTTTTCTACATGATGAGTTAAACCCCAACACTGGGACGACGGAGGAGGTCGAATTTCATCCATGTGGTAATTTCATTAATTCTTTTATTTACTTTTTGCACTAATTTTAATTGAATTAAGATTTTAAATTAATTACTTGTGATTTCATTTGATGGAGTATGCTTAGTCCTAGGGATTTTTGATATGCCATGCTTAATAAATACAAGTAATATTTTATAAAATCTATCTTGGCAATAAACTAGAGTTAATATTTGTTTTGTTTTTGAACTATAATTGCTAGAATTAATTTCCGAACCATTTGAAAATGAAAAAAACGGCCGAATCTTTAGTCCCAGTACTCTTGCCCATATTGTTAATATTTTTTGTATATATTTATTTTCTATTAAGTCTAAAAAATGATCCTTCACAAGTCCAAGAGTTTGAACCTCATTACTACAACCCACGAAAAAACATCAATCATTTTGGCGCCGCCGACGCGGATTTGTGCTTAGATAGAATTTTTAGGTTTTTATTTTTTTTATTATTCCATTTGTTCTTTTTACGTCTCTTTGGTTGTGTCTTTGTACTACAGGTTTGAAGTTGGATACTAAAAACCTTGGAATCAAAGCTTAAAGCTAAAAGAGAAGAAAAAAAGACAAAGCAAAAAAAAAAAGAAAAAAAAAGAGAGATTTATTTTATTTATTCTTTTTTTAAAAGACTTTCCATTTTATTTTATTTTTTGTAATTATTATTATTATTTTTTGTATTTATTTTCATTGGACTGGACTTTGGACAATTTATTTTGATTTTAAACCCTACGGAAGGGTTATATATATAAAAAAAAATTATATATAAACTGTGTGCAGGGAAGGACGACGATTACTATATCGTCTCGGCCCCTCGGGTTCGTACATGACATAGGAGTCGTGGCCCGAGTCGACTTCAACGGTTCATCCCCCGTCTGGTACGGGAGGTAAGTCCATCGAAACACTCGCGAATCTCCTGTAAGCGAGTTACTGTATTCTTTAAGGTGATTCATTGATTGAGGACGAATTTGAACTGTTTTTAAATTCCTAGTAAAGGGCAAGGCCTGGCCAATACAAGATAAGGGTTCGGATTTCATCACCGCTCCCTTCTTGCCCGCTTTAGGAAAACGAAACCAAACGCGAACCTAAGCTTAAAATTTTGACTAGAACGAGACCTATAGGGTAACGAGCTTAGTAGGAAAGTCGTTCGAAAAATATTGGTTACTCTTTTAAGCATACTTCAAAGTTCTTGATGGTTTATGTAAGCTGAATGCGTGACTGCGCCGCCTTGTGATAGCGGTGAGGCCTTGGGTATCAAAGCTCCACTGAGCTTCCCTCGCCTCGATTCAACTTACATTAGCTCGGATTGATTCCAGAGGGGTGTGCTCAAATTGTAACGAATTCCTTTTCGAAGGAATAGAAGCTGGTCTAGAAAACAATCTAAGTGGAGTCATCATGCTTTTTGTTTGCTAGATTCTATAGGTTTGATTTGGTCGAGTCAGCCTTGTTTGTGATTGTGTAGAATTCCCTTGCAATTAAGAATGTCGAACTGGTATGATAGAAGCCAATACAATGATTATCGACCTGAATTTGAATATGGACATCATCCTTTTTATGACCATGTTGGGAATAGTGGTTGGGAACGCCATCCTTTGGAAGGATATGGGTCATACCCTGGTGAGACCAATTACTATCCACACATGCATCAGTCTTACGAGCAAGAAGATTATAGTACTAGTTCTTCATCTCTAGAGGATACAATCAAACTATTGAAAAGTAGTCCTTTTTATGATCCCTCTTTTCCTATTCCTCCTTTAGAAGAGTCCCTCAGGGAGTTAGCTGAGTCGACGCGTAAGTTAGCTGAGATGAATAGTGTAATTCTAGACGAAAGAACTACAATAATGAGTGAACTTTCTATAGAGAAACCCCTCAAGCTGATGGCTGAGACGAACGAAAGACTTGCTCGAAATAATCTTACTTTCCAATATAGTTTTTCCAATAATACCCTTAAAAATGAGGATAGTTATTTTCATAATCAAGATGACAAGGTTAGAATTGGTAGCACTACTTGTTTTGATGAGGTTCGATCTTTTTCATGTTATTATGATGAGGATAGTGTTGATGGAGAATCATACTTATGTAGGAATAGTGATCAGGAAATGGTTACTCCAATTGAGCTTTACAATGATAATATTATTTCTAGTTCAAATCCAAATAATTTTAATAATTATTCACCTATTCAAAAGGACGAGGATTTGATTAGGGATACCACCGTTTTAGACGATGTAATTTTTCCTTTTGATTACGAAGCCGATAGTGGTTTAGAGGAACGGGTTCATTTCGAAAATACTGTTTTAGAGTCTAGCGACTTAGAAACAATAGTCTTGGAAGAAGAAGATAGACCCGTAGAGATGAGTAAAAATGCACTACCTGATAATAACTTAGAAGAATCTCTTGAGTATTTTAAGGAATCTGAAGATACGGAAATTCAAGAAATAATTAGAGGTCTATCTAGAGACACTGAAAAATCTAAGTTTGGGGGTGATTATCACTTCCCTAGTTCCTTACCTTTAACTCACAGAAAGTCCCCACACTTAGGACTTGATATCTGTGCCTCAACCATATTACAAGATTATCTTCATACATGTTTTCCCCAACCTAATGATGTCCAGGAAGAAGTTCAGTCGTTAGAAACCCATCCTCTGGTTTGCCCAGGCTATGATCCCCAGATTGACTTTGTTTTCCCACCAAATAGTTTTCTTCCAACTGTGAGAACGTTTATATTCCAAATGTGTCGAATATTAAGTTGTGAGACTAAACCTAAATGCTTTAGGAAATTAGAATCGACACATTTGCTTAAGAATGACCACTACTCTCACTGTGGTCAACTATGTAAGTCATATGTGATTGACTTAGAGGATCCGCAATTATTTAGGTTATTACTTCGTGATTCTAAGTTCGTATTTGAGTTTTTACAGACTCTAAGACCTAGTGATTCGGATCCCATCTATGAAGAAACGCAGCCAATGATAATATTTTATTTAGACCCTTTCGTAGAACCTGAACCTGAACCGCAATTAGCGATAGTTTTCAGGAAACTAGATAAGGGCATGCTATTCTTGTCCATTTTCTTGGTTCATTGCAGTTTCCTTTGGTCAGCTCTATTTAGTTTTGAAGACCCACAGTTATTTCGACTGTTACTTTATGGTTCGAGTTGACTAATCCTTTCCTAAGTCTGGCTGAAGACTTTAAACTTAGCACTTCTTGGGAGGTATCCCATGCTCATGCAACACGGTAATATCTTTCCTTAACCCTTTCGCTTCAAATGGTAACAGTTTCTCCTTGTTCATGCTTTTAGTTTCATCTTTAGAACATTGAGGACAATGTTAGATTTAAGTTTGGGGGTATGGGAGAAACTTTTTAGTTGCAATTAGTAAACTCCAGAGCCTAGAAATTTATGCCTATTAAGGTTTGCACTCACCAATCTAAGTGGATGGGAACATCTTGGTTATAGGAGTTGAGGAACCAATCTGATTAGATGGAAACATCGAAAGAGTCTATTCATAAAAGCACAGAGCTCAGGTGTTAGTAATAACATGATAGTTTCACCATATCTCGTTGAGTCCTTTTCATTTCTTTTTTTTTATTTTATTTTTTTAAACTATGTTTCTCTAAGTGATTAGGTGGGGAACACGATTCAAGTTGTTACCACTGATAGGGTGAATTAGAGTGACTGAGTTACTAAAAAAAAAAAGACTGGACCAGTTAGACCAATCAGAATAAGTATTAACACTTGGATAGCATTATGCGTGTGCTCTCCCTGTTTCCGTCGCCTAAGCAAGTGTGGAATGCAGGACCCGTGGGAACTATCGTGTAATCTGCTGACAAGAAGCATGCGCTTGGATCAAAAAGATTTATTCATGCCGTTAAGTTAAAAAAAAATGGTTATTGTTCTGTGTAGTCAACTGCTGGTTCCCTTGTATTTGCCAGTTTGTTGATCTAGATTTAAGTTATTGACCACTGGTTCCCTTGTATATGCCAGTTGTGTTGATATTAGTCAGACCGGTATCTCAGTCCATTAGGATAGGTTCATTCTGGCAGTGGCCTTCAGACAGATATGTGAAACATCGATCATTTGGTTAACATCAAAACCATCTACATTTTTCTATTTCCATATCCTTTTTCTATCCATATGATTAGTTGGACTCCGAATATGATGTCCACAGTGCAACTATCTGAGTAGAGCTCTGTCACTTTATATGAATTTTAGTATGCTTGAGTGTAAACTCGTGTACAACAATTGGAATTTCGCATCAGGGTACTTCCTCCTGTAGTTAGTGATTGTAAGCCAACCAAGGAGATTCTTTAGTGCCTTCCAAGGTTCTGCATAGATAGCTAGGGTCTGGAGTAAAGGTTTTGTGGGTACACCTCTGGTAAACCCTCCCGAGATTAACTCGGTCACTAGGGACACCTAGTGAGTTGGGGGTATTTGATAGACGCATTTATGTGTCTATTTTGTTCTCAATATTCTATATTGTTAGACTCGATTAAGTACTTATTGTGTTATTTTGCGTTTTTGTAGATGTTTTTAGAGAAATAAGCTTTTGCGGCGAAATGAGCTCGAAAAGTAGTGTTTTACACCCCAGGATAATGTATCGGAGGCACCTCAGAAATGCACCGGAAGCGTCCCAGAAATGTACCGGAGGAACCCAGAAAAATTACTATTTCCACCCCAATTGCTAAAGGGACACCTGTACAGGATTAGGGGGAGGACACTTTTGTTCTCATAATTCAAATTTTGGAAAAAGGAGGGAAATTTCTAAACAGTTCTGGCAGAATTTCGATCGTCAAAATGAAGGGGTTATGGGTCGATTCAATGGCTGAAATTTGGTATAGAGATGTGATATAGGTTAAGGAACATAGTATGGGTGACACGATCGATCAAATTTGGCTGGAATTTTCGATATGATTCACACACCCAAAACAGAGCACGTGTACTGTAACACGAGCAAAATTGAAGTTCTTGTGTGCATGGGGGAGTTCTGCTGGCGTTGGAAGAGTGTTGAGGCGTGAATAAGTCGAATTGGAGCGTGCTGGACCAGAGAAAACGCGTGAAAAGCTAAAACAGGAAAGAAAATATCCGAAAATATTTTCTTTCACTGCCGAAGATTTGTGGAGTTATGGAGGAGATTCGATGCATGCTTCGGGTTTAAATAGAGTCCTTGGAGGTCAGAGAAAGGGTGTCGAGAGTTTGGGGTCGAGAGGGGGTCCAGAGAAGCAGAAATCAAGAGTTGGTGAAACTCTGTTGCTGCTGATGATGATGATGAAGAACACCAAGAACACGAAGAACGGACTCCCAAGGACAGTGGTTTATCAACAGTGTCTAAGACGCACAGCCGTGGGTCGCAGTGCAGTCTAAACATCAACAGTGTCTAAGACGCACAGCCGTGGGTCGCAGTGCAGTCTAAACATCAACAGCACTTGTATTTTATCGTTCATTCTGTGACGCTTTATGTGCGTCGCAGATTACAGTTTTACACCATTTTCTCTTCTTCTCTCCATTGTAAACACCATTTGAGCAATAAATAAATATTTTGAGCGTGTTTTCTACATGATGAGTTAAACCCCAACACTGGGACGACGGAGGAGGTCGAATTTCATCCATGTGGTAATTTCATTAATTCTTTTATTTACTTTTTGCACTAATTTTAATTGAGTTAAGATTTTAAATTAATTACTTGTGATTTCATTTGATGGAGTATGCTTAGTCCTAGGGATTTTTGATATGTCATGCTTAAGAAATACAAGTAATATTTTATAAAATCTATCTTGGCAATAAATTAGAGTTAATATGTGTTTTGTTTTTGAACTATAATTGCTAGAATTAATTTCTGAACCATTTGAAAATGAAAAAAACGGCTGAATCTTTAGTCCCAGTACTCTTGCCCATATTGTTAATATTTTTTGTATATATTTATTTTCTATTAAGTCTAAAAAATGATCCTTTACAAGTCCGAAAGTTTGAACCTCATTACTACAACCCACGAAAAATCATCAATCACAGAGCGCGCATAGGTGGAAGGTCTGCTGCAAGCTATACGGTGGGCAGAGGAACTCAAACTGCAACACGTTTGTTTTGAGATTGATGCACAGAATGTGACAGCAGCAGCAAATGGAGATTATAAAAAAGTCGGATGGGGATCACAAGCTCTCATTCTTGATATTATTGGTTTTTTAAGCAATCATCCATTATGGACTTGCAAATTTATCAGTAGGAAATTAAATAAACCAGCGCATAGTTTTTATACTCGTACGATTCGTGAGTCAAATCGTACGAGTCGCTTCAATTTGGTGAAAATCGCTTCAACTCGCACTCATGAATCGAATCTGCCTCAAAATCGGAGGATTCCTCATGGATATACGATCTCGACCATGTTGACTAGTTCACTCGCGTTTCTTGTTTGAAATAAATAATAAAAGGGGAAATTATTGTTTGGTCCTATTTTATGTGGTCCAAGTTAGTTTGGTCCACCAACAACATGAGAATTCTGTTTGGTCCTTATTTATTCAAAAATATTAAAGTATCTAATAACATTCTTCTCTCTTATTTTCTTTCTTCATGTGATTTTCTTTTTTGGTTTTCTCTCATTTTTCTCTGTTAATTTCTCTCTCTTCCTAATATTAATAGATAAAAAACTTAAAAATTAAATATCTCTCAAAATATAAGTCGAAAAGTAATAAATTTTATATATTCAGAAAGGTCTCGACGAGATCTACATAACGAGTACTCATTATACTATGTTTCAAAATTTTAATTTTTTTCTGTATAATAGTCGTTCATATCCGAGAATGAACAGTATTTTGGAACATGGTAGTTCATTCTAGTTCTAGTTGTTCATTTCGTAGAATGAACTCGTGTATACCAGCAATTTGTTATGTAGAATAAACTCATAATAGTAGTTCATTTTGAAGAATGAAGTCGCAATACTAGTTCATTATTATTGTTCATATTGTAGAATGAACTCGTGATAGTGATAGATGTTCTTATTTTCGAATGAACTCATAATGGTTGTTCATAAGTAGGATTGATAATTCATGTTGTAAAGTGAACTCGTAATGATAATTAAGAATGGTAGTTCATCTCGTAGAATGAACTCGTAATGGTTGATCATTATTGTAGTTTATATTATATAAAATGAAGTCGTAAATGGTAGTTCATATTGTAGAATGAAATAATAGTTCATTATACCAGTTCATTTTGTAAAATGAACTCGTAATAATAGTTCATTATACCAGTTCATTTTGTAGAATGAACTCGTATGTTATTTAATCCTAGCTAAGAGTTCACTTTTTAGAATGAACTAGCTAGCATGATAGTTCATTAAAGTAGTTTATTTTGTAGAATGAACTCGTATAATAGTTCATTTTATAGCTAAAGAATAAGGTAAAAATTAAAAGCCCCGAAATATAGCAACAATGGTACTCGTTGGAAATCTCTCGTCGAGGGCTTTCCGAAGATATTTCCGTTTTAAGTATATTTATTTAATTATTTTTATCTAAGAGCGAGAGAAAAGAGAAAAAAAAAAGAATTCTACCACTATAAAAGGACTGTGACATCATCTCGTGTGGGTATTTTCCTCCCTAGAACCAAACATTAATATATAACTAAGAAAATGACCAAACAGATAGTTGACTATGTCAAAAGGACCAAATGAACTCTAATATATTACTCTTAGGACTAAATGGTATTTCCTAATAAACCCTGATGTCTACAAAAAGATTCGAACCAGACACCTACGTGTCATAGGAGTGAGGCTCAAACACCCTACCAAGTCACTTTTTGTGATTATAGACGACGACTATTGGATTTATTTACATTTTAATCACACTGAGTTATGAGTACACCAACATTATTTGTGTATATGTATATTTCAACAGTGCATATGTACTATATATGCCGCTAGAAAACAATTAAATCATCATGATATTACCAATTATTAACCAAAAACCAAAGATATAATAATTTTTCATAAATAAACGGTATATATCTATACATAATTAATTTTTAGAGGTATTAGAAAAAGTTGACGGTTAAATTCACGATTCAATATACAATTCGATTCTTAAAAATGAAAAAACGATTTACGATCCGATTCACGATTTAAAAACCTTGAACCAGCGAATAAGCTGGCTAAACATTCTAGGAAATTTCATATCGGTAGGAACTGGATACAGTATTCACCAAATTTTATTGTCGAAGCATTACATGCTGACATACATTCTGTAACAAGTCCGGTATCTAATAAATTAAAGAAAAAGAAAAAAACGTGGAGTTCATCTTTTGTCTATAGCCATTTCAATTCATCGTATTTTTGCATTTGGGACTGGTAATGCAAGAATTTTATCCAGTGTTCCGTTCACCACTACTAGTCAAAACAACATTTTTTGAAGGAGTTTCCTCAACAACTATAGGATAGCTACAAAAATCAACATCAGCCATTTTGTATATTTCGAAGCAGGTGTTCTAGAGGGATCAAGTCAATTCATATGAAGTTAGTTTTTGTTTTAAGCGCCGTTTGGGATTGCTTTTCTTCTTATAAAAGTACTTTGTAACAAACTTTTTAGAAAAATAGTGTTTGGTAGACTTTTTTTAAAGCGTTTTTCTCCAAAAACACTTCTGTTTTAGGCCAGCTTTTAAAAGTTATCCAGGAGTAATTTTTAAAAGCAGTAAAAGCAGAAGCTGTGGACCCACTCAATTTTAATTAATTGATTCCTTATTTTAACCTTGTTATAATATTAAAAAGACAAAATCTATCCTTAAATATTTATTTATGTACAATTATTTCACTAATCATTTTATTCATTTTTGTTATGAAATAATAATTGCAGGAACAATAATAATAATAGTAGTATTTAAAGGTAAAAATTAAAATAAAATTAAAATAATAAATGATTAAAATATGAATATGAATAAGAATTGTTATTATCTTTATTTAAATAATACTCAAAAAAAATATATTTTATTATTAATAGATGTAATTTAAAAAGAATTTTTAAACCTGTCAATTTTCGTCATTAGCCACATCATAAGCACTTTAACATGATAATTTACCAAACAGAATTTACAGTTTGTTGGTTCCACAACATTTTACATATTATAGTTTACCAAACATCTGACTATTTTATTTTTAAAGTACAGCACAGCAACGCACAGCACAACAGAAAAGTGTTTTTGTAAAACTCACATCAATACCAAATTAGGCTTTAATTTCTAGAGAAAGGAGGATCTGTGCACACTCTTGTGTACACATTATTTGCACCATTTTTTTCATAAAACTCGAATGACAATGAGTTTAAAGCTAAGTTCCTTATGCATTTTTTTCTAGACTATATTCCCACCAAAAATGAGCACAATTCACCACAAACTGTATTATCACTCCTATGCATGGTTTGCTAGAGACTTGAAGTCTGGAATTGTTACAGCATTAATAGTTTGATACCTTCTCATGTTGAAGCAAAAATTATGAACACAATGGTTTTATCCATATCTTCGAGGACAAAGTATCCAAGGATCATCTGATACAACAGAACAACTAACCAAAATACAACAGCCGAATAACCAAAATGGTTGAGGTAAATGATCACTACTGCAACCATGCTCGCACTGCGCAGATCAATAGTGAAACAACATCAATTCAACAGTGAAACTTGGTATTATTGAAACTAGAACAATTTTATCATCTGATTATCAGCACGCATCAAGATCTCGGCATGGTGGAGGAGTTGGATCACTTAACAAAGTGGTGTTTCCACCTTCAGGCCCGCTCATTATACGATTAGGATTCTGAGTTCCTTTCTGCAAATACATAGCAAAAGGTGGGAAGCAACTTGGTCAAACAAAGTCTATAGTACAGTAAAATAATCGACGATCTGGTCATAAATGGTCTCACCGGCGGTTTCTCTCCCCTTCTCAGCATCTCGACGATCTCAACAACTCGCTTTGGAGTAACATCTTCCTGAAGGTACCAAAAAACATATAAGAGTCGGCATGTTGATTATTGGACATTTCAGACACTTCAAATGCGAAGATAGCCTACATAGTAATTATATGTGTATCCTTCTGAACCATTGGAGTAGTCTGCAACAGTAATCATAGGAGCATTTACACAGCAACCCTGCAAAATACAAACCATAGGAGGGTCAGCAATTATAAAATCAGTTCAGACACAGTACAACTGGTTCACATTGAGTGACAGCAGCAAGTATTTGTAATATCATACTGCAAAAGAAACAAATGTTGATAGATCGGTTAGAGATATATGAGTGGAGACCAGACCATGCATTCCATTTCCCCAACTGAGAACAAGCCATCTTTTGTTACTTCTGCATGTAAGAATCATCCAAGTAAGTGGGACAACAGGTCACTTCAAATTGAACCTTCGCGCTCAACAAATCTCAAACTACAATATTATTACTATCATGGGAATGCCATTGAAAAGAGCAAAAATGATGTCTTCCGTTTACTAACCATTTCGCTGAACTCCAAGGTGTTTCAGCAAGGCGTCTTCTATTTCACGTGAACCCCGTATCATACAAGGTGAAGTACCACAGACTAAGAGGTGATAAGTTCCCACCTACATGACCAGCGGACAAAAAGTTCAAGTTTCATACCAGAAAATACATAGAAGCACTCACCATTCACTGGTGAATTCCAGTGAATACAGTGATATCATGAACGCCACAAAAAGTATATCTAGAAATAACATTTGCTTACCTTTGCACGGTTGAACATTGAATAGAATGTTGCCACTTCATATACACGAATAGGAGCAACATCTATGACCTTGGCCACCTGAACAACGACAATCATTTAAATATAAGTGGTCTATAAGCAACGAGATGAGCAGTAATGAACTTGTTGCTATTGCTGCTGACTCTCAGCCCATAGATAACCTTCCTCAGAATAAGCATTACGGTATGTGCTTTTCTTAATAGTAGGTGCATATGTATAACTTTCCCTAAATCAGAGAAATCAGAAAAACAAAATAAAAATGGACTTCCTAACGCTAATTATAATTGCTGGGGTAAGGGTGCCTCCTCGCAAAGAGGGTTGCAGATACCAGTATTTGGCAAGAAAAGCATGTTGGTCCAGAGACTCTAGGCGAGAATGTTGAATAGCAAACCAGAAAACTCTATTTTCAAAATATTGACTTCATTCTTTCAAGAAGAAGAAGTGAATGATGCTAACTTACAGCATTCATCGCTGAAACAGTCAGCCATCCCCCATGTTGTTGCTGTGCAAGATCTAGAAGAGGAATAACTGCAGATTGCTTGTAGTTGGATGGGTAGTGTGATAATATCTCCCTGACCTGAACATAAATAAAGATATGTACAATTTCAAATTCTCATCAGTGAAGAGATTCACAACAAGTTGTTTCAACCCTGATTCAACAAATTGATTACAGTGACAGGAAAGAACATAAACTCCAGAATTAAAACATCTACGGAAGTTTTGAAATAATTTAATCTATAAAGGAGCTGATATAAGTCGAATCACTCCAAATCCAGTGCAAATATCATATGTATACTTCTTAAAATAAGCTAACTGTAAGTTAGCAAGAACTCATAACACCAATGATGTAAATGATCCAGATTGTGAAGAAGCTCAGCAAGATACACATATATACAGGCAAACCAGGAAGTTGGAATAAACATCAAATTCGTACCTATGATACACATAATTTTACGAAGAGTATTGGTCTAACAGATTAAGAAAGAAAGAAAAAAGAGGCATTGGATACTTAAGTGGTATCATCACCAGAAGCTCCATACAACTCTGTTTCTATTAGCGAGGAGATGTACTTTGTATTCTATATGCATCCATGGCAGTAGGTAAACAAGAGACCTAAGCCAGTATCAAGTTGCCACCATAACTCTGATAAAGTTCCTCATACTGTGGAGCCTTCGCCCATAACAAGGGGACCTGTATATATTCTTTTTAAACTTCCGGCCCAACTACAAGTCCAAAAATGTCCTCGCAAACGTCAAGGACTAGACTATATGCAGATTAGCAACGTGGCAGGTATTGAAGATAATGATTTTTACCCTTGAAAACCCAGTAAAACTTTAATTTCCTTAACATGGGTTGATTTCCAAGGGATTACAACCCACTGAACAAATCTTAAACATTGGCACCCAAATTATAAAAACCATAAACATTTTAAACTCCTTAAACAAAATGTTGACCTACAGAAATTTGTTACGGATAAGTGATTTTAAGCTTGAATAGGTATAAAGTATAAACCCAAAAGTCCCTTATATGCTTATACTTATTTATTGCCATCCACCCATAAACAAAAATTGAGATATACTACAAACAAGATTTTATTTTTTCGAGAAATTACAAACTAGTAACAAGATTCTATTTCCACATGCCGTTACCGGATATTCTACACCCAGATGCCTATAGTAAAATTAGAAACAGTGCACTCGTGGATGCTTTTACAAAGAGGCATTTGCTCTCATCTGCTATTCATACATTATACGAACTGATATTCAAAGGCATAAAAGTTGGCAAATCATAAAGACTTTATGTTTCCTCTAGCTTGGGTTTATTTGTAACTAGTAAGGAGTTATAAACATGAATGAAATTTGATTAGAATCTCTACTCTGTTTACATTTACAATGTAGAATAACCTGACTTTAGAAAGAGTATGTGTATAGTTAATAACAGTCGATCTAATTTCCCTAACCTAATAATTGTCCATGTTGGAAATATCCACCTGGTCGAGCGAAAGTATACTTATATAAGTGTCAGTTTTGAGCTTCAAGGACTAGATGTAATTTGTTAGATAAACTTCTTACTTAACCACTTGGTTGCTGATTAAACAACACAATTAAACAGCACAATAAATGTAGAAATCAACACTCAAATTCCACAAAACAGAATCATCTTAAGCTCCCTAATCGCTCCCCCCACCCCCCACCACCACCCCCCACCCCTTATGCAAATTTATTCTTCTTGTTACTGCTGGCATGAAAATAAGGTATAAGCCCCAAAAAGCCAGTTGAACTGTTTAATCTCACCCAGCAATAAACAAAAATCAACAGCTACTGCAAACTAGAAAATCTCAAACAATCGTGCCCTAACTGAATATTCTTAACAGAGATATTGGATGCACGTAGTAAAACTAGACAAGACGAATTTGTAAGTATTTTTATAAAAACCCTTTTTCCCACATATGCTGTTCATGCAAATAGAAGCTCATTTCGATTAGAATAAAAACTCATGTACAAAATGATCATCAGTTCACAATTAAACGTGTACTTCTACTCCTACATTCAGATCATTCGCAATCAAGGCCTAATTTTTTTCTAATGAAAATGATACTTACTTTTTCCTTATTCTTAGCGTTGAAGGCCCATGGAATATCTGGATTGTTATCCGGAGAATTCAAATGCTGTTCAGAAATATAGCAGAAATATCAAGACTACAAATCATTATTAAACAATAATGAAATGAAATGGTGGAGTGAGGGAGTGACTTACATAATTTAGGGCAGTTGATAAGGAACGAGAGCTCTGCAGATTAGGAACATAAAAATTAGTCAATCAGATCGGTAGGGATAGAGAAAGATAGATCAGGTGGAGAAAGATAATGGTGATTAGTACCTGAGAAGGAGATTGATTAAAGATTTGACGGATCTCCAAGAGGCGTTTGCTGGCGAGACGGGCAAACATTTTGAACGATTTGCAGAGAGATTGGGAATGAGGAGAACACGCTCTATACCTGAGGGCAACACGCTCTATACCTGAGGGCAAGTCTTGTTGGTGTGGATGTTTGATCCACTAGGGCATGTCCAAGGATGGTGTCATTGTAACAAAGGATTTTGGAGGGCACCATTTATTTATTTATTGTTGGCCACGTCATAAGATATTTTTATTTTTATTTTTTATGCCAAAGAGGAGAAGTTTTAGGCTTAGTCTTATTAGTCTTATGGTCTTCCATTTATATTGGAAGTTCATCTCAGCTAGAATACGCATCTAAATCTTATGGTCATTCCAATGTAGCATGTAGATGTGTTGAACCATTTCACGTAGTGCCACTGAATAGAACAACGCAGCTATCTCAGCCGTCGGATCAAAAAATAAAACAATCTCACTGAACCATTCAGCAAAAAGTAGAATTTTGGTTCCGCTAAATGAAACAACGCAACCATCTTGCTACTAGTTGGCATTAGAGATATATCTGGAGAGAGAAGTAGTGTTGAAGAATAGACAACGCTATGAGAAGAATTTGCAACATTTTTTGCCTAATCTAGAAGTCAAATTTAGCCCATAAGAATTAGCCTTATCACTGGAAACATTTGAATTGTCTGACAATATAATTGACTCCTCTCCATAATATAAGGTGGACTATCTGATCAGATCCTAATGACTCCATGCTTTTTGCTGAATTTTACTAATTTATCAGCAGCTTTATTACAAGTTCTTGGAATAAATGACACCCCTATCTTGGGAGTTTTAAATTTATCATTGGCATCCAGCAGAACGATTTCATTTTCCCACGTTATCATTGGAGATGCTTTGTTAATATAGCGTTCAATTCCTTTCAGGTCCTTGTCAAACACAATCTGATTAGACTACAACTCTATACTCCAATTAACAGCATCGAAAAAAGTTAGACATTTTGCCTGTTCAAAATATCTTATTCCTTCATAGAACTTTGAGAGACTGCCCCACCATTTTCCAGCAGTCACGCAAGGTTAGTGCAATTCCTGTTAGTCCAGTATTAGAACCAAACGAGGCATCACAGTTAATGGTAAAGAGGGGAAATGCAGGGGGTTTCCTCTATCGTGCATTAAGCAAAGAATTCTGCTCGTTAGTACTGCAAACTAGTTGTTTAATGCTGAGGTTCTCGGTATAGTTAGGAAAAATCGGAGCTTTCCTCGCTGCCACATGCAAATTAGCCTTTTTATTCTGAAATTGGACATCGCATCTTTTATTACAGATAGTTTATGAGAGAACCGTAACAGTATTTAACCGGACAGTCTAAGAAACTTGTTGTTGATCTTGCATCATCCAACTCTCAAACATAGCAGCAACATCATTATGAGTTCTTGAAATCACACTAGAACTATTAGGAATCAAATCCATACTGCTCTCGATAATTGACATGAAAACAATGCATTCATCGTACTTCCACCATATTAGTTGCAAAGAGGGCATTGTCGATTAATATATCTGCAAATTATTGAAAGTCTTTCCTTTATAGGCAGAATATCAGATAAACACTTCTAGAAGAAATGTTTAATCCTCGGCCATGTCTGAATGCTCCAAAACTCTTTCCAACTGATATTTGTGTTGTATTTTAGGAGAGATTTGCAAGCCACCCAATATGAGTTCATGCAGCTTATTATACTAAATCATAAGATTATTATTAATATCTTCCAGGGTTACAAGAAAATTTAAAAAAGGCATAAATTTAGGCCTTTAAGACAATTATATAATATTACACCCTTCTACATTAGTTGGGAAGTCGATTTCGAGGGACCAAGTTTTGCTAAGCAGGCGACCCAATTGGTTGCATAAGCTATCAAGCTCTTTTTTTTTTGTGCAGTCTCTTTATATTAAAGCAGTTAACCAAATCGGGCAACAAGAATTGTCACAAGATTTTTAGTGAATTTCGACGATCATTCACTATTTAAATGTCGGAACTATGTGTTATAAGCCTATGATAGACTTAGCTTAATGTGTAAATGAGAGTCAATTCTCTAATTAACCACATTGTAATAAAATTTAGTTTCTTTAGGAAAAGAATCTGCAGCTCCATTAACTTTCCTAAAAATAAAATTATTAAATTCCAAAAGGATTATTGCAATTCAATTGCCATCGAGCACTTATTCACGGTGTCATTGTTTTTTATGGTTGATGTCATTGAGGTAATTTATGATTCTTTTGCAATCTCCTTCAGTTCTGAGAATTTGAATCTCTTTATTATTTGCCCACCTCGTAGCCTGCAATGCAATAAATTATTGTGTTTCTTGTGCATTAGTTGAAAATACTGGTCTTGCTTCAGCTCTTTCGAAGATACTTATTGTACTCCGAGTTCCATATTAGGGTCAAACCCATATGGAGATCTGAACTCAAGGTGTTACGGGTCGGAACGAGGCTTGGGACAATATCTCTCACAATTTATCTTAATAATTTTCTAATAAAAAGACGAGGGTACCCAAATACACCACAATCTATTAAATATCAACTTATAAGTCGGGTATCTTAAGTGATCGTCTATGGACAGAGTCGAGAAAAAACAACTTAAGTTTTATACCTTGTGTGATTATCTATGGACGAAGTCGATATAATACGACAACAAGATATTTACTTGAAAATAGTTACAGTAATAACCTATTGACTATTAGGATCGGTGTAAAGTAATTCGGATTAACGTACGTGTGTAAGTTACTTAATTATAATAAAAATTATAATGCGAAAATAAAGTAAATGACACAATAAGATTTTGCTAACGAGGAAACAACAAATGCAACAACAAAAAAAAACGGGACCTAGTCCAATTTTGAATACTCTCGAAATTAAGCCGTTATACAAAATCTAATACCAATTTCGTATAGTTGAGACCAAGTAGACTACCCCTAGCTACTTAGTTTCCTCAGTATCACTAAGCCTTCGACTTCTAGCGTCACACAAATGAATTACCCATCCTTTTGATCGTATTCCAAACAGTAAAGGATAAAGCTGCTTGATAACCACTATATTCAATCTTTGGTAATAAGATATTAATGAGTCGTTTGACAAAGGCTATTTTATTTTAACTAATAAACTCTTTTGTCTGTTTAGATCAATCCAAAAGTTTGATTACCAAAATAATCAATTTATAGATTCGCAATCAATCAATATATAACTCAAAGAATAACTATAAAGTGATGCCGATCTCACGCAACTAGACAATCAAGTCTACCAAAGATAAACACGATTATAGTTGGATCCCAGCCGATAAAGGTTTGTGCACTATATTCACAAGATACAAAACTAATAACAAAATCTTTTTTTGTCTTCAAATCTTCTATTGTCTTCTTAATCACCTGTGCAACACAATTTGAATCCTCTTGTGATCAATCACGCACAGAACGGAGTCTGTTAACAATGGATTATCACAAGATATCTTTATATTTGAAAATGGTTCTAAAGATCTCGTCGATACTTTGATCTAGTTTGAGTGAGCCTTATACCGGAAGAGAAGGTTCTCAAGAATAAACAAACTAGATACAATCAAAGTTTAAACAACCGTTAGTCAATCAAACCAATAATCGAAAACTAAAATAACAATGCATATCTAGTTTCCCACCAACGGTACTCGTAAAGCTTCTTGATCCCACAAAAGTCTTTAAACGATCGGTCGTAAGAGATTTCGCCTAATTAGGGTACTTTCCTCTAAGGATAGACGGCTCCTACAGAAACAACACGAATGAAGTTTCCCCGACTCTTAGGATAGTTTGCAAGAAATGCAAACTCAAATATTTATAGACCAAGGTTTTTTGGACAACAAGGAAATTCCAAAACAGAAAATATTCTCGAGACATGCATTAAAGTACCTAATTTTCGGTTTTCCTATTTCCAATGAATTATCAAACCATATTCCTGAAATCTCTCTTAGAAAACCTCTAGTATTAGTATAACACATTAAATAATAATATTTCCACAATATATGTTACCAATTAGAAGGATCGATTACACAACACTCTGTGATCGATCATACCAATTACTAGGATCGGTCACACCAATTACAAATATTGATCATACCATCTCATGGTGATTTACTTAGGATCGGTTACACCAATTGATAAAAACCAGTCATACAAAATCATAAGTCATGCATTGTTATTAGTTACAACTTATACCAAGATACATAACATAGTTACGATCGGTTCTACCATCTCACACATATTGATCATCCAAAGATTTGCAATGAATAACCAGGCCAATAAGCCTAATGATTTCTCTTTCTATTCACGAAACAAGTTTCATGAATATACTTCCTTTAAACAAATATAAAACATCGTTTCCTATGATGAAATATTCACCATAAACCCATACACATAATCATAAAACTATATACAAGATTATGTCGAAGGGATATCTATAAAGTTCAAAAGATAAGCGTAATACTTCGTAGTCTAATTCCTTAATACTATGATCATTCTATTATGATCATGTCTCTTCACTAGAGTATTATATACAATATATACATTGCATGTTATGTTTTCAATATAGCACAACTTGAAAGATACGTTAGGAATGAAACAAATTCAAGTCAATATTACCAACCTCAAGTGGAAGGATGATGTCGTCGTTGTAGTTTGTTACTTCCTCACATTCTTCAGGTCTTCAGAGTAATACTTGTATGTCTCAACATTCCCATAATTTCTAGTCTAACCTAAACGAAGTTGACTCTAGTATTTAATCAAACGACTCTAAATGAGTTTTGATACTAAAATATGACAACCAAACTTGACATACCAACACTTTGCGGGTTCAACTGAGTTATGATCTAACATATAATTTCAAACATAATTAACCTTTTAATAAAATTAGGTAAACACCATGATTTAAAGTAAGACAATTACAAAGAGCATGGATTGATTCAAAACGATTTAAATAAAGAATTATACGGTTATAACACAAAAGTGCATTTATGACGATCTTTAATTGCATCCTTTTGCAGACTTAGTTGGATTGGCATAAATCTGGAAACTAAAGAGACTCATATCTTTAATGCAAAATTTATTGGTCCAAATTCTAAGCTCAAATGGTCTGTGAAATGTCTATGAGCTAACAGAACTACATTTCTGCATTTTTCTGATTAGACGCATTGTACGTCAAGTGTCATATCTATTAAAACATAACCAAAACATGAATCATATGAACCTCTTACATTTGAGATATAGATGAGTATTTTCTGTGAATAAGTTACACCCAGATCCATACTAATTGGTACAGATTTTACCAACAACAAGACTGAAGTGCACATGACAAGAAACATGGAATAATAACATTCACAAGCAAATTATATTTTCAAAATTATGATAATTTCATTTCAATTACCAGTAATAAAATAGTTAAGAAAATAATTTGACGTATTCAAATGTTTATTCTTAGCTAAAACACGTGAATCCATTGTACGCTCAAAAGGAAAACAAACACCGAACAACGTGAACAAGCTAGATAACTTCTTAGTTCCACTTCCACGTTCGATGAATCTGTAACAATGCCAATTGGGGTGATATGGTGGATCAATATTCATGTTTTCCCAAACGGATGCAAAAGAATACCAATAAGCAAAAAAAATAGATAATAAGAAAAACGACAGTACAACTTCAAAAGAAATATTTCGTACTCAATAATTCGCTAAGCCTATCACCGTTAACGGACACAATAAATCATTAATTTCAATGCATATTTTAAAGAGTTCATGGCATGAGTTTCATTAGTTCATACACCCACCTACTGTTTTTCTCGGCGCAGGCGCCGCCATCTATCGACTCGAAGAAATCATTTCCCTTTCATTTTGGGAATCATTACTGATTATCTCTTGGGAATCATTACCCATTTGTGTCTTGGGAATCATTACTCATTTGCTTTTAAAAGTCATTACCCATTTAATTTTAGAAGTCACTGCGCATTTACTTTTTGAAGATGGAACCAAGTTATTTCCATACAAAAATCACGAACTCATGAAGTTTTGAAATCATTTTTTGCTTAACTACGATGAGATGGATCTTTCATTAGCAACCACAACTAATTTTTGAACTTTAAATACAATATACCCCCACCCACCCACCCCTCAAAAAAAAAAACTTAACTGTTATTGATAAAGAGATTGGAATAAAGATTGTTAAAAGAATAATCAAATAAATCTTTCACCAACAATACATGTTCATAGATATGAACATTATACATTTCATAACTCCATGTGACATCCATTTTAATATTTTTAATCATAAATATAAAGTTCTATACAAAAGGACAAATATCACTTCACTCTTGACGTATATGTCACTAGGTTATGACTCGTGTTGTATTATATGTTATACTTGAAATTGTTTGACAGTGAATATGTTTGCCAAAACTTAATTAACATCGGTATGGAAACATTAGTCCAAAAAAAATATGTATTTTGGTATTTGCGGTACCTCTACCATTGGTTCTTTATTCGACTGGTTTATCCAATGTCTCATTGATAATTTAGTACATCAAATATGTTTTGATCTTTTACCAAGTTGTTGGAGCAATATAACATCCCCTTTGCAGTATTGCAACAACAATCGTTTATAACTGTTTGGGAGAAGTTAACGGAGAATAAAAGATATATTAGATACAACCAATTAATTATCGTGAAATTGGGCAAAGACAATTCAACTTGAATTTTCTAACTAAATTATAACAACACAAAGGTATTTCTTTTCAATATTTGTTTTAGTTGAAGATGGTTTTAAATTATGTACTAGTGGTGTTGCATCGTAAACCGATCAACTGAGACGTTTTCTTCCAAGGGGATGATATTGGATATCTTGGATAGTCATGGTTTTTTTCTCATTGGGTTTTTCTTCTTGAGGTTTTAACAAAATAACATGTGTGTGTCCAACTAAAAAAAAAATCTCGATTCACTCAGGTTTTTTTCTTTTGGATTTTGCTGACAAGGTTTTGATGAGGGAAACATCTTAAATAAGTTGCAAAAATAAGTGTTTGAAGAGATGTTCAGAGTATTATTTGAAGATCAACATGTTATTCCTTAAAAAAGAAAGACCAACATATTTCTTATTTTCAACAAAGACGGCTAGTATATGGGTTTTAATCAAAGAAAAACATTAATTAACTAGTCTTATGTTGCATGAGGGGATGTTTATCACCAAATCGCTCTGAAATCTTAGAAAATCATGAAGCAAGTCGTGTGTGTATGTATGGTTACGAACTACGAAACATCATATTCCGCAATCATGCGGGCTTCCTTCGATTAAAGACACCCAACAATATTATATAAAGGCAATGCTACTTACATTGCATGATTCAAATATGGTTATATGAAAGTTGATTGAAGTATCCAAAAAAGAATATTTCTCGAGTTTTTTTTCCACATATGAGCTTGTAAAGAACAGAGAGCTTGAAGTGAGCAAGTACAATTACGTGAAAATCTTGATAATTATTCATTAAAGCATTACCAACTTCTACATTTAAGAATGAAGCACTCAAATATTGGAATGAGATAACTCAAATATTTGTCAAGCTAAAGTACTATAGAAGTTTTCAAGAGAGGGATAAATTTCTAAATTATATTTTTTTCCCTCCACTATGGTTTTCCCACTGGGTTTTCCTAGCAAGGTTCTAATAAGGTAGTTCTCTCAGTTTCACCCCATACTGCACTCTTTATCTTTAGCTCCACTATTTCCCAATAGGTTTTCCTAACAAGGTTTCCACAAGGAAATATTTTTACGTGGTAGACATTGTTAGAGCATTGCTCGGTTGAACCAATCAAGTGTTGGTATGTTAATTTTGGTTGTCGTATTTTAGTATCAAAACTCGAAGCTGCTTGATTTGATTACTAGAGGCAAATTTGTTAGGTTAGACTAGGACCATAGAAATATAGAGACTCGTTCTTGTTACTCATAAAAAAACTGAATACGTATCATCATCAATGAACACATACTTCATTTCGAGGTTAGTAACACAGACATGAATTGTTCCTTTTATATCATAGTTCTTTCAAGTCACTGTTTATTAAAAACATAACATACGATGTATAGTTTGTTTACTTGTGTCTATGACTTGGTCATTATACTATGATAAAAATAGTAAGGAAAGATATACTAGTTGTTTTATACAACTTGGATATATAGAATTACGAAGTATAGTTTATTTATAAGCTTCGTAAATCGATGTTATAATTTGTAACTTGTTAGTATTTAGTGAGTGTGAACTTCCGGATTGAATTCAATCCTTGATCTTATATATATTACGGAATATCCTAAACATAGTCTAAGGGAGTAGACTTGCGAAATTCCGTTTCATAGTCGAAAGAGAGTACATGACCGATCCCAGGACCGATGCCTTGTGGTAAGGACCGATACCTAACCGATCATGTTTGTAATTTAATATGTATTTATATTTTCAATATGTTTGGTAATCTTAAGGTTTATACAAACATCTATACATTCACAGATTGGACTTGGAATGTTCACAAAATGTCGACATGGTGATTCGAATACGTGTTATACTCTTATTACTTAATGTTCAACTATCTTTCTTGATTCTCAAGACTGATCCCGAAATCGAAATATTCTGGTATATTTTAGATATTCGGATTTGAATGATTTTCATATCCCATAGGATTACATATCTCTTATTGCTATATCAGTAAAGTATACTTATGTATGTATGCTAGATAATATTAGTTATCAACTAAGAGTGATTTCGGTATAACAATTGGAATTTTTCAAAACCAAAAATATACATTTATTGCGTATCTTAAGGATTTTCGGTTTTGGTAATTCCTTATTGTCCATACACATTTTAATCTGTGTGTGATAAACTATTAGTAGGAATCAAGTTGTTTGTGCAGAAGATGCCTTGAGGATTGAATATTGAAGACTATATGGATTTTTATTTTTGGTATTCTGATCTTGTGATACTCCGTGCACACTTGATTCTCTGAGATCAAACAAGCAATTTATTTCCATAAGCATCAGACTTGTGGAAAAATCGGGCAAACTAGTTAGTTGATTTTCCTCGTAGAATTTCTTGACTAGAGCTTATCGACTGAAATAATTATTTACACAATATTTGTCTTGGTATTGACCTTTGACCAAAGCAGTTTATATATGGTACGCGAAAGGTCCTTTATAGTCAACTTATCTCTGACCATTTTAAGGTTTGGGAGGTACACAGTGAGGTAGTTACTAGAATAGGTTAGTCCTTTACTGTTTCGGTTTACGATCTAATGAGTTGAGCTAGCATAAGTATTCATAACTTGAGATAGTGGAATCTATCTTGGGATTCACGTGCATAGACCAGATTGGTTGTAGGCACAGGAATACTGAAGAAACTGAGTAACTAAGAATAGTTTACTTAATTTCAACTATACGAAATTACAGTAGTCAAATTATATAGCCGCTTAATTCTCAAAGTGTTCAAAAAAGGTCCCGAGTTTCTTTTGCCAAGAAGTTTTCCTCATTAAAAAAATCTTTTGTGTCGTGTTATTTACTTTACTTTCGCATTATAATTTTCATAGTTATTAACTAAATTAAATACACATGTACATTAATCTACTTGGTATACGATTTCATAGTTAGTTTGGTTTTGAACGCATAACTATATACCAAGCTAACATCTTGTTGAAGTAATGTTTTGGAAGTTATTGTTTCTGTAAGATTACACAAGATATGTCTATAGTAGGTTGATACGAAAGATTGTGGTGTACTTGGCACCCTCGTCATCTCAATTGGTATCAGATCAGGCAAACACGATAAAATCTAACAATCTTTTTTTGGCAGAATCCAACCTACCAAAAACAATGAATTCAGGTTCAGTTAATTTACTACCAAAATTTGATGGTATTAACTGATAGTATTAACTATCTGTGGTAAAATTCTGCTATGAAATCTTTTCTTTAATCCTGTGACTTTGATACTTGAGTATTAGTTTTCAATGGATATGTACGTGCGGAAGTGGCAAAGAAACTGAGTTTAAGAGATTAGTTTCATACATTGAAGAGGAAAAGGTTCTTACCACATAGAATTCAGATGGTTCAAATGCCATGATACATGCGTTAAGCCAAGATTTTCAGCATCATGCATCCACGTGTCAAACATCCAAGGATACTTGGATAGTCTTGAGACTGTATTCGAAGGTAACACGTCATAAAAAGAAGTTATACTTCACTCTCACTTCTGATTGGAAAATTCTTTGTATGGATAATAACGATACTTTTGAGGAGTTTCACTTTAAAATCTTTGAGATTGTCAATGCATCTTTCTATTTAAGAAATATTATTTCTGAAAAATATATAGTTTGCAACATTCTCAGATTTTTACCATCTATACACGAGTCTAGGAAATATTCTTCATGGAAGCAAATCATCTTTCGACACTTTCTCGAAGCTCTCCTGTTGGAAATCTAATGATTGTTGTCCCAATCTAACCAAACAATAGGAATTGCTTTCAAAGTAGAAATAAATTCAAAGGTTCCATCTAAAGAAGAAAAACTTTAATTAGTAGATGATTCATGATTATAATTTATCCTTGTCATATAAGTAAGTAAACAAAACTGTTAGAGCATTGCTCGGTCGAACTCGCATGCGTTTCTATCTCAAGCATGTTTGTCAATGTTAGTGATCAAAACTATAAGTCTTGATTTATAGTCTACTATAGCTAAGTCTCGGACTAGGATAGACATTATAATTGAGCTCAAGAACTCCATGGCGGATCATCATACAAGACGAAGAACTACTCAATAAACTGGTGGAACTTCATCGACTAAAAGGTATGTGGAGACTTGAACTTATCTATCACTCAAAAGTCTATCTACTCTATCTCCTATCTTGAGACAAAAGTCATTTTGCTATATAGACTTTGATTATACACATTTGCTATTTCGAGCCGAGTTTATCTCGCCTATATATTTCTCGAAATATGTGTTGGTAAGCTTTCGCTTTAGCCAATTTCATCTTTACCTAGTGACGAAAGTCATGTTATGTTTCAATCACTTTGAAAATTGCTTTGACGAAAAATGGTTTGTGAATAACAACTATATAACGTCCTATAAGAATGTTTCAATGATTGAAATAAGAGTTTAGATTATATAACCAATGATGGATATAAGCATTGTTGTGGAAACACATATATGTATAAGTCCTTACTCCTTGAACCGAAGTTTGCGAACTTTGTTGATCAAGAGAACCGGAACAAGAGCCGTGAACTTAGTCCGCGAACTGGCGGAAGTTCTCGACCCGAGAAAATCTGCTGGAGTTTGAGAACTCCTTCCGGGAACTTGAGTTGGTTATATCTAAAGACGATTGTTTTTGAAATCATATATATATAAACTAATGAATGCTAATTGCAAACCATGGTTATAAAGTTCATGAACTGATTCGAGTGAATCAAATCGTTTTTGCTTCAATTGTGTCTTGTGTAGTTACATAAGATTTCCTTGCAATTGAACAACTCTTTAACTAGTTCATTTGAGTCATTTGAACTAGTTATGGTGAAAAAGAATATGGTTGATATGAAAGTTCTCATATGGCTAAACATTTGGTTAACTATTGTTGAACCAACAATGTACATGTTTGGGTATGGTTACACAAACCTAGAAACGTGCATTTCATTTTTGTGTAACAAGCTAGGTTTTCGATCTAACGGTTGAAAGATATTAGATTGAATCTAATCAGGTTTTTCATCTAACGGTGAATATTGAATGCTTTGTTACCAAGCTAACATTGATTGCAAACCCTGATTTGAAAGACTATATAAGGGAGAACTCTAGCAACTGGGAAACCTAATCCCCACACCTTACGTGTGATACTAGTTGTGTAAGCTGGAGTCAATTCTCCTTTAACCTTTGGTTTCTTCTCTAAAACCAGGTTAACGACTTAAAGACTTCATTGGGATTGTGAAGCCCGACCGATACTACTTTCTCGTAGTTGTGTGGTTTGATCTTGTTGTTTCTATCGTACGAGTACAATCGCAAAGATTGGCTTGAGATTGATATCTCCAATAGGCAAGATATAAAAGTGTCACAAACATCTTAGTCTCATCTTTTGTGATTCCACAATATCTTCTTTCTCCGCGTCGATTAAGATTATTGTGAGGTGATTGATAATACTAGGTTGTTCTTCGGGAATATAAGTCCGGGTTATCAATTGGTTCATGTTCACCTTGATTTATCAAAAGACGGAACAAAACTTGTAGATATTTCTGTGGGAGACGGATTTATCTATTACTGTAGACTTTTCTGTGTAATACAGATTTGTTTATTAAAGTCTTCGACTTTGGGTCGTAGCAACTCTTAGTTGTGGGTGAGATAAGCTAAGGGAATGTATGTAGTATCCTGCTGGTATCAGAGACGTAAGGAGCGCAACTGTACCTTGGATCAGTGTGAGATTGATTGGGGTTCAACTACATTCCAGACCGAAGTTCGTTTGCAGTAGGCTAGTGTCTGTAGCGGTGTAATACAGTGTGTGTTTAATCTGGACTAGGTCCCAGGGTTTTTCTGCATTTACGGTTTCCTCGTTAAAAAAATTATGGTGTCTGTGTTATTTTTATTCCGCAACATATTTATTTATATAATTGAAATATCACAGGTTGTGCGTTAGTTCAGTCAATTAGAATATCCGACCTTCGGTTGTTGATTTAAATTGATTGACACTTGGATATTGGTCTTTGGTACCATCCAAGTTATCTCTCTAGTATTTGATAAAGACTCGCAGATTTCTATTTGCTTGAGTATAAATCAAATCGAGAGATTGATATATTAACTCCTTTGATATACTTTTATCTAGATTGAGTATGACTGTCTATTTGATTCTCTAGAAAGTATATTGGAGTTTGTCCATACAGATTGCTAAGAGAAATATTGGGTGTGGTTGTTGTATCCCCGCTTTTTCATAAACAACTTAGGAAGGAAATCAAGACAACTATATAAATAAATGAGCAAGGAAAGTAAGTCAGCTAAGGAACCGATGAATGGGCTTGCTGTAATACAAGCTTCCATTTTCCCGAGCAAAAGAAAGCCGAACCGAAAGAGAAAGAATCTTTTTTCATGTATTTCTTGGTTGGACAAATCCAACCGGTCATTTATTATAAATCTTTTTTAAAAGTGCAAGAAGTGGAAGAGAAAATGCAAAGTCTGAATGGTGCACAACCCACTTGAGAAAGTTGTCATTATTCTACTCATTCCTATGAAGATAGGGAAATTGTACTTCTCATTCACAAATCTATCTTCTTCTATGTTGCTCACTCTCAGTTTGGTCCTACTTCTAGTTCATTTTGTAACAAAAATGGAGGAGGCAACTTAGTGCCAAATCTATGACAATCCTTGGCCGAACAAATCTATGACTTCATACTGAACCCGGCAAATGAGCAGATGAATCAGATGATGATATTGATTCAATCATGTCTTTGGTTACTAGATATTTTCGATATCTCTTAAGTAACAGAAATAAGAGATCCATAAAAGATATTCATCATCCCATACGTTCTCATGATCGTGTTCCGGACAAGAAAAGAAAGGCGACGAATATGATGGATATCAGCCACAGTGCCTCAAGTGTAAAGGGTTTTCAAAGCTCTTGGTGTAACTCTTGATGAGACCTCAGATTCATATAACTTTGAAGAAAAGGATACGGCTAATATTGCACTTATTTCTGAATGATTTTTTCCACCAGGTGCCATCTTAATCCATCCATTTCAAACATGGATACATGCCATGATTATGGGTTGCAATCGAGATGGTGAAGGAAAAAAAAGCAATGTGCACAACTGTCAGAATTAAATAAAAACAAAGTTCTTTTTGTAATTTCTATCATCGATATGGGTACAATTTTGATAATTGTTACATGTTCAAAAGAAAGTCAATACTTTAAAATGGATAACTAAAAGACATTTGGATATGTTAAAGAATTTGGATTCTAAAGATCATCATCTGAAGCAAAAAAATTCTAAATTACTTCTCTTCCAAAACTTTTCTTTTTCTGTTGTTGGTGGTGGGTTTTTACTTAAGGCAAAAATTGTAAAAATCTGTGTTTCTGACCTAGTATCAGAATTTGGTATATTTTCATTCTGAAAATAATTTTAGGAGTACGCTAAAATCATATTAGGTGTTTATGCCTATCTCTCAGCATATTTATAGTTATATTTATGTGCTTCACCCAGCAGAACTCATAAAATATACATATATGTGCAGTGTATTTACCGTATGAGTCGGTATGTGCATACATACAATGTTATTAGAATAGTAGTGGTTCATGTTGCAATACTCTCAGATATTCTATAAATTTTTCAGAATATATCCCGGGATCCTAGAGGTATTACCCACTAATACAGAGCAATTCTAAATAATATTGATTCATTACAGTGTTTAAACAAGCTGCACATAAAAAATACTCGATTGAAGCATCACAACTATGTTCATAAAATCAAGTAATTCTCGTGTCAGAGATAAGAAGTACAAGAATCTAACAATTTTGTATGAGCACACGAAATTTTCTTATTTTACTCAATTTTGTATGAGCATGTGAGATTTACATATTCACTCAATTTTGTGTCGACACGCAAAATTTACTTATTTTGCTATATTTTGTGTGAGAATGTACGCAAGATTTACCTTGCTTACGGTTCACGAACCGTTTCACCAACGGTGCCAGGAAAAGTTTAGCAGTGTTTAGCATTGCTATGACTCTCATAAACACCTCTAAGACATCATTGATCCATAACACACTTGTGTATGTGTACCATGATTAAATTCTTAAATTTTTAAATGAACATCAAATTGGTTATAGTTTATAAAACATATTTTCCAGAACAATCATTATATACGGTTCCATAACCGGAACGTTGTGTATATTCTTTTATGTGATTTCAAGACTAATTCTCACACGCTTACTTAAAATTCTAATTAGAGTTAATATAAACAGAGAAAGTGTTTGCTTGAATCTCAAGTTATCATTGCTTGAATTCTAAGCAACCCTCATTCTAGAAAATCTATAATTGGAGATGTTATTTCAACTTGGAAAATCAATCTCTGACACATTGTGTCCTAGTTGATAGCTAGAGTCGTTCTCTATTGACCTAGATTTCCTTTGTCAAACGTTATTAGGTCTACCACTAAAACATTTCGTTTTGGGGATTCGTGAAGCCAAGTTCGACTATCTTTTATCTTGATAGTTTGTGTATCTTGATCTTATTGTTCTGTTTTGATGTTTTTGTAATCTCTTTCAGGAAAGATAGGTAGTAATCGCAAAGTTCTCCTCGTCTCAAACTTTGTGATTCCTCAAGATAGATATCTGAAAAACTATTCTTGATTGATAAGTTGAAAATTGTTAGTGAAAGGGTGGTAATGAATCTAGGCTTCTCATCTAAGTGAGTGTAAGTGTTCCGAATTTGTGAGGTTTTCTAGATTTGTCTATTGCAAACAGATTTCCAAGCCTTGATATTTGAACAAAAGGGAAATCAAATAGGCTTATCTTTTAGAGGCATATTGGTATCAAAAGTCTTCAGTTAGGTTAAAGCAACGGTTAGGCTTAAAGGACGTCATCTAAGGGAATAAAATGCGTAGAGCCTTGCGAGGTTCAAGAGACGTAAGGAGCGCGACTGTAACTGAATTGCTTAGAGGGTGGATTCAGTCTCAACTACATTTGAGTCCTAAGTTTTATAATATGCTAGTGTGTATAGCGGCTTAATAAAGTGTGGTCTTCAAATCTGGACGAGGTCCTGGGTTTTTTCTAGCTATTATGGTTGCCTCGTTAACAAAATTTCTGGTATCTTGTGTTTTTCCCTTTCTGCATAATATTGTTTATGTTTATAATACGATTTACACAAGTAGTACGTATTCAATCTTAGTAGATATGTCTATATAATTGTAATTGATTACGAGACTTGTTTCTTGTAGAATTCGTATCTTGAAAGATAGATAACAAGTTCATTAGTGGAAAAATTCCAATTGGATTATTTGGATACGACTAGATTGATCTTGGATGTTGATTTTTGAGATCGTCCAAGTACCCTTTAACAATCAGGTTCACAGACTCTGTTTTCTATACTTTTCGATAAAGAATAGATAGAGATATAAACTCTATATACATATTTTCAAGGATCATTTAGTAGGTCTACTTGCAATTATATTAGGTTTTGTCCATATAGGTTGCCGATTGAAAAAGTTGGTGGTGTACTTGGTACCCTATCCTTTTCAATTTGTATCAGAGCAGGAAAACACCTTTAGACCTAATAAGTTTGTGTTTTGTAATTGGTCCTTAAAACATATTCTTATGCGGAATTATTTTGGGAGGTTTTCTTCATTCACCTGCAACGTACGCCAGAGTTCCTTTAAGTTTCTTCAGAGATTTATGTATAGAGATTCTAGTACGGATTCTTTAGATACTCTCAAATTAACTGAGACCTCCAATACCTTAGTTGAGGGTAAAGAATTTAAAGGAAAAATAAATGTTCCCCAGGCACGAAAAAAAGTCAAGAAAACGTTCATCAAGAGCATCAGGTTACGCTGTCTTAAAAAATTGTATATCCAATTTTTTAAGGATGCAACAAAGGTAGATATATAAACGAAGATCTCTTTATAGCCATTAAGAATACTCTGGCATTATTGCGACGTCTTGCAATGATCATGAACGAAGCAAATTTTTTACATTGTTCCGACTCTATCAAGTTTTGTTTTCAGCGCGCACAAATTAGTCATATCAAGAAATTGTACACGATCCCTAAAAAAGAAACTTCTGAGATTTTGACATCGTCTACCTGTTATGAAACTCATCCAGTTGTCACTTCATCAACAAGAATGGAACTGAAAGGAAGACTTCCAGCATGTTCAAGAATAATCACTCCTTTGATTATGTTACAGGCACAAGAGGCACAAGAGACGACAACTGTCATTCTGAGATGGTTCTTGCTCACCCAACTTCTTGCTAGCAAGAAATTGGAACCACCTCATCATCTATATTGCTTAAGGTGACAAAAGTAACAGATAATAGTTTTACTTTTTGTGTTTTGGTTTAATTGTGACTATTCCATCCACATGTCTTATCTGATGTTTTGTCATGCCTAGTACATTTTTGATTCAACATTGAAGAGACATAAAAAGACATTCATGTCATGTTGAGCTTCGCTTAATTATCATGAATTGTCACTATCACGTAAAGCCACATGTGTTTTCATGAGTTTCTTTTTAGCACCTGATTCGGTGTCCTTGTGTTTGAATTTATCAAAAAGTATTTTGGATAACACAATTTATTTGATACATTTTATGTACTTATCTAATTATGTATCAACTTCCAATCTTTACCACAAATATTGATTGAATTATTTTTCATCAATAAGGACTTATCTGTAAATCTCAGTAGAAGAATCTAACAATTTTATTTGTAGATTACTTTATTTTTGGTAGTGAGTCAGGAACCGACCATGCCCATAAAGTCTTTTATAAGGTCCAAGGGTTCACGAACCTCCCTTACCTCCTTCTTTCTCAAACAATTCATGAACGAGAAAGGAATGTTAGGGTTAAAAAACCGTTTCCGTTTGCCTTTAATAGAATTTTTTCTATAAATCTTAGTTTAATTCAAGTTTATTGCATATATAAAGCATCAATTGAAGTGACTATTTTCATGCAAGATCTCCTTCAAGTAAGTTTCATCCTTCTTCTTCTTCAATTTACTATTTTTAGTAACACATGGTTAGAATCAAAGGAGATGCTGTAAAATCTAAGAAAAACTCTAAGGATGTTTCAAAGGTGACGCAACCTCTTAATGGAAAAGGTTAAGTTATGAACAAAACATCATGTAGGATAATATTTGTTAATGAAGATTGTACAAAAACCTATGGCAATATTCTTTCAAGAGGTTTCAGCCTTGAAAAGAAGTTGGTCAAGGATCAATTGCATACCAATAAACTATCTTTTTTTGAAAAGTGTAACCTCGATGACATCTTTGATGGTCATGGTGAAGGATTTGATGTTCTTACAAGAGTTTTCTATGCAAATGTTCATAATGTTAATCTTGAGAAATTGTTCTTTAGAACCATGACTGGAAGAAGAGTTTTTGAAGTGGATAGAGAATTGTTGGCTACTCTCAAAAGTTTTCCTATGGGGAATTTAGAGTTTCCTACACCAAAAGATAAGAAGCCATCAATGTGAAACTATCTCAAATCAACGTAGTGGAAGAAGTATTAGCTGGGAAAATTGGAAATTTCCAACTAAAGATCTTTCTATGGCCTTGAAAGTCTTTCGAAAGCTTGGAATCCCAAGCTTATGTCCTTTGTTAATAATTAGGTAGTGATCCAACCCTAATAACAACAAGACATGTTAAAATGGGTAGAATAAGCTTGGTTTCATTAGCATAATATCCTTACTTTTATAGTTATACCTCTCCTTGGTATTACCCATAAACCCCTCCTTTAGGAGATATCTGCAATCATGCCCTTTCTTTTTAGCTAAAACTTAACTTTTTGGTGTTTCCTCTTGAATTTAACGCCTTGACCTTCCTTGATGGGCTATTATAACTTATCTTGTTGGACCCAAATTACTTAGAAATCACCATATAAGCCCTATTATTTCTATATTTGGGCTTGGTTCTTGTATGATCATTTTAGGGTATCAACATTAATCCCTTAACTGTTGACTCGTGCATATAGCTTGAGCAACAGTCGCCCGGTCCCTGATAAACTAAGCGTGTTTCTAGACCTTCCTTTTTCTGTTTCAGGTGCACACTAGACCCTTTAGTCCCACGTCGTATTGCTAACCTTTCCATCTCTGCTTTAGTCTGGTATTGAATCGTCACTTCTCATCACACGTCACTTCAATAATAACTGTTGGTGCCTCTTAGTTTTATAACTGTCTGTCTTTTCACCTTCGTAACTATTATTTTACACCCACCCACCCCCTATAAATGACATCCCTCTACTCATTAATATTATCCTTCTCGTCGTCTATTGCCATAAGTTTCCTATTAGGTCTACGACTAAAATACTTCGCTTTGAGGATTCGTGAAGCCAAGTCTGACTATCTTTTATCTTGATAGTTTGTGTATCCTGATCTTGCTATTATGTTATTAAGGTTTTCGTAATCTCTTTCAGGCAAGATAGATAGTAATCGCAAAGTTCTCTTCGTCTCAGACTTTGTGATTCCTCAAGATAAATATCTAAAAACTATTCTTATTTGATAAGTTGAAGATTGTTCGTGAAAGGGTGGTAAAGAATCTAGGCTTCTCATCTAAGTGAGTGCAAGTGTTTCGGATTTGTGAGGTTTGCTAGCTGTGTCTATTGCAAACATATTTCCAAGCCTTGATTTTTGATCTAAACGGAAATCAAATAGGTTTATCTGATTGGTATGAAAAATCTAAGGGAACCGATTGCTAGAGCCTTGCGAGGTTCAAGAGAAGTAAGGAGCGTGACTGTAACTGAATCGCTTGGAGGTTGGTCTCAACTATATTCCAGTTTGAAGCCTTATAGTATGCTAGTGTCTGTAGCGGCTTAATACAGTTTGGTGTTCAAATTTGAACAAGGTCCTGGGATTTTTATGCTACTGCGGTTTCCTCGTTACAGTATGCTAGTGTCTTGTGCCTTGTTTATCTTTATAATATGATTTACACAAGTAATACGCATTCAATCTTAGTAGATACGACCATATAATCGTGATCGATTACGAGACTTGTATCTTGTAGAATTCGTATCTTGAAAGATAGATAACAAGTTTATTACTTGGCAAAATTCCTATTGGATCATTTGGATACGACTAGTTTGATCTTGGATATTGATTTTTGGGTTTGTCCAAGTACTCTTCTTGACAATCAGGTTCACGGGCATTGAACCAAGCCTTGTGCGATGGCGCACTTCGCACTGCCTCAGACCCGGCTTTGGCTCCTGAGTCACCAATGTAGCTGCATATCTTGGACGAGGATATCTCAACTCCTAAGATAGCGCGAACCCCTTCTCCTTTCTGTCAAACAATATATACGAACCCTCTTTGCAATCCCAATCCTGCGGCATTAGACTTGCAAGAGTTTTGCAGCTGCACGCATGCGCACACAGGTCTGAAACTCCCTCTTTGCTATTGCTATCAGTTTTATCGTGTCATAATTAGACATCCTCAGTAATCTGAAATATGCGATCTGGGAAAACTGTTTTCTGAAAAATTGAATCCCGTCGTAAATACATAATTTCCATGTAACTGACTTAGCTCTCAATAGGGTCAACGCTGTCACCCCCTTTACCCACGATTACATCGCTTTAATAATGAAAAAGGATCTATTAAAAGAGGTCAAAAAAAACTTTTAGAAGCACATCCCACTAACTCGCGACAACAAAGAACGAAAAACAAGTTAAGAGCGCCAGCACCAAGCCACCAACAACGTCAACATGTATTAATGTTTTTACTGTGAAAACAATAAGAAAACATCCCAACACAAACTTTCCTTCTTCACATATTAAACAATCAAACCAACCATGAGTCATTTCAAAATCCATTTCTTCCCTCCTTTACATGACCCACTCTTCTCTCCACTATCACAAAAAGAAAAGTAAAGTATAAGCCTTTAACGATAAAAGAAAGAAAAGAAAATTTTCTTCAGCCTTCTTCCACCACTATCTCTCTCCACCATTGATTAATTTACGAACATACCCGAGAGAGCTTTGACAACCAAAGAAAAAGCTTTGAATTTTTCTTTTTTTGCCTTTCTATCCTTTTCTTTTCGATGGTGATGACATCACATCTTTTGGACGAAGCAAAATTAGAAGAGTGAAGAAACAGTGAAAAAGCCAACTTATGGCATCCGACTTTGATACCAATTGCCAAAAAGTAAGGGGATGAACAAGGGTTTTAGATAACTCTCACGACTTGAGTAAGAACTAAGAACTTACCTGAAGAGGTGGGGTATGTAAGATGGGAAGTGGAGTTACGAATTGACATGAGCAAGTGTTCTTCTTGGTCGGCCGGCTGTGTGGGTAGGTGAGTGTGTGGATCTACTGACTTTGGGCATTTGGTTCAGGTTTGATGGCAGAAGAGTTATCTGTTTGTGTATGGTAAATCGCGCTCGCAAGTGATATGGGCATTATACAAAGGGCCTTGGATTGAAGGAACTGCATTGCAGCTCCAACATCTTCTTCCATGAGCTTTGCTACTTGATGTTCTGTACCATCAGTTGACCACTTCTCCCATGCTTGTCTATTGCTTCCGCCATCACTAGCCTCCCCCTAAAATAGCACTAGTGGTTACTTGGAAAGAAGAAAACGTGAAAGATGTGCACACTACATAAGAACCAAGGATTAAATAACACAATTGATGCATATACTAGACAATTCATAACTGTGATCCACAAATATATTAAAAGAATATTCTTAAGTGTAAGCTCAAGATCCTTCCTGTTTATTCACCTCAACTGATGAAAGTGGCGTGTCAGCAACAAGTTGGGCCACTGCACCAGCTCCTCCTAATCTGCTCATGCTCAGGACCTGTTAATTTCATAAGAGAATGTGGTAAAAACACAATTAAGCTTCTTCAGGTAAGAGAAATTATTTAAGTTTCTTTTGGTAGGAATATTCCTTGTTAACTTAAGACAGGAAGAGACAATTTTGAATTTTCCAAAAGTTGAAAGTTCAGGCTTAAGACTTCTCTGGTTCAACTAGGAACATTTAACCAGATAACTTTTATCTCGAAACTGCCAAAGATTTTTTGACAACATGACAAACTTCACTGACGTGTATGCATGAAAATGCCAAGTGACTAGCAATGGATATTATCTTGCTACAATACTAGGTCAGATGCATAAGCTCTTTTGTGCAAATTAGAATGAGGGAAGATAGTGAAAGCGACAAAGACAAATTGACGGGATGCCTCTTCCATAGTTGAAAATGGAACAAGAGCTTTCGCAAAGACTTGTTTGAACCATGTACAGAAATGAGCCCATACTAGGAGGAACATAACGAAGAAGATGCTCTTTTATAATATTCCCTCCGTTTCAGAGAAACATACACTTTCACTTTTTCAGTTTGGCCTATCTTTTAGGCAAAAATGAAAAAGTGAAGGTATCACTTTCCCTGAAACGGAGGTAGTATAATTTTTAAACTCAAAGGGATGACAGATTTACCTTCACTTGCAGCCTTAAGAATTTGACATAATCCACAATTTCATCAAGCATAGCTGCTCTATCCGTCTGCAGAATAACACACACGACGTAACTCCTAAGAATTGGAAAAAATAAATAAGTAAAATAGAATTATTGTACAAGCTAATTTCTTTTGTCAGAAGATAGTACTCAATAAGAAGTTGAATGACCGAAAAATTAACTTATAATTAGTTTTTGTTTGGGCTCCACGGAAAAACTAACGGCAAAATGTAAGGATATGTCGATCTAAGCAGGTGAAAGGATGCTATTCCATTATAGAATAGATCCTCGCCAACCACTATATGTATATTCAGAAGGCTGATAACCACACTATTCCTGTCAGAAAGACTGGTAGGCATACATATATATCCGGTACTCACCCACATGCATCAATACGACTTTAGCTTTAAGGAAAGATGTGATAGTCTGTTAAGATAATTTCCTTGATACATGAGGAAGTGGCCAAATTGGTTTGGCGAAAAGGAAAGAACATGGGCTTAAACGCAATATGCACAAATTGAGGGTTAGTGCCTATATACCCATCAGTTCGCAATTTTCAGCACAAACATTAAGAGATGCATTTGATCATAGGACAAGATATTATAGTCATAAACCCCAGGGAGGTAGATGATCGCATTCGGTAGGAGGAGTTACCTTGTTGGAACTAGGAACCAGCTCTTGCAAAGCCTTCATTCTTTCAGCTATTCTTTCTCTTCGTAACTGCAATGAAGAAGAAAACCAGACCCTTTATGCAATGCGAATAGAACCCAGAGCTAACTATAACATACACAAGATGTTTGTAAAAACTGATGTCAATGGGGAAAAGATGTCATCAATGACAAAAGAGTTGGAAATACGGTAGTTACATCTATAAACCAAAATATTAAGTTAGCTAGGTAGATCTACATTGATTTGTTAGTCCAAGCTTCTAACAGTTGTTTACCCGCTCTGCTATACTGTGGGGATCAGTGGCTTGTCCTCTTCTAGCTCGCACTCTTGGTCGAATTGCAGGTGGATGTTGTACAGTACCTGCAGCACCTGGTGTAGGTTGCCCGTGGAAAGGCTGCTGCAAAAATGTAAAAACACATCCAACCTCAGAAAAATAGACATCGCAGTTTCTTGCATTGATGACAGAATTTGAAGTCCGAATTATAACTTTATAGCAAGTAGATCAAGGGTGCAACTATTTCCACAAAAACAGCAAATTGCACCATGTTACAACATGACTTTGCAACTGATGTCACATTTGAATCTGATCACCAGCTAATGCAACCAAAGCCTATACATGCCAAATTGGGTTAATCCTAGTATCCGCTAATGTGGTTCAGGAAAAAAAAAATCAATGAAATTTTGTGCTCAATAAGGACAATTGGCCAAGAAACAGTCGGCTTCCTTCAACCAAATTGACATCAATTACCCTTACAGGCGGTAATAATACCAATCGAACAATCGCCCGTGTGAATCCTTGTACGGACCCACTCTTTGACAAATCTTCACAAGTCTCATTTCATTAACATAGGACTGCATTACTAATTACACTACAATTCAAGATAATCACTTACTTTCCTTGCATAAACAAAGATTATCTTGTTCATTGAAATACTTTCAACTAAATAATTAAAACACTTTATCAATAAAACAAAAATTAAATAAATAGTATAAAAAATTATTTGGTGGGACCCAACCTGATGAACCTGATGGGATTGTAGCGTAGGTCTCACAGAATGTTGTTGTTGCTGCTGCTGCTGTACATGATGTCCTCCAAATGCACTGGGAAATAAATTTGACATATGAGCTGAATTCCCTAGCCCTCCTCTGTTATCCTGATTCAGGACCACCATTGAAACAAAAAACGATAAGATTCATCTGAAATTTGTCACAAAACCGTTTTTTCCCGAAATACCATAAACGCATTAGAACAATGTAAAATCCCTAAAAAAATGGAGGTTGATTAAGTAAAGAAGTAAACAAGGAAACAAAATCTAGTGAAGTAATTAATTACTTACATCAGAAGAAGAAGAAGCATGTCCCACTCCTGAAGTTGTTGATGATTCTTCATTTAGCTTCATGAAACTAGTACTACTAGTTTTCCCTACAGATTGTTCTAAACCTAACCCTAATGGAAACAGATTTCCTTGTTGCTGCTGTTGTTGATGATAAATATTACTATTCCCAGAGTTGAGTTGTAAAAGCATAGATGAAGATGGTGGTGGTGTTGTTCCCGCCAAATGTCCATCATTTGTAGTTAAACCTGAAGAATCATGACGCTGGTGTTGGTGATGGTGGTTTCCAGGGTAAGATGGAATTGCTAAGATCTGTTCAAAGAAATCATCTGTTAATCCTTCTGGATGATTCTGATGATGATTAGGCTGGTGGTTACTATTAGCCATGATTAATACTGGATTGAGAAAGTGAAAAACAAGAAATGATGCTAGGGTTTTTTAAGGACTGGGTATCTATGCACTGTAAGAGAGAGAAGGTTCTTGAGAAAACCCGAAAGCGTCCGTAAAACGGGTTACAGATCCGTCACCCGATAAACCGGAGTGGATTTTGAAGTTATGTGAGAGTGTTTTTTGTTTTACTTATACAAAAAGAGAACAGAAAGCTGAGAGGCGAGGGAGGGACTAGGGAGAGAGATGAAGAGACTGTACTATGGAGAGAGAGATGGTTTGGTACTTGGAAAGAAACTATCTACTTTCACATCTCGTTTCTTGGGCTTCCAGAGAGAGAGAGAGGAGAATTTTGAGTAAGTGAAGAACTGAATTGGTATGATTTAAGGGGGAACTTTTCTTCTTTTTTTTCATCGTGGTCGTCGTCGTCATCATCAATGTCATGTATCACTAACAATGCCTAGGCCAAGCATTATGGGAACAGGCATCCTTTCGCTATCCTTCATATGTAGGGAAGGTATATGGGTCACAGAGCAATTTAATTATGGTTTATTTTTATCCCTTTCTTACATGACACGGAAATCGAATTTCGTATAAATAGTGTCAAACGTAAACTCAGTTTCCGTTTTCTCCGGAAAAAAAATCCGTGGGAATATATTTATATAGGTAAAGAAAGATAAACGCGGGGATATAACAACCACACCCAATATTTCGTTCGGCAATCTGTATGGATTAAACTCCGATATAATTCCGAGAGCACCAACTTAAAAGCGAAACTCAATCAAGAAAGATACCAAAGAGCTTTGTCTCTTTCACAATACAATCAGTAAATCAACTAGATAGAAATCCGTGAGACTAATTGATATGAGAATAGCTTCGATGGTACCAAAGACCAATGTCTGGGAGTCAATCAAGTTCTATCCAACAAACAAGGTCGGATTTATCAATTGTGATTGAACTACGCACAACCTGTGATATTTCAGTTCTATAAACAAATATAACGTGGAAAAGAAATAACACAGACACCAGAAATTTTGCTAATGAGGAAACCGCAAATGCAGAAAAACCTCGGGACCTAGTCCAGATTTGAACACCACACTGTATTAACCCGCTACAGAATCTAGACTACTACAAGTTAACTTCGAACTGGAATGTAATTGAGACCTAACCAACACTCACACCGATTAAGGTATAACCGCGTTCCTTACGCCTCTTGAGTCCCAGCAGGACTCTGCGCACTTGATTCCCTTAGTTGATCTCACCCACAACTAAGAGTTGCTACAACCCAAAGTCGAAGATTTATAAACAAATCTGTCTCTCACAGATATGTCTATTCTGGTTTTGTTTCCGTCTTTAGATAAATCAAGGTGAACATGAAACTCAACTAATAATCCGTTCTTATACTCCCGAAGAGCAGCCTAGAAATATTAGTCACCTCACAATAACTAACTGATTAACAGAAGAAGTTACTGCAGAATCACAAGAGTCTGAGACGAAGAACTGTTGTGATTACTTTTTATACCTATCACCTATCGGAGATAAATCTCGAGTAAATCTTAAAGAAGATAAAAATCAATACGATAGAAAACGTCAGATCAGAATACGAAACTACAGAAAAATAGTTGGATCTGGCTTCACGAATCCCAAATGAAGTCTTCAAGTCGTTAACCTAATAATGGTTTCGGAAAACCTAGGTTAAAGGAGAATCGACTCTTGTTTACAACTGGGACAATGAGAGTGTCGGGATTAGGTTTCCCAGATGTTAGAGTTCTCCCTTACATAGTCTATCAAATCAGGGTTGCTTACAATCAAAGCTAAGATAGCTTAGTAACAAAGCAGTTGATATTCACTGTTAGATGAACTCTTGATTTAAGATTCAAGCTAGGTCTGCTTAGAAATTAAGCAATCAATTTCCACTGTTAGATGGTATTAGCTTGATATACACAAATGAAATATACCTATATTTAGATATGGATGAACCATACCCAAACGTGTATACCTTTTGGCTCAATAATAGTTAACCGAAGTTAGCCACATGAACATTTATAGTTTAGCCACATTCATCTAACACTTCTAGATCAAATATGATGATCAATCAATCATGATAGATAATCAAATGAATCTAATTGTGTTTCAAGAGAGTTATTCAAATGTTCACTATCTCATAGAAATATATATGAACCATTTGAAACAAAATCGGTTTGGTTTGTAATTTTACAAAGTACTTATACAAGAACCAATTCATGAACATAATGCCACGGTTTGTAAAACTAGTTCACATACCTTATTCCATTAAAGTTCCAGGGACTTTAGTTCATAAATTGAGTTCGCAAACGAACATGAGTTTATGAGTATGTATTTCACACTTACCAATTTTAGAACCTTACCACTGTGTTCGCAAACAAAGTACGCGAACAACAGTTCCGGACTTTAGCCTTGCCTTTCTGTTCGCAAACAGAGTATGCGAACAACATGACCGAACTTATCCTTGTCTAGTCGTTCTCAAACAGAGTACGCGAACAATAGCTACGAACCTTTTCACAGGTAAACCCGTTCGCAAACAAGAGTTCTGGACCTGAACTAGAGCTGCATAGTGCACATACAAAGTATACATACTGTGATATATCCAGGCATTGGTAGTCGTTCTAAACTCTCATTTAATCATTGAAACATCCTTAGAAGACGACAATGGCATACCCCTAGCTTCAAGTAATTTTCAAGTGATTGATTGATCATTCCCAAAGTAACATCCAATGATTGTCTCACACAAATCATGTAAGATGTTCAAGGTAATTTTCACATGATCATCTTGACTTAATATTTAGTTTCCGACAAATAAATTGTGTCCAACTAAACCCGTCAAGTAGATGATGAACTTTAGCTAAAGATAAAAGCTTCCAACACGTATTTCAAGAAATATATAAACGAGATAAACTCGGATCGAAATTTCAATTGTATATAATGTAAAAGTCTATATGGCTATAAGACTTAGTCTCTTTAGAAGATATAATAGAATAGACTTCTGAGTGATAGATAAGTTTTATCTCCACATACCTTTTGTTGATGAAGTTCCTCCAAGCTCTTCAGTAGATCTTCTTCTTCAATTGGTGAACGCTATGAAGTCTAAAGCTTAACTACACACTTCTATCCTAATCCGATACATAGCTATAAGTAGATTAGAAATCAAGTATATAGTTTTGATCAACTAAACTTGACAAACAAGCTTGATATAGCAACGCTTGCGAGTTCAAGTGAGCAGTGCTCTAACAATCTCCCCCTTTGTCAATTTTAGTGAGAAAACTATCAATACATATGGATTACAAAATAAATAAACTTTGTAGCTTCTGATCCATCATGCTTGATTTCCTTGGGTCTTTAACTTTCTTGAATTATTCGTTACTTCAAGTTCTCCATCGATTCTAAATGTGTTCAACTCAACATCACTATTTTTGAAGATTCGTAGCCATAACAATATGAAAACGAAAGTTCTGAATCATTTTTATTCAGTGTCATAGTATTATTATATAGAATCAAAGTCTAATTGCATCACAACTTTGAAATAATACTACGGTGATATGTATCACTCCCCCTTAGTAAATCCTTCCATCTTAGAATGAAAACCACTCCCCCTTACATAATGATCCGTAAACCATATGTATGTAGTGTGATCTACCAAATAATTCTCCCCCTTTTTGTCAATATAAATTAGAAAAGGTACGAAAACTATGGGATCATAACGAAATTCTCAAAAGATAATTCATGACTAAAAGAGAAAACATATCAACTTTGTTTAGATGATTTCACATAGTCGAAACTTAGTGTATTCATCAAAGAGTTTATTAAGATACAAGATAACCCCTTCAAATTCCACAACCACTCTTCCCACAAAGATATGGAAATTAAGTACAAGTTCATTTAAGAACTCTTCCCAATTTGATGTCATTCCAAAGAGAACAACATGAGCGACCTTACTTTTATGAAAAAAAAAAGATTTCTTTGGATATTAAAAATATTTGTATCCAGAAAACTCGAATAAATTAACCACAAGAAGATCTTATTGATTAATTTAGTCGGGAATCACTCAACATAAGAAAATTTACGGAGTAAATATAGTACTTTCACATAAAAGTGGACCACGGAAAGATCAATACTGCGGAATTTTCTCAAATAGTTCATTCTATCTTTTATAAATATTTGAATAAAGACATAATAGACTTAACTTTTCAGCATATATGATACAATAGCATAATTCATGAACGTAAACGCATATATATCTCATAAGACATTTGTGTTAGAGCACTTCTCGGTCGAACTCGCAAGCGTTGCTATCTCAAGCTTGTTTGTCAAGTTTAGTTGATCAAAACTATAGTCTTGATATCTAGTCTACTTATAGCTATGTCTCGGATTAGGATATAATCTGTAGTTTAGCTTTAGACTTCACGGCGTTCATTGATTGAAAACGAAGATCTACTGAGGAGAGCTTGGAGGAACTTCATCAACAAATGTATGTGGAGACTAAAACTTATCTATCACTCAAAATTTTATTTTTTATCTCCTAATGAAACTAAGTCGTATAGCTATATAGACTTTTGTATTATACACATTTGATATTTCGAGCCGAGTTTATCTCACTTATCTATTTATCTAAATACAAGTGGGATCTTTTTGCTTTAACTATATTCATCATTATTCTTGATGAGTTTAGTTGGAAACTAAATATTAAGTCAAAAGATGATCATGTGAAAATTGCCTCGAAACATCTTACATGATTTGTGTGAGACAATCATTAGATGTCGACTTGGAAAATTGCCTCGAAACATCTTATAGTTTGTGTGAGACAGCTACTGTTGTCTTCGAATGATGTTTCAATGATTGAAATGGGAGTTTAGAACAATTAACCATGTCTGGATACAATACGAATGCGTACCTAGTATGCGAATTTTATTGACATGATTCAGGTTCGGGAACCTTGTTTGCGTACCCAATATGTGAACAGTTTTAACTGTAAAGGTACGGGAACCTTGTTTGTGTATATAGTATGCGAACGGTTTCAACTGAGTTGGGTCCGAGATGGCTGGCCGCGTACCTAGTATGCGAACGGCTGGACAGGCCAAGGTACGAAGCTGATGTTCGCGTACCTGGTTAGCAAACTCAGTGGTTAAGTTCTAAAATCGGTTAGTATGATTCTCATACTCATGAACTAAATAATTTAGGAATTAAGGAATGCAATCTTTGCAAACCCTGGCTTAATGTTCATGAATTGATTCTTGGATAAGTACGTTGTACGATTACGAATCAATCCGATTTTGTTTCAGTTTGTTCATATATATTTCTATAAGATAGTGAACAATTGAACATCTCTATGTGATACACAATTAGATTCATTTGATCATCCTTCACGATTGATTGATCATCATATTTGATTTAGAGGTTTTAGATAAATGTGGTTAAGACAAAAGTGTTCATATGGCTAACTTCGGTTAACTGTTATTGAGCCAACTCAATATACACGTTTAGGTAAGGTTACCCATATCTAAATGAAGGTATATTTCATTTGTGTGTAACAAGCTAAGACCATCTAACGGTGTAGGTTGATTGCTTTATTTTTGAAGACGACTTAGCTTGAATCTTGAATCAGGATTTTATCTAACGGTGAATATTGAATGCTTTGTTACTAAGCTATCTTAGCTTTGATTGTAAGCAAACCCTGATTTGAAAGACTGGTTACTATCAAGTATAACGGAGTTAACATTTGTGTAATTTACTTTTAATTATAAAAAAAAAAATCAAAATTACGGAAATAAAAAAGTAAAAGACACAACAAGATTTTTTTAACGAGGAAAACTGCAAATGCAAAAAAACCTGGGACCTAGTCTAGAATTGAATACTCTTAGAATTAATCCGCTATACAAAATTTACACCAACTTCGTATAGTTGAGGCCAAGAAACTACCCTTAGTTCACTTAGTTCCCTCAGTATCCCTGCGCTTCCGACTTCAATGAGTGCACGCACTGGAACAATTCCTTTGGATCGTATTCCAAACAGTAAAGGCACAACAAATTTGTTTGGTAACAACTCTTTCGATTCTTTCAAGATAAAGATATCTCAAGTCATATGCAAAGGCTCTTCCGTTTAATCTAATAAAATCCTTTGCCTGGTTAAATCAATCTATCCAATAACTACCAAAGTAGTCAAGTTTAGATTCGCACTCAATCAAAATAAATCTCAAAGAGATATATTGAGAATGTCGATCTCACACAACTAATCAATCGAATAAATCCGATTCTAGTTGGATCCCAGCCGATCAAGGTTTGTGCACACACAAAGATATGAGAACAAAATAAGAAATCTTCTTCATCTTCTTTATCTTCAAACACCTGCACAATACCAATTGAATCTCTTATGATCAATCACACACATAACGGAGTCCGTTAAAAATGGATTATCACAAGATGTCTTTAGATATACAAACAGTTCTAAAGATCCCATCAATACTTCGATCTAGTTTATATCAGAAGAGAAGATTCTCAAGAATAAACAAACTAGGTGCAATCAAAGTTTCAACAACCGTTAGTCAATCAAATCAATCAAAAACGAATAACACTGCAATTATCTAGTTTCCCAACAACGGTACTCGTAGATCTTCTTGATCCCACAAAAATCTTTAAAGGAGTGGTCGTAAGAAATTTCACCTAATTAGGATACTTTCCTCTTCGAATAGATGGCTCCACCAGAAACAACAAGAATGAAGTTTTCCTGGCTCTTAGGATAGTTTGTTAGAAATGCAAACTTAGGTATTTATAACCAAGGATGTTTGGACACCAAGGAATTTCCAAAACCGAAAATATTCTCAAGATATGCATTGAATAGCAAAATTCGGTTTTCCTAATTCCAATAAACGCTTGTCCAAAATTTCTGAAATCTCTCAATAGAAAATCTCCAATTAGTAAATGCACATTACTAATTTTTATTCTCCGGAGATATGCATTTAATTGCTGGTAATTAAAGCATATAAAACCAAAAACCTTAATTAAAAGATTCACAATTTATTTCGGTACAGGATCTTCTTGAGTACTAAGGAACATCTTTGAACAATAAATGATAAGAGTTATTATGGGTGTTCAAAGTATGTTGACATCTTTTCACTGTAAATCCTTATTCATATTTACATGGATTTACATTCTTGGAATCAGTTATACCACACTTCCAAACAAGTTTAGAATTGTTTCACCTGTATTCCAAGATTACTATGTGATTGATCAAATATCAAATCACATACATGGTTTCAATCGGTTCTACCAATTACTAGGATCAGTTATACCTCAATATGGAAATGCTTGTGATCGGTCACACAAGTTACCTGGACTTGTTACATCAGTTACTAGGATCGGTTACATCAATTACCATGATCGGTTACATCAATTACCATGATCGGTTACCATATTCGCATGGTATTGCTTGTGATTGGTCACACCAGTTACCAGGATTGGTCACACCAGTTACCAGGATCGGTTACACCAATTACTAGGACCGGTTACCAGTTACAAAAATCGATTACACAACACTCTGTGTTTGGTCACACCAATTACTATGATCGGTCACACCAATTACAAATATCGATCATACCATCTCATGGTGATTACTTAGGATCGGTTACACCAATTAATAAAAACTAGTCATACCAAATCATAAGCCTAACGATTTCTCTTTCGATTCATAAAACAAGTTCATGTATGTACTTCCTTTAAACAAATGTAAAATATTGTTTCATGACATGAAATCTTCACCATAACCCATTCCCATAATCATAACAGCATCTACAAGATTATGTCGATGTCATATCTACGAAGTTTAAATGATAAGTGTTATACTTTGTAGGCTAATTCCATGATCATACAAATCACTAGAGTATTATACAATATGTACAGTATATACAGCTTCGCAGTTATGTTTTCAATATAGCGCGACTTGAAAGATACGTTAGGAATGAAACAGTTCAGGTTAATATTACTAACCTCAAGAGGAAGGATGATGTTGTCGTTGTAGTTCGCTTCTTCTTCACATTCTTCAGAGTAATACTTGTATGTCTCAACATTCATATACTTTCTATTCTAACCTAAACGAAGTTGACTCTAGTATATAATCAAGCGACTTTAGATGAATTTTGACACACTAAAATATGACAACCAAACTTGACATACCAACGCTTGATGATTTCAACCGAGCTATGCTCTAACAATCTCCCCTTTTGTCTATTTTAGTGACAAAACTCTTATTACATATGGATAAACAAATTACATGAGATATAATTTTTCATACGCTTGATTCCAAGTTTAAACAGCACAATAACCTGTATGTATTCAATCAATAAATGTCGTCGTTGACATTTACATAACAAAAGCTTATACTCCCCCTAAAGGGGAGCTAGGTAAATATTCAATCCGAACATCTTTGTTATTCCCCTTTTGTAGTCAGAATTACAACACAACAATATGATATGTTACCCCCCTCACCCCTTAATCAATGCTTTACTCTTTCGTTAGTTATAACGTTTAAGCACAATTGTCCTTTCATTAGTGATTGCAAATCACTTGTTTACTCCATATATTTCTCCCCAATTTTTTCACAAAATGACAAAGGTTCGAGCAAATAAAGGACAAACCGAAAGGATCTTACAAATCGAAAAGACTTGTAAACAACCTATACAAGTTAAGCACGAAGGTTTCACATACCACTTTAGATAACCAATATGAAAACCGAAACTACAAGCAATTTAGTTTTAATATTTTATTAATGAAACAATTACCCGAAGCAATTTTCCCTAATTTTAATAAATCGACTAAGAAACTTAATTCCATTGTTAAACCGATTGCAAACATACAATCGCTTATTTTGATAAGACCAAAATAAATATCAGAATTAACTAAATTTTCTCATCAGGCTCTAATTATTCAGATAATAACTTAGACCTTTATCTTTAGACAAGACAAACACTAGGTTAGTTAACTAGTTTTTCTTGTCAAGGCATTCAGTTAGACTTGAATAACTGAATCCTCCAATTTGATAAGTCTAACTAATATCAGAATTAACTTAGTTTCTCTTATCTGGAATCAAATTGGACTAAACAACTGATCCCATAAACAATACATACAAACCAAAATAAATTGACTTGCACAATTATTTTCTTAACCAGAACCAATTGAAATAAACATAGACATTATAGCACCGCAATTGCACCGTATTTCTTTAAGCAAAAACACGTGATACCCAACAATAGAAAAGATACCAAACAATAAGCCAAATAAACTGACACAGTTTTTCTTAACCGGAGACAATTGAATCATAAATACACATGCATCCATACACAATAATGGAACATATCAATTGTACCGAGATTTTGTTAAGCAAAAGCAAAATATAAGCAATATAAACAGGCTTTTCTTAAACAGGAAAACGATTAACTAACAAATTCGTTACCTCAGATTCCGCATCCTCTTCTCCCTAGAAAGATATATCATTAAGCGCAAGTTCAAGTAAGAACTCTCCCCCAGTATGTTGTCATCCTCTCGCAAGAAACAAAAGAACAATAAAAGCAGCCTTTACCATAGAAAAGTTGAATCGGTTTTAACTAATGCGTGCCAATTGCAAAAGTTAAAAACCCGAAACACATATGTTATCCTAAACATGAAAAAGCTAGGGTCTAACAACGTCACCCAATATTTCGTTTAGTAAATCTACATGGACAAACTCCAATACAATTCCAAGAGAATCAACTAGACAGTCAACTCAATCAATGGAAATATATCCAAGAGTTGTATCTCTGTTTCACAATGTAATCAACAAATCAAACAAATAGAAATCCGCGAGCCTGATTATTATGTGAAACAACTTGAATGGTACCAAAGACCAATGTTCAAGTGTCAATCAATTTATATCAACAACCAAAGGTTGGATTATCTAATTGATTGAACTACGCACAACCTGTAATATTTCAATTATATAGAAAATATAATGTGAAAAAGAAATAACACATACACCAGAAATTTTGTTAACAAGGAAACCGCAAATGCAGAAAAACCCCGGGACCTAGTCCAGATTTGAACACCACACTGTATTAAGCCGCTACAGATACTAGCCTACTTCAACTTAACTTCGAGCTGGAATGTAGTTGAGCCATAACCAATCTTACATTGATTAAGGTACAGTCGCATTCCTTACGCCTCTGAATACCAGCAGGACTCTACGCACTTGATTCCCTTAGCTGATCCCACCCACAACTAAGAGTTGTTACGACCCAAAGTCGAAGACTTGATAAACCAATCTGTCTCACACAGAAAAGTCTATTAAATAGATAAATCTGTCTCCCACGGAAATACCTATGAGTTTTGTTTCGTCTTTTGATAAATCAAGGTGAACATGAACCAATTGATACACCGGACTTATATTCCCGAAGAACGGGCTAGTAATATCAATCACCCCACAATAATCTTAATCGTACGGTAACGAAACAAGATATTGTGGAATCACAAACGATGAGACGAAGATGTTTGTGATTACTTTTTATCTTGCCTATCAGAGATTAAATCTCTAGCAAGTCTTAGAAAAGATAATACTCAATACGATAGAATAAAGCAAGATCAGAACGCGCAACTACAGAGAAAATAATTGGGCCTGTCTTCACAATCCTAATGAAGTCTTTAAGTCATTAACCTATAACGGTTTTAGAAAAACCTAGGCTAAAGGAGAATCGACTCTAGTCGCAACTAGTATCACACGGGAGGTGTGGGGATTAGGTTTCCCAGTTGCTAGAGTTCTCCCTTATATAGTCTTCAAATCAGGGTTTGAAATCAATGTTACCTTGGTAACAAAGCATTCAATATTCACCTTTATATGAAAACCTGATTAGACTCAAGCTAATATATTTCGACCGTTAGATCGAACTTAGCATGTTACACACAATTGAAAAGTGACTTCACTTAGATATGGGTAACCGTACCTAAACGTGTACACCTTATTGGCTCAACAATAATTAACCAAAGTTAGCCATGTGAACACTTTCATATCAACCTTGTTCATCTTAACACAACTAGTTCAAATGACTCAAATGAAACTAGTTCTATTGTTTATATTCTCATAGAAGTATACAAGACACAATTTAAGAAAAATCGATTTTGACTCACTCGAATCAAATCATGAACATTGTAGCCCAGGTTTTCAAAAGATTGCATTACTTAATTTATAAATGTATTAGTTTATGAACAAACCGATTTTAGAATATAACCTACTCAAGTATGCAAACGGGTACACATATCTAAGTGGCCGGATTTGGTATGGGTTCCCCAGTATGCGAATGGGTACGCATACTGTCGTACGCCACCAAACTCAATTGAATTCCCGGAATTGAACTTATGCCAGTACGCATACGGGTATGCGTACTAAGTTCCCGGACTTTCAACTAGCCAACCAGTACGCATATTATGGTTCCCTGACTTGGTCTTGCAACAGTTAGCATACAAGTATGCATATTGTGCTATATCCAATCATGGTTAATTGTTCTAAACTCCCATTTCAATCATTGAAATATTCTTAGAAGACAACAATAGCTGTCTCACACAAACTATTAGCTTCAAAGCAATTTTCAAGTGATTGATAGATCAATCCGAAATATTCCGAGTCTACATCAAATGACTATCACAAAAATCATGTAAGATGTTACCAGGCGATTTACACATGATCATCTTTTGACTTTCGTCAAGAATATAAGATGAACTTGGTTAAAGCGAAAGCTTACCAACACATATTTCAAGAAATATGTAAGCGAGTTAAACTTAGATCGAAATATCAAATGTGTATAATCGAAGTCTATATAGCTATACAACTTTGTCTCAAATAGGAGATAGAGTAGGAATAGACTTTTGAGTGATGGATGAGTTCAAGTCTTCACATACCTTTTGTTGATGAAGTTCCACAAGCTCCCCTTAGTAGTTCTTCGTCTTCAATCGATGAACACCGTGAAGTCTAAAGCTCAACTACACTTTTTATCCTAATCCGAGACATAGCTATAAGTAGATTAGAAATCAAGACTTATAGTTTTGGAAACTAAACTTGACAAACAAGCTTGAGATAGCAACGTTTGCGAATTCGACCGAGCAGTGCTCTAACAATCTCCCCCTTTGTCAATTTTAGTGACAAAACTATCAATACATATGGATTAAAAAATAAATAAACTTTGTAGCTGCTCATCCAAATGCTTGATTTCCTTGGTTTTTCAACATTATTCGAAATCTTCATCACTTCCAAGTACTGCAGTGATTCTGAACGTTGTCAACTCAGCATCATAGTTGTTGAAGATCCGTAGCTATAAAAATGAGAAAACAATAGCTCTCAATCATTGTTATACAGTGTCATGGTATTATTACACATCTTCATAGTATAATTGCATCACAACTTTGACAACAATACTATGGTGATATGTACCACTCCCCCTTAGTCAATACTTCATCTCACGATGAAAACCACTCTCACTTACGTAATGATCCGTAAACCATATGTATTTGTAGTATGAACTACACAATAATTCTCCCCCTTTTTGTCAATATAAATTGGCAAAGGTACGAAAACTAGCGAGATCATAATGAAATTCTCATAGAGATACTTCATGACTAAAAGTGAACATATCACTTTGTTTCGATGATTTCACATAGTCGAAACTTAGTGTATTCATCAAGGAGTTTATAAACATACAAGAAAACTCCTATAATATTCCACAGCCGCACTCCCTACAAAGATTTGGCAATTAAGCACAAGCTCAATTAAGAACTCTCCCCCATAAAATGTCATTCCCGAGAGAACAACAAGAGCGACCTTAATTTTGCAAGAAAAGAAGGATTTCTTTGGACATAACAAATTACATGAAATATGAATTTGTATCCAGAAAACTTAATTAAATTAACCACAAGAGAACCCATGAATAATTTAATCAGAAATGCTCAACATAAGAGAACTTTCGGAGCCGCACAATACTTTCACATAGAAGTGGATCAGAGAAAGATCAATACTGCCGAATATTCAAAGATTCATTCTATTTTCATCAATATTTGCATAATGATACCATATACTTAATCTTTGTTATTAAAAGTTCATTATATTTTCCATCAATATTTGCATAAAGACATAGAATAGACTTAACTTTTGACATATATGGATAATCATAGTTCACGGATGCAAACCAACATATCCCATATAATTATTTTTGCAATATATAAAACCAATAAAGATTAATACTACAAAATCATCTTCCAAATAAACTTTAGAATTTAAATAAATAAATCTAAAAACATTGCAAGATGAAAATCGTTTGCAATAGAAATATGTAATCACAATATAGGCTATTCCAAACCGTAATTATCCTTCTTAAAACACAAGAATAAATTCTCGTAAGAAGTTTCCTAGACATTGTAGAGCTTTCTCAGAGCATCTACTAAGAATTCCTTCTCATTATTGAAAAACCCATTGATTATGGAATCGTTCAATTCCTCCAAATCTTCAAAAATATCACTTAAGCTAAGTTTTCTTTTTAAATTATTTATTTTGTTGATGAAATCCTTCACCATACCTCTAAAGTTATTATCAAAATGACAAACAAACAAGATGCAGTTAGAGGAAGAACCTTCTTCATCATTTGTAGATCTCTCTTTCTTCTTCCTTGAGGATTTGGTTCCTTCATAAAGATACACATTAACTGCTTCAACTGCATCCCTTTTTGTGGTACCTCTAGTTATAGGAGCCATGAAACTGTATCTTTCAAAGATAAAAGAAGTGAAGGGCAATTTGATCACAAATGAATATAAATAGACCAATGGACATCCAAACCCTAAAAGAATTTTGAAAAAGTCTTTTTCGGTTCATGATCCATTATCTATTTTAACTAAGAAGATATTGTTAGAGCACTGCTCGGTCAGAATCGCATGCGTTGCTATCTCAAGCATGTTTTTCAATGTTAGTAATCAAAACTATAAGTCTTGATTTCTAGCCTATCTATAGATGTCTCAGACTAGGACATAGTTTGTGTAGTTGAGCTTAGAATTCACGGCGTTTATCACTTGAAGACGAAGAACTACTAAGGAGAGCTTGTGGAACTTCATCGACAAAAGGTATGTGGAGACTTAAACTCATCTATCACTTGGAAAGTCTATTTCTACTCTATCTCCTATATTGAGATATAAGTCGTATTACGATATAGTTTTCTTTATACACATTTGAGATTTCGAGCTGAGTAAATATCGCTTACAGGTTTCTCGAAATATGTGTTGGTAGGCTTTCACTTCGACCAAGTTCATCTTATATCATGAGAAAATTTCCGAGTAACATCTTACATGGTTTGTGTGATACAATCATTTGGTGTAGAACTTGGAATGTTTCGATAATGATTATTTCAATATATTGAAAATTGCTTTGATGCTAATAGTGTGTGAAAACGGCTATTGTCATTATAGAAGAATGTTTCAATGATTGAAATAAAGAGTTCAGAATCTCGTAACCTTCTTTGGATATAAGCATAGAGTATGTTCACACATGAGTGTATAAGTCCAAAACCAGGAACCTAAAGTATGCATACTTTTGTGTATACAAAAAGGTTGTAGGAGACTGGGTAAGTATGCGTAATCGTATGCATATTTGCGGAAGTTCACTTCCGTGAATTTCTGCTGAGTTTGAAAACAAAACCAAACTTATCCGGTTACCTAAAGTACGCGTACCCGTACGCATACTGGCGGAAAGTTCACATCCGTGAATTTCTGCTGAGTTTGAAAACCAAACCAAACTCAAATCCGGTTACTTAAGTATGCATACCCGTACGCATACTTAAGTAGGTTACTTTCTAAAATTAGTTGTACATGAACCTAAACATTTATCAATAAGGAATGCAATCTTTGCAAATAGTGGCTATAATGTTCATGTATTGACTCAAGTGAATCAAACCGATTTTACTTCAATTGTGTTCTTGTATAAATCCATGAGAATATAGCAATTGAAAAACTTTTTAGCTAGTTTCATTTGAGTCATTTGAACTAGTTATAGTTAAGATGAATAAGGTTGATATGAGAGTAATCACATGGCTAACCTCGGTTAACTATTTGTGAACCAACATGGTGTACACGTTTGGGTACGGTTACATAAACCTAAATGAGGGTACATTTCATTTGTGTGTGACAAGCTAAGTTCGATCTAACGGTTGAAAGATATTGGCTTGGTTGAATCAGGTTTTTCATCTAACGGTGAATATTGAATGCTTTGTTACCAAGGTAACTTGGATTGCAAACCCTGATTTGAAAACTATATAAAGGAGAACTCTAACAACTGGGAAACCTAATCTCCACACCTCCTGTGTGTTACTAGTTTCATTACTAGAGTAGATTCTACTTTAACTTTAGGTTTCTTCTCGAGACCTTGTAGGTTAACGACTTGAAGACTTCATTGGGATTGTGAAGCCATACCCAACTATTCTCTTTGTAGTTGCATGATCTGATCTGTTTCTATCGTGATTGAGTGCAATTGGAAAATTGACTTGAGATTTATATCTCCGATAGACAAGATAGAAAATTAGTCACAAACACCTTCCTCTCATCGTTTGTGATTCCATAATAACTTGTTTCGCTTGTAGATTAAGTTTATTGTGAGGTGATTGATAATACTAGGCTGTTCTTCGGGAATATAAGTCTGGTTTATCACTTGGTTCTTGTTCACCTTTATTTATAAAAAGACGGAACAAAAAATCTAGGGTATTTCTGTGGGAGACAAATTTATTCAATCTTATAGACTTTTCTGTGTGAGACAGATTTGTTTATCAAGTCTTAGAATTTGGGTCGTAGCAACTCTTATTTGTGGGTGATATCAGCTAAGGGAATCAAGTACGTAGTACCCTGCTGGGATCAGAGACGTAAGGAGCGCGACTGTAACTTGAATCAGTGTGAGATTGATTAGGGTTCGACTACATTCCAGTCCGAAGTTAATTGGTAGTAGGCTAGTATCTGTAGCGGCTTAATACAATGTGGTGTTCAATATGGACTAGGTCCCGGAGTTTTTCTGCATTTGTGGTTTCCTCGTTAACAAAAATATGGTGTCTGTGTTATTTCTTTTCCGCTTTATATTTTGTTATATAATTGAAATTTCACAGGTTGTGTGTTAAGATCAATCAATTAGAATATCCAACCTTTGGTTGTTGATTAAATTGATTGACACTTGAAAATGGTCTTTGGTACCGTTCAAGTAATTCTCTTGTGTTCAATCGGGCTCGCAGATTTCTATTTGCTGATTGCGGATTGAATTAAGAGTTAGAGATATTAAACTCTTTGATAAAATTTATTCTAGATTGAGTCTGACTGTCTAGTTGATTCTCTAGAAAGTGTAATGGAGTAAGTCCTCTCAGATTTCCAAACGAATTGTTGGGTGTGGTTGTTAGACCCCCGCATTTTCAATTGGTATCAGAGCAGGCAAACACATTAAAGACCTCATAAGTCTGTGTTTGTAGCGATCTTATACGGACAAAAGTGCTATCTCTAATAACGTACCAGTTCAAAAATTACCAGATGATTCTCAAAGCTTGGATTCACCTGAGAGAACTGTCACATCTAGGTCAGTATTTAAACATTCTCTTAATGTAGAATCTATTGAAGTATGGGAAACACGCCTAGAAGAACAGTTGGATGAACTTTCTGATGAAGGTGATTCAGATATTGATAGAGTTGTTGATGAGGAAGTCTCAATGTATGTTAAGCTTTTGAATTCTTTGGAAAAGAAAAAGATGACAACTTCTCATATCACACCTTTTCTGACTAATCTCTGTCGTACAAACAAGAAATTGAGAAGATGTTACGCAGGTGTTTATGCTTCTAATCGTTCTAACGAATCGATCCTCAAGGGTTCCGAGGAAAACCTACGTATAAAGTCACTTGAATGTGATAATCTTTATCAATAGTATTTTTTGTTGTGGAAGAGAAACTTGCAGAATTTGAAGCACGGATTAACTCCCAGCAAACAAGTTCTGATGACAGAGAAAGCATTATCTCACTCGAGAAAAACGCCTTGGGGATGATTTAACTGCTTCTCTTGAAAAATCAAGATGTTGGAAGGTGACTTGAAAAAGTTCAATACTAGTTCAATCAAATTAACCACAATGCTAGGAGCAAGTAAAAATCATCGTGATACACGAGGATTGGGCTATAAGGGAATAGATGCTCCAAGTATTAGCAAAGAGGTAAAATTTGTCAAGGCTAGTGATTCTTCTCAACAAAAGGTTTCCACTGATGGCAGAAGTGAAGTACCTTCACCGGCTGTTAAGGTTCGAAAGAGCAAAGTATATCAACTTCCAAAGTCAGCACACACGAATCAAGGTAAGAACATTCCTTATGTTTGCCACTACTGCGGAAATAAAGGTCACCTGGAAAGGAGATGTCGCTTCCGTATAAGGAATGAGAAACTTCATGATGTTCTTGTTTGGGCATCAAAAGAAGTTTTTAAACCAAGATCATATGTTAAGACTAATCCCCTTAACATTACAGGTTGTAACTGTCCAACCTTTAGGCAAAGGAATCAGTGCTGTAATAAACCTAGATTTGCCTATAAAAGTCATACGAATCCTTTTCACAATCGTAATGGTTATCAAAAGGATAACTTCGTAAAGGCGAAGACAAGATCCGATGCTCCCAATTGGAGAAAGACTAACTTGCAAAAGAATAGTCAATCCAATTCTCTTTCGAGAATTCCAGAAGAGAGTAATGGGAAGAAGGGTCAGGTTGTTTCTAAACACACTCAGAAGTTGATACCAAAGAAAGTTAATGATGCTTCGATTGTGAAAAGGAATGATCTCCAAGAAAATTCCATGACTATGGAGAATGCAGTATCCATGATGCTGGAACTTAAAAAGTTCTTTGGAAATATAGATTTGGATGTGAAAGGTTCTAAAAGCGATCTCTTTCATGATAATCCAAAAGTCACTTGTGGTGAGCAAGACATTGTTCACCTCAACACAACTTGATTGTGTTATAAGTGCATCCTCACCAAGGAATGCCCTTCTTTGTATACGGTGAGGGAAGCACGAAAATTGGGGCGCACAGATTATGTTCGGTAAGGCTGTAGAATTCAACTGGATTCTTTTAAAAAAGTATGTCTATAAACTTGAGAAAGATTTGTGTTTTTATTTGCTTAGAGAACTTATAATGATCCACGTACCTTTCTTATCGTTCATTTCTACCTAACTTGATCCGTGTTTAAGGTTCTTAAATGTTTAGGTTTGAAAATAATAGTTCAGAATGTTTGGAATACATGGTACGCATACCAGGTATGCATAACATCATTTAAAATCAAAATCCAGGGGTTTAAGTACGCATACCCGTTTGCATACTGCTCCAGGATACGAAAGTTCATTTGCAAACCCTATGCATACTTGACGTCGATATTTGGTAAATTTATTTTGGATGTAACTTCTTCGTCCAAACTCGGAATTACCTCATTCTTTTTGAATTCTCTTTATCTTTGAATTATCTTCAAAATGGTGATGAGAAATCCTAAATTTTAATGAGTTGAGGTTGGTCTTTGTCCCGTATCTTGTTTTTGAATAATTTGCTCCGTTTTGTCGCACTTGTTCTACTTCTGTTGGATTTGGGCACTTGGATTCTTGGAGAAATTCTATTATAAGCTCATTTTTAGATTTTACAAGAACTATGTTGGTGAATCACAAAGAAGGAAGTTCAAGAATAGGCAGTAGTACGCATTGCTATGGGATTCTTGAATGTTCACAAGCATCTTATGTGAACTATGATGCATGGTCTTTAATGACTTTCTATGTTCTTCTTTGTTAAGAAAATATTTTTATACGCCTTTGGTAACCACTCTTGGTGTAAATCCGTGCGAAAAAGATCTACCTTCAACGGGCAAAGATACTTTTTGCAGTATTAATCTTTATTGGTTTTATATATTGCAATTTGTTTTGAGATATGTGTGTTTGCGTCCTTGAAATATGATTGTACCATACGTGGTCAAAAGTTATATCTTTAATATGTCGATATGAAAGTATTTATAAAGGATTGAATGAACTTTTGACAAACAAAAATTAAACCTATTATGTCATTATGCAAATAATTGATGGAAGATAGGATGAATTTTGTCTACAAAGATTATGTCTATTATATATCGTTATGCAAATAATGATGAAAATAGAATGAAACTTTGTCTATTACGCAATATTGATCTTCCCTAATCCATACCTTTATGTATATACTGTGCGGCTCCGTAAGTCTTCTTATGTGAGCATTTCCAACTAGATTAATCATGAATTTTTTCTGTGGTTAATTTGGTTCAGCTTTCCGATTAAATTAATCATGGGTTCTCTTGTGGTTAGTTTAGTTGAGATTTTTTGGATACAAAATCATTTTCTTTTGTGATTTTTGGTGTCCAATGAAATCCCTCTTTTCTCGTGAAAGTAAGGTCGCTCTTGTTGTTCTTTCGGGAATGACATTTTATGGGGTAGAGTTCTGTTTGAACTTGTGCCTAATTGCCAAATCATTGTGGGGAGTGCGGCTGTGGAATATTAAATGGGTTATCATGTATCTTTATAAACTCCTTGATGAATGCATTTATCTTCGTCTTTATGATGGCATCTAAATAAGTTGATATGGTATTCTCTTCTGGTCATGAAGTATCTCTATGAAAATTTCATGAGGATCCAACTGGTTTTAGTACCTTTGCCAATTTATATTGAAAAAAAGGGGGAGAATTAATGTGTAGTGTGGCACTACAAATACATATGGTTTACAGATCATTATGTAAGGGGAAGTGGTTTTCATGTTGAGATGAAGTATTGACTAAGGGGGAGTGATACATATCACCATAGTATTGTTGTCAAAGTTGTGATACAATTGAACTTTGATGATGTGTAATAGTACTATGACACCGTATAACAATGATTGAGAGCAATTTTTTTTCTCATTGTTATCACTATGGATCTTCAACAACTTTGATGCTGAACTTACAACCTTTAGGATCATGGAGTGTTTGGAAGTGACGGAGATTTTAATTCGCGTTGAAGATGCCAAGGAGATCAAGCATTTGGATGAGAAGCTATAATTTTTATTTATTTTGTAATCCATATGTATTGATAGTTTTGTCACTAAAATTGACAAAGGGGGAGATTGTTAGAGCACTGCTCGGTCGAACTCTCGTGTGTTGCTATCTCAAGCATGTTTGTCAATGTTAGTGTTCAAAACTACAGTCTTGATTTCTAGTATATTTATAGATGTCTCGGACTAGGACATAGTTTGTATAGTTGAGCTTAGACTTCACGACTTTTATCACTTGAAGACGAAGAACTACTAAGGAGAGCTTTTGGAACTTCATCGACAAAAGGTATGTGGAGACTTAAACTCATCTTCACTTGGAAAGTCTATTTCTACTCTATAACCTATATTGAGACATAAGTCGTATTACGATATAGTTTAATTTATACACATTTGAGATTTCGAGCTGAGTATATCTCGCTTACATATTTCTCGAAATATGCGTTGGTAAGCTTTCGCTTCGACCAAGTTCATCTTATATCATGAGAAAATTTCCGAAACATCTTACATGGTTTGTGTGATACAATCATTTGGTGTAAGACTTGGAATGTTTCGATAATGATTATTTCCATATCTTGAAAATTGCTTTGATGCTAATAGTGTGTGAAAACGGCTATTGTCATTATAGAAGAATGTTTCAATGATTGAAATAAAGAGTTTAGAATCTTGTAACCTTCTTTGGATATAAGCATAGAGTGTGTTCGCACATGAGTGTATAAGTCTAAAACCGGGAACCTAAAGTATGCATACTTGTGTGTATATAAAAAAGGTTGTAGGAGTCTCGTGAATTTCTGTTGAGTTTGAAAAACAAAACCAAACTCATCTAATTACCTAATGTACGCATACCCGTACGCATACTGGCGGAAAGTTCACGTCCGTGAATTTCTGCTGAGTTTGAAAACCAAACCAAACTCAAATCCGGTTACTTAAGTACATATACCCATACGCATACTTAAGTAGGTTACTTTCTAAAATCGGTTGTACATGAACCTAAACATTTATCAATAAGGAATGCAATCTTTGCAAACCGTGGCTATAATGTTCATGTATTGATTCGAGTGAATCAAAACGATTTTGCTTCAATTGTGTTCTTATATAAATCCATGAGAATATAGTAATTGAACAACTTTTTAACTAGTTTCATTTGAGTCATTTGAACTAGTTATGGTTAAGATGAATAAGGTTGAGATGAGAGTAATCATATGGCTAACCTCGATTAACTATTTGTGAACCAACATGGTGTACACGTTTGGGTACGGTTACATAAACTTAAATGAGGGTACATTTCATTTGTGTGTAACAAGCTAAGTTCGATCAAACGGTTGAAAGATATTAGCTTGGTTGAATCAGGTTTTTTATCTAACAATGAATATTGAATGCTTTGTTATCAAGGTAACTTGGATTGCAAACCCTGATTTGATAACTATATAAAAGGAAAACTCTAGCAACTGGGAAACCTAATACCCACACCTCCTGTCTGTTACTAGTTGCATAACTAGAGTCGATTCTCCTTTAACCTTAGGTTTCTTCTCGAGACCCTGTAGGTTAACGACTTGAAGACTTCGTTGGGATTGTGAAGCCATACCCAACTATTCTCTTTGTAGTTGCGGGATCTGGTCTTTATGTTTCTATCGTGATTGAGTGCAATTGTAAAATTGGCTTGAGATTTATATCTCCGATAGGAAAGATAGAAAAGTAGTCACAAACACCTTCTTCTCATCGTTTGTGATTCCACAAAAACTTGTTTCGCTAGTCGATTAAGTTTATTATGAGGTGATTGATAATCTAGGCTGTTCTTCGGTAATATAAGTCTGTTTTATCAATTGGTTCCCGTTTACCTTGATTTATCAAAAGACGGAACAAAAACTCTTGGGTATTTCTGTGGGAGACAGATTTATTTAATCCTATAGACTTTTCTGTGTGAGACAGATTTGTTTATCAAGTCATCGACTTTGGGTCGTAAAAACTCTTGGTTGTGGGTAAGATAAACTAAGGGAATCAAGTGCGTAGTATCCTGCTGGGATCAGAGACGTAAGGAGCGCAACTATACCTTGGATCAGTGTGAGTTTGATTAGGGTTCAAATACAGTCCAGTCTGAATTTAATTGGTAGTGGGCTAGTGTCTGTAGAGGCTTAATATATTGTGGTATTCAATGTGGACTAGGTCCCGGGTTTTTCTGCATTTGGGGTTTCCTCGTTAACAAAATTATGGTGTCTGTGTTATTTCTTTTCCGCATTATATTTTGTTATATAATTGAAATATCACAGGTTATGCGTTAAGATCAATAAATTAGAATACCCAACCTTTGGTCGTTGATTTATATTGATTGACACTTGAACATTGGTCTTTGGTACCGTTCAAGTAATTCTCTTATATTCAACCGGGCTCGCAGATTTCTATTTGTTGATTGCGGATTGAATTAAGAGTTAGAGATATTAAACTTTTTGATATGCTTTATTCTAGATTGAGTGTGACTGTCTAGTTGATTAAGAGTTAGAGATATTAAACTCTTTGATATACTTTATTCTAGATTGAGTCTGACTGTCTAGTTGATTCTCTAGAAAGTGTATTGGAGTAAGTCCTCTCAGTTTGCCAAACGAATTGTTCGGTGTGGTTGTTAGACCCCCACATTTTCAGATATTTTCTTAACATACAAAAAAGGAATTAACATTTATACAAAACTTGAGCAACCTTGATGCAATCCTCATTTTCTCAAGTTAAAGATGAGGATGCAGACGTCACTAGTAATTAGATAGCGACGGACTGAGCTGAATGCTCACATATTTTATCACATAGTGACTTATCAAGGTTTGTTGTATAAACATACTTCTTACCTCGTCTGAATCTGGTTCTCTTAGATTTCTTAGTGTCTTCAGGAGTACCCTGTTGATTACCCAAGGACACATTCATTCTTTGCATGTCATTTTGAAGTTTGGCAATCCTTTTGTTGTTCCTATTGAATTTCCAACACTTATTTTGGACATGATTTGCATTTCCACAAAACGTACAAATCAAAGAAGATTTATTTTCTTGCTTATTTTCCCATCTTGTTTATCACAACATTCATCCTCAATTATTCCAAAACCGGCTTAGACAAAGGAGTTGTTTGTGCTCACATTTTTTCTTTTGAAACCTAAACCATTTGTGTTTCCAAAAGACTTATGACCGAATAACATTGCTGAGATTTTGTCAGAACTTCCATACAAACTTTGCACGTCACACTTAAGAGTATTAATCTCTTTTTCCTTCAGAGATAGGGTCCTGGTGAATTCATCACTAAGACAATCTATCTCAAGATTTTTCACCTGAAGCGATGATTCAAATTTCTCCAACGAAGCCTTTAGTTGGAGATTTTCTTGGTGAATTTCTTCACTCTTATCCAAGAATTCAAAAATCTCAGTGTCAGACTCAAACTCTGAATCAGAATTTGAGTAGAAAGAAGTTTCTGCCGCGAGAGCTGAAAATTCATTGCACACATCAGAAGCATGCAAGATATTGACAACCTGGGATGATTTTTATTGTATTGAATCATCTGAATCATTAACCAGAGAGAGACATTTCTCATATCTTTTGCTTATTTTTCCAATATCCTTGATTTTTTGTGTAATCAGTGATTTATCAAAATGAACATGATTGGAACGACATTCATCATCCTAAGACAAGTTAGAAGATTCGCTTGTGTTGGTCACAACATTAAACGCAGATGTTCTGACTGTGCTCTGATCAAGATCAATATTTTTAACTTTCCAACAAGAGTATTTTTGGAAAGCATATCAAGGTTATTTCCTTCAATGATGGCATATTTCTTAGAGTCGTATTTGGCCGACAACGATCTGAGAATTTTCATCACAATTTCCTTTTCAGGAATAGTCTTACCCAATGCAAAGGATGCATTAACAATTTTAGATACTTTGTGACTAAACTCATCAAATGAATCTTATCAGCCATACGAAGGTTTTCCCAATCATAATTTAGGTTTTGAAGCCTAGCTTCCTTTTTAGAGGTATTCCCTTCGAATACAGTTTCTAAGATATCCCAGACATCTTTAGACCGAGTGCACGTAGTCACGTGGTTCTGAAGATCTGGGGTAATGGATTGAATGATAGCATTTAAACCGTCATAATTTTGCTTTCCAGCAAGAATCTCGTTTGGTTCATATCTACCAATATCCTTTGCAATAAAGACGCCGTCTACTGTAACCATTGGAGGATTGTAGCCATTAAAAATATAACCCATGATTGAAATCACGCGCTTGAAGAAAGGCACACATAGAAATTTTCCACCGTAAGTAATTTGAGCCATCAAAAACTGGTGGTGCGTTTACTAAGATAGCACTTCTGTCCATGAAGTCGGATTGCTACAAACACAGACTTATGAGGTTTTAAACGTGTTTGCCTGCTCTGATACCAATTGAAAAAGCGGGGGTCTAACAACCTCACTCAATATTTCGTTTAGGCAAACTGTATGGACAAACTCTAATATAATTCCAAGAGAATCAACTAGACAGTCAGACTCAATAGATGAAAATATATCCAAGAGTTGTATCTATGTTTCACAATGTAATCAGCAAATCAAACAGATAGAAATCCGCGAGCGTGATTATTATGTGAAACAACTTGAACGGTACCAAAAACCAAAGTTCAAGTGTCAATCAATTTATATCAACAACCAAAGGTTGGATTATCTAATTGATTGAACTACGCACAACCTGTGATATTTCAATTATATAGAAAATATAACGCAAAAAATAAATATCACAGACACCAGAAATTTTGTTAACGAAGAAACCGCAAATGCAGAAAAACCCCGGGACCTAGTCCAGATTTGAATACCACACTGTATTAAGCCGCTACAGACACTAGCCTACTTCAAGTTAACTTCGGATTGGAATGTAGTTGAGCCCTAACCAATCCCACAACTTCAACTTGCTGAATACAGTATTCTCCAACAAAATTCACTATAAACTTTCTAATTCTTAGTGAAAAGAATTATATGAAGTTTTCTGGTAAACAGATCTTGAAATCTACAAGAGTATATCAGATTTGATATAACACTTTTTAGGTCTGTCGTGGTTCTACCAATAAAATTATGAAAGGTCCGGATATAAGTTGGTTTCTTATAAGATTTTTGACTTCTTATAAAAGAAAATTTTTATTCGAATTAACTGTAGATTTTTCGGAAATATTTATTAAGAGGGAACAAATAGAATTACCCATTTTGTTCAAACAAATCTCTAAAACACAAAGTAGTGTTTGGGTAAGAAGAAATTTGTTCTTTCGTAACAGTGCATTATTTTAGACTGTTTTTCCTCTTCCATTTCTTGAGATATGACACTCATCATATTCAAAAATTGTTTCCGATGCAGATCTTGCTCCTTTAAAGTCATTTTTTTGTATCCCTTTTTTAAGTGACTTTAGAGCATAATGAACTGGCCATGGATTAACATAGTAGTTCTTTTGTCTGTTTGTTGGGAAACATGGATCAAATTCTTTGTATAGAAAGAAACTTTTGCCAATTCTTTTGAAACAAAGTGAAGAGCATTTTGCATCCTGCGAATCTTACATTCTCTTTGCAGATGATATTTATTGCCACAATAATAACAATGTTTAGTATTATAAGAGTTATAATTTTTATTTTTACCTCTCTGTGGATATTCTTGGGATGATCCTTTCCTTTTCAGCACCTTTGGAGACTTTGATCTCTTCCTTTTCACAAAAGTCCTTTTCTTCCATTTATGATTTGATTGATCATCAATTGATGGTTTGTCATTATTAGTTTCTTCACAGCTACGAAGAGTATTGTTCACATCAGGGACCTCCGTTTGGGTAGAAACACTAGAAGATTTGACAAACTTTATCTCTTTGTTATGGACTAAGGTATAACAACCTTCATATCCCAAGCCACGTGTATCACCATGACTTCTTCCTATTTCCAACAAAGAGGTGTTGATGGTGGTTTTTCGAATAACGCTAAAATTGTAAAACTTTGTATTTAATGCGATGACTCCCTGCAAGGGTATAAAGCCATTTAAGAAGTGATGAGTGAAAAAAACCTCTTCACTCATTGAGCAATTCAATATATATGGAATTCATTCAGAATGGTGCAACAATCCCGAGTATTCTATGAATTTTCCTAGTAGCATTATCCATTTAATGCATTGTGTGCCTTGTATTTTCCTACGCTATGTTCCGCAAGAGAACCCTCAATGTTGGCATGACATGACGATTAATGTTCACTCTTAGCAGAGTAGCATGAATCTCCTGAAGTGTCAGTATTGAAGTCTGCATGAAAGTACTCACACAGGATGCATCACTCTCTGACAAAGAGAATCTCGTATCGGCGTACTTTTAAGTTGGCACGATCACGCTTGAAGTCCTTAAGGAAAATCTAGACTGTTAATATCAGTCTCAGAAACAATCACGGCCACACAATTTGACTGCATGTTTTAGCAAACCCAGACCACTGCTGGCAGAACTAGATAATCACCGCATTGACCGCCAGTGGGCCTACCAGTGTCCCAACCAAATGGAATTTATTTACACACATCCAGCGTTGACAAACACCAACCCTAAACAGGGTGATCACGCTGTTAAAAAAAGCTCGAACGAGCTAGACTGTCCAAAACAGTATCAGAAGCATCACAAACGTCCAACTTTCCCATCCTGGTTGGACGGCTTGGATCTTCATACGAACGGTTAAGGAAGTGCTAACATGATCATTGGCGGTCCCACTAGTGCCCTAGTCGATCGAATTGCATGCGGAAAATCTATAGAGTGCTCGATCGCTTAAACATGGGCGTTCATGCTGCGTAAAATAGCTAAAACGAATTGAAACCGGCGAAGACGGTCTCAAAACGCATCACGTCCGTACAACTTATCCGGCCTAGTTGGACGGCTCAGATCGCATCTTGAGCGATCAAAGAAGCGCGGGCGTGTCCACCGGTAGGCCAGCTTTCCCCCTACTCGATCGGTTCACCCACAGCAAGACCATAGAGAAATAAAACGTTTGCCCAAACTATGGCAGGCGTGATGTTTCTAAACCCTAAATTTGGGTCGCGGAAGTCGACTAGTGTCTTAAATCGATCACAACCATCCAACTTAGACAGACTATTTGGATGGCTTAGATCATATTTAGGACCATCAGGAAGGTGCACATGCGTTCACCGTCAACCCAACATGGGCCCCACGTGATCGTTCTTCCAAGAGGAGGCTCACAGCGTGCCAAACCGCTAAACCAAAGTCACGGGGGCGTGACTGTTTCAAAACCTTAATCAGGGTTTGCGGCAATGTACATCTGTTGTAGATTGATCGTGACCATCCATATTCACCATCCTAAACGGATGGTGTAGATATAGACTCAAGAGTCCCCAAGGATGTCAACGTGGTCACCGTGGGCCCACCTTTGCGTGTGAGCGGTCGACCTATGCAGACTAGAAACCGGCGCCTCCAAACGCACCCCCAAAGGTGGCATGCCACACGACTTTTAAACCATTTGCGGCAATATATTTCTGTCGCAAATCGATCATGACCACTCATCTTTGCCAGTCAAATTGTGTGGCCTAGATCGAATCTTCATGGGACGGAGAGGTGTAGACATGCACACCAGCGGGCCGTCTCCACGCATGCCTGGTCGGTCCCTCCAAAATTAGCACCCATTTTTGGATTCGATCAAGCCAAAGGGGGATATTCGCGCACCTCTAAAAAATCCTAAAATTCCTAATCGGCAGCAAATATGTGCCGTAAATCATCTTGTTCGTCCAACTTTTACATCTTGGTCGGACGGCTTGGATTAAAAGTTACGCGATCAATGAAACGGCTTAATGATCATCGTCCGCCATTCTATCACAGGGAGTGATCGACCAGATGGTGGCCCGCCCATGCGACCTCCAAACGATCACTCGAAGATGGTTGAACATGCTGCCATTTTAAGACGCCTAATCGGCGACTTATTCAAGCAAGCTTTAAAACAGCGATGCTTCATGCATATCGATTATTTTGAGCTGCTTGCTTGAAAACGATGCATTACATGCATCGATCATACACGATATTTCATGAATATCAATTCCTTAAATGACTTAGTTATTTAACCTAATAGAGTTGTATGTTATTTCTTGCAGCAGTTCCCACGACTTGACCCACTCACTCGAGACATAAAACATGTCACAAACTGGGGGATACTTACCGAGGTATTGGTCTGGCGGTTTACAGCGTGCGGCGTGCAACGCGCCCATTACGAGAAAGGAAGTGGGCAAAGGTGTGATCCTGTGACAATCACCTACACGACCCCACTAATCCATCACTCAACTTCCTATACTTCCTACGAGATGAGGATTGCGCTCAAATGACTTGTATAAATAGGTTCTCCAACCTATTTCCAAAAAACACATAAAACAAAGTGTTGTTAACTACGTAACCAGAAAACACCCAGAACCGATAGCTTACATTATGAAAGCCAGTTCAACATTCTGATACAAGCCATAAACATCCAACACCTTCACAATCTCTACACCTTCTTCGCTTCCCTCCCTAAGATCAACCCTGTCTCCTTCACTTTGTGACCGAAGCAAGTCCGGAACGACCATTTCTTGGTTTAGGCCAGAATTGTACAGATTGATCTCTCGAATCTAAAGTACTCCCGTGCAGTGCATTTGTTTAGGGTTTAGATTGATTTCTCATCTACACACACCCAAATTTACCAAAACCAGCAGAAACAATTTTCACCCCCAAACAAGAGGATAAATTGTTTGTGCTATCATTAAGTATTTTTAACTTAGAGATTTCCTTTTCTAATGATTTATTCTGATCAAGAGCAGAGGTAAAGGTTTCCTCTAAATGCTTTTTCATTGGATAGAAAAGTATTTTCTTTTTCCTTAAAGCATTCTTGCTGAGAATTAAATCTTGCCTTGGAATTATCAAGTTCTCCTTCCAGAAGATGAATCCTTTTTAGACTTTTATCCAAGTTTTTCTCAGCAGTTTCTGCTCGAAGAAGTTCAGTACTTACCTTTTCGTCGAGTACTTGTTGTGAGAGATTTTCTTTCAACAATTTATGCTCTTCATCGAGATTTTCATACTTTATAGTTAAATCTCGTTCTCTTTGAAGTGCTGAAAGAAGTTCATCAGAACAAAGGAGAATCGTTTGCTCAATTATTTCAGTTTAGAATTTTTTACACTTGACCTTCTATCAGAAATCTCAAGTATAGAACTTAAAAATATCTCGTTAGGGACATCTTCAATTGAGAAGCAAGAACTTGGAGAGCCATCTTCTTTTGAGCACAAGTCTTGTGATACGTTAACCGAGTCTTTAGATTTTTTTCCCACAATCGCTTAATCTTTCCTTGACCCCTGATTTATAGGTTGGATCACACCAAACACAGATTGTTAGATATTTTCATGTTTCTCTTCTCTGATACCAATTGAAAAGACGAGGGTACCCAAATACACCACAATATTTTATTTATCCACATATAAGTCCTCTACCGAAAGTGACTGTCTATGGACAGAGTCGAGAAAATACAAAAAAATTGGTTTATACTTCCTGTGATCGTCTATGGATACAAGATCGAGACAATACGACAACAAGATAATTTGTGCTATTGACTATGGATACAAGATCAAGACAATACAACAACGAAGTATGATACTTGATAATAGGTTTGGACCTAACCAAACTCCATAGGATCACTATCAAGTACAAATGAGTTAACGTTTGTGTAATTTACTTTTAATTATAGTAAACAATTATAATTGCGGAAATAGAAAAGTAAAAGACACATCAAGGTTTTGTTAACGAGGAATACTGCATATGCAGAAAAACCCCTGGACCTAGTCCAGAATAGAATACTCTCAGAATTAAGTCGCTATATAAAATCTGCACCAACCTCGTATAGTGGAGACCAAACAACTACCCCTAGTTCTCTTAGTTCCCTCAGTATCCCTGCGCTTCCGACTTCAATGAGTGCACACACTGGAACAATTCCTTTGGAACGTATTCCAAACAGTAAAGGAACAAAAAATCTATTTGGTAACAAATTTTTTGATTCTTTCAAGATAAATATATCTCAAGCCATATGCAAAGTCTCTTCCGTTTAATCTAATAAACTCCTTTGCCTGGTTAGATCAATCTATCCAATAACTACCAAATTAGACAAGTTTAGATTCACACTCAACTAAAATAAATCTCAAAGAGATATATTGAGAATGCCGATCTCACGCAACTAATCAATCGAATAAATCCGATTCTAGTTGGATCCCAGCCGATCAAGGTTTGTGATAAGCACGTAAGTGCGACTCTTTTTCACCCATAATTACATTAGCTAGGACTCATTTTATCGCTAATAAACTTGTTTTAAGTATTTTGAAGGAAATAAAGCTCGATGGTCTAAAATACGGAAATCTGCGGGAAAAATGGAGGGAATGAAGTGATTTATGATTAAATGGGCTAAGCCCGAAAGGAATTACATGGAGAATCATTTTATTAAGTCAATTATGTGGATATGGGAGTGTGGTAAGAATTCCACTGAGTGTGTAGAAGTGTAGAAACCATGTGAACCGATAAAGGATATCTGAAGATATTTTGTTTAATAAAGAAAATATTTCCTTATGTAGAATAATGGAATATTTAAGATTTGGGAAAAAATATTATCCTTTATGGTTGAAAATAATAATTAAGATATTGATTGCAGTATTTGACACATGGCGCATTCTAATTGGAGGATTTTTATATTATTTGACACGTGGCATACTTTTATTGGATGATGATGTGGATATGATAAAGGAAAGTGGTTTTCTTTCAAAACTATAAATAATGGTTAAAGCAAATGGAAAAGGAGAGGTCCGAAGTCCGTAGTCCAGAGAAAAATAATAGAGTTTTCATTTTTCTTTTCTTATTATTCTCTTTTGTAATGGAGTAATCTCTCCACTAGGGTTACTAATGAATCCCGATTATGTGTTGGAGATTTCAACTCATTCTTAATAATACTTCTTCTTGGTCCTATATTCTCGAGCGTTAACGATAATAGTTTTATTCATATGTCCTTGTGCTTGCTTTCTTTGTAATCATTTTCTAATTAGAGACCAGCACCTAAATGGGTAGAATTATTAGTATTTTGCGAATTTTATTGATTATAAAGTTTTATCATCCGAGACGTACCCGTGTCCTAAATCGTCTTGTGCTAGTGAGAAAAGTATTATAGAGAAATGTTGAATGATTTACGCATAATAGTGGTGGAATGTTGGAACCCTGGGTTTTTCTTTGATTATTTTCTACTTTTATTATCCTCTATTATTCTGCTTATCATTTTATTTAGTTAGAAATTGAAAGTAACAGTTTTAGTCCCTGTGGAACGAACCCGCATCTGTATACTATCCAATCGATAGCCGTGCACTTGCGGTATAATATAAAACCCCAACAAGTTTTTGGCGCCGCTGCCAGGGACTAAAAAAAGGTTGTTATTTTTAGTTTCTATTAAATTTATAAATAATTAGGATAGTTTAGATTTTTTTCTATTATTTATTATTAATATTATTTTCTAGATTTTCTTGGGTATCTTTTTATTTTTGGTGTGCAGGATAATTGGAGATTTAAAGTGAAAATAAAATTTGCGCACCAAACAGGTAAGTATCCAAGGTTTATTTTTTATTTATTTTTGTAAATATTTATTTTAGGAAATATTCTGATTCTTTAGATATTTTATTTATTTGTACATAATTAGTCTAGAATTTTTATTTTCTTTTTTGTAAATATTTTTGTTTTCTTTATTGAAAAAAAAAAGAAAAAAAACACATTGCACACACCAATTGCATCGTCAGACAACTGATTTTAAGAAAACCCGTGAAAAAGTACGCTGAACCCGTGCCTGGGGCCTTACAGGAGTTACCAGCCGAAATTCCACAAACCTTAGTATATTCTTCTTAAGGTAACCTGAGCCTACCTATTTTAGTCGACCTTGCATTGGCATGTGCACTAAGAAAATGTCTAACTAGTATTATGAGGACCAATATAATGAATATCGACCCAAATTTCAAAATGGACAATATTCGTGCTTTTATCATTGTGTGGATAGTACGTGGGACCACTACCGACCTTCTAAAGGTTATGGCTTATACCATGGTGATTCCAATTACTATCCGCACGTCCGCCAGTCATATGAACGGGTAAGTGAGAAATATTATAATGACCAAAATGTAAGTTCTCCGTCTTTGGAGGATTTAATGAAACAGTTGCAACAAAATAATTCTTATGATCCTAGTATTTCTTTAGAAAATTCACTCAAGCAATTGACTGGAAATTTAAATAGGAGAGACATACTAAGGGAACAATTTTTGAAGAGTCACTCAGGCATGACTTAGATACGAAGGAAAGAATTACAGCTTTAAGTATTGCTCTAAATGAACTTAATTGCCGATTAGATAAGGTTCAACCATCTTCATATTGTGATGATGATGAGGATAGTACTGATGAAGATTATGAGAAATGTAGTCATGATGACGAGGAAATTGTTACACCGATTGAGCCTTACGATCATGGTGTTTCTAGTTCAAATCCTAATAATATTGTTGATTATTCACCTATTCAAAAGGAAGTGGATTTGACTAGAGATACCATAGTCTTAGATGGTGTAGTACATCATTGTGATTATGAAGCCGATGATGGTTTAGAGGAAAAAGTTTATCCTGAGAGTAGTGTTTTAGAGTCTAGCTATTCGGAAACAATAGTCTCTGCTGAGGATTATAGAAATGTAGAACCACCTATTTTCAACCTAGAAGAAATAAAAGACCATTTTCCTAAATCTGATAATTTAGAAATTAAGGAAATTGTGAGCAGTTTATCCAAGGATATTGACAATTCTAAGTTTAGGGGTGAATATCATTCTCCCCGTGGTTTACCCTTGACTCTTGTAATGGTCCCTAACTTGGGACTTGACGTATGTGCCTCTACCATCTTAAGATATTATCTTCATGCACGTTTTCCTGGACCTAGTTATGTCTAGAAAGAAACCCAGTTGATAGAAATTCATCCTTTGGTTGATGTGGTTAATCCGGTCCATGATACTATAATTGACTTTGTTGTCCCACCAAAATTTTATTTACCAAATGTGAGACTATCTCAATTTGAAATGTGTCATTATATAGTTTTTAGAACTAAACCTAATTATTTTAGGAAATTAGAATAGTCGACACATTTTCTTAAAAATGACCACCACTTTCATTATGGTCAATTGTGTGAGTCAAATTTAATCGACTTAGAGGATCCTCAATTATTCAGGTTATTATTATGTGTTTCTAAGTTCTTATTTGAGTTTTTCCAGGCTACGCAACCTGATCCTCTAGATCCTATCAATGAGGAAACCTGGCCCATGAAAATATTTTATTCAGACCCTTTCAAAGAACCTGAGCCCAAACCGCAGGTATATGTAGTTGTCTTAAAAAGGAAACTAGATAAGGGTGTGCATTATTTGTTCATTTTCCTGGCATTCCTTTTATTTTTTGTATCTTTATTCAGATTTGATGATCCACATAGGTTCCGACTACTACTATATGATTTTATGTGGTGACTAATTCTACCAACGTCTGGCTGAAGACACTAAATTTAATGCATAATGGGAGGCAACCCATACTCTTGTTGGACATTAGTGGAATTTTATTTCTTGTTCCCCATGGAAGGACGCTTCATCCAGGTACTATCTTTCCAATCTCTTTATTGATGCCTCGTGTTATTTTACTTTTGGTATTGTGCTTTTATTAGAAACATTGAGGACAATGTCAGATTTAAGTGTGAGGGAGCGGTTAACCTTTTGGTATTTCCTTGCATATTATGACCAGCTATTGAGCGGGTCTATTGTATTCACTTGCATTTTATGACCAGCTGTTGTGCGGGTCTATTGTAGGGCATTTTCGTGCATGCAAAAAAAATAATATCATGATATGACCAGCTGTTTAGCGGGTATTTCTGTCTAGCTATTTAGCAGACATCTCTATCCACTGTTTAGTGGATTCGTATCGATGTTTAGCATACAGTTCTTTATCCTGCTGTTTAGCGGATATTTATTTTTTTTGTTTTGCTGGAGGACTAGCAAAATGTAAGTGTGGGGGAATTTGATAAGCACGTAAGTGCGACGATTTTTCACCCATAATTACATTAGCTAGGACTCATTTTATCGCTAATAAACTTGTTTTAAGTATTTTGAAGGAAATAAAGCTCGATGGACTAAAATACGGAAATCTGCGGGGAAAATGGAGGAAATGAAGTGATTTATGATTAAATGGGCTAAGACCTAAAGGAATTACATGGAGAATCATTTTATTAAATCCAATTATGTGGATATGGGAGTGTGGTAAGAATTCCACTGAGTGTATAGAAGTGTGGATACCATGTGAAAGATATTAATTATGATAAAGGATATCTGAAGATATTTTGTTTAATGAAGAAAATATTTCCTTATGATGTGGAATAATGGAATATTTAAGATTTGGGAAAGAATATTATTCTTTATGGTTGAAAATAATAATTAAGATATTGATTGCAGTATTTGACACATGGCGCATTCTGATTTGAGAATTTTTATATTATTTGACACGTGACATACTTTTATTGGATGATGATGTGGTAGTGGATATGATAAAGGAAAGTGGTTTTCTTTGAAAAATATAAATAATGGTTAAAGCAAATGGAAAAGGGGAGTCCGGGGTCCGTAGTCCAGAGAAAATAGTTTTAATTTATTTCTTTTCTTTTTATTTTTCTTTGTAATGAAATAATCTCTTCACTAGGGTTGCGGATGAAGCCCTATGATGTGTATTAAGAGAGTTCTAATTCCTTTTCAATAATAATTCTTCTTGGTCCTATTTTCTTGCTTGGTAATGATAATAATTCTTTTCATATGTCCTTGTGCTTCAATCAAAGGTTTTATGTTCTTATTTTAGAGATCAACACCTTTAAGTGGAATGAATTATTAATATTTTGAGAAATTTAACTGATCCTAATGTTATATCGTCCGAGGCGTACATATTGTTCCTAAATCGTCTCGAGCAATTTTGTGAAGAATTTTAAAGAGACTTGGTTGAATAATATAATATACATAATAGTGGTGAAATTCTAAGCCTTGGTTTTTTCTTATCTTCTTATTTTATCACATTTTCTTATTATTGATCTCTTAATTATTCTTTTTAGCATTTTTTTAATTAGAAATTAAAAGTACCAGTAGTTAGTCCCAGTGGAACGACCCGTGCTTGCATACTATACAATCGATAGTCGTGCACTTGCGGTATAATATAAAACCCCAACAGTTCGTGTACACACAAAGATATGAGAACAAAATAAGAAATCTTCTTTGACTTCAAATATTCTTTAATCTTCAATAAACACCTGCACAAGACCACTTGAATCTCTTGTCATCAATCACACGCAGAACGGAGTCTGTTAACAATGGATTATCACAAGATGTCTTTAGATCTACAAACAGTTCTAAAGATCCCATCGATACTTCGATCTAGTTTATATCATAAGAGAAGATTCTCAAGAATAAACAAACTAGGTGCAATCAAAGTTTCAACAACCATTAGTCAATCAAATCAATCGAAAACTAATAACACTGCAATTATCTAGTTTTCTACCAACGGTACACGTAGAGCTTCTTGATCCCACATAAATCTTTAACAAGTAGTAGTAAGAAATTTCACCTAATTAGGATACTTTCCTCTTGGAATAGACGGCTCCACCAGAAACAACAAGAATGAAGTTTTCCTGGCCTTAGGATAGTTTGCTAGAAATTCAAACTTAAGTATTTATAGACCAAGGATGTTTGGACACCAAGGAATTTCCAAAACCGAAAATATTCTCAAGATATGCAATGAATAGCAAAATTAGGTTTTCCTAATACCAATAAATGCTTGTCCAAAATTTACGAAATCTCTTAATAGAAAATCTCCGATTAGTAATGCACGTTACTAATTTTTATTCTCTAGAGATATGCAGTTAATTGCTGGTAATTAAAGCATATAAAACCAAAAACCTTAATCAAAAGATTCTCAATTTATTTCGGCACAAGATCTCCTTGAGTACTAAGGAATATCTTTGAATAATAAATGATAAGAGTTATTGTACGTGTTCAAAGTATGTTGGCATCTTTTCATTGTAAATCCTTATTCATATTTACATGGATTTACATTCTTGGAATCTGTTATAGCACACTTCCAAAAAAGTTTAGAATTGGTTCACCTTTATTCCAAGATTACTATGCGATTAATCAAATACGAAATTACATACATGGGTTCAATTGGTTCTGCCAATTACTAGGATCGGTTATACCTCAATATGGAAATACTTGTGATTGGTCACAAAAGTTACCAGGACCGGTTACATCATTTACCAGGATCGGTTACATCAATTACCAGGACCGGTTACCATATTCTCATGGTATTGCTTGTGATCGGTCATACCAGTTACCAGGATCGGTTACACAAATTACCAGGACCGATTACTAATTACAAGGATCGACTACACAACACTCTGTGATCGGTTACACCTATTACTAGGATCGGTCACACCAATTACAAATATCGATCATATCATCTCATGGTGATTATTTAGGATCGGTCACACCAATTAATAAAATCTAGTCATACCAAATCATAAGTCACGCATTGGGATTAGTTACACAAAGATACATAACAAAGTTACGATCGGTTCTACCATCTCACACATATTGGTAATCCAAAGATTTGCAATGAATATCCGTACCAATAAGCCTAACGATTTTCCTTTCGATTCATAAAACATTGTTTCCTAGGATAAAATCTTCACCATAACCCATGCACATAATCATAACAGTATATACAAGATTATGTCGATATCATATCTACGAAGTTCAAAAGATAAGCATTATACTTCGTAGTCTAATTCCCTAATACTATGATCATACAAATATGACCATGTCACATCACTAGAAAATTATACAATATGTACAGTATATACAACTTCGAAGTTATGTTTTTAATATAGCATGACTTTAAAGATACGTTAGGAATGAAACATTTCAAGTCAATATTACTAACGTCAAGAGGAAGGATGATGTTGTCGTTGTAGTTCGCTTCTTCTTCACATTCTTCAGGTCTTTGGAGTAATACTTGTATGTCTCAACATTCCTATACTTTCTAGTGTAACCTAAACAAAGTTGACTCTAGTATATAATCAAGCGACTTTAGATGATTTTTGACACACTAAAATATGACAAGCAAACTTGACATACCAACGCTTGGTGAGTTCAACCGAGCTATGCTCTAACAATATTATTGAAGTAATTCTTGGTCATTATTGTTTTTTTAGAATTACACAAGCTGCATCTATAATAGGTAAATGCGATGTGGTGTAATCGGTACTCGTCATTTCAAAACCATTGATTATAGATGCAAACTGGTTCTAGTTAAACTCTGCATATCTGGAGACATAAATTTTACTAGTGAACAAATCTAGACATCTTTATCCTTTGTGATAATTACTATAACCCAAAAAGACACATGCTTTGATTCTCGGTTCAAGTTTGTTCTTTGTGTAAGGTTTGGGCGACGGAAAGTATAAATATAGTCTGAAGCTTTCTTGAACAAAAGTTTTAAATGGCGATACTAATTATTTAGTAGGAAGCCTATTAATAACATAATTTTTTGTAGTTAAAGCTTCAACCCAAAATTTATCAGGAACACCAAATTGTATCCAGAAGGCTCTTGTAATTTACATTAGATGTCTATGTTTAAACTATGCAACATCATTCTGTTTAGGTGTGTTGAGACAAGTCAGCCCATATCTAATTCTATTGTCTAAAAGAAAGAACTTGATTCCTTATCAAAAAATTTTCCACTACCGTCTGTTCTCAACATCTTCATTTTAGTATAAAAGAAGTTTTCAAGAAAGGATTTAAAGTGAAAGAAAATAGTTTTAAAATCTGATTTTGCAGCAAGTGGATAAATCCAACAATATTTACTAAACACATCAACAATGTTTACGTAAAATTTGTATGTCCTATGCAAAGACATATATAGTAGGTGCAAGACCCCAGACATCTAGCTGAAATAACTTCAAAGGAGCACAACTAACATAACTAGATACGATAAAAGTATGCTTGTGACTTTTATACAGTTTATGATCATTGCAGAAAAAAGGTTTATGTAGAGAAACATGTGAAGATAAGTTCTGTAAACTTTATTCATTGTGTGAGACGATGGGTGTCCCAGTATTCTATGTCAAGAGGATACAGTCCACACCTTTACTTCCTTGAACAATGTCTCCTAAGACAAAATATCCTTTGCCACATAGTCATAAGGAGTAAAAGTAAGAGAATAATTATTATATCTAGTGAATTGATGTATTGAGATAAGATTTTTTGTACATTTTCGAACATGTAAAACATTTTTCAAAGAAAAATATTTATCCTGGAGAATGAAATCTGAGTTACTAATATGGGAGATAGCCATACCTTTACTAGTAACATTAGATACTCGAGAAGATCCACCATAAGATGTAAAAGAACCAATATCATTCATGTTGTATGTAAAATGGTTCATAGTTCCAGAATCAATATATGATGGATTATCACCAAGTGTTAGACCACTGCTCGGTCGAAATCGTAAGCGTTGCTATCTCAAGTTTGTTTGTCAAGTTTAGTTGCCGAAACTATAAGTCTTGATTTCTAGTCTACTTATAGCTAAGTCTCGAACTAGGATAGTAAGTGTAATTGAGATCTAGACTCCACGACGTTCATCATGCAAAGACGAAGAACTACTCAAGGAACTGGTGGAACTTCGTCGACAAAAAGGTATGTGGAGACGTGATTATTTATCACTAAAAAGTCTATCTATTCTATCTACTATCTACTATCTATTCGGCTATACACATTTTTTATTTCGATCCGAGTGTATCTCGCTTATCTATTTATCGAAATATGTATTAGTAAGCTTTCGCTTTATCCATGTTCATCTTTACTCGTGACGAATATCATGTTGAACATTTCAATTTCTTGAAAATCACTTTGATGAAAAATAGTTTGTGGATAACAACTATATAAAATCCTTTAAGAATGTTTCAATGATTGAAATGAGAGTTTAGAATATATAACCTTGAATGGATATAAACATTGTATGTGAACTCATACTTGTGTAAGTCCAAAATCCTTGAACCAAAGTATGCGTACTTTACTGGTTTAGGATGACCGGAGCTAAGTCCGCGTACCTGTACGCGTACTGTTGGAATTTCACATCCCGTGAGTTTTTGCTGGAGTTTGTGAACCAAATCAAGCTCAATACGAGTATTTAAGTATGCATACCCGTATGCGTACTTAAGTGGGTTATTTTCTAAAAACGGTTTATTCGTGAACTAAGACATTTATAAATTAAAGAACGCAATCATTGCAAACCGTGGCTATAATGTTCATGAATCGATTCGAGTTAATCAAAATCTTTTTTGCTTCGATGTGCCTTGTATACTTCTATGAGATCTAAACAATTGAACAACTCTCTAACTAGTTCATTTGAGTCATTTGAACTAGTTGTGGTGAAGATGAATAAGGTTGATATGAAAGTGCTCATATGGCTAACCATTGGTTAACTATTGTTGAACCAACTAGGTGTACACGTTTAGGTACGGTTACTCAATCCTAAATGAAGTTACATTTCATTTGTGTATAACAAGCTAAGTCAAATCTAACAGTTGAAAGATATTAGCTTGAATCTAATCAGGTTTTCATCTAACGGTGAATATTGAATGCTTTGTTACCAAGGTAACTTAGATTGCAAACCCTGATTTGGAGACTATATAAAGGAGAACCCTAGCAACTGGGAAACATAATCTCCACACCTCCTATGTGATACTAGTTGTATAAGCTTGAGTCGATTCTTCTTTAACCTTAGGTTTCTCTCGAGACCCTGTAGGTTAATGACTTGAAGACTTCATTGGGATTGTGAAGTCAGACCCAACTATTTTCTCTCTAGTTGCGTGATCTGATCTTGTTGTTTCTATCATGATTGAGTGCAATCGTAAGATTGGCTTGATATTTATATCTCCGATAGGCAAGGTAGAAAAGTAGTCACAAACACCTTCGTCTCATCGTTTGTGATTCCCCCAATATCTTGTTTCGCTAGTCGATTAACATTATTGTGAGGTGATTGACATTTCTAGGCTTTTCTTCGGGAATATAAGTCTGCTATATCAATTGGTTCCTGCTCACCTTGATTTATCAAAAAACGGAAAAATATCGTAGGTATTTCTGTGGGAGACAGATTTATCTATTCATGTAGAATTTTCTGTGTGAGATAGATTTGTTTATTAAAATCTTCGACTTTGGGTCGTAGCAACTCTTAGTTGTGGGTGAGATAAACTAAGGGAATCAAGTGCATAGTATCCTGCTGGGATCAGAGACGTAAGGAGAAAAATTGTACCTTGAATCAGTGTGAGATTGATTGGGTTTCAACTACAGTCCAAACCGAATTTAGTTTATAGTAGGCTAGTGTTTATAGAGGCTTAATACAGTGTATGTTCAATCTGGACTAGGTCCCGGGGTTTTTCTGCATTTGCGATTTCCTCGTTAACAAAACTTCTGGTGTCTGTGTTATTTCTTTTCGGCATTATATTTTGTTATATAATTGAAATATCACAGGTTGTGCGTTGAATCGATCAATTGGTAAATTCAACCTTTGGTTGTTGATTGAAATTGATTTATCCTTGAATATTGGTCTTTGGTACCGTTCAAGTGATTCTATTGTATTCAATCAGGCTCGCAAATTCCTATTTGTTTGAGTGAGTATTGAATCGAGAAATTGAGATATAACTCTTTGATATATTTTTTTTATTAAGATTGAGTCTGACTGTCTAGTTGATTCTCTTAAAAGTATATTGGAGTTAGTCCATACAGATTACTAAGAGAAATATTGGGTAAGGTTATTGTACCCCCATTTTTTCAATTGGTATCAGAGCAGGCAAACACGTTTAAGACCTCATAAGTCTGTGTTTGCAGCGATCTGACTCTATGGACATAAATTCTATCTCCATAAACGTACCACCAGTCTTCGATGGCTAAAACTACTTGTGGTGGAAAATCGCTACGCGTGCTTTTCTTCAAGCTCGTGATTTTCAAACACGGGTACGTGTTGTTAATGGCTAAACTCCTCCGGTTGATACAAAAGGCGATGTGTCTATACCTAAGGATATTGGTAGATATAGTCCATAATAAATCCTTGCTGCAAAGAAAAATTCTAACGGCTTGAATAATATCATACATGCTATTACCCCGGATCTTCAGCACCATGTAACTATGTGCATGAAGTCTAAAAAAGCCTGAGATATCTTAGAAACCGTATTTGAAGGAAATACCAGTGAGAAAGAAGCTAGACTTCAAAATATAAATTCTTATTGGGAAAACCTTCGTATGGCAGACGAAGAAACATTTGATGAGTTTAATCACAAATTGTCTGAAATTGTTAATGCATCTTTTGCATTGGGTAAGACCATTCCTGAAAAGGACATTGTGATGAAAATTCTCAGATCTCTGCCATCCAGATACGAGTCTAAGAAGCATGCCATCGTTTAAGGAAATAACATTGATGTGCTTTCTAGAAATTGTCTTGTTGGAAAGCTAAAAAATTTCGATCTCGAACTTGAAAAAAGAGAGAAGCATCATCAGTCTAGCAACTATGTTGCTGCATCTGATAGTAAGCCTCAACATTCTAAATTGATTGATAAAAGGGATGATAATTGCTTTAATTCGACTTTATCACTGTTCATACAACAACTTAATAAGACTCTTAGACAGAGTAAAAGAAAGTCTCAAAAGAAGGCTCAGTTAATCAATAAAAAGGTTCAGAGAAACTATGTTAGTGGAACTAGCTTCAAGTGCTATAAAAGTATCCATGATACTTGTAAGAATCCTGATACGGAGATGAATGAGATAACCAAAGCTGGATGAGTACTCTTGACTACTGTCCTGAGGATGATATCTGTGATGGTTATCTAAATCTTTTTGCTGATAATCACGTTTATCCTCCTAACAGTCCTGATCATACTATGATAAACAATCTTAATTCTCCAGAAAAGGGAGTTTTAATTAAAAAGATTGAAGATATGGAATACCAATTTTTTAAGTTAAAATTGGAAGTGATTAGTTGTAATTGTGATTCCTATAAGACATGTCCAAATTATTTGACTTTGCTTCTTAAAAAGTGTCAGCAAATTCCTTCTGATTCTATATCCTTCTTAAGTCATTCTGACGACAAGAATTGTACGGAAATCCACAAGAACGTACCTAATCTTGTGATTTCCTCGTATGAATATCATGATCATCTTAAAACCGTTAGCACTAAGAAACAGGAGAAGCTCTCCTTTGTCAAACGTTGTTTGCAGAAGAAGAAAATGGAATCTCTTACAAAACCTTCGTCCCTTGTAAAGGATATTTCTAAAAGACTGCACAGTTTGCGAAAATCAACAATCAAGGTATTCAAAACTGTGCTTAAAGGAAGAAATAATGATGTACACAACTCTTCTTTCTTAAAAACAAGACAAAAACAAGAAATAAGAAATACTTCATCCTCTCGTAAGAAGTCACCCAGTCCTGTATTGGATTGGAACAATTACATTCTGTAATTCCATTTTAATAATTTTTTGTCTATCCCTCTTAGACAAAAATCGTAATCTTCAGGAGGGTTGTGATGAAATATTTCTGTTATTTTTTTGGTAACTGTTTCTGTTTGCAAACGGTTTTTCTCCTTTTTCTAAGGATAACCAAATTCAGTTAGGGTTTTTGGTCAAGGGTATTTTTGGATATTTATTACGTATCCTCACTTCTTTTTAAGATGAAATTCTCCTTAGCATAAACATTTCATCTATCTCTTCTATCATGTCCTCTTCAAGTCTTTCAAGTAAAGAAAGTTGGACTGTTCTTTTTCCTTCAAAGAAGATTCGGTTTGATTCTTCAGAAGCTGTGATGAGCCCTGATAATCACGGTTCCTCTCTTGATGGGAACTTCTCTGTTTCTCATTTTGATAAGCTCTCCTTAACCATGAACCTTGTCTTAGAACAAGTTCGTTCCCTGAAAAGTGAACTTGAAGCCTCTTCTAACAGACTTGAAGAAAAGATGAAAAATCTGGAATCTAGAATTGATCTGATTGAAGATGAGCTTGATGAATACAGGGAATATGATAAGAGTATTCAAAGTAAGTGAAATGCTTTATAGGAGTTATATGTCTAGTAAATCTTCTTATGAGAATTTTATTCTTGTGTTTTTAGGAAGAAAAACTAGAGTTTGGAATAGCCATTATTGTGATTACACATAGCTATGTCCAACGTTTTCATCTTTATTGTTTTTAGATTTATTTGATTAAATTCTAAAAAATTGTTTGTAAGATGATTTTTGCAGTATTAATCTTTATGGTTTTATATATTGCAAACTTGTTATGGGATATGTGTGTTTGCGTCCGTGAACTATGATTGTCCTATACTTTGTCAAAAGTTAAGTCTTTCGTATGTCGATATTCATATATTGATAAAATAATGAATGAGATTTTGACATTACAAAAGTTTTTAAGCCTATTATGTCATTATGCAAATATTGATGGAAGATAGGATGAACTTTTGTTCACAAGGATTATGTCTATTGTGCATATAGTGATGGAAAATAAAATGAATTCTTGTCTATTCCGCAGTATTGATCTTCCATAATCCATATTTTATGTATATACTGTGCGGCTCCGTAAGTTCTCTTATGTCGAGCATGACCATTTGAATTGATGACACTCTTGTGGTAATTTAGTTGTGTATTCCGATTGAATTAATCATGGGTTTTCTCGTGGTTAATTTAATTGAGTATTTTTTGATTCAAATTCATATTTATATGTGATTTTTTATGTCCAAATAATTCCTTCTTTTCTTGTGAAAGTAAGGTCACTCTTGTTGTTCTTTCGGGAATGACATTTTATGGGGGAGAGTTCTTAGTTGAACTTGTGCTTAATTACCAAATCTTTGTGGGGAGTGCGGCTGTGGAATATTATAGGGGTTATCTTGTATCTTAATAAACTCCTTGATGAATGCATTTAACTTCGGCTATATGATGGAATCTAAAAAGTTGATATGTTCTTACTTTTGGTCATGAAATGTCTCTATGGAAATTTAAAGAAGATCCCACTAGTTTTCGTACCTCTGCCAATTTTATTGACAAAAAGGGGGAGAATTAATGTGTAGTTCACACTACAAATACATATGGTTTTCGTATCATTATGTAAGGGGGAGTGGTTTCCATGTGAAATGGAGTATTGACTAAGGGGGAGTGATACATATCACCATAATATTGTTGTCGAAGTTGTGATACAATTGAACTTTGATGTTGTATAATAATATTATGACACTGTATAATATTGATTTAGAATTCTTGTTTTCTCATTGTTAGGACTACGTATTTTCAAAAACGGTGATACTAAACTTACACCCTTTGGGATCGTTGGAGTACTTGGAAGTGACGAAGATTTCGAGTAATGTTGAAGAACCAAGAAGATCAGGCATGTGGAAGAGAAGCTACAAAAGTTTGTTTATCTATTTTTGTATTCCATATGTATTGATAGTCTTGTCACTAAAATTGACAAAGGGGGAGATTGTTAGAGCACTGCTCGGTCGAACTCGCATGCGTTGCTATCTCAAGCATGTGTTGTCAATGTTAGTGATCAAAACTATAAGTCTTGATTTTAAGTCTACTATTAGCTAAGTCTCGGACTAGGATAAAAAGTGTAGTGGAGCTCAAGACTCCATCGCGATCATCATACAAAGACGAAGAACTACTCAAGGAACTGGTGGAACTTCATCGACTAAAAGGTATGTGGAGACTTGAACTTATCGATTACTCAAAAGTCTATCTCTCTATCTCCTATCTTGAGACAAAATTCGTTTTGCTATATAGATTTTGATTATACACATTTGCTATTTCGAGCCAAGTTTATCTCGCTTATCTATTTCTAGAAATATGTGTTGGTAAGCTTTCGCTTTGGCCAATTTCATCTTTACTAGTGACGAAAGTCATGTTAAATTTCAATCACTTGAAAATGGCTTTGACGAAAAATGGTTTGTGAACAATAACTATATAATTTCCTCTAAGAATGTTCAATGATTGAAATGAGAGTTTAGGTTATATAACAATTGTTGGATATACGCATTGTATGGTAACTCATACATGTATAAGTCCTTATTCCTTGAACCAAAGTATGCGTACTTTGTTGATCAGGAAAACCGGCATAGAGTCCGCGAACCCAGTCCGCGTACTTCCGGAGGTTCTCTTCCCGAGAAAATATGCTGGAGTTTGTGAACTATTTACAAACTTATTCCGGGTACTTAAGTCCGCGTCTAAGGAATGCAAGTTTGCAAACCGTTGCTATAAAGTTCATGAATCGATTCGAGTGAATCAAATCGTTTTTGTTTCAATTGTGTCTATTATAAAGATCTAAGCAATTGAACAACTCCCAAACTAGTTCATTTGATTCATTTGAACTATTTGTGGTAAATAAGAATATGGTTGATATGAAAGTGCTCATATGGCTAACCATTTGGTTAACTACCGTTGAACCAAATAGATGTACAAGTTTGGGTACGGTTACACAAACCTAGAAATGTGCATTTCATTTGTGTGTAACAATCTAAGTTTCGATCTAATGGTTGAAATATATTAGCTTGAATCTAATTAGGTTTTCATCTAACGGTGAATATTGAATGCTTTGTTACCAAGGTAACATTGATTGCAAACCCTGATTTGAAAGACTATATAAAGGAGAACTCTAGCAACTTGGAAACCTAATCCCCACACCTCCTGTGTGATACTAGTTGTATTAGCTAGAGTCGATTCTCCTTTAACCTTAGGTTTCTACCGAGATCCTGTAGGTTAACGACTTGAAGACTTCATTGGGATTGTGAACCCAAATCGATACTACTTTCTCGTAGTTGTGTGATCTGATCTTGATGTTTCTATCGTACTAAGTACAATCGTAAGGATTGACTTGAGATTTATTTCTCCGATAAGCAAGATATAAAAGTAGTCACAAACATTTTAGTCCCATCGTTTGTGATTCCACTCCATCATACGATTTAGATTATTGTGAGGTGATTGATAATACTGAGTTGTTCTTCGGGAATATAAGTATGGTTTATCAATTGGTTCCTGTTCACCTTGATTTATCAAAAGACGGAACAAAAACTCGTAGGTATTTCTGTGGGAGACAAATTTATCTATTACCATAGACTTTTCTGTGTGATACAGATTTGTTTATTAAAGTCTTCCCGAGAAATATGCTGGAGTTTGTAAACTATTTACAAACTTATTCCGGGTACTTAAGTCTGCGTACCAGTCCGCGTATAAGGAATGCAAGTTTGCAAACCGTGGCTATAAAGTTCATGAATCTATTCGAGTGAATCAAATCGTTTTTGTTTCAATTGTGTCTATTATAAAGATCTAAGCAATTGAATAACTCCCAAACTAGTTCATTTGAGTCATTTGAACTAGTTGTGGTAAAGAAGAATATGGTTGATATGAAAGTGCTCATATGGCTAACCATTTGGTTAACTACCGTTGAACCAAATAGATGTACAAGTTTGGGTACGGTTACACAAACCTAGAAACGTGCATTTCATTTGTGTGTAACAAGCTAAGTTTCGATCTAATGGTTGAAATATATTAGCTTGAATCTAATTAGGTTTTCATCTAACAGTGAATATTGAATGCTTTGTTACCAAGGTAACATTGATTGCAAACCCTGATTTGAAAGACTATATAAAGGAGAACTCTAGCAACTGGGAAACCTAATCCCCACACCTCATGTGTGATACTAGTTGTATTAGCTAGAGTCGATTCTCCTTTAACCTTAGGTTTCTACCTAGACCCTGTAGGTTAACGACTTGAAGACTTCATTGGGATTGTGAACCCAGATCGATACTACTTTCTCGTAGTTGTGTGATCTGATCTTGCTGTTTCTATCGTACTAAGTACAATCGTAAGGATTGACTTGAGATTGATTTCTCTGATAATCAAGATATAAAAGTAGTCACAAATATTTTAGTCTCATCGTTGGTGATTCCACTCCATCATACGATTTAGATTATTGTGAGGTGATTGATAATACTGAGCTGTTCTTCGGGAATATAAGTCTGGTTTATCAATTGGTTCATGTTCACCTTGATTTATCAAAAGACGGAACAAAAACTCGTAGGTATTTCTGTGGGAGACAAATTTATCTATTACCATAGACTTTTCTGTGTGATACAGATTTGTTTATTAAAGTCTTCCCGAGAAAATATGCTGGAGTTTGTGAACTATTTACAAACTTATTCCGGGTACTTAAGTCTGCGTACCAGTCCGCGTCTAAGGAATGCAAGTTTGCAAACCGTGGCTATAAAGTTCATGAATCTATTCGAGTGAATCAAATTGTTTTTGTTTCAATTGTGTCTATTATAAAGATCTAAGCAATTGAACAACTCCCAAACTAGTTCATTTGAGTCATTTGAACTAGTTGTGGTAAATAAGAATATGGTTGATATGAAAGTGCTCATATGGCTAACCATTTGGTTAATTACCATTGAACCAAATAGATGTACAAGTTTGGGTACGGTTACAAAAACCTAGAAACGTGCATTTCATTTGTGTGTAACAAGCTAAGTTTCGATCTAACGGTTGAAATATATTAGATTGAATCTAATTAGGTTTTCATTTAACGGTGAATATTGAATGCTTTGTTACCAAGGTAACATTGATTGCAAACCCTGATTTGAAAGACTATATAAAGGAGAACTCTAGCAACTGGGAAACCTAATCCCCACACCTCCTGTGTGATACTAGTTGTATTAGCTAGAGTCGATTCTCATTTAACCTTAGGTTTCTACCGAGACCCTGTAGGTTAACGACTTGAAGACTTCATTGGGATTGTGAACCCAGATCGATACTACTTTCTCATACTTGTGTGATCTGATCTTGCTGTTTCTATCGTACTAAGTACAATCGTAAGGATTGACTTGAGATTGATTTCTCCGATAAGCAAGATATAAAAGTAGTCACAAACATTTTCATCTCATCGTTTGTGATTCCACAATATCTATTTTCTCCATCATACGATATAGATTATTGTGAGGTGATTGATAATACTGAGCTGTTCTACGGGAATATAAGTATGGTTTATCAATTGGTTCCTGTTCACCTTGATTTATCAAAACGGAACAAAAACTCGTAGGTATTTCTGTGGGAGACAGATTTATCTATTACCATAGACTTTTCTGTGTGATACAGATTTGTTTATTAAAGTCTTCGACTTTGGGTCGTAGCAACTCTTAGTTGTGGGTGAGATCAGCTAAGGGAATCAAGTGCGTAGTATCCTGCTGGGATCAGAGACATAAGAGCGCAACTGTACCTTGGATCAATGTGAGATTTATTGGGGTTCAACTACAGTCTAGACCGAAGTTAGTTTGCAGTAGCTAGTGTTTGTAGCGGCTTAGTACAATGTGTGTTCAATTTGGACTAGGTCCCGGGGTTTTTCTGCATTTGCGGTTTCCTCGTTAACAAAAATTCTGGTGTCTGTGTTATTTCTTTTCCGCATTATATTTTGTTATATAATTGAAATATCACAGCTTGTGCGTTTGAATCAATCAATTGGGAAATCCAACCTTTGGTTGTTGATTGAAATTTATTGATACTTGAACATTGGTTTTTGGTACCGTTCAAGTGATTTCTCTTGTATTCAATTAGACTCGCAGATTTCTATTTGCTTGAGTAAGTATTGAATCGAGAAAGAGAGATATAACTCTTTGATATACTTTCATTGAATCTGACTGTCTAGTTGATTCTCTTAAAAGTATATTGAAGTTAGTCCATACAGATTGCTAATCGAAATATTGAGTGTGGTTGTTAGACCCCCGCTTTTTCAGAGTTGTTCAATTTCTATATTCTCATAGAATTATACAAGAACACAGTTGAAGCAAATCGGTTAGATTCACCCGAATAAATACATGAACATTACATCCACGGTTTGCAAAGATTGCATTCCTTATTGATAAATGTTTAGGTTCATGTACAGCCGATTTTAGAAAGTAACCTACTTAAGTATGCGTACGGGTAGGCGTACTTAAGTAACAGGATTTGAGTTTGTTTTAGTTTTCAAACTCAGCAGAAATTCACGGACGTGAACTTTTCGCCAGTATGCGTACGGGTACACGTACTTTAGGTAACCGGATGAGTTTGGTTTTGGATTTCAAACTCAGCAGAAATTCACAGACGTGAACTTCCGCCCAGTATGCGTACCCGTACGCATACTTACCCAGTCTCCTACAACCTTTTTGTATACACACAAGTATGCATACTTTAGGTTCCCGGTTTTGGACTTATACACTAATGTGCGAACACACTATGCTTATACCCAAAGATGGCTACAACATTCTAAACTCTTTATTTCAATCATTGAAACATTCTTCTACAATGATAATAGACGTTTCACACACTATTAGCATCAAAGCAATTTTCAAGATATTGAAATAATCATTATCGAAACATTCCAAGCCTACATCAAATGATTGTATCACACAAACCATGTAAGATGTTACTCTGTAATTTTCTCATGATGTAAGATGAACTTGGTGGAAGCGAAAGCTTACCAACACATATTTCGAGAAATATGTAAGCGAGATATACTCAGCTCGAAATCTCAAATGTATATAGAGAAAACTATATCGTAACACGACTTATGTCTCAATATAGGAGATAGTAAAATAGACTTTCCAAGTGATAGATGAGTTCACGACTCCACATACCTTTTGTCGAAGAAGTTCCACAAGCTCCCCTTATTAGTTCTTCGTCTTTAAATGATGAACTCCGTGAAAACTAAGCTCAACTACACAATCTATGTCCTATTCCGAGACATCTATAAATAGTTTAGAAATCAAGACTTATAGTTTTGATCACTAACATTGACAAACATGCTTGAGATAGCAACGCATGCGAGTTCGACCGAGCAGTGCTCTAACAATCTCCCCCTTTGTCAATTTTACTGACAAAACTATCAATACATATGGATTACAAAGTAAATAAAAATTGTAGCTTCTCATCCAAATGCTTTATCTCCTTGGCATCTTCAACACGACTCGAAATCTTCGTCACTTCCAATTCCATGATCCTAAATGTTGTAAGTTCAGTATCATAGTTGATGAAGATCCGTAGCGATAACAATGAGAAAGCAAAGTTCTCTCAATCATTGTTATACAATGTCATAGTATTATTACACAACATCAAAGTTCAATTGTATCACAACTTTGACAACAATACTATGGTGATATGTATCACACACACACCCCCCCTTAGTCAATACTCCAGCTCAACATGAAAACCACTCCCCCTTACATAATGATACGTAAACCATAAGTATTTGGAGTATCACACTACACATTAATTATCACCCTTTTTTTCAATATAAATTGGGAAAGGTACGAAAACTAGTGTGCTCCTCATGAAATTTTCACAGAGATACTTCATGACCAAAAGAGAATACCATATCAACTTATGTAGATGCCATCATAAAGCCGAAGCTAAATTCATTCATCAAGGAGTTTATAAAGATACAAGATAATCCCTTTAATATTCCACAACCACATCCCCACAAAGATTTGGCAATTAAGCACAAGTTCAAAAAGAACTCTTCCCCATAAAATGTCGTTCCCGAAAGAACAACAAAGGCGACCTTGATTTTACAAGAAAAGAAGGATTTCTTTTGGATAAAACCAAATCACATGAAAACATGACTTTGTGTCCAAAATATTCAATCGGATTAACCACAAGAGAACCCATGATTAATGCAATCGAAATACACAACTAAATTAACCACAAGAAAGTGATCAATTCAATTGGTCATGCTCGTCATAAGAGAATTTACGGAGCAACAACTAAGTTAACCACAAGATAATGATCAATTCAGTTGTTTATGCTCAAACATAAGAAACCTTACGGAGCAACACAGTATGTGCAAAAAAATGTGGATCGGGGATCGATCAATACTGCGGAATAAACAAGGATTCATTCTATTTTCCATCATTATTTACACAATGACATACAATAGACTTAATCCTTGTAAGCAAAAGTTTTGTCCTTTCTTCCATCAAAACAATGACATAAAATGCTTTAACTTTTGTATTGTCAAAAGTTCATTCTATCTTCTACCAATACATTCATACCGACATAATAGAGATAACTTTTGAACAAGTATGGGACAGTCACAGGTTCACAGACGTAAACAACGTATCCCATAACAATTTGCAATATATAAAATCATAAATATTAAAATTGAAAAAATCATCTTCCAAATAACTTAGAATTTAAATAAATAAATCTAAAAACGTTGAAGATGAAAATCGTTGGACATAGCTATGTGTACTCACAATAATGGCTATTTCAAACCCTAGTTATTCTTCTAAAAACATAAGAAATAAATTCTCTAAAAGAAGATTTACTAGAAAAAATCAGAGTTCTTTGAGAACCTCGTACCTTTCAATAAATCCATCATAGAAGGTACCACTGATTTTCTTTATTCTCTTGACCGTAGACACTCCATGTTTGTGAGTTAGAACATAAACTTTACGATCAACAACCCGAGCAAGTTGTCTAGCTTTGACACAGTCCATGATGAGCTTCTTCTGATTCCGTATCAGAATATTTTGATTTGCAAGGATTTTGGCCTGACCATCTAAGAGTTGGTTTATTTGCAGTTGAAGATTTAAAAACTCGACCTTTGAATCGTTCTGAAAACAAGTTAAATCCTTGACAGAATCATCAATCCAGGAGTTGCGCTCCTTCCTTGCAAGCATCTTCTTTAGAACCAGCTCCTGGATCGAATCACGTCCTCGAGTGTCTTTCTCCATATCAAGATGCACAATCTCTTGTGTTTTTGCAGACTTCTCCATAATTTTTGTTAGGGATGGATTAATACAATATAAGATATATATGTATACAGAGAAGATAATTCTCATTAAGGAAACCCTATGAACTCACAGGAGAAGGACACGGACGTTCACGGACCGTTCGTAAGAGAAAGATGGAAAGAGAAAAAAAATCAATAAGGGAACACACAATGTTTGTCAATATAGCTCAATAATTTTTAAGTGAGTCATGATAGCAGGATTTCATAACTCAGATTGATTGACAAAAGAAAACATCACACAAAAAAAATACAACAAATCTTGAGACTCCCATAGTTATCATCCTTGTACCTATCAAGATAGATTCAAGGATGAGGTTACCTAGAGTCAGGTAAAGGACTGAGAAGTGATCTCACTACAAAAAATGGGAGAAGAGTTGTACAAGTTTTTTGAGCATTTTACTTGTATGTTACCTCATTTCCATCGATTATAACGTATTCCATAGGAATTTGTCATAAACCCTTTCAATAGTCCATCTGAAGTATTTTTTTGAGGACTGAGTCTAGAACCTCTCAAAATTGGTTCCAGAAAAGGAGAGTTGGAGGATTTCCATCTTCTTGATCTAGACTTACCAGACTTGTTCTTATAAACACAGTGTAAGTGCTCATTAGTGGCACAAGAGTTTATACCATAACGAGGAACATGTAACCTGTGATGATTTCTTGGCGAGAGACCATTTTTATAAGATTTCTGGTTTTCTGTAGGCAAGAAACTCACTGTAGATGTTGTCTGACAGTTTACTCCATTGACAGTAGAAACAAACAAATTATGGAGATTAGAAATATGTTTCTTTCTGGTAAAACAATAAAGATCGTAGTGATTCTTTTTCCCACAGAAGGAACAACATCGTGGATTTCAGACATGGTTGCCTTGACCCAAAACTTCATCCTGCACATGCAAATTTTGTAAGTGATTCACAGTAGGTAATTCCTTGGAGGAATTTTTCTTTACGTTAGGGTTTGTGGGTAAAAATTGTTTCTGCTGGTTTTGGTAAATTTGGGTGTATGGGTGAGAAACGAGCCTAAACCTTTAAAAAAAATGCACTACACAGGAGTACTTTAGATTCGAGAGATAAATCTGTACAATCCTGTCCTAAACCAAGAAATGGCCGTTCCAGTCTTGCTTCGGTCACAAAGTGAAGGAGAAGAGTTGGTCTTAGAGAGGGAAGCGAAGAAGGTGTTGAGATCAGAATTGTTAATTCTGAAGGTGTGGCTTTTTATGACTTGTATCAGAATTTTGAACTGGCTTGCGGAATGTAAGCTATCAGTTCTTTGGTATTTTCTGGATACTGTGTTGTTGTTAACCAAAGCTGTTGTTTTGTGGAAAATAGGTAAAACCTATTTATACAAATCATATTGAACGCACCCTGATCTCGTAGAAAGTGGGAGTAATTGAGTAATGTAGAAGTGGGATTATGTGCAAATGCCAGAGACCACGTTCCCATTATGTAGGAAACTGGATAGTTTACACCCACTACTTCTTACCGCCACTAACTGCCCTGCTTTCTGACACTTTCTTATAATGGGCGTGTTGCACGCCGCACGCTGTAAACCGCCAAACCAATACCCTGATGAGCATCCCCCAGTTTGTGACATGTTTGATGTCTCGAGTGTTTTCGTGGAAAACGTGTAACAAATTGCTATGTGTGGCAAGTTAAAGTTAGGATACTTTCCACAAGAGAATAGCACGTGATGCTATTTGGCTTGTCTTGGTTGGTCTCCCAAAACTTGCCACAGGACTGTCAGTTATGTGGCGAATTTGAACGGCTGAGATCGTAACTCATGAGAAAGGGTGGCCATTGATCATGGACACATTCTGTTGGCGCCTGATGGTAGCACAATGACGTTATTATCACATGCCAATAGCATAGTGGCATATAGCGGCATGCTAGTGGCATAGTTAGCGCATGCCAATGGCACGATGGTTCAAGTAGCGCCTGGCGTAGCCATAGCCGCTAGCTTTTGGCACATTGGTGTTAGACCAAAATGTGGTGTGGAAACATCAGTTCCAGTTGCCACACCAATCCCAATGCTCTGGAAATCATTACTTGGCTTGGTTGGTGTAGCAACTTTGCCTAAATTAGGGTTTGGCATGCCGAAACCTTAATTAGCGCATGCGACATGTGGTAGTGGCGCAGCGACGTTTTACGAAAACGGTGCCATAGCCATGCCAAAAGAACCATAGCTAGGACATCATGTGAAAACGACCACAAGAGCAATGATTTCCACGAGTGTCTATGATATGGCATCTTTATTAGGGTTTCCTGGGTCCCGCATGGCTAGTGGCATGTTGTGGGGCCCGAAGTGACATAATTTGTACCACGACTGGAAAATAGGATTTCGACCATCGCCACTAGAGCAAGATCGTGTTTCTGGTTAGGATAACCATATTTAAGTCTGTTACTGCGTTATCCACAAACAGAATGTGGGTTAGCACGTAGGCACGCTATTTATGGCACGTTGGAACGTTCGACATGCTTCTGCGGAAAAGTGGCGCGTTTGGCATGCACGTTTAGTACCTTAATGCGGCATGACAGGTTTGGTCATGCCATTAGCATGTGGAGCGGAATGGCACGTTTGGCATGCCATTGACATGGTGGCGCGGTGGAGTGGCATGTTGACATGCTAATTAGCGTATTGGCGCGACTTTAGGAAAGATAATTTGGCATTGTGATTATCTGGCGCAACCTTGCCTCTTTTAATTCTGTGACAGGTTTAGAGCGACCTGATTGGTCGATTAAAAGAGGGGCCGGCCAAGTATGAGTGTGGCCACACTTCTAGTGTGCGTGTGGCAGATTTAAAACGACCTGATTGGTCGATGGGAAATAGGGCCGGCAAGTGATGTGATTTTCAATTGAGTTGTAGTAAAAAGTTCGTTGAGACTTGTGAAAGCAAAAGATTTTAGATTTACTGAAATTTAAAAACAAACAAAACTTAATTCAAGATTATTAGGAATAACCAAGACACTGATTCCATTACCACACATGAATAAATTATGGCAAATAATCCAAAACTCTAATTATCTTTTAAGTCCTTTATTTCTTAATTCACAAATAGTCAAACATATTCTCAAATATTAATTGTATTCCCCAAGCATAGACTATCAATTAATTAAACAAAGTATAATCTATCAAATTGAATCACAAGTAATTAAGAAAATTATGTAAACATTTAAAAACTCTGCAAGAGCAGTGATTGAGTGAATTATAATTAAAAATTAGAGAAAATGAAATAGTTACCCATTATTCATGCGTGAATAGCTTCCTCATTGCCTTGGTTGTGGGAGAATTAGCTCATCATCATGTTGGAAACACACTCAAAATTCATTTTTATTGCTCAAAGGGTGTTTACAAAGATGAAATGGAGAAAAACTATTAAAAATCGGGTTTGCAACAGTTATAAGTGTTACAAACTGAAAAGAACGATAGAACAGTACTGTCGCTGATTCTCGACCCTCGCCTGTGTGTTGTTTCCACTGTTGAAAAACGACTGTCTTGGATGGTATGTTCTTCATGTTCTTCATATGAGCAGCAGCAGAAAAATATTTCTGGAACTTGATTCTCTCGACTCTGTGATGCTCTATAATCTCCCAAACTCTCCGTCCACCTTTTAATAACCCTCAGCACCCTTTATATACTCTCTAGAATCAAAAATACTCGCGAATAACTCCGGATAATCTTCATTTACTCGATAATATTCTTCACTGCCAGTCACGGGATTTCTTCCCTTTTTTACAGCTTCTCACGCGTCTGTAGCCATCCAACAAACTGTTAGTTGTCTTCTACACGTTTCTGCTCCAGTTTAGCACACTCCAACACGTTTCTGCTCACGCGTCTAAATCTTGCACTCAGCATACTATAATTCATATATAAGTGACAGAGCTCTACTCAGATAGTTTCTAGACATCATAATCGGAGTCAACCAATCACATGGAAAGATTAAGAAGATGAATAAAGAGAAAAATAGATGGTTAAAGTGAACCGTGTTTCCCATATCTGTCTGAAGGCCTCTGCCAAGATGATCCTATCCTAATGGACTGAGATACCGGTATGACTAATATCAACACAACTGGAAAATACAAGGGAACCAGTGGTCGATAAACCTAACTCTAGGTCAACACAACTGGCATATACAAGGGCACTAGTGGTCGACTTTATTGATTTTATTCTGGTTGGTCTGATGGTCTGGTCTCAATTTTTTTTTTGTTTTTTTGCTATCTCAATCACCCTAATTCACCCTATCAAGGTAACAACTTGTATCGTGTGCCCCACCAAATCACTTAAGAAATAAAAACAGAAGGGATTAGGATTCAACGAGTTATGGCGAAACTACCATGTTTTTTTTTAATTCTAACACCTGAGCTCTGTGCTTTTATGAATAGACTCTTTAGATGTTTCCATCTAATCAAATTGGTTCCTCAACTTCTACAACCAATATGTTCCCATCCACTTATATTGGTTAGTGCCAACCTTAATAAGCATAAATTTCTAGGCTCTGGAGTTTATTTATTGCAACTAAAAGCTAACAAAAAGTTTCTTCCCCACCCCCAAACTTAAATCTAACATTATCCTCAATGTTTCTAATGAAAGAGCAATACCAAAAATCAAAGTAACATGAGGAATCAGTAAAGAGAGAAGTCGTAAAGATAGTAACTGGGTGAAAAGAGAAATCAAAAACTAATATACAACATACAATCGCCTCGATGGTCAATCAAGGGAAAACAGGGTCCTCCAGAGGGACCTCCTCAACATCACCTGTAGGAAAGGGCTCTAAAAAGGGTTTTAATCTCTGAAAGTTAACCTTCTAAGAACTACTACCATTCGGTGTCTCGATCTCAACAGCTCCATGAGGAAAGACGGTGCGAACAATAAAAGGACCCGTCCACCGAGAACGTAACTTCCCAAGGAAAAGATGCAAGCGGGTATCATACAGAAGAACTTTTTGACCTGGAGAAAATGACATTCTTAAAATATTCTTATCATGCACGAGTTTCATTTTGTTCTTATACTCCTTCGCACTATCGTAAGCATCTATACGAATCTCTTCCAACTCATTGAGATGGAGTTTCCTATGGGCTCCTGCCTTGTCAAGTGAAAAATTTAGCTTCTTAACAACCCAATAAGGTCTTTGTTGTAACTCAACAGGTAAATGACATGTGTTTCCATACACAAGCCGATAAGGCGACATTCCAATGGGGGTCTTAAACGCAGTACGTTAAGCCCATAAGGCATCAGTAAGCCTAGACGACCAGTCTTTCCGATTAGGATTAACTTTTTTCTCTAATATACGTTTTATCTCCCTATTAAAAACCTATACTTGACCACTAGTCTGTGGATAATACGGGGTAGATACCTTATGTGTAATACCATATTTCTTCATCAAAATCCTAAAAGGTCCATTACAAAAGTGCGACCCTTCATCACTAATTATAGCTCGCGGTGTACCAAAACGTGTAAGCATATTATTTTTCAAGAACTCAATCACAACCCTATGGTCATTGGTTTTACACGCAACTGCCTTAATCCACTTAGATACATAGTCTACAACGACAAGTATGTAAAGGTTACCAAAAGAATTAGGAAACGGACTCATAAAGTCAATACCCCACACATCAAAGACCTCAACAACTAAAATAGGGTTCAAGGGCATCATGTTCCTACGGGAAATGATTCCTAACTTATGGCAACGCTCACAAGTAACACAGTGACTATGGGAGTCTTTAAACAGCGAAGGCCAATAGGATCCACACTGCAATATCTTAGCAGCAGTCTTCTTAGCACTAAAGTGACCCCCACAAGCATGATCATGACAAAAGTAAATAATAATGGACTGGTCACTCTCAGGTATACATCTCTTAATAATCTTGTATGGACAATACTTAAACAAATAAGGATCATCCCAAAAGAAATGCTTCACCTCGGCTAAAAACCTAGAACGATCTTGTTTACCCCAATGTTGGGGCATTCGACCAGTAACAAAATAATTCACTATATTCGCATACCAAGGTGCTTTGGTAACAAAGAACAGTTGATCATTAGGAAAACTATCCCTAACAGGAGGAGAATCATTAAGGGTATCCACAACAAGCCTAGACAAGTGGTCTGCTACTACATTTTCTGCACCTTTTTTTATCTCTAATGTCTAAGGAAAATTCCTGCAACAATAGGATCCATCTAATCAATATAGGTTTAGTATCCTTCTTGGAAAGAAGATACTTCAAAGAAGCATGATCAGTAAAGATTGTGACCTTAGAACCTAAGAGGTAGGATCTAAACTTGTCTAAGGCAAACACAATAGCTAATAGTTCCTTCTCCGTAGTGGTATAGTTCAACTGGGAATCATTCAGAGTTTTGCTAGCATTGTAAATTACATGAAGTAACTTATTTTCTCGCTGACCTAGCACAACACCCATAACATAATCTGAAGCATCACACATGATCTCAAAGGGTAGGCTCCAGTTGGGTGCCTGAACTATGGGGGCGGTAGTGAGTAAATTCTTAAGCTTCTCAAAAGCCTCTAAACAAGCATCATCAAAGACAAACTTAACGTCTTTTGCAAGCAAATTGCAAAGAGTTCTAGAAATCAAGCTAAAATCCTTAATGAATCGACGATAAAAACCTGCATGTCCTAAGAATGACCTAATATCTCTTACGGTTTTTGGGACCTGTAAAGTTTTAATAAGGTCAACTTTGGCTCTATCTACCTCTATACCCTTTGAAGATACAATATGCCCTAGAACAATTCTTGAACGAACCATGAAGTGACATTTCTCCCAATTAAGCACTAAATTCTTTTCATTACACCTAGTCAAAACTAATGAAAAATGATGGAAGCACTCATTGAAAGACGAACCAAACACTGAAAAATCATCCATAAAGACCTCTAAGAATCGTTCTACCATGTCAGAAAATATGCTCAACGTGTAACGCTGAAAGGTCGCAGGAGCATTACAAATCTCGAAAGGCATGCGTCTATACGCAAAGGTACCAAAGGGACAGGTAAAATTGGTTTTCTCTTGGTCTTCTAGGGCAATAACAACCTGATTATAACCGCACTATCCATCTAAAAAGCAATAATGGCTACGTCCAGCTAATCTCTCGAGCATTTGGTCGATGAAGGGAAGGGTAAATTGGTCCTTCCTAGTGACCTTGTTCAATTGTCTATAGTCAATACAGACACGCCAACCCGTAGTCACCTCGGTTGGGATTAACTCATTGTTATCATTCTGGATTACAGTAATACCAGATTTCTTGGGAACAACCTGAACGGGGTTGACCCACTTACTGTCTGAAATGGGGTAGATAATGCCTGCATCTAACAGCTTAAGAACCTCGGTTCGTACTACTTCTTTCATATTAGGGTTCAGTCGACGTTGCATCTCCCTAGAAGGTTTGGTGTCACTCTCTAAATAGATATGATGCATACAATCAGTAGGACTTATACCCTTAATGTCTGCTATGGTCCACCCTAAAGCTTCTTTGTTATTCTGAAGGATGGTCACTAGCCTACTTTCCTGATCACTATCCAAGGCGGATGCTATAATCACAGATAAAGTTTCAGATGGGCCTAAAAACACATACTTCAGGAAATCTGGTAATGGTTTAAGGTCCAACTTAGGAGGCTTTTCTAACGAAGGAACTAGGGTAGACTCAGAAACGGGTAGAGGTTCGAACTTAGGTTTCCATCCATTACTAGTGTCTATCAAAGGGGTTGAATCTAACAAAGAATTCACCTCATTAATCACATCGTCATTATCAAAATCAATCCCAAAGTGGGATAGGCATTTCTCTAATGGATCTTCTAACAAAGTGTTTGGTAATGACTCATCGACTAATGTTCCTATCATGTTCACCTCTTCTATGCTCGAGTTATCTAGTTCATAGGGTAGCTTACTAATATTAAAAATATTCAGCTCAATAGTCATATTACCAAAAGACAAATTCATAATACCATTTCGACAGTTAATGATCGCATTGGATGTAGCTAGAAACGGGCGACCTAAAATCACTAGTATTTGGTTCTCTGGGTCAGGGACAGGTTGGGTATCTAGGATAACAAAATCCACTGGATAAATAAACTTGTCGACCTCAATAAGAACGTCCTAGATCACACCACGAGGAATTTTAACGGACTTATCAGCTAACTGAAGTGTCATCCGGGTAGGTTTCATCTCACCAAGTCCTAGATTAAGGTACACATGGTATGGTAGTAAGTTCACACTGGCTCCTAAGTCAAGCAAAGATTTCTCGACATGTTATTTACTTATTGTGCAAGAAATAGTAGGGGACCCTGGGTCTTTATACTTAAGAGTAGTGGTATTCTGAATAATAGAACTCACATGACTAGCTAGGAAGGATTTCTTATAGACACTAAGTTTTCTCTTTCCCGTACACATATCCTTAAGAAACTTGGCATAAGCGGGAATATTCTTAATCGCATCTAAAAATGGGAGGTTGATAGTAACCTGCTTAAAAACCTCCAATATATCATTAAAGTTGGACTCCCTCTTAGTTGGAACTAGCAGCTGGGGGAACGGGGCTCTGAGAAAAAAGTCGGGCTCAGCATGACCCTCATTGGTCTCTTTGGAGACTCTATCAGTCTCCTCATTTTATGGCTCAGAAGGGTGAACTACAGCATGTTTACTATCAGGCATGGCAACCTTATTGTCAACTTTCTTTCCACTCCTAAGGGTTGTTATAGAATTCACATGATTGTACGATTTCTCTCCTTTAGGGTTAGGATCAGTTTGACTAGGGAATCTTCCATCTTCTCTTTCACTAAGAAAATTAGCTATTTGGCCGACTTGAAGTTCTAAGTTAGCAAGAGACTGGTAATTATTCTTAAAATTCTGCCTGGTTTCTTCTTAAAAACCATAGTGTTTCTTTGATAAAATCTCATGGTTCTTTGCTAACATAGTAAGCGTTTCTTCTAAGGTGGAGATGTTTTCTCATTCTGAAACTGTAGTTGACCTGAAGAGTTCTTAGCATAACCAAAACCTGGGGGAGGCTGAGAATTACTAGACTGTCATTGATTCTGACCCTTATACCAAGAAAAATTAGGATGGTTTCTCCAACCAGGGTTGTAAGTCTCTGAGTATGGGTCAAACTTCTGACGGTTCTCAAACCTAGCATTGTTATAGACAACATGGGCTTGCTCTTCACTAACCTGACCTTCCCGAAACGAGTTATTGGGTTCTACTCCACAACTAGAACCCAATAACCATGTTAGAGAAAATGAAATAGTTATAATTTAAAAACTCTGCAAGAGCAGTGATTGAGTGAATTATAATTAAAAATTAGAGAAAATGAAATAGTTACCCATTATTCATGCGTGAATAGCTTCCTCATTGCCTTGGTTGTGGGAGAATTATCTCATAATCATATTGGAAACACACTCAAATTTCATTTTTATTGCTCAAAGGGTGTTTACAAAGATGAAATGGAGAAAAACTATTAAAAACCGGGTTTGCAACAGTTATAAGTGTTACAAACTGAAAAGAACGATAGAACAGTACTGTCGTTGATTCTCGACCCTCGCTTGTGTGTCGTTTCCACTGTTGAAAAACGACTGTCTTGGATGGTCTGTTCTTCGCGTTCTTCAGATGAGCAGCAGCAAAAAAATATTTCTGGAACTTGATTCTCTCGACTCTGTGATGCTCTATAATCTCCCAAACTCTCCGTCCACCTTTTAATAACCCTCAGCACCCTTTATATACTCTCTAGAATCAAAAATACTCGCCAATAACTCCGGATAATCTTCATTTACTCGATAATATTCTTCACTGCCAGTCACGGGATTTCTTCCCTTTTTTACAGCTTCTCACGCGTCTATAGCCATCCAAAAAACTGTTAGTTGTCTTCTACACGTTTCTACTCCAGTTTAGCACACTCCAACACGTCTAAATCTTGCGCAATCCCGTGATAACCTCTTCCGAGAATAAACTCCCCTGTTTTGTTCTCGCGGAATATCCAACCACACTAAATCGAATCTAACACCTCTATCATCCCTGTCTACCCATAGGAACATACCCAATCAATATCAGCTCTTTAATCTCCCTAAAACTCCTTCAAAATCGCAAACCTAAACTGCCAGCGTGAAAAAAAAATTCCCGCCAAAACCAAAATTCAAATGAGGAAGATGATGGTTGCCCCCTATCCAGAGTATGGGCGCCTTTAAAAGCTGGGGTTTCTGGGGTGCCCTTATCCAAAATGAGGGTGCCTTTAGTACTTTTCCGGGGGGTGCCCCGAGCAACTTTTCGAGCCGAATTTTCCAAAAATGTTTATTTCCCAAAAATACCTACAAACACATAAAACACCAAAATAAGTACGAAATCGAGTAACCAACAATTCAGAACATTGAGGACAAATTAGATACAAAAATGTGTCTATCAGCAAGTATGGGCCTAGCCACAACTTATGTGCGTGTGGCGGGATTAGGGGATGGTTCGAGCAGCATGGGGTGTGGCCATTTTCAAGTGGTTCCGGCTCGCCTGTGGCATGGCCACACCTCCTTTTATTGATGCTCCTATTCCGCGGCTCCTTTATTCCATGTTTTCTGATTGTGGTTAGGACTTTGCACCTACTAATCCATAGCAGATTAATTGTGTAGTTCGCCTAGGCTTAATTTCGATAGGCAAGGTCTAATATACTAAGCAGGGTGCAAAACCCTAATTTTTGCAAATTAGTCAGGGTAATATCTAAATATTGTGAATTATCACAAAATTTATTGAATTCTATGTGTTGACACAGAGTTCTTTAAGTTCATTGCCAGAGAGCAGTATGCTTTCTGATTGAATACTTTATGCAAGGACCTTAGCCTTGATACTTGGAAATTCGTGCTACTCTGCTGCGAGTGAACACAAATTGTCATGCCATATCAATATTAAGGGTTCAGCCGGGGAACACAACACATAAAGCGTTCAAAGAAACTTATATTAACTGAATAATACAGGCAAGGTCCCAAACTTACAGAACATCTGGGATTATTGCTACATGCACCATTCTGGGTAAATTTCATGTGAATATATTGAATTGCTCAATAAATGCGCCAGTGAAGAGGTTGGACACTCATCAATTTTACATAGCTCTGTCTCTTTGCAGAGTGACAGTATATTAAATGCGGGAAATTATAACTTTATCCCTGAACTAAAAACCACTATCAACATCACGTCCCCTGCTTAGCACGTAACAGTGGCACTGTTGCGGGGTAAGCATGAGATGGTGACAGACAAGGATAAAAAATCGAAAAGGAAAGACATGAGAAGATTACCAGGAAAATTCGATTGACCTTTGGCAAGAGGCATGAGCTATCCACAATATTTTTGATAACGCGCTTCTGTCTTGGCCACGGAGTACTGGTGCCATGTAGTGTTGGTTCAGCGAGGCTTGAATATAAATATGAGTGTTGAGGTGGTGGAGCCGTCAGCACTATAATGTATTGAGGCAGTGTGCATGACCACACAGTAGTGAGTATTGAGGAATTTGTACGTCTCAACACTAAGAGGAAAGATGTGTTGAGGCAAGTTTCCTGACAACACAGTAGTGAGTGTTGAGTAATATGAACGTCTCAACACTAAGAGGAAGGATGTGTTGAGGCAAGTTTCCTGAAAACACAATAGTGAGTGTTAAGGAGATTTAACGTCTCAATACTAAGAGGAAAAATGTGTTGAAGCAGTTTTCTTGGCAACACATTGGTGAGTGTTGAGGAGTTTGAACATCTTAACACTAAGAGGAAAAATGTGTTGAGGCAGTTTGCCTGGCAACACAATGGTGAGTGTTGAGGATTTTGAACGTCTCAACACTAAGAGGAAAAATACATTGAAGCAGTTTGCCTGGCAACACGGTGGTGAGTGTTGAGGAGTTTGAAAATCTCAACACTAAGAAGAGAAATGTGTTGAGGCAGTTTGCCTGGAAACACAGTGGTGAGTGTTGAGGAGTTGAACGTTTCAACACTAAGAGTAAATATGTGTTGAAGCAGTTTGCCTGGAAACACAGTGGTGAGTATTGAGGAGTTTGAACGTCTCAACACTAAGAGGAAAATGTATTGAGGCAGTTTTCATGGCAACACAATGGTGAGTATTGAGGAGTTTGAACGTCTCAACACTAATAGAAAAAATCTGTTGAGGCAGTTTGCCTGGCAACACTATAGTGAGTGTTGAGGAGTTTGAACGTCTCAACACTAAGAGGAAAAATGTGTTGAAGCAGTTTGCCTGGAAACACGGTGGTGAGTGTTAAGGAGTTTGAACGTCTCAACACTAAGAGGAAAAATGTGTTGAAGCAGTTTGCCTGGAAACACGGTGGTGAGTGTTGAGGAATTTGAACGTCTCAACACTAAGAGGAGAAATCTGTTGAGGCAGTTTGCGTGGCAACACAGTGGTGAGTGTTGAGGAGTTTGAACGTCTCAACACTAAGAGGAAAAATGTGTTGAAGCAGTTTGCCTGGAAACGCAATGGTGAGTGTTGAGGAATTTTCACGTCTCAACACTAAGAGGAAAGGTGTGTTGAGGAAGCATGCCTGGAAACACAGTAGTGAGTGTTGAGGAATTTACACGTCTCAACACTAAGAGAAAGGATGTGTTGAGGAAGCATGCCTAGTAATACGGTAGTGAGTGCTGAGGCAAGTAGCATGACAACACAGTAGTGAGTGTTGAGGAGTTTGAACGTATCAACACTAAGAGGAAAATGTGTTGAATAAGTTTGTCAGGAAACACAGTGGTGACTGTTGAGGAGTTTGAGCGTCTCAACACTAAGAGGAAACATGTGTTGAGGCAGTTTGCCTGGAAACACAATGGTGAGTGTTGAGGAGTTTGAACGTCTCAACACTAAGAGGAAAAATATGTTGAAGCAGTTTGCCTGGAAACACGGTGGTGAGTGTTGAGGAATTTGAACGTCTCAACACTAAGAGGAGAAATGTGTTGAGGCAGTTTGCGTGGCAACACAGTGGTGAGTGTTGAGGAGTTTGAACGTCTCAACACTAAGAGGAAAAATGTGTTGAAGCAGTTTGCCTGGAAACACAATGGTGAGTGTTGAGGAATTTTCACGTCTCAACACTAAGAGGAGAAATGTGTTGAGGCAGTTTGCGTGGCAACACAGTGGTGAGTGTTGAGGAGTTTGAACATCTCAACACTAAGAGGAAAAATGTGTTGAGGCAGTTTGCCTGGAAACACAATGGTTAGTGGTGAGGAGTTTGAATGTCTCAACACTAAGAGGAAAAATGTGTTGAGGCAGTTTGCCTGGAAACACGGTGGTGAGTGTTGAGGAGGTTGAACGTCTCAACACTAAGAGGAAAAATGTGTTGAGGCAGTTTGCGTGGCAACACATTGGTGAGTGTTGAGGAGTTTGAACGTCTCAACACTAAGAGGAAAAATGTGTTGAAGCAGTTTGCCTGGCAACACAATGGTGAGTGTTGAGGAATTTTCACGCCTCAACACCAAGAGGAAAAATGTGTTGAGTCTGTTTGCCTGGCAACACAATGGTGAGTGTTGAGGAGTTTCAACGTCTCAACACTAAGAGAAAAAAATGTGTTGAAGAAGTTTGCATGGGAACACAGTGGTGAGTGTTGAGGAGTTTGAACGTCTCAATACTAGGAGGAAAAATGTATTGAGGCAGTTTGCCTGGCAACACAGTAGTGAGTGCTGAGGAAATTTCACGACTCAACACTAAGAGGAAGGATGTGTTGAGGAAGCATGCCTAACAACACAGTAGTGAGTGTTGAGTAATTTACACGTCTCAACACTAAGAGGAAAGGTGTGTTGAGGTAGCATGCCTGGAAACACAGTAGTGAGTGTTAAGGAATTTACACGTCTCAACACTAAGAGGAAGGATGTGTTTAGGAAGCATGCCTAGGAAAACAGTAGTGAGTATTGAGGAATTTACACGTCTCAACACTAAGAGGAAAGATGTGTTGAGGCAGCATGCCTGGAAACACAGTAATGAGTGTTGTGGAATTTACACGTCTCAACACTAAGAGGAAAGGTGTGTCGAGGAAGCATTCCTGGCAACACAGTAGTGAGTTTTGAGGAATTTACACGTCTCAACACTAAGAGGAAGGATGTATTGAGGAAGCATGCCTAGCAACACAGTAGTGAGTGTTGAGGAATTTACACGTCTCAACAATAAGAGGAAATGTGTGTTGAGGCAGCATGCCTGGCAACACAGTAGTGAGTGTCGAAGAATTTACACGTCTCAACACTGAGAGGAAGAATGTGTTAAGGAAGCATGCCTAGCAACACAATAGTGAGTGTTGAGGAATTTACACGTCTCAACACTAAGAGGAAAGGTGTGTTCAGGCAGCATGCCTGGCAACACTGTAGTGAGTGTTGAGGAATTTACACGTCTCAACACTAAGATATTTAAAATTTATTGAGTATGCCTAATAGATATAAACCATTTAGTTTAAGGATAGTTACTTAGATATGTCTCCGCTAGGCATGTCCTTCGCGCATGATTGGGCTTTGGGTATTTTAATCTCCCCCGTGAGTGAGCAGCATCAGGCATTAGTGATGACATCCGGATGATGACGGGTTGATAGACGGGTAAAATTCCCCAGGTGTTTGATGGTATGAAACAAAAGGTGGCCTCAACTATGAACTTTGGCTGGTTGCGATGACGATCCTTAACAGGGAGGTGTGTCGTGGCTATGGGCACGAATCTTGACAGGAAGGAGGCATTGAAGCGGCTTCGGTTCCTGAAGAGGACATTGAAGCTTATGGAGCAGAAAGCTAAAGCTTCGATTTCGGATTCGGATCCTGGAGAGGACGTTGAAGCGGCTTCTGGAGCGAAACGTCGAAGCGGCTCCTGGAGAGAACTCCAGTGAGGGCGTCATTAACCCTTGACTTTAAAACACGAGTTGATACGATATGGCAGATGGGAATACGACACACAAATAGTGCTGGTCGGAAAGTCGCGTTTTTTACTCATGGGAAAGAATACGTTTCTTCAGTGGTTAGGAGTCCCCAGTTCCATCCATCAATCGTGCTGTCCAGGAGAGGTTGGGGTTTGGGAACGACTTCCTTGGATGGAAACAGCTTCTTTCCTGACACAATGCGGTTGAGGGATGCAAATATGTCTTGACGCTGCGCCTTGGAGATATACAGAATCTCACATAAATGTTTCATCATAGACTGCACAATTTTGTGGACGGAGTCCCCAGAAATCCTGCAACTTATGACGGGAAGAGGGTCTCTGTGAACTCAGGAGGATTGCCGATTTTATTTGCCTCGATTTTGGGGAAGTTGTTCCTGATCCCACGTGTGATGAAATTGGATTGCCGATTCCTTTTTACTGGGCATTCAGGAGGAATGCGAGTCTCTTCATCTATAAAGGCGTGTCCTGCTGAAGTGCTTGTGTATGGTGTTAAAAGTATTCCTTGTCAGTTCCATTTTGGGTTGGTGTGACTCTTGTGGTAGCCGCTCCGTTAGCGTCTTGAGGAAAATAGGTATCTCTTTCTGAGTCGTAGCCATGTCTGTCTGAGCGTTACGAGGACTTTTTGTATTTCCAATCAAATCAACAGTGGTAAGAGGGGGTTGGATTCCTCTGGCCCCTCTGGTCTCTCGTCCTGATGGTGGAGTGACAACATCTCTGGTGACAACTGGGAGCGTCACACTTGAAGAAACAATGGGAGTGGCGGCAGCGGCTCTGGTTCTGGTGATCGGAGGTATAACGCCTGAGGGAACGTTCCCTACGCCGCTGGTGTTGGTGGTAGAGTTTGCGGCGCCGCGGGTGTTGATCATGCTGACAGGTGGTACATTGATGTCACTGGAAGGAATGTTGATATCAAAGGCGTTTTCAGTGCCGGTGGCATCAGGGTTTGTTGCTGACCCGGACCTGAGATCTACCCTCTTGAAATTGGGATTGAAAAATGAAATTGGAAATTGGTATTGCAACCGATAGATTAATCTCCCACTGTGGTTTCCAGTTGTTTATGGGTAAAACTGTTTCTGCTGGTTTTGGTAAATTTGGGTGTATGGGTGAGAAACGAGCCTAAACCTTAAACAAATGCACTGCATGGGAGTACTTTTGATTCGAGAGATCAATCTATTCAATACTGGCCTAAACCAAGAAATGACCGTTCCAGTCTTGCTTCGGTCACAAAGTGAAGGAGAAGGGTTGGTCTTAGGGAGGGAAGCGAAGAAGGTGTTGAGATCAGAATGGTTAATTCTGAAGGTGTGGCTTTTTATGACTTGTATCAGAATTTGGAAATGGCTTGCGGAATGTAAGCTATCAGTTCTTTGGTATTTTCTGGATACTGTGTTGTTGTTAACCAAAATTGTTGTTTTGTGGAAAATAAGTAAAACCTATTTATACAAATCATATTGAACGCACCCTGATCTCGTAGAAAGTGGGAGTAATTGAGTAATGGAGAAGTGGGATTATGTGTAAATGCCAGAGACCACGTTCCCATCATGTAGGAAACTGGATAGTTTACACCCGCTACTTCTTACCGCCACTAACTGCCATGCTTTCTGACACTTTCTTATAATAGGCGTGTTGCACGCCGCAAGCTGTAAACCGCCAGACCAATACCCTGATGAGAATCCCCCAATTTGTGACATGTTTGATGTCTCTAGTATTTTCACGGAAAACGTGTAGCAGATTTCTATGTGTGGAAAGTTAAAGTTAGGAGTCTTTCCATAGGAGAATAGCACGTGATGCTATTTGGCTTGTCTTGGTTGGTCGCCCAAAACTCGCCACATGCCTGTCATTTCTGTGGAGAATTTAGACGGCTGAGATCGTAACTCATGAGAAAGGATGGACATTGATTATGGCCACATTCTCTTGGCGCCTGATGGTAGCACAATGACGTTATTAGCACATGCTAATGGCATAGTGGCATATAGCGGCATGCTAGTGGCATACTTAGCGCATGCCAATGGCAAGATGGTGCAAGTAGCGCCTGGCGTATCCATAGCCGCTAGCTTTTGGCACATTGGTGTTAGACCCAAATGTGGCTTGATAACATCAGTTCCAGTTGCCACAACAATCCCAATGCACTGGGAATCATTACTTGGATTGGTTGGCATAAAAACTTTGCCTAAATTAGGGTTTGGCATGCCGAAATAGCGCATACGGCATGCAACATGTGGCCGTGGCGCTGCGACGTTTTGCGAAAACGGTGCCATAGCCATGCCAAAGGAACCATAGCCAGGCCATCATGTGAAAACGACCACAGGAGCAATGATTGCCACGAGTGGCTATGATATGGCGTCTTTATTAGGGTTTCCTGGGTCCCGCATGGATAGTGGCATGTTGTGGGGCCCGAAGTGACATAATTTGTACCACGATTGGAAATTAGGGTTTCGACCATCGCCACTAGAGAAAGATCGTGTTTCTGGTTAGGATAACCATATTGAAGTCTGTTACGGCGTTGGCCACAAACATAAGGTGGATTAGCACGTAGGCGCGCTATTTATGGTACGTTGGCACGTTCGGCATGCTGTTGCGGCAAAGTGGCGCGTTTGGAATGCATGTTTAGTACCTGAATGCGGCATGAAAGGTTTGGTCATGCCATTAGCATATGGAGCGGAATGACACGTTTGGCGTGCACGTTTGGCATTCCATTGACATGGTGGAGTGGCATGTTGGCATGCTAATTAGTGTATTGGCGCGACTTTAGGAAAGCCAATTTGGGATTGTGATTATTTGGCGCAACCTTGCCTCTTTTAATATTGTGGCAGGTTTAGAGCGGCCTGATTGGTCGATTAAAAGAGGAGCTGGCCAAGTATGAGTGTGGCCACACTTCTAGTGTGCTTGTGGCGGATTTAAAGCGACCTGATTGGTCGATGGGAAATAGGGCTGGCAAGTATGAGACCAACCACAACTCATGTGCGTGTGGCGGGAACAGAGCCCGGTTCGAGCAGCATGGGGTGTAGCCACTTGCAAGTGGCGCCGGCTGGCCTGTGGCATGGCCACACCTCCTTTTGTTGCTGCTCCTATTCCGCGGCTCCTTTATTCCTTGTTTTCTGATTGTGGGTAGGATTTTTCACCTACTAATCCATGGCGTATTAATTGCCTAGTTCGCCTAGGCTTAATTTCGGTAGGCAAGGTCTAATATACTGCGCAGGGTGCAAAACCCTAATTTTTGCAAATTAGTCAGGGTAATATCTAAATCTTGTGAATTATCACAAAATTGATTGAATTCTATGTGTTGACACAGAGTTCTTTAAGTTCACTGCAAGAGAGCAGTATGATTTCTGATTGAATACTTTATGCAAGGACCTTAGCCTTGATACTTGGAAATTCGTTCTACTCTGTTGCGAGTGAACACAAATTGCCATACCATATCAATATTAAGGGTTCAGCCAGGGAACACATCACAAAAAGCGTTCAAAGAAACTTATATTAACTGAATAATACAGGCAAGGTGCCAAAATTTACAGAACATCTGGGATTGTTTCTACATGCACCATTCTGGGTAAAATTCATGTGAATATATTTAATTGCTCAATAAATGCGCCAGTGAAGAGGTTGGACACTCATCACTTTTACATGGCTCTGTCTCTCTGCAGAGTGATAGTATATTTAATGCGGGAAATTTTCAACTTTATCCCTGAACTAAAAACCACCATCAACAGCTAGGTAAAACCTTGTGAGTATCAGGAGAAAGTATAGAAGATGAATTAATCATCAAGACAGAATTTTCTTTTTTCAAGGTGTTACACTGTTCTCGGGCAAGTTAAAGAGATGCAGCAAGTTTCTCTTTTTCAACACGATAGCTGTTTATTTCTGATGAATGATCCTTGACCAAATGGTTTAACAGTATCTTCAAGAGTGCTAATATTTTCACGCTGTACATTAGTTTCTTGAACCAGTTGTCCGATGTCGTTAGAGAGAGATTCAATGAAGATGTAGAGTTCACGTTCCCTTTCAAGAGATTTCTAAAATTCATCAATAAGATGATCATTCTTTTCTTCAAGAATCTTAATTTTAGAAGCTTGAAGATCAGCACTATTTTCTAATGATCTGGTGAGTTCCATTTCAGATTCTGACATAAGTTCACAGAACTTGTTTTTCCCTCGGGATTCGGAAGAATCTACTAAGGAGTTATCCTTTGAGGCAAACCCAAGTTTTTTTGTAATTAGAGTCTTTGGAAGACATATCAATATGCGTTATCTTGTGAGATACTTCTTAGGTCCTCAGAACACAACTTGCTACAAACACAGACTTGTAAGGTCTTTAATGTGTTTGCCTGCTCTGATACCAATTGAAAATGCGGGGGTCTAACAACCACACCCAGCAATTCGTTTGGCAATCTGAGAGGACTTACTCCAATACAATTTCTAGAGAATAAACTAGACAGTCATACTCAAGCTAGAGTAAAGTATATCAAAGAGTTTTAATATCTCTAACTCTTAATTCAATCCGCAATCATCAAATAGAAATCTGCGAACTCGATTGAATATAAGAGGAGTAACTTGAACGGGACCTATTCCAGATTGAACAACACACTTTATTAAGCCGCTACAGACTCTAGCCTGCTACCAATTAACTTCGGACTGGAATATAGTTAAACCCTAATCAAACTCACACTGGTTCAAGGTACAGTTGCGCTCCTTACGTCTCTGATCCCAGCAGGATACTACACACTTGATTCCCTTAGCTGATCTCACCCACAACTAAGAGTTGCTACAACCCAAAGTCGAAGACTTGATAGACAAATGTGTATTACATAGAAATACCCAAGAGTTTTTGTTCCGTATTTTGATAAATCAAGGTGAACATGAACCAACTGATAAACCGGACTTATATTCCCGAAGAACATCCTATTATTATCAATCACCTCACAATAATCTTAATCGACTAGCGAAACAATATATTGTGGAATCACAAACGATGAGATGAAGGTGTTTGTGATTACTTTTCTATCTTGCCTATCGGAGATATAAATCTCAAGCCAATATTACGAAACTAGTAACACACAAGAGGTGTGGGAATTAGGTTTCCCAGTTGTTAGAGTTCTCCTTTATATAGTTTTCAAAACAGGGTTTGCAATCCAAGTTACCTTGGTAACAAAGCATTCAATATTCACCGTTAGATAAAAAACCCGATTCAACCAAGCTAATATCTTTCAACCGTTAGATCGCACTTAACTTGTTACACAAAAATGAAATGTACTCTCATTTAGGTTTATGTAACCGTACCTAAACGTGTACACCATGTTGGTTCACAAATACTTAACCGAGGTTATCCATATGATTACTCCCATATCAACCTTATTCATCTCAACCATAACTAGTTCAAATGACTCAAATGAAACTAGTTAAAGAGTTGTTCAATTGCTATATTCTCATAGAATTATACAAGAACACAATTGAAGCAAAATCGGTTTGATTCACTCGAATCAATGCATGAACATTATAGCCACTGTTTGCATTCCTTATTGATAAATGTTTAGGTTCATGTATAACCGATTTTAGAAAGTAACCTACTTAAGTATGCGTACTTAATTAACCAGATTTGAATTTGTTTTAGTTTTCAAACTCAGCAGAAATTCACGGACGTGAACTTTCTGCCAGTATGCGTACGGGTACACGTACTTTAGGTAACATGATGAGTTTGGTTTTGGATTTCAAACTCAGCAGAAATTCACGGACGTGAACTTCCGCCAGTATGCGTACCCGTACGCACTTACCCAGTCTCCTACAACCTTTTTGTATACACACAAGTATGCATACTTTAGGTTCCCGGTTTTAGTCTTATACACTAATGTGCGAACACACTATGCTTATATCCAAAGATGATTACAAGATTCTAAACTCTTTATTTCAATCATTGAAACATTCTTCTATAATGATAACAGTCGTTTTCACACACTATTAGCATCAAAGCAATTTTCAAGATATTGAAATAATCATTATTAAAACATTCCGAGCCTACATCAAACGATTGTATCACACAAACCACGTAAGATATTACTCAGAAATTTTCTCATGATATAAGATGAACTTGGTCGAAGCGAAAGCTTACCAACATATATTTCGATAAATATGTAACCGAGATATACTCAGCTCGAAATATCAAATGCGTATAGAGAAAACCATATCGTAACACGACTTATGTCTCAATATAGGAGATAGTAGAAATAGACTTTCCAAGTGATAGATGAGTTCAAGTCTCCACATACCTTTTGTCGAAGAAGTTCCACAAGCTCCCCTTAGTAGTTCTTCGTCTTCAAATGATGAACTCCGTAAAAACTAAGCTCAACTACACAATCTATGTCCTAGTCCTAGACATCTATAAATAGGCTAGAAATCAAGACTTATAGTTTTGATCACTAACATTGACAAACATGCTTGAGATAGCAACGCATGAGAGTTCGACCGAGCAGTGCTCTAACACCATATGTATTGATAGTTTTGTCACTGAAATTAACAAAGTGGGATATTCTTAGAGCACTGCTCGGTCGAACTCGCAAGCGTTTCTATATCAAGCTTGTTTGTCAAGTTTAGTTGCCAAAACTATAAGTCTTGATTTCTAGTCTACTTATAGCTAAGTCTCGGACTAAGGTAGGGAGTGTAGTTGAGCTATAGACTCCACGACGTTCATCATGCAAAGACGCAGAACTACTCAAGGAACTGGTGAAACTTCATCGACAAAAAGGTATGTGGAGACTTGAACTTATCTATCACTCAAAAGTCTATCTATTATATCTCCTATCTTGAGACAAAAGTCTTATTACTATATAGACTTCGATTATACACATTTGCTATTTCGAGCCGCGTTTATCTTTCTTATCTATTTCTCGAAATATGCTTAAGGTTTCACTTTAGCCAACTTCATGAATCGATTCGAGTGAATCAAATTAGTTTATTCGTGAACTAAGACATTTATAAATTAAGGAATGTAATCTTTGAAAACCGTGGCTATAATGTTCATGAATCGATTCGAGTGAATCAAAATCGTTTTTGCTTCGATTATGTCTTGTATACTTCTATGAGTTTTAAGCAATTGAACAAATCTATAACTAGTTCATTTGAGTCACCTGAACTAGTTATGGTGAAGATGAATAAGGTTGGTATGAAAGTGCTCATATGGATAACCATTGGTTAACTATTGTTGAACCAACTAGGTGTACACGTTTAGGTACGGTTACTCAAACCTAAATGAAGTTACATTTCATTTGTGTATAACAAGATAAGTTCGATCTAACAATTGAAATATATTATCTTGAATCTAATCAGGCTTTCATCTAACGGTGAATATTGAATGCTTTGTTACCAAGGTAACTTAGACTGCAAACCCTGCTTTGGAGACTATATAAAGGAGAAATCTAGAAACTAGGAAACCTAATCCTCACACCTCCTGTGTGATACTAGTATTATAATCTAGAGTCGATTCTCCTTTAACCTTAGGTTTCTCTCGAGACCCTGTAGGTTAACGACTTGAAGACTACATTGGGATTATGAAGCCAGACCCAATTATTTTCTCTGTAGTTGCGTGATCTGATCTTGCTGTTTGTATCGTGATTGAGTGTAATCGTAAGACTGTCTTGAGATTTATATCTCCGGTAGGCAAGATAGAAAAGTAGTCACAAACACCTTCGTCTCATTGTTTGTGATTCCACAATATCTTGTTTCGCTAGTCGATTAAGATGATTGTGAGGTGATTGATATTTCTAGGCTATTCTTCGAGAATATAAGTCTGGTATATCAATTGGTTCCTGTTCACCTTGATTTATCAAAAGACAGAACAAAACTCGTAGGTATTTCTGTGGAGACAGATTTATCTATTCCAGTGGACTTTTCCGTGTGAGACAAATTTGTTTATTAAAATCTTCGACTTTGGGTCGTAGCAACTCTTAGTTGTGGATGAGATCAACTAAGGGAATTAAGTGCGTAGTATCCTGCTGGGATCAGAGACGTAAGGAGCGCAACTGTACCTTAAATCCGTGTGCGTTTGATTAGGGTTTAATTATATTCCAGTCCGAAGTTAATTGGTAGCAGTCTATAGTCTGTAGTGGCTTAATAAAGTGTGTTGTTCAATATGGAATAGGTCCTGAGGTTTTTCTGCATTTGCGGTTTCCTCGTTAACAAAATTCTGGTGTCTGTGTTATTTTTTTTCTGCATTATATTTTGTTATATAATTGAAATATCACAGGTTGTGCGTTGAATCGATCAATTGGTAAACCCAACCTTTGGTTGTTGATTGAAATTGATTGATCCTTGAACATTGGTCTTTGGTACCGTTCAAGTTATTTCTCTTGTATTCAATCAGGCTCGCAAATTCCTATTTGCTTGAGTGAGGATTGAATCGAGAAATTGAGATATAACTCTTTGATATACTTTTTATTAAGATTGAGTCTGAATGTCTAGTTGATTCTATTAAAAGTATATTGGAGTTAGTCCATACAGATTGTTAAGCGAAATATTGGGTGAGGTTGTTGTACCCCCACTTTTTCACCAAGAATATTAGCACTAACAAGCATTGTAGAAAGAGTTTGTGGAGGTTCTCTGCCTTGTTGTGAAAAATTCATTCTTTGACAACACCTGTAAGTTGTATGGCCAATTTTAAAGCATATCTTACAAATAACACGATTGCAATGAGAGCAGTAGATCTTGGAAAATTACCATCAGTTGCGATGGTTGTCTATAGGTACTAGAACCATGAAAACCACCTCTAAAAGAAGAACCATCACCATCACCAGGAAAGATAGGATTGAAATTAGGTTGAAAGTGAAAACACTGGGGGTACCAAATCAACTACGTCTGTGACATGATAAGTGTGGTGAAGAAATACTAGCCTTATATCCCTGAAGACCTTGTACTGTTTGGTTACATTGTAGATAGAATGATCACATGTTATTAGTCACGATTTGGAGTTGAGGTTTTTCATTCACTACTGTATCTCGAAAGGGATTGATGTTGTCAAGTTTAACATCCAGCTGAAGATTTGTGTTCATTATGTTCCTTCTTCTTCTTCTTCTTCTTCTGTTGCTCCTTCTTCGTCATCATCAAGTTGTGTTTCAAACAATGAATTGGATATTGTAGAAGACCTGACGAATGATTCATCTTTGATCAAAAGGGCCCCCAAGAAGTCAGATGCTTGGGCCAACATCTTAACTGGAGTAAGGCAGGTTTTTGAGAGTAAAATTGATTGTCGTGATACTATTAAGAAGTACGAAATTCATAGTGGTTACAAACTTGACGCACGTAAGAGTGACAAGAAACGTTATACTGTGCAGTGTAATAACAAGAAAAGTCAAAATTGTAGCTGGAGGTTTCACGCATCTCTCGTTGCCAATACTAAAGGTGTCTTTCAGTGCAAGAAGTTTCGCGGAGAGCATTCATGTGATTTAGCTTCTTCTGATCCCGCAAAAGTCAGGATGACGAAGTCTTTTCTGAAGGATATCTTAATGGATGAATTTCGAGCATCAAAGAAGAAGAAGACTGCAGCCGATGTCCAAGATCTGCTCCATCTGGAATATGGTATTGATCTCACTTATAGTCAGGCATACCATGGTTTAAAGTTCACTAAAGAGTTTCTTTGAGGTGATGACATCAAGTCTTATTTAGACCTTCTTTGGTATAAATAATCTATTGAACGTTATAATCCTGGTAGCGTGGTCAAGTTTGAGTATGATAGTGAAACGAAGCAGTTCCAGAGGTTTTTTGTTTTTTTCGAAGCTTCTATTACTGGTTTCAATAAGTACTGTCGTCCGATGTTGTTTATTGATTGTAATTTTCTCACTGGGAAGTTTAAGGGTGGTCTTATGGTTTCTTGCGGGAAAACTGGTAACCAAGGTATGTTTTTTAATCTTTTTTCTCTTTTTTAATTATTAAGTGTTTTTGTTGATGACACAATAACTTTTGTTGTCTGATATTTCCTTGCATTTCAATTATATGAATCACATAACTTTTGTTGATCCCATAAATATTGTTATTGATCCCATATTTCTGTATTAACTTTTGTTGTAGGTTTGTAGTTTCTATTGTTGATCCCATAATTTCAGTTTGTTGATTCCATAACTTTGTTGTTGATCCCATAATTTTAGTTGTTGAGCCCATATTTTTTGTTTTTGATCCCATAGTTTTACTTGTTAATCCCCTAATATGTGTTGTTTATCTCATAATTTTAGTTGTTGAGCCCATAATATTTGTTGTTGTGTGTTGTTGATCCCATAATTTCAGTTGTTGATTCAGTTGTTGATCCCATAATCTCACTTGTTGATCCCATAATATTTGTTGTTCACCCCATAACTTGTTCATGCATTTCAGTTTTATGGGTCACTTTGTGAATTTTTCGTGTTTATTTGTTTGTTGTAGAGATCTATCCAGTTGCATTTGGAATCGTACCTTGCGAGAATTGTGAGAGTTGGGAATGGTTCTTAACCAATTTAAAGGGTATTATCAGTGAAGACCGTCCACTGACCATCATATCAGACCGTGGAGCTGGCCTTTTGAAGCATGTCCCTCTTGTCTTTCCAAAAGCTTACCATTCTTTCTGTTTGTACCACATGAAGGGTAATATTCCGGTTCCAAAGGGCAAGAGTATGCAAACTGCTGTGAAGCTGTTTGAAGAGTGCTACACTGCGTTAACAAAGGAGAAGTTTTATGCTGCTGCCAAGAGTATGAGCAATCTGAAGCTGGATTCAGTTTTTGATTGGATGGTAAAGAATCTGTTCAAGAACTGGGCTGCTCATGCATTTCTAGGAGAAAGGTTTGGTGAGAACACATCAAACATTGCTGAGAGTTTTAACAGTGTGATTAAGCATGATAAGCGGCTTCCAGCACTTGAGCTTATAGATTATATTCGTGCTTATGTAATGGAGCAGAACTACAAGAGGAAGGTGGAGTCTAGTAAGTGGACTGGAAAGCTTACTCCCCGGATGTAGGCTAGGCTCAACAAGAGGGTTACTGACTGCCGATTTTACAAGTTCCGTAGATCAAGTGATAAAGTTTTCGAGATCATTTCTCCTACTGGAAAGCACACAGTCGACTTGGATGCTAAGACATGCACTTGCAATTGGTGGCAGAAGCATAGTTTCCCTTGCACCCATTCGATGAAAGCGATGTTGCAGATTGGGCCAGATGAACCTTACAAGTACATCATACCATATTATACCACCGAGTACTATAGAGGTTTGTATGCTCGTCCTATCTGTCCTATTCCCGACTGTGAGAGGCCTCCTAAAATCAATGAGGAAGGTTATGTTTTTCCTCCCAAGAGTCAGCTGGAAGGCCAACTACTTCAAGGTATAGGGTTTCTCGAGAGAAAGTTCGCAAGAAAAGGAAGTGTGGTCAGTGTGGAAGATTTGCCTTCCACAACCGTCGTAGATGTCGCAGAGCTCCTTTGGCTCCTCGTGCACCAGTCTTCCGCAAGGAGTCTAACTCCAAAATGATCAACTTCTTGAGGAGGATGTTGTTCTGAAGTATCGGTAATCGTAGTATGGTAGTTCTGATGTTTTCCTATTTTTATGAACTTTTTTTTTACCTTTTTATGCTAGTTTTTTGATGATTAACATGGATGTTAGTTCTTTTTATTGTTTTCCTATTTTTCTGGTTGGATTTGTTTTGTTTTTAATGATATACATTCTGTTTTATTTTTTGTTTATGAATGTTATTCTTGCCAGTTTTATGTCGTTTGCAGGTTCCAGGTTTACTGGTTTTTTTACAGGAAAAAGTACTATGTAAACAGTATCAACATATCAACGTTGATCCAAGTCATGGTATCAACTTCCATTGTTCATCCCCCATTACTGGATCAACTTCCATTGTTGATGCTTAATGAAAATAAAAAAATTGCATCGTTACAAGTTAACTCCATTAGATGTGCATACCTGCAATCTTTACTAGGTAAACAGTATCAACATATTAATGTTCATCCAAGTCATGGCATAAACTTCCAATGTTGATCCCCATTACTGTATCAACTTCCATTGTTGATGCTTACTTAAAAGAAAAAATTTACATTGTTTTATCTGTATATATACAAGTTAACTCCATTAGTTGTGCATTCCTGCAATCTTTACTACCAACATTCCTTCACTTGATGAGAAACCAATCAGTTATTTATCAATTATTTTTTTGACCCATTTATTTTCGGGATCAACTCCCATTGTTGATCCCAAAAATGGATCAACCTCCATTGTTGATGCTCAATAAAAAGAATTTTTTTTCATGGTTTCATCTGTATATACAACTCAACTCCATTAGCTGCGCATACCTGCAATCTTTACCACCAACATTCATTCACTTTGAGAACAAAACCATTCATTCACTTTGATATTCACTTGATAACTAATAGTAATATTAATTCATAACAAACTAGTACTAAACATATCCTCCAAATTGTTTCAGAACATAAACAGACTTTCAGACATAAATTTACAGTAACTATAAGATGTATTGATCATCAATTAGCAGACCTACATAGATTAACTGAATTACTTACCAACATATGTAAAACTACACCTAAGTGTGTTTGCACTAATCTAATGGTTCAACAGAGTCTTATATGTTGAGTACCTCTTCGACTGAGTCTGTAAGTTCTTGTACTTGATTACCTTCTTCCAAGGTTGGTTTCCATGCATCAAATTCAGCTAACATCCTGGCAGCCATCTTCGCTCTCTTCTTGTTTATATTCTCATGGTATTCAATGCTCTTATCATTTAGATCCCAACAGTCTCCACGCTTCACCAAATATTTCATGAACATGTAGATGTGCATTGCGCAGTCCAAACCCTGTTGTGGTGGTACCTTGTAATTGTCTAAAATTGTAGTTACTGTTCCATCTGTCTCAAAATCTTTTATACCCATTTGGTTCAAGAGAGGAGTCAATGGTTGTACCATGACATTGTAATGCTTGTTGTATCCTTTGTAGTAATAAATGGCGTTGAAAATCAACCATCTTCCACGTATCAATGTAAGAAGCACCCAATGGAACGGTTTCTGATCCCTGTCTTGTAGACACATTGGTATCAACAGTATTGCGTCATCGTCATCCACTGGGTAATTTTTCCTTAACATATCTGGATTCCCACATTTATGCACTTTGCTTGCATCTTTGCTAGATATTGCTCCCCTCATTATTTGCTGCATCATTTTCTTGGCATTTAGTTTGTTTTTTACAGATAACAACAATAAAGTTTCAACTACGATAATATAGAACTAAATAAGTTTATGTAAAAAGTTATTGAAAAGACAGATTAAGAGTTTGCGTTACTTACATAAGCATTGGTAGACAGAATTAAGTGCTTCTTCCCATAGTATGCTGGCTTAGATGGATTTTGCATCTTTGATTGCAGCATGTTGATGTAGTAATCAATAATCTCGTTGTTAATGTTCTGGTAATCCATTAGAGATTAGATATGCCTTCCAAAGACGATCTCTTCCACTGCATTGTTGAAAAAAAGGTTATATGCTCTGGTACTGCATTTGCAAATATTAGGTTAACTCCCTGACATAACATAACGTATTATTGTTGAAGCATTATTATCCTGAAATAACATATTAGAAATTCTAAATGCAACTTGGATTTACAATCATTTTTTCGCAGATGTTGCATGGCATCAACTTTAATTGTTTATACCTATGAATAAACAGGCAATTTGTTACAGAGTTACATACTTTCTGTTGCTTTCTCAAAGAATGGACGAAGGATATTTTTCTTCCTCAATGCAGGATTTCCAGAGTTTGAGATTTTCTGGCTTCTTCAGTTTCTTTGTCTCAGGCGGCGTCACATCAATGTAATTATCACGGTCGATTATTACCGGTTCTTTAACACCTCCGCCCTTCTTCTTTCCCTTTCCTCCTTTCGTTCTCCTCTTCACTTTATCATCAGGTGTGAATTTATCTGGCGGATTCCTTGACGACCTTGTGTTATACCTACGTGCTCTTCCAGTAGCGTCAGACTGATTCCTTTAGCTTTGCGTCGCTTCAGAATCATCACCGTCTTGGGTCCTGTCTTCCTCTTCAGTTGGCCCAGGTATTTCATCTAATTTGTATATCACTTTAAGCCCTTCCAACACATTATCATCATCTGGAGTTTCAGAATCACTCTCTTCTGTTTTCTGTGTATGAGTATATTCTGTTTGTTGTGTCGGACCATCTTCCATCTGTTCTGGAGGAGTAGGAGGAAATATTCCGGCAGTGATCGCACCGAATCTTGGGAAGGTTGGGGTAGTACCTGCAAGGAAATAATCTGATTAGATTAACAGTATCAACATATCATTGTTGACTCATTGTTTTTTGGGATCAACAATTGTTGTTGATTCTTCTATTGTTAGTAAAAAGGTATCAACATATGTTGTTGATCCTATCTAATGGGATCAACTCCTGTTGTTGATACCATCAAATGGTATCAACTCCTGTTGTTGATTTCATTTTATGTGATCAACTACTGTTGTTGATCTATATAACATTAGCACTAAAACCAAAAACAAAACTAGCATTATATCTCTAGTTTCTATACAACAAAATTTCATATGTTATAGTGTTCATTTTTCATAGTGAAAGAACCTAAACTGAAACTTGTATAATCAACATTATCAAAATACTTGCATTTTGCATAACATAATCATACTTGCATACATTTTCAAATTGTGCAGAACATAAATTGAGTACTTCTCCAACTGAGTTAGTGAATAGTACCTGTAGGGACATAACCTGATCTCTCTGGAAGTATAGCCTTAAGTGGAGGAGTTGAATAAACAAGTACATCTCCCACCATCTCCGCTTACTGCATGTTTGTACTCCTTTCTCCTTCATTTACTTCATTCTCGTCTTCTAACTGTTGAGCTGAGTTACCAGTATTTGCAATCACATTGGTTATTGGAAGATTTTTGTCCTCTTATATCTGTTGAACTGAGTTAGAAATCTCAACAATCACACTATGTAATTTGAATGTCTGCTTCTTCTTGTCTTCTCTTTTCTTCTCTTCCTGCATGGAAGCCCTTTGACCAGTTTGTCCTCAAAGCATATGACACCAAAGGATATACCTGGAACTTTAGTCCACTTTGATAACCCTTCTGAAAGATTTTTTCCAAATCACTTTGACATGCATCTGAAAGTGACAATGTCAGTTGACTTGATTCTTGTTCTTCTTCTACGTTCAATTCATCTTCATTCTCCTTTCCAGATGGTTCTTCATTTGTAACAGCTTCCAACTTAACTTCATTTTCCTTTCCAGATGGTTATTCACCTGTATTATCCACTGGAGTTAAATCACTCTCAAACAAATCCTTGACTGCTCTGTTGAATTCCTGTTGAGTACTCTCTGATCTTGATCTATGGAGATGTTTCTCCTTTTCTTCCGATTCCTTCACTTCTTCAGCAATATATTTAAGTCTCGCTTCATCTTCAGGCTTCAAATGAATCCTGTCCTTGTTGCTGTCAATAAGTTTCTTCATGAATATTATGTTGCTCATCGATGTCTTTGCTTGTCCCCTCCTTTGATATTTTATCTCCTGCTTGTCAAGTTCAAGATAAATGTTTGCTCTGTCAGATCCTCATTCCTATGCCTCTCTACTTCCAACTGTCTTGCTGGTGCTGACAGGTCAATCAAATATATCTCTTAATCTATAACCGGATCAACAAAATCTTCATGAACCTTCAAATATCAATGAGCAATATAGTGAGCAACGTTGTTAATTTTTTTTTGAAAATAATCATTTTTTTCTCACATTCTACCCATAATATATCTTTCACTCGGGGGCTACGATCAACAAAATCTTCATGAACCTGCAAATATCAGTGAGCAATATAGTGAGCAACGTTTTTTTTTTTACAATAATCATTTTTTTCTCACATTTTACCCATAATATATCTTTCACTCGGGGGGGGGGGGGGGGGGGGGTATCCCCCGAGTGAGGTGCGACGTATGTGAAATTGCAGCAATATATAAGTGGAGCACATTTCAGATATGATGTCAACTTTGGTTGTTGATTCCATTCATTGGACATCAACTTCCATTGTTGATATACAAAATGCGTAATACATTTCAGATGGCAAGTTGATATCATTTCTTTAACTCTATCATCTATAATCACACTTGATTTCCTAATCCTAATCTGAACCAGCTCTGATTTAAATACACAGATACAAAAAAAATTGCATAATCATACCTAGCCGCAGTAGATTTCAGTTATTTTTCTGTCAACTTTGGTTATTGATCCATTTTGCTGGGATCAACTACCATTGTTGATACACAAAAAATCAGTATTCTGAACTAGTAAATTTAAATATAGTAAGAAAAAAAATACCTTATGATCAAGCCAAGTCATGTCTATTTTCGCTCCACCTTTTGTGTCAAATTCATCTCGAAGTTTTTTGAACAACATGTGCTGGTTCCAGCTTAGGAATATTGGAGTTCTGGTTTCAAAACCCTTCCTATTGTCGATGTAGTCCCCAGTGTGCTCACAGAACCAATATTGGATACAAAGAAATGAAAGATGTTTTTACTTATTTACTGTATGTAGCATTTTACTATATACAAATATAAACATTTTTGCTTTGAAATAAATGACTTTTACTTACCGGTAGCATTGAAGTGCATCCAATAACGATCCCTTTTTTTCCTTTTTGTTTTGATATATGCGAAACCAAATACTCTACAATGTGATCTGGCCATGACACTGCATCCATTTGTAGAACATAAGGTAACCATTTCCTCGCAAAGCTTGTTGTTCCTGAATCTTGGAAGAAAACCACCGCACATAACCACATGATAAAAAGTCTGACAAAATACTCCGGGTCTGACTCATCTCTAGCTGCAATCTATAGTTTGTTTTCTACCTCAGTTTTCGTTATTTTATCCTGACAATCTTGCTATTTCTCTAATCTGAACTTCTTATTCAAGAATTCCCTGCATTCATCTTGGTGCTTTGACTTAAGTTTCCTCCTGAACTCTTCACTCTCTAAAATTCTTTTTATTTTGAAGATCAGCGCAAATTCCCTTGCATCGAGAGAACACTCTGTATAATTATTTTTGGGATCTCCAAATGTCAGCTTCTTCCTTTCTTTATCAAATCCACTAAGCAGTAGCTGTATTGCTAGATTGATTCTCTCTAACCATTTAGGAGTCACTATAATGTTGTTGTTTGATGTGTAGAATGGGCTTAAGAAGTCCCGTAAAGGATTTGTCTTAAGTGCGTTTGCAAGGATTGGTTTCTTCGGATTTCCTTCTTCTTCTTCTTCTTCAAACATCTTGTGTAGAAAACTCCCCAACCAATGGAATGAGACCTCCTTTAAATGCAACTTCATTTTCCCTTGGCCTACCTGCATAAATGCAACTCAACCATTGACATATTTCTTTTTTAATAGTTAAACAACTTATTTCATTAATATTGCAGCATAAAGCACAAATCAATATTGTTACCTTTTAGTTCCTTTTTCTGCTTCACATATGATTCTTCATTTACTTTTTCTTCCTCTGATTCTTCTTCCTCCTCCTCTGATTCGTTCTCTTCTTCGTCTGAATCTTCTTCTTCCTCTTCTTCTAATTCTTCAATTGCCACCTTTTTTTTCCTTTTCTTACTTTTTCTTCTTCAATCTTCTTCTTCTTCTGTACCTTTGCTTTCTTCTTGTTCTCACTTTTTCGCTTTGTTGTTTTAACTTTCTCAATGCTTTGTGATTCTTCTTCTTCTGAATTTTATTGTATATCCTTTGCCGGTCTATCATTTTTCTTGTTCACCCTCTTCCTTTTGGTTGGTACATCTTCTTCAGTTTCTTGCTGTTCTTCTATCAATAACTTCTTGCTCACCCTCTTCCTTTTGGTGGCTACATTTTCATCAATTGGTTGTGTACTTTTCGGATTTATCCTTGGTGATCTTATCGTTTCTTTCATCTATTTCAAACAGTATTAATCTAGCCAACCTTCTTATAATCACAACAATAACAATTGAACAGTTAGTAAAAAGGGATCAACATCTGTTGTTGATCCTCTCTAATTGGATCAACTCCTGTTGTTGATTCCATTTTATGTGATCAACTATTATTGTTGATACCATCAAATGGTATCAACTCCTGTTGTTGATTATCATCGAACTACTGTTGTTGATCTATATAACATTAGACTTATATACTAGTTTCATATCTAATAGAATAGTGAAAAACAAACACATCTACATACAATTTTAAGGGATCAACAACAACAACTGAAACATCAACTCCTATTCTAATTCCTTTGAAGTTTACAGAATCAATATCAATATTCAACTTTCAACAAATAGCTATAACATTAATTATCAACATTCAACACATATTGTAGAATCAACAAAGCATTTTATGGATGTGGATCAACTCCAATTGTTGACCCCATCTATTAACATCAACATCATCTGAAACTGTTTTCTTTTTCACAATTTTTGTCATCAACATGTAAAGAACTTACACAACACACATAACAAAGCATTTTATGGTATCAACTCCAATTGTTGATCCCATCTATTAACATCAACATCAACCGAGACTGTTTTTCTTTCACAATTTTGACATCAACATACACATACAGAAAAACAAACACATACAGAGAACAACAAAGTGGGTGAAAATCAAATTAACTGAAGAAATTATTTCTTACCTCTTTCATCTGAAACTGCAACTGCTGAAACTCAAAATCAACTCCAATTAGCCTAAAATCAAAATCAATCAATTAGATACAAAACTAAGTAGATACCAAGTCATATCAAACATATTATAAGCAGGAATTGTTCATAAATCGTACATGCAACAAAATTTTTTTCTTCAGAGAAATAAATCTGATTTTGTAAACAGTAAGAAAGCAACGTCAAAATGTTAAAAAAATCTTCATCGAAACCAATATCTTCATCAATAGCAGTAAGGAGAAGATGAGAATCGTGTTTACCTCTTTGAATTTTGTCTTTGAATCTTCAAAATCAGTAAAACCTAGTTTTCTATCATTTCTTCTCTGATTTTTTGATTCTTGAAATTGAGAATGATTATAACCAAATCGGTTACTGAGATATATATATCAAAAGACGGTTTCTTTTTCAGTTTGGATTGACGGTTTCGAATTTGATTTTTGTTTCTGTAGTTACAGAAGAGCCAGATATAAGATAAGCAGGAGAGAGAGAGAGATCATGGGATGAATAGTAACGGCTACTACACTAAATGAAATCTAACGTTATAATTGTGGAATATATTCAGGGGCATTATAGTAATCTACTTGTCCGTGTTTTTGAGGGGAAGGTATTATTATTTTGGTGAGGGTATTTGTGTTGGGCCTCTATTATAGGGGCATTTAATTAATATGCCCAACATTCAAAGCATATGTTGCTTTAAGTTTAAGCTAAGATATCTTTGGAACCAAGCAAACAATATTCACCATTAGATGAAAACTTTGAATCTTATTCACATAAACTGGATATATACTATGGTTAGGTAAACCGTCACTGAACCGTGTATAAAGATTATGTCCAACATGGTTAGCCGAAACTAGCCGATTTTAATTAAAACCTTAGCACTCATTTTCATGAACACAAAAACATTTATCTTTAGTCACAATTATGTGATCAAATAAGTTTAATGTATTTATAGAGAACTAGGTAGGCCTACGGCCGTGACTCAACCTCTTTACATCGAAAATGCCTGGTTATATAGAGTTGGATTTTGGGCTTTACATCTATATATCACCTATTTTATTCAAGAATTTGTATTATGTTAGGATATGTGTTCAACATCTAATTTTGGTAACCGGGAGAATTTGAATACTTAACATTGTTATATTTCTCTCAACATGGTCTTGCATAATTGGGAAGGAAAAGTCGAACTTACTTAGTATTTGGTTCTGTATTCTTCTTCTTCTGCACTGTTTTGTCTTGCTTTAGCTACAATGTAGCATTAGAACTATTTTGTACTTTGTCACCACGAATGCCACATCTAGTGGTAATCTTGTTTTTCTCTTAATACATATTGCCCTTTTTGAGAAAAAGAAAACATTGTTGCATGCCTGAGATTCCTCCATCGATCAAATATCAAATAACACATATTAGACTACGTACAACTAACAGGGACTTAACCATGTCAAGTTCTTGAAAAAAGAAAAACCATGTCAAGAGAAATACTGCCGTAATTTATTTTGGAATGAAATGTCGTGTCCATGGCAGAAGATATGTGCAGGATGTTATTTGAATTCTGGTGGCATATGAATCTGACTTGATCTTACCAGAAAAGGTTCTTCAAAAATTTCGTCCAAGGAGCAATCCTATCTTACAACTATGAAATCAACTGACCTAGCAAGGTACGCTTTAGTTCTAACTATGAAAATATATTTATTCTCTTGAAAGGAATAATGAATTTACAAACTGTTCAACACTTTTCGCAAGATATTCCATGTCATAAGGAAGCTTAGATTCGGGTATCTATTATTCCTTACCACAGCCTCTCAATGTCAAGCAGGGAAAAGTTCTTCGATTCCCTGACATCAAAATCAACTTTGACATATATTGTATCCCTTTCTTACAGTATAAAGAATATTTTCATATGATATCTTCCAATTTGTCTCCCACAATTCCTTTGGTTTTGTCACATCAGAGAATTCTCACAATATAACTCACCACAGAACTAATAACCACTACGCCGCTATTTCTAAGCTCAAGTGAAAATAGATAACCACCTTAATAACCACAATGATCTATGCCCAACTTATTTAAAACGAAAGACAAAAGAAAGGTTCCTTCCGCTGCAATTGAGTTATGCTCATTTTATCAACAATATATTCTGTAACCAATGAAATGCACAATCAACACAGCCGTACATTTATTAATTAATGGAATACAACCAAGATAGATAACGTAGAAGTATCCAAGCATTTTGTACGGTTAATTGTTTACCTGTAGTCCAAAGCGACGCCTGTTAATTGATTACAAGATGAAATTAATTATGTTTTATCTTTGCACAGTAAAGGCAATCAAATTTGATCCCCAAGTTAATAAATTCTTATATAGTTTACCATAAGGAGGGTAAAATGTTGGGTTGGGTGGTCATGTTTTTACCTATGAAGTATGCCGCCACTACAATAGCAAGAACACCACCATCATTATTGCCATGTGACCAATGCCATCATTTTCAGTTCCCAAGTAGGGAGTCCTTCAAGGAGATGGAAACTTTAATCTTCCCATGCACATCAAAAAGGAAAAAAATCATGTATACATTGGACCAATCTACTATTTAAGAAAGGCTCTATGCCGAGATAGCTGCCAAATTACAAAACTCAAAAATTTTTGGAAAAGAATTAGCAAAAACCTTACAATATTCATGCTTCAATATTCTTTGTATCTTTCTGCTCGCATGGCCAAATCTGAATCCTTGCTTTCTGAAACCAGAAATAAAACAATGACAAAACAAAACACCAATAATTTAAGTGACGTTTTTTTCCCCTCTTTTGAAATTAAAAAGGAATGACTTGCACTCAGGAGAAAATGAAACATGATCTTCTGGCCGCTGAAATATCCCGACCGAATTGAACATAGACATTATATATCAGAGACAACAAAAACTCCTTTAATCTCCTGATCACACAATATTATGATAAATCTAATAGATTGAAGCTAATAGACAATTTCATTGTATGACTCTATTTATTCAGGAGGTTGCATCAAACCTCGGTATTTACTACAACAGGAGAAATTAAAACACAGTCGTTAAGCGCTTGGGAGAACTTGAGCTCGCTTTCCACGTTCTACTTGTTCTTGCATTTCGATAGTGGCACGTACTCTAGGTGGAGGAGAAATACCACCAATTCAAACCCAGATGGGATTCTCATGCACATTTTGAAAGAGATAGCTCAACCGAACCATAATACATTTCTAACTAAGTGACTTACGTATCCCATATCCCCGGAATTACAGCTCCAAGTCTTTAACAACTTCATTAATAATTTTCTGCCAGCAACATCATAGTTAAAACAATGTTGGAAAGTAAGTTAAGGATATCAGCAAGAAACTTTCACTATGATATATAGTCTTGGACAAATCAGAAGTCCATACAACAACCTTTGTTTTCGTATTGATATATCATAGGCACCGTACGTGAAACACACAACCAAACTATTTGAGTACCAATTAATTTCATAGTACCCAGAATAAAAGAAATACAAATCTACCTAAGCAAAGACGATTTCCTCGATTAAGTTCTGTAAATCTATAATATAAAGCAAAATCATTTGTTTGGTGTTAGTGACAGAAATTTTGGTGTCGTTTTTTAATTCCAACTCTACCCTTCCGTGTTTTCCATTTTTTTCATGGGCCATCGTAATAACGTACAGAGATGAAGTGTACGTTCGTAAAAATAATGAACGGCAAATATAGCACTTACGTTTTTTCCCTTCAGAAGTTCGATCTCTACTCATTCTTCTCTTTTCTTTTCTTCTCAATCGAGATTTTCTATCCCTTATCATTCGTTCTTCCCCATCGAAATCTTTTCTTTCTTCATCAATATAGATGTATTTCTCACTATATATTTCGAGTAAGCACAACTCAGTTTCGAATTTAGAGTACAGGGTTTTGGTTTGATGGAATATTCAATCATCATCTAACCTGTAACCCTAAATTCGAAAATTGGGTGAATTTATTGAATGACTTCCCCATTGATTACTTTACATAGAAACGTCAACCCCTCCCTTAGTGCAATTGATTGAATTACTTTTGAGGTGTGAGGGAATTAGGGTTTTGATGAGATCCCCAAATTTTTTTTTCTCTAACCTTCAGAAGAACAATATGAGATAAGAATTAGCAACCATCTTTTGAGTTTTATATTTTACGTCTGATCGTGTAGTTTTATGTTTTGGTAATTGTTACTATTTTTTGTTCATTTTGATTTTCCAATTTTAGGTTTGGTTTGGTTGTCTATGTTGAAAATGTTAGGGTAATAATTCGGATGATTACAGTTTTTTTTTCTTTCTGTGCAAGTGAAAAGAAGAGATCAATCTTAACCAAACAAGTAGCTTTGATCCAAACAGGTTGCATTCTGAATTACAATTGTATACAATTGTGCATTTCAGGGTTCATGTAAACTCTACCAAAGATTAACTTTGTCAGCATTACCTGTTTGTGCAAATTGCCTTAGAAAATATTGTTTTTTCATTTTTTTTTTATTCAAAATCTCTGTGCACCTGTTCATGACAGATTTAGTTCACCTTTTGCTTTGTAGATGGCTAGACGAAGTCCAAGAATTATTGCAAGGCAATCTCAGCAACAAAGAGATGCTGAGTTACAGTGGCTCAGTGAAAAACGGGATTCGATGACCGAAGTCGAAAAACAAACGCTCCGTGAAAAATATCATAATGCTTATCTCATTAGGAAAGCAAAGATTAGATGTGGAAACACAGCAGAGACAAGCAATCAAGGTAATGTTGTAGATGACGACAATACAACATTTTTACAACTCATAAGTTTGTGGTGATGGTGTGAACAAGAGAATACTGATTTTTTATATGTGCAGCAGGTTTACCAGTTTCTGATTTAGCTGGAGAGCATAAAGCAGAATCAAGTTTCATTCTTAGCCCTAAAATTGAGCTGCTGCGGAGAGAGCTTCAATTAGAGAAGCATCGTACTGCAATGAGAGAAAGAAGAAGTTCTATGACTGAAAATGAAAAGCATCAGTTCCTTGAAAAAGCCCGTTCGTCAATGAAAGAAAGAAGAAGTTTAGTGACTGGAAATGACAAACAGCTGATCCTTGAACAACTTCGAAGGGCTTATGAAATACGAAGAATAAGAGTGGGTGAGGGAACTAACAATGAGCACACAGCCGGTCCAAGTAGTGGTAAGTTTTAATATTTCTTTTATGTTGATGTTTCTATGTTAGTTTACTGTTTGCTTGCATCCATGATATAAAAGTAATAGCAATGATGGATTAGTTGAGACTCGAGAGATTATGTAACTGACCATAGAAATCCTTAACTGAAAATATTAAAACTTATGATTCTTAACTGAAAATATATTCAATAACTTACCAATATTTGTTATAGGAAACATCACATTTGATTTGTTATGTCCATGTCATTTGCATTTGAGATCAGTGAGTCTAAACCATCGTAGTATGAACCAATATTATAGTACCATTAGTGACTATAATTTTGCAACCCGTTAGACATTGCAGTCAGCAGGTTGTAATATGTTATTATTTTGTTCAACTGTCCCTAATAAACACAGTCATATTTGTTGTAAGTAATGTTTGCTTTGAACATAACTTACCAATATTTGTTGTAAGGCAATAAAAGTAACAGCCCAAGCAATACATAGACTAATTTTCTTTTCTTTTTTCTAATTGTTTTGCTAATCAAATTTTTGAATTAGAGCGCAATGATGTTCCTGTTATGAACCTCAGTAGAAGCCCAAGATTGATAGAGCAGGGCCAGGCTCAACGTCAGCATGTTCAGGGTTCAGACATACGTCTTCCCCGTCGAAGTCCTAGGATTGTCGAGCAAGTGAATCAGATTCGAGAGGATCACGCCACAGAGGCATCTCGAAAGAGAAAAGGCAAGGAAGTTGCACACGATAAACAGGTGTGTATATTTTATTCGAATGGGGTACATTAAGTTATGCCATCTTGCTACTCGCTCTGAATTTAAATAAGTATATAGTTTGCTTCTCAAAAATATGAATCGAGTAACTATATATTATAATTATATAAGCATCAGAATGCACAAAACTAAAAATGAAACTCATTTTTCTTATTGGAAAACAGAAACAAAGCCGTGCAAATAGTTACGTTCCAGACAGAAACACTTTGGAAGGCTTAGTTACAAGGTGCGAAGTTGCTGATCAAGTCATTACCCGCCAAAGCCCCAGACTTCTCGAGCAAGTGCAGCTCCAAGATGAGCTTACGGCAGAGGAATCCCGAAAGAGAAAGGGAAAAGCAGTTGCGGTATACCAGGTATTACTTTTACTAAGTTCTGATTTTAAATCTAACACCCCTCATTTGAACAGGCACAGAATGAGATGATGTGTTACTTCAACTGAGGGAAAAGCAGTTGCATTGTCCAGATGCACGAGCGCATGGAGGATCCATGTGTTACTTCCAAAGAACAGTTCCAGACACGAAACAACAAATGTCGTGTATCCAGAAGTCCTGTCATAAGTTTGTTTTTAAAATTTGATTCTATTGCTTTTATCAGCATGATGTGTCTATTCTTGGCTAATTTCATTATCAGTTTGATGTTTAATTTGTGTTAATTGTAATGTTGAAGGCAACCCTTAAAACCGATAGGATTATTATTTTTGTTCTTTGCCAATTGTAGGTTACATTGGCAAACAATTGTAGACCAATTTAAAAAAGTGTACAGATAGGTTGAGTAACATAAAAAATACAAGTATCACTCTCCTTTTACAAAAAAACTTAGCTTTCAAACTATATATATTAGTTTGAAACAACTGGATAAGTTGTTCCTGATACACCATTAGATCATCAGCACCCCATCTGCCCCCGTGCCATTATGGCACGGGCAATCCACTAGTTAACCAATATTCCGAAGTTCTGTAATGCCTTACCAATTGTACACAAAAAAAAATGGAAAATGGCAATTGTTAAAAAATCATGTGGAATCATTTTTATTGAAGAATGAAGCAAAAAATAGCATGGTAAAACTTGCACAAATGTGATAATCTAAACTAAGACAATAAAATAACATGAACTAATGAGAAAATTATATAACCAAAAGTAGAGGAACTCACAGGAATCCGTGAATAAATGAGATTGAGGTCGCACATTGCAAAATCCTAAATTTCTGCACTCCATGCAAGATTTTCTAAACCCTCTTAACCTAAAGCTCCGGGTAAAAAATCGAGAAAAAGTTGTTTAGTTAACGAATCAGTTAGATACAAAGAAATATTAATCAGTTTGAAGGGAAGAATTGAAGAGCATTCTTACATTGTTAGGTGTTCAGAGAAAAACGAAGCTGCAGCTAATGTTGGATTTAAAGAAGAGTTTCAGGCAGCCTTCTACCAACTGGCCGATAATAAACTTGAAGGTGATTTAAAAGGTAGACTCCCTTCTTAGGTTCTAATGAAATTTTGGAATATTTCGAAACCTCGGAACGGGGAAAAGAGGCTTAGTGCACAGGCAAAATTAGTGGCTTAATGATGAGGCAAGGGTTAGCTTAGGCTTGGGCACACGGCATAATCAACAGCGTCCAAAATATTAACATAACAGTCCTATGATGACTAAAATCAATGGTCACCTTTGACTTAGAATCAAACCACTAGCAATGAATCGAGGCCGTAGGATGACCGAAATCAATGGCCCTAATTGACTCATAGACAGACAGCCTTCTTCCTTATAATATAGATTAATCAAATGCATATCATCTCATAGAAATAATCTAATCGCAGGTGAATCATAATCGACATAGTTGGTAAATGCACAAAGCACAAATACTTGAGTCGGCTGAGTCTAGGTACGCGGACAGGTTTGCAAACATATAAGCAAAACCGAGTTCCGGAGTTGACATAACTTTTTCAGTTCACGCACCGGTTTGCAAACGTAAGACTTTTACCGGTTCCCTTACCACAGTTCCAAAATGGTTTGCATAAGAATATGCATACCTATCCGGATCACGAAACAAACAGATTTTCCCATGATGTGCATACGAGTATGAGTATCACACAAATCTGAAAGTCGATATATAGCTACTCCACTACGTGTACAAGTACATGTAATACGACTTCAGACATATAACAGTTTTTTCAGTTTGTAAGACTAATAACACTATCTTGTATTCCGAATATAGTAGTTCTATATTTTTCTAAATCAATTCAAAACATTCCTGAATAACATAAATGACACATATCACTAATCCAGGCTATTTTTGAATAATAAAGTTGAATCATGATTTGGTTCCGAACAATAAATTGTTCTCCACCGAAATTGATCAAGTATGAACAAATGTTCATTAAGATTAGTCATTATATTTTGAGAAATTCGTAAACTAAATAATCAGTTCTCGACTCGAATTTCTTGTTTATGCAAGATAGTCTAATTAGTTATGCGACAAACGTCTAAAGGATAGAAAAGTGAATATAACTTGAGAAATAGGTGTTTCAGTCTTCACTTACCTTTTGTTGATGAAGTTCTCTAAAATCTTCGGTTGATCTTCTCCTTTAAATGGTAGAATGCAAATGATGACTAAATCGTTTCTCAACTACCTCTATCCTAGAACGAGACTTAACTAATTGTAGACTAGAAATAGATATATAGTTTTGACAACAAGCTTGATATAACAACACTTGTAAGTTCGACCGAGCAATGCTCTAACAATCTCCCCCTTTATCAATTGTAGTGAGAAAACTATTAATGCATATGGATAACAAAAATAAAGTTTTTCGAAAAACTCTTCGATCCATCATGCCTTGATTTCCTTGGTTTCTTCAACTCTCCTTGAACTCTTCGTTATCTCAAGTCGCAATGATTTTGAACCTGTTCAACTCAGCATCGTTGTCGTTGAAGAACCGATTCCATAACGATAATAACTTTTAAAAACAAATATACTCAATCGTCGTTATACAGAAACATAATATTATTATCTTCTCTCCAAAATTCAATTGTATCTCAACTCTGTAGTAAAACTACGGTGATATGTTTCTCCCCCTTAATCAATACTTATATCTTTTGTATAATAGGTAAAACCTATTGCTAAATGATTCACTCCCCCTTACATAATGATCCGTAAACCATATGTATGTAGTATGAAACTACTAAGTAATTCTCCCCCTTTTTGTTAATAAAATTAATAAAAGTACGAAAATCGCGGGATCATAATGAATACAACCAAAAGATATCTCAAGTTTAAGTAATATGGAGATACTACATAATAACATAGTTAAAATGTAACTCCTCATATCAACTTATCTAGATGATTTCACATAGTAATAAATACTTAGCGTCCATCCTAGGAGATTAAAAAGATACAAGCATCCCCTTTAAAATTCCACAACCACACTTCCCACAAAGATATAGAAATTAAGTACAAGTTCATTTAAGACCCCCCCCCCCCCCCCCCCCCCCCCAATTAAATGTAATTCCCAAGAGAACAACATGAGTGACCTTACTTTTGTGAAAAAGAGGGATTTAATACTATGAAAACAATTCCTTACCTAGAACTCAAGTTTTTATTTCCCAAGAGACATGGATAGGTGCATGCGCAATTGGTAAAACTTGATTTAATGAACCAAAACACCACCAATAGACTTCCGTAAGTGTTGAAACGTTGCGGTGTCTAGTGGTTTGGTGAGAAATCAGCCAATTATTGTTCTGATGGCACAAACTTTATGTTGACTACACCAATTTTCATAGAGATCTCTAATGAAGTGGTATCTTATGTCAATGTGCTTAGTTCTTGAGTGATCAATAGGATTCTGAGTAATTCGAATCGCACTTGAATTATCACAAAAGATTTTCATTGTTCCATTATCGATTCCATAATTAGTAAGCATTTGTTTCATCCATAAAATTTGAGTACAACACGAACCTGCAACAATGTATTCCGCTTCGCACGTTGATAATGATTGTGCTTTTTTTTTGTTGCTATGCCAGGCAACAAGATTTAGTCCTATATAGTAGAATCTTCCAGATATGCTTTTCCTATCATCTACACAACCTTCCCAATCTGCATCACAATACGCAGTAAGATCAGTGTTAGTATTAAACGTATAAGAGAGACCAAAAACGATAGAATGATGTACATATCTTATGATCCGTTTTGCAGCTGCAAGATGAGATTCTTTTGGCCTAGCCTGAAATCTAGCACAACAACCAACGCTAGAGGCGATACTTGGTCTTATTGCTGTTAGATATAGAAGACTTCCCATGATGGATCTGTAAAGGTTTTTATCAACATCAACACCATTCTTATCCTTATGCAATTTCTCTGTAGTGGGCATAGGAGTAAATTTGGGAGTACTTTTCTCAAGATCAAATCTTTTAACAAGATCTTTTACGTACTTTTTTTGAGAAATATAGATTTCATCCTTGTGTTGTTGAATTTATTGACCCAAAAAGAATCTTAATTCACCAACATTGCTCATCTCGAACTCCTTGCCAAGAGAAGTTTGAAACTCCTTAGAAAGTTTCTCAGAAGTAGACCCATATATTATGTCATCTACATAGATTTGAGCAATAAGAACATCTTTCCCGCTCCATTTGGTAATAGTCTTATCATCTCATCCTCTTGAGAACCCTTTCCGAAGAAGTAAAGTATCAAGCTTTTCATACCACGCTCGAGGTGCTTGTTTTAATCCATACAACGTCTTTTTTAGCTTAAAGACATGATCGGGATACTCTGTACTTTCAAAACCTTTAGGTTGACCAACATATATCTCTTCCTTCAAACACTCATTCAAGAATGCAGATTTTACGTCCATTTGAAATAGCTTAATCTTGAGAAAACAAGCATGAGCTAATAATAATCTTATGGACTCAAGGCGGGCAACAAGAGCAAAGGTTTCGTCAAAGTTGATTCCTTCAATATGTGAATATCCTTGAGCAACAAGTCTAGCCTTATTTCGGACCGCTGTACCGAATTCATCTGATTTGTCCTTATATATCCATTTTGTACTAACAATATTAATGTTAGAGGGACAAGGCAAGAGTTACTATACATCTTGTATTTTGAATTGATTTATCTCTTCATGCATAGAATTCACCCAGAATGGATCATTCAGAGATTCATCAACATTTTTAGGTTCAACTTGCGAGAGACAACAACCAAAATTACAAATATTTCGGAGTTGATTTCTCGTCTTAGATGTGGACTCCGTACCTACAATAATATTGTCAATATCATGATTCCTATGAACCCACAAATGTCGTGGAGTGGCACGTTCAACATGAACACCTTGAGTAGGGTTTTTCTCCTCGTCATCGGAAACGTCGGAATCAGTAACCGTTGGTACAACTTCCACTGATTCCGAAACTTCTTTGACTTTCTCAGTTGTTTCCAAGAGAGGTAACTCAACAGGAGAGTCATCATGATGAAAGTCCTTCAAATCATCAATGATAACATTTTCCGATTCCATCATAACACGATTTATGAGATTATATACTCTAAAACCACGACTGTCAGATGCATAGCCAAGGAAAATACCTTCATCGCTTTTTGAGTCAAATTTTCCTTTCTGTTCTCGATCCTTGAGAATGTAGCACTTAATTCCGAACACACGGAGATAGTGTAAGTTAGGTTTCTTACCATGCCATAACTCATAAGGAGTATTCAGAGTTCGTGAATGTACACACGATTGATCAAGTAGCGGGAAGTAAAGACTGCTTCTCCCCAAAATTTAATGGTAAATTTTTGTTATGGAGCATTACCCTGGCCATTTCCTGTATACTTATATTATTGCTTTCTGCAACTCAGTTGGCTTGCGGAGTGATGGGTGGAGAATATTATTGAATAATACCAAGTTGGTCACAAAATTCGAACACTTTAGTGTCTTTGAATTCAGTTCATCGATCGCTCCTAATTTTCTTTAGTCTGCGACCTTGTTCATTCTGTATTCCATTAATAATAATCTTGAATTCACTTAGGATCTCATTCTTGTGAGCTAAGAACGCCAGCTAAGTAAATATGGTGTAATCATCAACCATTACCAGAGCATATTTCTTCCCTCCAACCGTAGGTTGTTCAATGGGTCAAAAGAGATACATGTGAATTAAATCAAGTAGAGATTTGGTGGCAATGTCTCGAGATGATTTATATGAAACTCGTACATGTTTGCATTTTTGACAAGCTCCACAAACACCATCAGTATTAGCATTGATTTTGGGTACACCTCTAACAAGTTCTTTGTTAATGATCTTGCCAAGAAGGCGAAAATTGATGTGACCAAACACTCATGCCAAAGATGTGTAGTGAAAAAGCGGGAGTCTAACAACCACACCCAATAATTCGTTTGGCAATCTGTATGGACAAACTCCAATATACTTTAAAGAGAATCAACTAGATAGTCAGACTCAATCTTAAGAAAAGTATATCAAAGAGTTATATCTCAATTTCTCAATTCAATCCGCAATCAAACAAATAGTAATTTGCGAGCCCAATTGAATATAAGAAATAACTTGGACGGTATCAAAAACCAATATCCAAGTATCAATCAATTTAATCAACAATCAAAGGTCGGATTCACAATTGATTGGACTCACATACAACTTGTGATGTTTCAATTATATAAACAAATATAATGCAGAAAAGAAATAATCCAGGCACCAGAAATTTTGTTAACGAGAAAACCGCAAATGCAGAAAAACCCCGGGACCTAGTCCAAAATAAACACACACTGATTATAAGCTGTTACACCAAATTCCTACTACCTATTTAGACTAGATGTAATACCTTCTTCAGCTATATTCAAGCACTCAATAAAACTCCTAGCACAACGCCGATTGTCTTTATGAATTTTTCTTGTAAATCTTCTAGCTGAACCCAAGATTATCTTTAGAAGATACACCAACACGATTGATACGATTCGATTTTTGTTTGCACAAAACACCAATTTGATTTCCCTTTAGATGTAAATCAAGTTTTTTGGAAATCTTGTGTTTATTTTGATAAAAACAATTACTAGGTAAAAGTAATATCAAAACAAACTTGTAGATTAGGGTTTTAACTTACAATCAGTATACGTACACACAAGGAGTCCGTGAACCTGATTTTCGTAAGTGAACTTGGGTGATTCCAAAGTGAAAAAGCGGGGTCTAACAACCACACCCAATATTTTGCTTAGCAATCTGTATGGAAAAACTCCAATATACTTTCTAGAGAATCAACTAGACAGTCAGACTCAATCTAGATAAAAATTATATCAAAGAGTTTATATCTCAATCTCTCGATTTGATATATACTCAAGCAAATAAAAATCTGCGAGTCTTTATCAAATACAGGAGAGATAACTTGGATGGTACCAAAGACCAAAATCCAAGTGTCAATCAATTTAAATCAACAACCGAAAGGTCAGATATTCTAATTGATTGAACAACACACAACCTGTATTATTTCAATTATATAAACAAATATAATGGGGAAAAGAAATAACACAGACACCAGAAATTTTGTTAACGAGGAAACCGCAAATGCAGAAAAACCTCGGGACCTAGTCCAGATTGAACACACACTGTATTAAGTCGTTACAGACACTAGCCTACTCCCAACTAAATTCGGTCTGGACTGTAGTTGAACCCCAAACAATATCACACTGATCCAAGGTACAGCTATGCTCCTACTTCTCTGATCCCAGCAGGATACTACGTATTTGATTCCCTTAACTGATCTCACCCACAACTAAGAGTTGCTACGAACCGAAGTCGAAGACTTTAATAAACAAATATGTATCACGCAGAAAAGTCTATGATAATAGATAAATCCGTCTCCCATGAATATACCTATGAGTTTTGTTCCGCCTTTTGATAAACCAAGGTGAAAAGGAACTAATTTATAAACAGTTATTATATTCCCGAAGAACAACCTAGTATTATCAATCACCTCACAATAGTCTTAATCGACGCAGCAAAAAAAGATATTGTGGAATCACAAACGATGCGACGAAGATGTTTGTGATTACTTTTTATCTTGCATAACGGAGATAGAAATCTCAAGCCAATTATTACAATTTTACTCGTACGATAGAAACAACAAGATCAGATCACACATATACAAGAAAACTAGTATCGGTCTGGCTTCACAATCCCAATGAAGTCTTTAAGTCGTTAACCTGGTTTAGAAGAAGAAACCAAAGGTTAAAGGAGAATCAACTCTAGCTTAGCACAACCAGTATCACACATAATGTGTAGGGATTAGGTTTCCCAGTTGCTAGAATTCTCCCTTATATAGTCTTTCAAAACATGGTTTGCAATCAATGTTAGCTTGGTAAAAAAGAATTCAATATTCACCGTTAGATGAAAACTTGATTAGATTCAAGCTAATATTTATCAACCGTTAGATCGAAAACATAGCTTTTTATACACAAATGAAATGCACATTCCTGGTCTTGTGGAACCGTACCCAAACCTGCACATTAGTTGGTTGAATAATAGTTAACCAAATGGTTAGCCATATGATCAGTTTCATATCAACATATTCTTCTTCACCATAACTAGTTCAAATGACTCAAATGAACTAGTTAGAGAGTTGTTCAATTGAAAGGAAATCTTATGTACTACACAAGACACAATTGAAGAAAAAACGATTTGATTCACTTGAATCGGTTGATGAACTATATAGCCACGGTTTGCAATTGCATTACTTAGTTAATATGAATAAGTTCACAAACATCGTTTTTAGATATAACCTACTCAAGTTCGCGGACTGGGTTCGCAGACTTAAGTCCCCGGATGGAGTTTACAAACTCCAGCAGAAATTCTCGGGTTTGATAACTTCGCCAGTTTGTAGACTGGGTGAGCGGACTGATCTCGTGTACTACTCCGGTTCACTTGATCAACAAAGTTCGCAAACTTCGGTTCAAGGAATAAGGACTGATACATATATGTGTTTCCACAACAATGCTTATATCCTCCAATGGTTATATAATCTAAACTCTCATTTCAATCATTGAAACATTCTCAGAGGACGTTATATAGTTGTTATTCACAAACCATTTTTCGTCAGAGCAATTTTCAAAGTGATTGAAACATAACATGACTTTCGTTACTAGGTAAAGATGAACTTGGCTAAAGCAAAAGCTTATTTCGAGAAATAGATAGGCGAGATAAACTCGGCTCGAAATACCAAATGTATATAATCTGTCTATATAGCAAAACGACTTTTGTCTCAAGATAGGAGATAAATATACTTTTGAGGGATAGATAAGTTCAAGTCTCCACATACCTTTTAGTCGATGAAGATCCACCAGTTCTTTAAGTAGTCCTTCGTCTTGTATGATGATTTCCATGGAGTTCTTGAGCTCAACTACACTTTATATCCTAGTCCGAGACCTTAGCTATAGTAGACTAGAAATCAAGACTTATAGTTTTGATCACTAACATTGACAAACATGCTTGAGATAGCAACGCATGCGAGTTCGACCGAGGAATGCTCTAACAATCTCCTCCTTTGTCAATTTTAGTGACAAAACTATCAACAAATATGGAATACAAAAAATATATAAATGAACTTTTGTAGCTTGTATTCCACATGCCTAATCTTCAACATTACTTGAAATCTTCGTTACTTCCAAGTACTCCAATGATCCCAAAGGTTGTAAGTTTAACATCACCGTTGTTGAAAATCCGTAGCTATAACAACGAGAAAACAAGAGTTCTCAATCATTGTTATACAATGTCATAGTATCATTACACAACGTCAAAGTTCAATTGTATCACAACTTTAACAACAATACTATGGTGATATGTTACTCCCCCTTAGTCAATACTCCATCTCACATGGAAACCACTCCCCTTTACATAATGATCTGAAAACCATATGTATTTTTAGTGTCAACTACATATTAATTCTCCCCCTTTTTGTCAATAAAATTGGCAAAGGTACAAGAACGGGATCCTAATGAAATTTCCGAAAGAGATATTTCATGACCAAAGGAAAGCCGAAGCTAAATGCATTCATCAAGGAGTTTATAAAGATACAAGATAACCCTATAATATTCCATAGCCGCACTCCCCACAAAGATTTGGCAATTAAGCACAAGTTTAATTAAGAACTCTCCCCCATAAAATGTCATTCCCGAAAGAACAACAAGAGTGACCTTAATTTCAAAAAGAAAAGAAGGGTTTCTTTGGACATAACAAATCACATACGAGTATGAATTTGAATCCAAAATATTCAATTAAATTAACCATAAGATAACCCATGATTAATTTAATCAAACATACTCAACATATGTAAACTTATGGAGACTTAAAAACACTCAATTAGATTAATCACAAGAAAACCCATAATTAATCTAATCGAAATACACAACTAAACTAATCACAAAAGTAATCAATTTAATTGGTCATGCTCGACAAAAAGTATCTCATGGAACAACAACTATGTCAAAACAATGACTCAGTCGATAGAGCTCAACATAAGACACTTTATGGAACAACACAGTATGTACAAAAAAATTGTGGATCGGAGATCGACCTTATACCGTGGAATAAGCAAGGACTTGTTCTATTTTCCATCACCATTTGGACAATGACATTCAATAGACATAATCCTTGAACACAAAATATTTTAACCTATCTTCCATCAAGAATTGACATAATAGGCTTAACTTTTGTATTTGTCAAAAGTCAGTTCATTCTTTTATCAATACATGCATATCAACTCATGAACGACTTTACTTTTGAAAAATTATGGGACAATCAAGTTCATGGACGTAAACATACATATCCCATAACAATATTGCAATACATAAAACCATAAATATTAATACTGCAAAAATCATCTTCCAAACAATTTTAGAATTTAAACAAATAAACCTAAAAACATGAAGATGAAAACATTGGACATAGCTATGTGTAATCACAATAATGTATATTCCAAACTGTAGTTATCCTTCTAAAAAATAAGAATAAATTCTCATAAGAAGTTTCCCAGGCATCAAGACAAACTCTTAATGCACATACAAGATGATTTGTCCTTACAGGGTACAATCAATCTTTTTCGCATGGATTTACACCAATAATAGCTACCAAAGGCGTATAAAAATATTTTTTTAACAAAGAAGAACATACAAAGTCATTAACAACCATGCACCATAGTTCACATAAAATGATTGTGAACATTCAAGAATCCCATAGTAATGCGTACTACTGCCCATTCTTGAACTTCCTTCTTTGTGATTCACCAACAACATTCTTGTAAAAGATACACATGAGATTATAAGAGTACTAATCCATGAATCCAAGTGCCCAAGTCCAAGAGAAGTGGAACAAGTGCGACGAAAGGGAGTAAAACACTCAAAAACAAGATACATGACAAATACCAATCTTAACTCATCCAAATTCAAGGTATCTCATCTCCATTTTGAAGAGAATTCAAAGTGGAAGTGATTTCAAAAATAATGAGGTCCATCCGAGTTCGGACGAAGAAGTTACGACCAAAACAGATTTACCGAATATCGACGTCAAGTATGCATACGGGTTTGCAAACGAATTTTCATATCCTGGAGAAGTATGCAGACGGGGTTTGCAAACTTAAACCCCTGGATTTTGGTTTTAAATGATGTTATGCATACTTGGTATGTGTACCATGAAGTCCAAACATCCCGAACTAATGTTTTCAAACCTAAACATTTAAGAACCTTAAACACAAATCAAGTTAGATAGAAATAAACGATAATCAAGGTACATGGATCATTATAAGTACTCAAACAAGTAATAAAAACATAAAACTTTCTCAAGTTTATAGATATACCTTTTTAGAAAAGTACAATTTAATTCTATAGCCTTACCGAATATAATCTGTGTGCCCCAGTTGTTGTGCTTCCCTCACCGTATACATAGCAGGGCATTTCTTGGTGAGGATACACTTTCAACACAAACAAGTTGTGTTGAGGTGAATAATGTCTTGCTCACCATGGAACCAAGAAAGAGTTTCTTTCCAACAACTCTTAAATCTTGTAGTGTTGAGAAACACCCAAGGAACTGTTTTTATAAGTCTATCAAAGAACTTCAAGAGAACCCAAAAAGATTTGTGTTTCTGATTTCTTGTTTTCCAACTTATAAAAAACAGTTTCTGCGGATAGTTTTTAGTACTGCGAAGGGAAACTCTTTTGATAAAAAGAGACGTCCTAGATTCTTCATAAAAGAAGACAATACTACTATCTAGATAGGAAGTATTAGGAATTGAGCAACGAATCAATTCATGCTTTCAGGTGATACACTCAGATGACTGAGATTTAAAATTCTCTTGTAATTCGTTTATTTTATCACAACTAATTGGATTATGCAGAGGAGGAGCATTGCTCTCACTGATTAGTAAATAAATATCAACCTCAACATGAATATTATTCATCATAACTTGATTTATCCTGTCAAGAGATTCTTTCTCTTTATGGAGGTATAACTCAAAATCATGAGATAAGCTCTCAAGCTTCTTTTCAAGACCTGAAAATACTTCAAGGGATTTTAAACCTGGTGGAGGTTTAGATAGAATTTTTTCTACAGATTTTATCAAATCAGTCATGGAAGAGAGTTCTGAAATCCCTGGATCTGGTGGTGCATTTATTGAGATGGCACTACTGTCTAGAGAGTCAGATTGCTACAAACGCAGACTTGTAAGGTCTTGAACGTGTTTGTCTGATCTGATACCAATTGAAAAAGTGGGGGTCTAACAACCAAAACCAATATTTCGCTTAGCAATCTGTATGGACAAACTCCAACATACATTCTAGAGAATCAACTAGACAGTCAGACTCAATCTAGATAAAAAGTATATCAAAGAGTCTATATCTCAATCTCTCGATTTTATATACACTTAAGCAAATAGAAATCTGCGAGTCTTTATCAAATACTGGAGAGATAACTTGGATGGTACCAAAAACCAAAATCCAAGTGTCAATCAATTTAAATCAACAACCGAAAGGTCGGATATTCTAATTGATTGAACAACGCAGAACCTGTATTATTTCAATTATATAAACAAATATAATGAGGAAAAAAATAACACAGACACCAGAAATTTTGTTAACGAGGAATCCGCAAATGCAGAAAAACACCGGTACCTAGTCCAGATCGAACACACACTGTATTCAGCCGCTACAGACACTATCCTACTCCAAACTAACTTTGGTCTGGACTATAGTTGAACCCCAACCAATCTTACACTGATCCAAGGTATACTTATGCTTCTATGTCTCTGATCCCAGCAGGATACTACGTACTTGATTCCCTTAGATGATCTCACCCACAACTAAGAGTTGCTACGACCCAAAGTCGAAGACTTTAATAAACATATCTGTATCACACAGAATATTCTATGATAATATATAAATCCGTCTCCCATTAATATACCTATGAGTTTTGTTCCGTCTTTTGATAAATCAAGGTGAACAGGAACTAATTGATAAACAGGTCTTATATTACCGAAGAATCGCCTAGTATTAACAATCACCTCACAATAGTCTTAATCGACGCAGCGAAAAACATATTTTGGAATCAAAAACGATGAGACGAAGATGTTTGTGATTACTTTTTATCTTGCCTAACGGATATAGAAATCTCAAGCCAATTATTACAATTGTACTCGTACGATAGAAACAACAAGATCAGATCACACAACTACAAGAAAAGTAGTATCGGTCTGGCTTCACAATCCCAATGAAGTCTTTAAGTCGTTAACCTGGTTTAGAAGAAGAAACCAAAGGTTAAAGGAGAATCGACTCTAGATTAGCACAACCAGTATCACACATAATGTGTGGGGATTAGGTTTCCCAGTTGCTAGAATTCTCCTTTATATAGTCTTTCAAATCAGGGTTTGCAATCAATGTTAGCTTGGTAACAAAGCATTCAATATTCACCGTTAGATGAAAACCTGATTATATTCAAGCTAATATTTATCAACCGTTAGATCGAAAACATAACTTGTTATACACAAATGAAATGCACATTTCTAGGCTTGTGTAACATTACCCAAACTTGTACATTAGTTGGTTCAACAATAGTTAACCAAATGGTTAGCCATATGATCACTTTCATATCAACCATATTCTTCTTCACCATAACTAGTTCAAATGACTCAAATGAACTAGTTAGAGAGTTGTTCAATTGAAAGAAATATTATGTACTACAGAAGATACAATTGAAACAAAAACGATTTGATTCACTTGAATCGGTTCATGAACTATATAGACACGGTTTGCAATTGCATTCCTCGGTTAATATGAATAAGTTCACAAACATCATATTTAGATATAACCTACTCAAGTTCTCGGACTGGGTTCGCGTACTTAAGTCCCCGGATGGAGTTTACAAACTCCAGCAGAAATTCTCGGGTTTGATAACTTCGCCAGTTCGCAGACTGGGTTCGCGGACTGATCTCGCGTACTACTTCGGTTCACTTGATCAACAAAGTTCGCAAACTTCGGTACAAGGAATAAGGGCTGATACATATATGTGTTTCCACAACAATGCTTATATCCTCCAATGGTTATATAATCTAAACTCTCATTTCAATCATTGAAACATTCTCAGAGGACGTTATATAGTTGTTATTCACAAACCATTTTTCGTCAGAGAAATTTTCAAAGTGATTGAAACATAACATGAATTTCGTCACTAGGTAAAGATGAACTTGGCTAAAGCAAAAGCTTACCAACACATATTTCGAGAAATAGATAGGCGAGATAAACTCGGCTCGAAATACCAAATGTGTATAATCTAAGTCTATATAGCAAAACGACTTTTGTCTCAAGATAGGATATAAATAGACTTTTGAGTGATAGATAAGTTCAAGTCTCCATATACCTTTTAGTCGATGAAGATCCACCAGTTCCTTAAGTAGTCCTTCGTCTTGTATGATGATTTCCATGGAGTTCTTGAGCTCAACTACACTTTCTATCCTAGTCCGAGACCTTAGCTATAGTAGACTAGAAATCAATACTTATAGTTTTGATCACTAACATTGACAAACATGCTTGAGATATCAACGCATTCGATTTCGACCGAGCAATGCTCTAACATAAAGATCGATTTCCAAGTAAGGAAAACCCTAATAATTCTACAACAAGAACAACTAGAATAAATCTAGAGATATCTTGTTTAAAACTTCTTAAGGATTTTTACGAGATACCTTAATCGAAGTTTTCTTTCTAGCTTCTGATTTCGATTGACAAGTGTCGGTATACGATCGGAAACTGAAATCTATTAAAACCTAGGGTTTATGATCAACAACTCTTGAATGGTTTTATATCAGAAGAGAATACCTTAGAATAGACAAGAGGTGAAAAACTTATATTACAAGTTGTATGATCAATCACGAAGATTAAATCCAACTCGGCTTTGTGATCCCCAATACAAAGACTTTTATCTCACTCTTGTTCACGAAGAACAGAAGACATGGAAAACAACCTTATGAAGCTTACACCAATTTTCCAAAGGGGATACAAACATGTAGCATTCATGAACCCTTTATTTATAGTGAATAAGGTAGCTTGAAATCTAAGCTAGGGTTTAGGCAATTTTTCTTTTTCAAGACCCCTAATTATGGGAGTCTTTCCTAAGTTACAACTCTTGCCGAAACAATTAATTAGTAAATATTGTATTTATGTGAATAAATCACATTTTAACTTAGGAAGGAATCACAAACACTTTAATATGGTAATCAAATATGTTTGGATTAATGGCCAATTTTCTAATAAGGAAACATCACCAATTTGACTAAAAAAGACTTCTAGTCACGTAATTGGGCCCAAGTCCGTGAACCGTTACAAGCAGTCCATGGATTGTTTCCTACTAACAAACTGTAACAGTTACAACAATACTTGTAACTATTACTTTAATAAATCACTCATAACTTTATCGTTATAACTCGGAATTGAGTGATTCTTGGCTCGTTGAATTCGTAAGCTCGTTCACTATAACATGAGAACCTTTCCAGGGATAAAGGTTATTGTCACAAAAGTCGTGGCTCAAATAACCTCAAGTATATATACATAAGTGTACATTTACCTTCATAGGAATTGTTCCATAGAGTGAGCATTTGTTTCGATAGATTAGAAAGGTAGAATTGAACAAGAATCCAATTACCACATACCTTTGTTGATGAAGTCCTTGTTGATGTCTTCTTGTAATCTTCAGTCTTCATCCTTTAAGAATAACTTTTCTTAGACCAAATCTAGTGATAGACACATTTTTATGTCTAATTTGTCCTCAATGTCCGTATTGTTGGAACCCTATTTTTGTACTAATATTGTGTTTTTATGTATTTTTAGGAAATAAACATTTTTGGAAAATTCGGCTCGAAAAGTTGATTATGGCACCCGGAGGACAAGTGTTATTCGGACTCTTGCTTTTGGATAAGGGGTAACCTAATTACTAAGGGGCACCCCCAGGTCACCCCCAAGGAAGCTGCTATTCGCACCCCTACTCTGGATAGGGGGCATTCCTTCTCAAATTCGAATTATGAAAATTGGTGTAAAGAACCATGCACGCAGCAGATTTGGGTTTTGATTTGTGGACGATTTTTAAAGAGATTCAATCGCTGAATTCTCTTGGGCTAGGCATGTTAAGGCTAAACAGGGTCTGCAAGGGCGTTTGGATCGATCATATTGGGCTAGAATAGCCAGACTAAGTCGAACAGGGAAGAGAGATATTTTGGAAACAGAGAGAATATCGAGTTGTGTTTTTGGAAGATACTCGAGTAAAGAGGGAAGATATTGTACCTAGGAGGATATATATCGATCCTAGAAGATTGAATAACAAAATATCTGTTATTAACGCGTAAAAAGAGTCCACAGGGAAAGAAATTTCGGACGTAGCCGTGAAGAATAAAAGAAGATATTGGGAGATATTCCGTGAGATTTGGTGGGGTTGTTACGTATAAATAAGCTTCCTTTGAGTCAGAGAAAGTTTTATCAAGAGTTTGGAGAGCTTTGGGACGCAGCAGGAGCAAAGAAGAAGAACCAGCAACAATGTCCACCTGCTGCTGTTGAAGAGGAAGAAGGAGCTGAAGAACACGAAGAACGGACCATCCAGGTCCGTCGTTTTTCAGCAGCGTCAACAGCACAGCGGAAGTGTCGCTGTTTACAGCGCTGAGGTGGTATCGTTTGTTTTCTACACATCAGTTTTGTTTTATACAGCAAACTGTAACGCTTATAACTGTTGAGAATCTCTGTTTTAGCATTTTCTCATCTTTTAATCAACTTTTTGAGCTATAAAAATGTATTTTGAGAACATGATTAATATGAGTAGCTAAATCCCAACACTGGGATGATGGAGGAAGCCGTTCTTTACGCATACAAAAATTATATTTAATTCTTTTTTGACTACTTGCACTTTTTATAAATTGTTTTATGATTTTTCTTAATTGGTTGTGATATCGTATGATGATGTATGCTTAGTCTTAGTGCTTTTGATGCGTCATGCTAGTGATATACAATAAATCTTCTAAAAATCTACTTTGGCAAGAATAAGAGTAGATATCATTTGAGCTATAATTGTTTGGAATAAATATATGAATTGTGTGAATGATTAATGGTGGAATCCTGAGTCCTAGTGTCTCTTGATCCTGTGACAAATATTGTGTATATATTTTTATTTATAAATCTTTTCAAGTCCGAGCAACGAACTCTTATTTACCGCACGAAAAATACTAAAACAAAATGGCGCCGCCGACGCGGACTTGTATATAGATTTATTTATTTTATTTATTTCTTTATTATTTTTTCCTTTTTACTTTGTCTTTTGTCTTTATTTTGCAGGTTCAAAGTGAAAACTAAGGACTTGGAGAGGAAAAATCTTAAAGCGAAAAGAGAAGAAAAGAGGACAATTTTAGGATTTAATTTTCAATTCTTTTTGAGTGTGTGAGGAAAACTGTAATTTTATTTTATTTATTTTATTTTCTTTTTGAACTTTGAATTGGACTGGACATTTGGACTTTAATTTTTAAACCCTACAGAAGGGTACCCTTAAATACAAACTGTGTGCAGGGAAGGACGGTGATTACAATATCACCTCGGCCCCTCGGGTTCGCACACGGCATAGGAGTCGTGGCCCGAGTCGACGACAACGGTTCATCCCCCGTCTGGTACGGGAGGTAAGTCCAATCGAAACACTCGCGAATCTCCTGCAAGCGAGTTTACTGTACTCCTGAAGGTGCTAATTGTTTGAGGACGAACCAGACTGTCTTTATTTTCCTAGTAAAGGGCAAGGCCTGGCCTAAACAAGATAAGGGTTCGGATTTCATCACCGCTCCCTTTTTTCCCGCTTTAGGAGAACAAAACCTAACGCGAACCCAAGCTTTAAAATATGATTAGAAAGAGACCTATAGGGTATCACGCTTATTAGGAAAATTTTTCAAAGGATATTGGTTACTTTCTTAAGCACACCTCGAAGTTCATGATGGTTTTTGTGAGTTGAATGCGTGACTGCGCCGCCTTGTGACAGCGGTGAGGCCTTGGGTATCAAAGCTCCACTAAGCTTCCCTCGCCTCTATTCAACTTACTTTGAATCGGATTGATTCCAGAGGGGTTTGCTCAAATTGCGACGAATTCCCTTTCGAAAGATAGAAGCTGGTCTAGAAACAATCTAAGTGGAGCCTTCATGCTTTTTGTTTGCTAGAATTTATAGGTTTGATTTGGTCGAGTCAGCCTTGTTTGTGATTGTGTAGAATTCCTCTGTAGTTTGTGTTTCTTCGGTTATGAATCCTTTTGAGGAGACGCCACCTGTGATGACGTTGCGAGAATATATGTCTAGAAATTCTCGTTATCAAGAGACGTCTTCGAAAATGACTCTTGGTGAATATATGCATGGGCAGCGATATATGGATACTCCAACTTTTATTGAGGAATCACCTCTAACGATCTATGAGAAATATTATAAACATATACCATGTAGTTGGGAACAAAGCTTGAGAATTCGTGAATATCAAAAATTATATTGTGGTGATGATGAGGAGGAGGATGGTGATGATGATTATAATGATATTTATAGTTGAAATCCAAATAATTTTAATAATTATTTACCTATTCAAAAGGACGAGGATTTGACTAGAAATACCCCCGTTTTAGACGATGATTACGAAACCGATGATGGTTTAGAGGAACCAGTTTATCTTGAGAGTACTGTTTTCGAGTCAAACGATTTAGAAACAATAGTCTTAGATGAACTCGTAGAGATTAGCGGGGATGAACCTGACTTAGAAAAATCAATCGCCCACTTTCAGGAATCCCATGACCTAGAAATTAGGGAGATTATGACCAGTCTACCTAGAGACGCCGAAAACTCTAAGTTTGGGGGTGATTATCATTCTCCATGTTCTTTAACTCTTACAAAAATCCCTCACGTGGGACTTGACATCAATGCCTCAACCATCTTACAAGACTATCTTCGTACTCGTTTTCCCGAACTTAATAATATTCAACATGAGTCTCAACTGTTAGAAACCCATCCTCTGGTTGATGAGGTTAGCCCAGGCAATAATACCAAGATTGACTTTGTTTTCCCACCAAAAACTTTTCTACCAATTGTAGGAACATATAAATTTCAGATGTGTCAATTATTAAGTTTTGAGACTAAACCTAATTACTTTAGGAGATTAGGGTCGACGCATCTGTTTAAGGAAGACCACCACTCTCTTTGTGGTCAGCTGTGTAAGTCAAATCTGATTGACTTTAAGGATCCCCAGTTATTCAGGTTGTTATTATTTTTAATTGAGTTTTTCCAGACTTTTAAACCTGAACTGTTGGATCTTAGCTATGAGGAAGTGCATCCAATGAAAATATTCTATCAAGATCCTTTTATAGAACCTGAACCTGAACCACAATGGGACATAAGTATCTTAATCAGGAAACTAGATAAGGGTATGCAGTACATGTTCATTTTCTTGGCTTGTTGCAGATTCCTTTTACTTGTGATAGCTCTATTTGGTTTCGATAACCCGCAATTATTTCGGCTATTGCTATATGATTCGAGGTGATTAAACCTTTCTTAGTCTGGCTGAAGACTATAAACTTAGCACTTCTTGGGAGGTAACCCAATCTCATGCAACCCGGTAATATCCTTCCTTCACTCTTTTGCTTCAAATAGTAACTGTCTCTCCTTGTTCATGCTTTTAATTTCATCTTTAGAACATTGAGGACAATGTTAGATTTAAGTTTGGGGGTATGGGAGAAACTTTTTAGTTGCAACTAGTAAACTCCAGAGCCTAGAAATTTATTCCTATTAAGGTTTGCACTAACCAATCTAAGTGGATGGGAACATCTTGGTTATAGGAGTTGAGGAACCAATCTGATTAGATGGAAACATCGAAAGAGTCTATTCATAAAAGCACAGATCTCAGGTGTTATAAATAACATGATAGTTGCACCATATCTCGTTGAGTCCTTTTCATTTCTTTTTTCTTTTTTTTTTTTTTTTTTCATTTTAAACTATGTTTCTCTAAGTGATTAGGTAGGGCACACGATTCAAGTTGTTACCACTGCTAGGGTGAATTAGAGTGACTGAGTTACTAAAAAAAAAAAGACCGGACCAGTTAGACCAATCGGAATAAGTATTACTTGGATAGCAATATGTGTGTGTTCTCCCTGTTTCCGTCGCCTAAGCAAGCGTGGAATGCAGGACCCGTGGGAACTATCGTGTAATCTGCTGACAAGAAGCATGCGCTTGGATCAGAAAGATCTATTCATGCCGTTAAGTTAAAAAAAAAAATTTGTTATTGTTCTGTGTAGTCAACTGCTGGTTCCCTTGTATTTGCCAGTTTGTTGATCTAGATTTAAGTTATTGACCACTGGTTCCCTTGTATATGCCAGTTGTGTTGATATTAGTCAGACCGGTATCTCAGTCCATTAGGATAGGTTCATTCTGGCAGTGGCCTTCAGACAGATATGTGAAACATCGATCATTTGGTTAACATCAAAACCATCTACATTTTTCTATTTCCATCTCCTTTTTCTTTTCATATGATTAGTTTGACTCCGAATATGATGTCCATAGTGCAACTATCTGAGTAGAGCTCTGTCACTTTATATGAATTTTAGTATGCTTGAGTGCAAACTCGTGTACAACAATTGAAATTTCGCATCAGGGTACTTCTTCCTATAGTCAATAAGTATGCCAACCAAGGAGATTCTTTAGTGCCTTCCAAGGTTCTGCGTAGATAAGCTAGGGTCTGGAGTAATGGTTTTGTGGGCACACCTCTGGTAAACCCTCCCGAGATTAACTCGGTTTTATTTATTTTTTATTAGTTTTGCTCGAGGACTAGCAAATAATAAGTTTGGGGGTATTTGATAGACACATTTTTGTGTCTAATTTGTCCTCAATGTCCGTATTGCTGGAACTCTATTTTTGTACTAATATTGTGTTTTTATGTATTTTTAGGAAATAAACATTTTTGGAAAATTCGGCTCGAAAAGTTGATTTTGGCACCCGGAGGACAAGTGTTATTCGGACTCTTGCTTTTGGATAAGGGGTAACCTAATTACTAAGGGGCACCCCCAGGTCACCCCCAAGACAGCTGCTATTCGCACCCCTACTCTGGATAGGGGGCATTCCTTCTCAAATTCGAATTATGAAAATTGGCGGAAAGAACCATGCACGCAGCAGATTTGGGTTTTGATTTGTGGACGATTTTTAAAGAGATTCAATCGCTGAATTCTCTTGGGCTAGGCATGTTAAGGCTAAACAGGGTCTGCAAGGGCGTTTGGATCGATCATATTGGGCTAGAATAGCCAGACTAAGTCGAACAGGGAAGAGAGATATTTTGGAAACAGAGAGAATATCGAGTTGTGTTTTTGGAAGACACTCGAGTAAAGAGGGAAGATATTGTACCTAGGAGGATATATATCGATCCTAGAAGATTGAATAACAAAATATCTGTTATTAATGCATAAAAAGAGTCCACAGGGAAAGAAATTTCGGACGTAGCCGTGAAGAATAAAAGAAGATATTGGGAGATATTCCGTGAGATTTGGTGGGGTTGTTACGTATAAATAAGCTTCCTTTGAGTCATAGAAAGTTTTATCAAGAGTTTGGAGAGCTTTGGGACGCAGCAGGAGCAAAGAAGAAGAACCAGCAGCAATGTCGACCTGCTGCTGTTGAAGAGGAAGAAGGAGCTGAAGAACACAAAGAACAGACCAACCAGGTCCGTCGTTTTTCAGCAGCGTCAACAGCACAGCGGAAGTGTCGTTGTTTACAGCGCTGAGGTGGTATCGCTTGTTTGCTACACATCAGTTTTGTTTTATACATCGAACTATAACGCTTATAACTGTTGCGAATCTCTGTTTTAGCATTTTCTCATCTTTTAATCAACTTTTTGAGCTATAAAAATGTATTTTGAGAACATGATTAATATGAGTAGCTAAATCCCAACACTGGGATGATGGAGGAAGCCGTTCTTTACGCATACAATAATTATATTTAATTCTTTTTTGACTACCTGCACTTTTTATAAATTGTTTTATGATTTTTCTTAATTGGTTGTGATATCGTATGATGATGTATGCTTGGTCTTAGTGCTTTTGATGCGTCATGCTAGTGATGTACAATAAATCTTCTAAAAATCTACTTTGGCAAGAATAAGAGTCGATATCATTTGAGCTATAATTGTTTGGAATAAATATATGAATTGTGTGAATGATTAATGGTGGAATCCTGAGTCCTAGTGTCTCTTGATCCTGTGACAAATATTGTGTATATATTTTTATTTATAAATCTTTTCAAGTCCGAGCAACGAACTCTTATTTACCGCACGAAAAATACTAAAACATCTAGTCCGAAACTATCTTTAGTAAACTAAATCAAGAATGTATTTTGGCAACTAAAATTGACAACTAACTTGACATACCAACGCTAGTGGGTTCAACTGAGAAATGCTCTAATATGTAGATTCCACCTTTGTCAGATTGCAACAAAGATTAGACTGTATATCTAAAAGATAACAATTATTCTTGCCACGTATTCCCCGAAAAATTACTTTTCCGGGTTTATCCTCAATATCACATCTTTCAGCACTGAAGATAACTTTGCAGACTTTGTCACAAATTTGACTAACAGAAAGAAGATTTGCATTCATACTTTTGACGTAAACAACATCATGGATTTCAAGTACACCTGGCAGCCTGATCGTTTCCTTTTGCTAATGTAGCAACAACTTCCGTCTCCGATTGTCATGGGACCTCCATCAAAGTCGCTCGAGTTCACGAACCACGAAATATCTCCTGTCATATGCCGGCTACATCCACTGTCAAGAAACCACTGAAATAGTGAGGATGACTTTAAAGCGAAAGCTCCCATACTAACATCATTGTTCCCAGAGGAATATTTTTTTACTTTTTTAGAACTCATAAAATTAGAGAAAAGTTTTATAGATTTCTTATTAAGATTACTAGCAACATTTAATTTCTTTCTAAAGAGTTTAAAAGTATGTTGATAATGATTGAAAGCACCACAAAATATACAGGAGCCTATAGCCGTTGTGGCAACACCATTAGATTCTTTATTGAATCGTAATGTTTTTATTGAAGCCTAAGCCTCGTTTATCTTCATACTGACGACAATTCATGAGACATGAATTAATAGAATTTCTCATATTCATAGATAAATTGAGAGATTTTTCAACAGAGATCATTATCCCAAGAGTTTTGTTGATTGGGGAGATAGAATGTCCTGTACCTACAACTTTCTCTTTATTAATTCGAATCTTTTCATCCAATTTATCTTGGAGAGTCTTTTCCCTTTCAGATCCTTCTCGATGATCATAATCTTTGATGTAAATGTCACAGTGAAATCGATCGATAACCCTTTTCAATCAGTGTTTCTCATGACAAAGTTTATCGATCATCTTCTTTAGATCAGTACCAAAATCAGCATCGATGGTTTCTAGAACACAGTCGGTTTTTGGCATGATCTGTGCTGGTGATATGTTTTTCGAGATTTCATCTCTATCCATAAAATCAGACTGCTTCAAATAAATACTTATTAGGTATTAACGTGTTTTCCTGCTCTGATACCAATTGAAAACACTTGGGGTACCAAAATACACCGTCAACTTTTTCGTAGGCAATCTGTGTGGACAAACTCAACATAAATTTGAGAGTGAAAACTCAATCAAGGAAAATGTCTAGAGTTATATCTCTTTCTATCTCTTGTTGTTAGAACATTTACAGAATTGATCCCGTGAACTTAACTACAAAGAGAGTTCTTATCCAACAAACTAGGTCAGACCTATCTAATGTTATTGATCAATGCACAACCTGTGCTATTTCAATTATAAAGATAAACAATATAATGCGGAAAAAGAAATAACACAAACACCAGAAATTTTGTTAACGAGGAAACCGCAAATGCAGAAAAACCCCCGGACCTAGTCCAGATTGAATACCAAAATGTATTAAGACGCTACAGACACTAGCTTACTACCAATTAACTTCGGTCTGGAACATAATTGAACCCGAACTCAGTCTCCCACTGATTCAGGTAAAGTTGCGCTCCTTACGCCTCTTGAATCCCAGCAAGACTCTACGCAATTGATTCTCTTAGAAGGAGTCCCACCAACTAAGAGTTGTTTCAACTAAATTGAAGACTTTAAACCAAACCTGTCTCCTACAGATTAAGCCTAAAATTGATTTCCTGATTTACGATCGAAACGGATGATCAGATCAAACGTAGGATCAAGGTGATGAAAACCGATAACAACTTGACAGAAATATGCATATCCTCAAAATCCGGACTTATGCAACCCGAAGTGCAGCCTAGATTATTATCCACCTCACAAGTATAAAACTTGCGGAATCACAAAGTTTGAGATGAAGAGAACTTTGTGATTTCTATTTATATTGTTCAAGTGATAAATCAACAATCGAACAATTTCAGGATACTCAAGTTATTGATAAGTTCCTAATTTACATGATTTTAGTGCCCATTCCATACTTGTTGTAGCTATATTTCTTGCATTTTATGTTGTATTACTCTTTTTTTCGTTCTTATTTGTTTATTTAGGTGAATCATCCAAAAGAAATGGAAACTGCTACGAAAGTGCTAAGGAATGGAGTTTTCAAATGAAGACCAGAATAAATATGTTCAAATCCAAACTTTTGCACCTCTATTTTGAAGATAATTAAATTATGAAAAGAACACAAATACAATGAGGTCATTCCGACATCGGGCGAAGAAGTTGTAAGCAAAACAAGATTAGAAGATTTGAAGTTACAGAGAAAGGTTCGACTGATAACTTCATCAGCTTGAGTCAGCCGAACCTAGAGCCTAAAAATCAAGTGTTCGGAAGATTTTTAAGGAGTAATGTTCGGCTATAAGATGATCCAATGACCTAAGAAGAACATACAAATGAGTTTTGAACAAAGTATCCAGGAGAGTGTGCGGCTAATAAAAGAAACCAAGAAGTGAGCCAAACTTTGGAGCAATTTTTGGACGAAAATACAATAAGTTACAAGAGATTGTTCGGTTGTAAGAGAGCTAGCCGAACCTAGGTTCGGATGGTAATCTTCCACCACATTTGAGGCGAACCTGACACTCATCTGGAGCAAAATTAACTTGTCAGGTTCGTCCGAAGAAGTCCATGCGCGTTTGAGCCGAACCTGACAACTTCCTGGGAAAATTTTGACGCATTTTTGACCTCGTTTTCGATAATACATGGGCCCGGAAGAATTTTTAAGACCTAATTTCGTGAGCACTATATAAAGACACCTCCTAAACATTAAGAAGATATCTTTTGACATTACTTTGCAAGCTTGGAGAGGAGAAACAACAATGGAGGTAAAAGCTAGGATTTCAGAGCGGCTCTCATCAATCGTAACGATATCTCTTTACTTTCCTATATGTTTAACATGGATGCTTCTACATCCATGAGTAGCTAAACTCATACTTGATTGAGGATGAATTCTAAGTACTATATATGATTTGATTTAATATATGAATCTGTTTTGATTTCTTCATATGATTATCGTTTGTGTTTATTATTAAGAATGAATATGATTGATTAATAGATTGTTTAGGTGTACAACTGAATGTATTTGTTAACTCAATCTAATGCTAGTAAGGGTTAGGATCTCTGTAATTGTTGAATAATTCCTTACACAAGTAGAGAACGTGAGACCTTGCGGAGGGATTCTGTAAAGCAATCGCGTGTAAACACAACACTAGCAAGTAGACCGAGTGTACTGAGTCTAACTACTAGGATTAAACCTAAATTTACAGACCATAAAGCATTCGACTGAATTACATCTTGTAAGCGTACCTCAAGGTGGTTCAGACGGCTAGACTCTGGAAACTAAGCGTACCTGTTGTTCAGTGGCTTAAGGGATTTTATAGATAGCTAAGTGTACTTGTCATTTTACGGTTGGTGATAATCTATGATTAATGATGAATGGATGAATATACTACTTTGATGAATATTTATTTACGAAGAAGGATTCCTCGATCATCTCTTTCTCTATTGCTTATAACTTAATCTTTCAATTGATTTGTTTATTTACTTTAAAATCTAAAACCAAAACCCCCTTTTGTGACCATTTTGACAACTAAAACTCCATGCTCTTCGTGGGAACGACCTTGACTTCCATTATATTATTTATAATTGAGTGGAAATAAGATCACCAATTTGATTGCACACACGACACGCATCAGTTATCAAGATAAAAGATAATTGGACCTAGCTTCACGAATTCCAAAGAAGTCTTTGATAGTCGCTAAACCCTAAAAGGGTTTCTGGAAAGGACGACTCTAGATACAACTAGGACACACCAAAAAGTAGTGTCGGGATTCAAAGATCCTAGTTTCCAAGAGTTCCCCTTATATAGACATTCAAAACATAGGTTGCTTTAGGTTTAAGCTAAGATAACTTTAGAACTAAGCAAACAATATTCACCGTTAAATGAAAGCTTTGAGTCTTATTCACATAAACAAGATATACACTCTGGTTAGGTAAAACGTCACCAAACCGTGTATAAATACTATGTCTAACATGGTTGGCCGAAACTAGCCGATTTGAAATTATAAGCTTAGCACTCATTTTCATGAACACAAAGACATTGATCTTGAGTCACAATTATGTAATCAAATAAGTCTAGTGTATTTATAGAGAATTGATCAAATGCAGATCATCTCATAGAAATAATTTAATCGCAATTGAATCATAATCGGCATAGTTGGTAAATGCACAAAGTACAAATACTTGATTCGTTCGTGAGCCGGCTGAGTCAAGGTACACAGACCGGTTTGCAAACTTATAAGAAAAAACGAGTTCCGGAGTTGACATAACTTTTTCAGTTCACGTACCGATTTACAAACTTAGGTGAAATACTAAGTTCCGGAGTTGATAGAACGTTTTCAGTTCATGTACTGGTTTGCAAGCTTAAGACTTTTACCGGTTCCGGAGTTCACAGAACTTCTTCAGTTTGCATGTCGGTTTGGGTACTAAAATGGTTTTAGAACATAGAACTGTATTGGCTCGCATACCTGTTTGAATACTTTAACCCGGTTCCCTTACCACAACTCCAAAATGTTTTGCATAAGAATATGCATACCTATTCGGATCACGAAACAAACAGATTTTCCCATGATGTGCATACGAGTATGCGTATCACACAAATCTAAAAGTCGATATATAGCTACTCCGCTACGTGTAAGTATATGTAATACGGCTTCAGACATATATTAGTTTTCTCAGTTTGTAAGACTGGTAACACTATCTTGTATTCCGAATATAGTAGTTCTATATTTTTCTAAATCAATTCAAAACATTCCTAGATAACATCAATGACACATATCACTGTTCCAGACTATTTTTGAATGATAAACTTGAATCATGATTTGGTTCCGAACAATAAATTTTTCTCCACCGAAATTGATCAAGTACGAACAAATGTTTAGTAAGCTTAGTCATTATATTTTGAGAAATTCGTAAACTAAATAATTAGTTATCGACTCGAATTTCTTGTCTATGCAAGCTAGTCTAATTAGTTATGCGAAAAATATCTCATGGATAAAAAGGTGAATATAACTTGAGAAATAGGTGGTCCAGTCTTCACTTACCTTTTGTTGATGAAGTTCTCCAAAATCTTCGGTTGATCTTCGCCTTCAAACGGTAGAACGCAAATGATGACTGGCTCGTTTCTCAACTACCTCTATCTTAGACCGAGACTTACCTAATTGTACACTAGAAATCAAGATACAGTTTTGACAACTAAATTTGACAACAAGCTTGACATAACAACACTTGTGAGTTCGATCTATCAATGCTCTAACAGAAAGTTTATATAATTACCTTGAGAAGAAGATGCAAGAAACACTTTGGATCTTGCATCAGATCTGATTGTAGCATTGCATTCAGAAATGATGATTTCTTTACTTAAAAGAAGACTGTGAGGTTCACCAAAAGAGACTGGGGAGATCTAATCCTGATTGGTATTGCAAAAGCATGATAATCTGGTCCAAGACCACCAAAAATTGTAACTAAAAAGGTCATCGTCAAAAATTCTTGATCCATACTTAGCTAATTGATTTGAGATTTTCTCAATATCATAATATAGGTAAATACCTTGGAGGATCCCATTTTCATGTTTTGCAGGTGAGTTTTGAATTGAATGGTGTGAGCTGAAACAGAAGCACCAAATCTATTGTTTAAATTATCCCATAATTCCTTACGGGTTGTGGAATCCGAGACAAAAACAACGAACTAGCAGAAATTGAAGCATTGAGAAGTAAAAGAACACTTGCATCTTCATTTTTCCAGATAGAATGATTTAGATTCACTGTTGGAGCATATATGGTTCCATATGCAATGAATTGAGCAGGACATGGATTTGATCCATCAACGTAACCAAGAATATAAAATTTACGAAGAACTGGAGTAAGTAAAGACTTCCACCTTAAGTAGTTATCCTCCCGAAGTTTAATAGGAATGATATTTGCAAGACTATGAAGGGGGGACTAAAGTTATTAAAAACTTTGTAGATTCAATACGACGAGACATTGTTGTTTAAGATCAATAACAAATGAAAATTAACAAGGTTTGAATTTGTGAAAGGTAAAAAACTTGATCAACAGAAGAAAATTAAAACTTGAAAACCTGAAATTAGGTTTTCATACGGATAATTGTGGTGAGAGAATCAAATCAATTTCATTAAGCAGTAAATATGAGTTACAAATATTTTTAATATTATAGAGTTGAGAGAGACAAAGATAACAATATTACTAGCTGCCATACACTCACTGGACAAAGACAGAAGCCCAATGAATACTAAACACGTGGACTCTATCAGTTACATTTAACTAACGGACTCAGGTAAACATAGTGTAAGAAAATTAAAAAAAAGTGAAGTTTCTATTATAACATTATCTCCATTGGCATGAAGTTTGTTCCAGACTAAGGATGTAAGTACCCGCTTATATAACTGAAACCTCATCACCCGTAATAAATTTTATTATGTAAACAATAATGAATAATTTGTTTCTTTCTAACGATTCCATGTTAAATGGTTTTTTTCTTTTCTTTTCTTTTTAAATTTTATCATGAAAGCCTACATAAGTGACGAAGTATCATCATATCGATGGGACTCATGCTCAAAATTTCCTGGCGTCATTAGGAGCTACCCTGAAAGAATTAGAGGCGACTAATAAGACAAAATAGGGTCATCCAAACCTAAAATGAAGCCACGCTTATCTCCGATTTTTTGAAATGACAAATATACCCTCCACAATCGGTAGATAATATAACAATCGATTGTTTAATTTTTTTAATCGGTAGATGTTATAGGATAATCGGAGGGTATTGTGTACATATATGGTTTGAAAGTTTTGTTATTTTGAAAAAAACCTACAATCAAAGGGTATTTATTTTACCATGTCTCCCGATTATGAAGTTTCCCCAAAATTGATATTTGAAAAAATCTCAAGTTTTTCGAATTTGGGAACTACCATAATCGGTAGACTTGGAGTTAACATGTCTTCCGATTATGAAGTTACCCCAAAAATGAAATTTGAAAAAATCTCAAATTTTTAGAATTTGGGAACTACCATAATCGATAGACTTGGAGTTAACATGTCTCCCGATTATGAAGTTGCCCCAAAATTGAAACTTGAAAAAATCCCAAGTTTTTCGAATTTGGGAACTACCATAATCGGTAGATTATGAAGTTCACCTGACCTACCGATTTTGAACCCCACGTTAATCGGTAGACAATAAGAAACTATTGTGTCCGATTATAAGGTTTTTTTGGTTCAGAAGAACTGTTAAAATGAAACCACGATAATCAGTAGAAATGGTTAATATTTTTACTTCTGATTATGGACCTGTCTGACAAATTTTTGGAAAAGTCACCAGAATCGGTAGTTAAGGTTGATAACATTACTACCGATTCTGCACATATCTGACAATTTTTTGAAAATTTACCAGAATCGTTAGGTAAGGTTGATATTTATCCTCCGATTATTGTGAAAAATTCAGCAGTTTCAGACAATCAAGTAATAAACATAACTCAAAATACATTTATAAACCATAAACTTAAGAACGTATTATCCAAAACAAGTATTTAAAACACCATAATCCGAAAGAAACTGTTAAAACAACATAATCCATAACATCGAACAACACATTATCACCTAGTTTTCTTCTTAGTATTGTTAGCTAAAGTTTTAGAACGCTTAACACGACCCGAACGACCCACATTATCACCAGCATCACCTTCATCTCTCTCAATATTTCCTTCAGCAAGAGAGCTTGAAGAATCCTGAGATCTTTTGTTCGTCTTTGATGTTTTTTTATTAGCAAGTTCTTCGTCACTTTCTCCCCAAAATCATCTACATACTCTTCATTATCAACATTATCAATCATCTCCCTAAGCTTTTTTATATTCTCAATTGGCACAGGTTGTCCAGCTGTTATGCAATCAGCGCACTATTTAGACAAAAACTTGAACCTTTTCACCAGTTTCTTTAATTGACAAAACATCAAATGGAGTTTACCTAAAAAATTGAATCGTAATATTAAAGGGAAAAGTCATAACCATACGCACCAGTCTATCATAACCCGGTGATTTTTCTTTGATGATACATCTGTACATGGAAGCCACCGAGGTCGTCTTTGCTTTAAGTTCACTGATTACACGAAGATGTGAATGCTCCCGGTACCACTCCATATATCCTGGAGAATTTTCATCACCTCGGTTGACAGCTCTCCAAGTGTTCACCAAGTAGTACATCCTCTTATCCCAATGTTCAATAACAGATGGTGTACCAGAGTAAACTACCTTGATGGTGTCCTTGTTAGACTCGCTATGCTCCACGTCCAACTTGAAATTTCCATTTATGTGATGTCGTGGTACTGTTTGGCAATAATCATGTTGTCACATCACCCTGGAGCCATTGTACATCACATAACCTGTGGGGTGCCACAACGGTCCAAAATAATGGGACAACTCGAAACGACCCGCTATATGTCCACTAGATAGGTCTTCCTTGTATGGATCAAAGCATACCTCCGAGGCCTTGATTGAGTATAATTTCTCCCCCAAGCTAACCAATAGCTTCTCATTTATCCTTGAACGGTTCTTTGTGAACTTGTACTTTGTTCCTCTCGGTGTACCTTTCACCCAATCCGGGTTTTCTAATGCCAATTTCAGACTAGGATAGTGGTCATAGGTCCATGTCTACATAAATATCAAACCAAGTATTAGAAATTGATTCTTAAATTAGAGAAAAAAAAACATAACGATCAATGGGTTAATAAAGTTGAGAAAATACCTGGAATAGACTCACATTCCCGACAATTTGGCTACCCAGTTTCCACTGGCATTGGGGAATATGACACATACCAATACACACAAGAGATAGGCGGTGGCCGCGGCATCCACTTCAGCATCACTTAACGGTCCTTGATTTTATTTCTCGGCAGTGCCTTTGAACATCTTGATCAACTGACTCATGTTAAACTGTCTAGTTTTGTAATAGAAGCACATGTTGAACCCAATGTATTATGTCTCTTTAGCCCAACCAAAACAGTTTTTACATAAATCATAAAGTTGTTCCCAGGTTAACTGCTTTGTGTACTCATACTTGACAACTATACCATGGTCATTGAGATTAAGAATCCGCTCGCATCATCTGAAGTAATGGTCATCTCCCAAACAACATATGAAAGGTGTCACTCTCGGGATACATTCTCTCCACAAAAGCCGATATCGCGACCCGATCATGTTCCAACATTGTGTTCTTGGCAGCAGTAGATAATCCCGAGTTGGCTATAGTTGTCTTGATCCATTCACATTCACCGGATAAAGGCCAATCTTTCAATACTTTTGATGGTGCGGCAGTGGGTTTGAGTAGACGAATCACATCGGAATGATACTATTAAATACACAACACATTAAAAAATTAATAGAGTATTATTACGAATAAAACGACAATACGTTACTAAAAAAAATATGATTATTACCTCGGTTTCGTAGATTTCTCTGGCCCAGGAGTCTTTGAAGCGAAATAACAATGCTCCTCCATCTTTAGGAAGCCCCAGGATTTCTTCTTCAAAATCCGTCTTCTTCAACTCAATTGGGACAAGGTGTGATGCTTTCTTCGAAATTGGCTTCCTTGTAACTCCTCCTTCTCCTTGTGTACCACTTGGTTGTCCTTCTTCTTGAGTGATTTTTGGAACACTTTGTCCAACTTTATCTTGAGTGATTTTTGGAGCCTTAGTTGTACTTCTTTTTGAGTTCCTTGTTGAGCGCTTGGTTCTACTTATTTTTGACTCCTTTCTCTATGCGCACTAGCGCTTAGTTTCTTACCCCCTTTTTGACGAAGCCGTGTAACAGTTGTACCTTGGTTTTTCTTACCTCGCCTGTCCCTAAACAATAAAATTGGTTCGTAAGAATTACACTACAAACTACACAATCGGAAGTCATAATTAAAATATAAACTTCCGATTATGAATAATCTGAAGCACGGGTAAAAGATTTTCTTCCGGTTACACACAATCGAAAATCATATTTTAGTTTTATCTCCCGAATATGCAATAATTTGGGTTCAGAAATTGATAATGTCATGAGACATGTATAATCGGAACAAAACAATCTAACATATCCACCGATTGCATATACTCGGAAGTAAAGAAATAGCCTTTGGCTTCCGATTAAACGTAGCCCCGAAATTGGATTTTACCAAAACCACAAAATTTTCAAATTTTACAACTTACATAATCGGTAGTGGGTTGAATTCGTCTAACCTACGATTACACACAGTCGGAAGACAAATACTATATAATATCTTCTGATTCTGGGTACCAATTGTGTGTCCCTACATGTTCTAATTCTCTATTAAAATCGCAAGGCAACATATAACCTAGCTACCGATTATGTCAATTTTAGGGTTCAGTGGGAAACAACTATATATAATCGGATGTAAGCTATAAAAATTAACTCCTGATTCTGGTCGATGCAACCGAAAACCCTAGAAAATGGACACAACCGGGAGATAAAATGAAGATCTAACTACTGATTCTGGGAAAAACCGAAAACCCTAGAACTTATTTTCATGGATTCATCAAATTGGAGCAACATAAACACATAAAACGATAGAAACTTACCTAATTGGGGCCATTTGCTGGAGAGTTTGATTATCAGAATCACCACCACCACCTACATGAGCGGCGTCATGTTCTTCTTGTTCGTCGTCTTCGTCGTCTTCTTCGTCGTTTGCAGCAGTTACAATCACTTTGGTCTTTAATTTTTCTCCAATTTTTGGATCGTCACCACGGTAGACGTTTTTTACTCGAGCTCTCGCAGGTTCATTAGTATCAGTTATCGTTTTATAGAAGAATCGACGATGTTTTTGATTCGGCGATGAACGACGACGATGAATTGAAGTTTGAGAAGGAGGGAATATTGTTTTTACTCTCCACAATCGGAAGGGAATAAGAAGAGGAGAAGAAGAGTTGAAAAGAAAAGAAAAGAAAAGAAAAGAAAAGAAAATGAAATGAAATTCCTAGGCTAGGTTTTGGGTGGTTTTAATCGTCCAAAGGTTGTGTCGGAAATTATACAATCGGTAGTCATATGATGTTCATTTGCTACCGATTATAAACGGTTGCCCCAAATTCATTTATTTGCAAAACCGATAAAATTGAGTTTTCTATTTTAACAATCGGTAGATATGATATGTTATTATTCTACTGGTTATGGCAATACCACATTCTTAAACAAACTAATAATCGGTAGACAAACTCTATACTAAACTACCGATTATAGAAGGGTATTCTCTAGAAATTTGGATATCCCATAACCGTGTCTATAGATTGGGAATAAAAAAATCGCCCCCAGTTCTTTTACGATCGCCCCTAATGACACCGGGCAAAGTTTGAAAAAGGTTTGTGTACTGTTATAAAAATAAAATAAAATTTGGGGGTTCATTTGCGTTTGATACTGTGCACCGTGTTTGGGAACAGAGTCGGTACCCTTCACTATTTTTGGCTGTTACAATGAGATACACCAAAACGACAGAGAAAGAAAATATATATACACGCAAGTATAACAAGGAAAATCAAACTACGAACCAATAAACACAAGAAGAAAAAACGTAAATGAAGAACAAATTCATCGAGGATTGACCGTGCTTATATCACTTATATTTGACGATGTCTTCATTGTTTACGGTGAAATCCCAAAGCTCGCCATATTTTTCGTTGAAGTCCCATATATCCATGGTGTTGTAATCAGCTATAAGCTTGTCTCTAGCTCCTCTCTCCATATTGTAAATTTGGGGTTCAAAGTTATGGGGTTGATCTGGTTTATCCATCTCTATTATGCAAAATATCACCACAAATATGCCTGCTCCAATGTACAAGTATTCCCCCTAAAAGAAGTGAAAATAGATTAACTGGTATGAATCTGATGGAATAAGAGAATTTCATTTATTTTGGTCTAGCAACTTAATCTTTTGTACGATATTTTTGTTTAATTTTTCTATGATATTATTTAGTTATGAAAGTTATTTACCGGGACATTAAAAGCTAAACCAGCCGTTACTGCCGGAAGGAACAGCCACGAAATCAACCCTGCACAATAAACGATGGACAAAATATTTAAGACCAATTCCTACTGAGATTTGAGACTATCCATTTGTTATGTAAAGATAGGTAAGGCAATATACCCTGGAAGCCAGTGGGAGGTTCTGCTGCATTATACTCTTCCGATAGTGATTCAAAAAATGTGGCTGCATTGCGAAAACAAAAACAAGTTTAGATTAGCCAAGTTCCTCATCTATGGAATACTCTTGGAACTTTGAATATTGACAAACAGATAGATGAACAGAACTTTGAACCAAATGCGAGGGATCTTGTAAAATATATATTCGTTTTGAAGATTGTTTTTCTTTCTAAAAACGAAAATAGTGATCAGAAGGAATCATACTAACACACATATTTTACAATAAATACTGTTAATCATGTGAGTTTCTACAGATTACACTTATAATAGTCGATCAATCAAAGATACAATAGCGTTAAAGTCCTGAGTGAAGCACCAAATTCTCTATCGAAAGATGGGGGAAAAAAAAGAAGAAAAAAACACAGGAGAAGCGAAAGACACACGGCATCTTACCTTTCGATTTTTCACCTTCAAAATACGTATGGTGCCCATCATACTTCCCGAATACAAAATCCTCCTAAAAATCCAAATAGCAAATGAAAAATTTATGTTATAACAAAATAAGTTAAATTATAGTTGCTTGAAGGAAGGAGAGAGAGAATTTTAATTACGATATCAATTCCGTTGGTTGCCCAAGGGTCACGTTTATCTTCATTAAGATCAGGCTCAATGTCAGTCAATCCAGCATTCAGTCTTGTAGAGGAACTTGGATTTCTACTAGACTTGTGATGTAGAAAACCTAGGGAAGCTACTGGTTTTGGGTTGGAAGCAACCTTAACTACTCTAGTTTCAGAACCCTTAGAGATGATTTTGGGGACTGAACTAAATGAAAGAACAGACGGGGTTGTTGAAGAAGCTGCCATATTTCAGCCGACTTATTTTACCTACTTAATCTTGTAACATAAAAAAATAATTTTTCGAAATCATTTCATACGATTTTCAGTTAGTTATTTTGAGTGAACACAGTGCATCAACGGACACCCTTATCTGGTCATCTGCTTAGAGTTCCTTGTGTTGGTGCAATAAAATGTCACGTGCGAATTTTTGTCTGGTGATGCAAGGGGTGCGGTGCGTAGAGAGTTAACTTTGTCCATGATCTGCCTTTGGTGAGCTTAAAGAACCGATATTGAAGTTCCAACAGTTTGGTGTCTGAGATATCATTAAGCTAGATAACACTTGGGAAACACATGATAGAGTTGAAGGATGAATGATAAGTGCAAAGTTCAAATTTAGTGAACGACTCTAGTTCGTGATTAACATAGGAAGAACTGATTGGATTTTAACATGGCAAGATTCCTTAGGTAGCAAGTGGCAACAAAACCGAGTAACAAACTCCTCTGAAGTGGAATCAAGAGTTTACAAGAATTCGGCAGCTGTATTGGCAAATTCTGTTTGAGGCAAACTTGGCCTAGTGAGATCTCGGAGCAAGTCAAACAGAAGCATCACTCAGATAGTCAGATCACATATCAGAATCACAAAACCATATGAACATAATACCGTGATTATTGTGATAATACATAGCTATCTTGCACAAAAAAACGACGAAAATGCTCTTCTACATTGGTTTGTATTTCACACTACAACATGAATAAATGCATGGGTTGGTTTGGCAGGGGAAAATTATCACATAGTTGAATTAAGATACTGTTATAAATTTTTCTCTGTGCTGGATGGAATCTTGTTATCTTGTTTCTCATCAACAATATCACTGACTGCTTGGGGTTTTTCTGCAGGGGCTTCTTCTTCCTTGAGAGGTTCCGGATCTTTTTTCAACTCTGTTTCAAACTCCTTTGCTGCCTGCAATATTAATACCAAATTATCAGTGTAAAGAAGTCCTGAAGCCAAGACATGGTTACGAATGATGATAAGACATTCATGCACGGTGGTTTTACACAATTATCACTGTTAAAATTGCCAACCGACCATTTCCTAAAACTCATCCTATATCATGCCATCATTCACCAAAACAACTTCCTAGAACCCATATAAGGGAGAGACACAACTAAGACCAATGAATCATAAGACTCCAAATAGACTAGCGGTGTTAGAAAATCCAAGAGCTATCCTAATAGACTCATTCCATAAACCCCCCAAGATGTGATAAAGAGAAAGACCCGTCTCTACGACGCAATGTAGCACCTTCCCCCACACAGCGTTTTCACAGAATTTGGAGGTTCAACTGTAAACCTTCGCGAACAACAGACCCATCAAGTCAAGGGAGAAGATTATCCAAACAAGATAAAAGGTGCCACATACACTAAGATATACATTATATTACGTATCCCAACACCATTATTATCCTCTTTTCACTTTTCAAGGATACTGAGAAGAGTATGCGTAAGTTGAGTTACATATTTGCCGTCGAAAAATATTGCTTAAGGTACATAACCAAATGCCTACATTTTCTGCTCAAAGAAATAGCTTTGGAAGGATCCAGTAAACGGAATCGACTGCCGAATAGCAAAACCAAGAGTTGCATGTTAAGATCCTCAAGGATCAAGGCCTTGCCGCAGATACAAGTTAGCTACATATCTCTTTTGTTTGGACTCTTTCTACGGGTATATCTTTACCTAAGATGTGAACATATATATTCCACCACCAGTCTCCATGCCATTGTTACATCAGTTCTCACCCTTTGGGTGCTTTTAACTTGCACCCAGTGTTTTATGATTTTAAGCACGAAAGTTCCTACCCAGATTGATATCTCAAGCACCCTAAATTAAAACATAGACCTTCTTCCTTCACTACTCGAACATAAAAAATGATGGGACCAACTCTGGCTCCTTCAATACAACACTTCACCGTATTGACATTCAGACCTGAACATCCAAAACCTATGATAAATTGTAATCAGCATACCCTTTACATGAACTAGGGTAGTTCAATCTGATTATAGTTTTTCAAAATTACGCAAAAACCAAATCATATACTGTTTTACAACAATTGTGAGGTAATTGATAGATCACAAAATCAAACATTTTCATCTTAGCATAAGTAATACATACATACTCATTAATATAATAGGCAATTGTGAACATACATCTTAGTATTAGTATACAATGGAGGAAACAAAAGATTCAACGCCATCCGAAGACAGAAATCATACGCCAAGGGAGACAGTGCTCTAAACAAGAAACAGGTTGCAGCTTATACTTGGATAAGCGTCGTAATGAATAAATAGGCATGTTATTTAACTTCCATTTCTTATCAATTTCCAAGCATGATGAAAAAAGAGTATACTGACCATGAGTTACATTTCTGGCAGCAACGCATGTTCTTACGTTTAAGATACCAAACCAAAAATGCCTGCTCAAGCAAATAGCTTCTAAAGCTAGGACCCAGAAAAACATTCTAAGTTCTAACCAAGAGTTGCATAATAAAAACCCTGAAGGATCAAGGTCTTACCCCAGATACAATTTAGCAACATCCGCCAACATATCTATTTCAATTGGATTCTTTCTAGGGGTATACCTTTAGCTAAGATGTGAACATGAATATTCTCCCACCAGTGTCCATGCCATTTCTATATTCCATCTCACTCTTCTAGAGCTTTTAAGGTGCACCTAGTGAACCGTGTTTTTAGAATATAGAGATTCCTCTCCTATATGATATCCCAAGCACCCTACATGAAACTATACAGATGTTTTTTCTTTGCTACTGGAACATATAAAATGAGAAAGCGCCAACTCATGGTACTTCGGTTGAACAAATTTGCTTATCGACCTTGAGCCCTCAACAATAAATAGTAATCAGGATGCCTTTCACATGAACTAGCCTAGTATAGTCGGCATGTACTTGAGTTTATTCAACTACTCAAAAACCCACAACATACAGTGTTTTACAACAATTGTGATGGAATCGATAGATAACAAAAATTGAACATTTTCACCTTAGCACAAGCAACACATACATACTCATGAACATAAGCATCTACAACAGCATTTCAAAATTCAACCAAATTTATCAAATATTAGCTACAGAAATCAAAACCCAAACCCTATAATAGTAAAATATCAATTACTGACCTGTTGAAAACTTTTAACAGTTTTCCCGATACTTCTCCCAACTTCAGGTAACTTCTTAGGACCAAAAACCAGAGCTACAACACCAGCGATAACAGCTAGTTCTGGAACACCAAGACCAAACAAACATTTAACATTCATACCCGCTTGACCGTTAGTATTATTTCTGCTCAAAACCATACAATTTGTATTCTTCTTCATAAACAAAGATCTACTTTCATTATTGAAGAAAATAGAATTCCTTGAACATATTTTTACTGATGATGATGGTGGTGGTGATAGTCTTGTAATTGAGATATTTGGTGAGGATAAAGTTAATGAGATCTCCATTTTTCTTTCTTTCTTTCTCTTTTCAGATTTTTTTTTTTCAGAACTCCAGAAGAATAAAGATAACACAATTAGATAGAAACAGGCTAACGTGCGCGGATAGCGTAATGCCCATCGTACAGAGATTTTGTCCACGTGGAAATTCCCGCCTTAGTTAAATAACATACACGCTTGCTGATAGGATGTAATTCATGAAGTCAGCATCTGGCTTCTTAATATGTTTTATCCGTTGATGTTAAATGATTTAACAGTCAAGATTGTTTCATAAAGTTGGTAGGATTTCAGTTGGGATTGGATAATCTTGCCCAATATAATAAACCCTAGTGTTTTAAAACCTTGCTCAAATCTTCTTCTTCTTCTTCTTCTTCCTAATCAGATTTGTTGTGAGAGATTGGGAAAAGTAAGGTAAATGGCAATTGCAGCACTAAAAACGAGTTGTTTTCTTAGACAATCAAAGGGAACTGAAGAGAATTTATTTGTTCGTTTTCAGATTCAGAAGAAATCAGTTTTTGTAATTAAATCTTCTTCTGCTCCAGTAATGGCTTCTCTTAGTGTTTCTTCACCTGCTACTATTGGTTTATCTGAAACATTTACTAAACTCAAAAAACAAGGCAAAGTAAGCACCCTTTTGATCTCTCATTTATGGGTTTCGTAATTTGTGATAATCACTCTTCAATATAGATCTACAGTTTTTTTAATTTTTTGTTTCTAATTTGATTTTCATGTCTAAGTTATTAAGGAATTTTCCCTTTTTCTTTTCTGGAAGGTTTATTCATATGAGTTAATGAGGTTCATGATAGTATTATACTGCTCTAATGAAATTTAAATCCTCTGGCCTCTGGGTTTGACTCATATGAATTAATAAGTTGTTTTATTATAATCTACTTTTATATACCTTTCCAGTTGCCACCTAACTTGGTAAGTCGAATTTGAAAGAACATAAATTGCGATTGGTTTTGAAGCCAATTGGGCAAATTGGTACTGTACAATGTTTAGGTCTAATGGTAGGATTTGATTTTCTTGGTCATTTATTGTTTCTTACTAGGTGAATAGGGGAGCTTCTAATAGCATTTCTTGTTGGATTAACGAACGCTGTCTTTATTGAAAAGGTGGCATTTATTCCTTACATCACTGCTGGTGATCCTGATCTATCAACAACTGCTGAAGCACTAAAAGTACTTGATTCATGTGGCTCAGACATTATCGAATTGGGAGTTCCATATTCTGACCCTTTGGCAGATGGTCCTGTTATTCAGGTATCATAAGTAATTTCTCATTTCTTTTATGGTTTTTTACATCTTGTTTTTTTATTTCAGTGATTTCAGATTCTTGACTCTTATTGTTTCATTTATAGGCTGCTGCTACACGTTCATTAGCAAGGGGAACCAATTTTGATGCCATCCTTTCCATGCTAGAAGGGGTTAGTTTTTAGCTATCAAAGATTTGCACATTCGGTTTACCCTGGCACTCTGTTAAACAATGATTTAGAGAGATAGGTGCTGGATAGAATTCTAATATAAAATTTTCGCCGTTGACTGAGTAGGTGGTTCCGCAATTATCTTGTCCAATTGCTTTGTTCACTTATTACAACCCTATACTTAAGCGTGGTGTTGGGAAGTTCATGACTACCATAAAGGATGTTGGTGTTCATGGTAATATACAGCTCAATTTCAAACAAAATGTTGACAGTTTTTGGTTAAGTGGAATAATGTTTCATCTGTTCTGATGTATGTTTGTTAACGTTGTTCTGTTCTACGATCAAAACTAAAATAACTTCAGAAACGAAAGTGTCTCATGGTATCACCTAGTAACCGTTTAAATATTATTCATTCCCGGTTCTTTTCAGGTCTTGTGGTTCCAGATGTTCCTCTGGAGGAAACTGAAATCTTGAGAAAAGAAGCTTTAAACAACAACATTGAACTGGTAATGTCTCTTATTTGGATATTCTGTTTCCATCTCTATACATTACTTATTTACGTGACTGAAGAAGAATTTTAAGTAAAGTGACTTTTGGCTTATGATATTTGTTTACGTGCTAACGGAACATACTCACATGATTTGGTTCGTGATTGGAGGTCCTGCTCACAACACCCACTACTCCGACCGAGAGAATGAAATCAATCGTTGATGCTTCAGAAGGATTTGTTTATCTTGTAAGTGTTTTTCTTGTTGCATGTAGTTCAATCTTTTAATGATGTTTTTTCTTTTTTGTTGAATGCATTTATAAGCTCAAACAGATAAGGGTATTTCTAATGGATTCCCGTAGTGTGCGAACTTTGGAAATCTTTGTTTTGCTTTCCTGTATGTTAATCATTTATTTTTTTTGGTCTTTTTGATTGAAGGTGGTTAACATAGTTTAAAGCTTTATGTTATCTTTTGCTTTTTGCTTCATTATTTTACTTCAACTTATGCAATCATAAATGTGTTTCACTAGGTAAGCTCAATTGGTGTTACTGGTGCTCGTTCATCCGTCAGTTTGCGAGTTGAATCACTGCTCCAGGATATCAAGAAGGTTTGTTTCTCAAAAAATGCTTATAGTTGCTTCATTAAGTCTATCAATAGTTGGGCTCTCTACCATGGTAGCAACTCTGACCTACTTAGTACCAGATATTTATATTATTAGAAGATTGGAAGCAGTATTTTGGACGATAACAGGCACAGTTTTTGTAGATGATATTGCTCGTTTGGTCCAACCATACGATAATCCTTGAACTCTAACGACTATGGTAACTTTCAATGATTTGACTATTTTCTTGGTCGATTTGATAAATTTAGTCTGTTCGCAAACAGGCATCAGGTAAACCTGTGGCTGTTGGCTTCGGAATATCAAAACCGGAGCACGTGAAACTGGTTAGTGATCGGTTCTTCAAATCCAATGCTAGTTTAAATTTCCAGCTTTAACCAGTTATCTAGAAAAAATCAAGCTGACAGTCCACTTCTCCTAATATACTGTGAATATTAGGTAGCTGGATGGGGAGCAGATGGTGTGATTGTTGGGAGTGCTATGGTAAAGATATTAGGAGAAGCAAAGTCACCAGAGGAAGGTTTGAAGAAACTAGAATCCTTCACCAAATCCCTCAAGGCGGCGCTGCCTTAACAATTTTTTATTGATTTGCAAATGTCTGTAGTTCTTGTTAAAATCCACAAGAAGTTGATGGAACAAATAGCTTTGAAGTTGAAGAGAAGATATGCAATCGGACAGTTTAAATATTAATAAAATTCTTTCGTGATTTTGACAATTGATTCATGGTGGCCTTGCAGGCAAACTTACTAAATTTGATAGGCCACGTGGATATACAAAACTGGTTTTCCACTGCAGGAAATATAAGCAAACAAGTAGATAGCCGACTCTACATTTTTATCCAAGGTGCTATTCACAGCTCTAAAACAACTTTCTACTCACGGCTCAACAACATCTAAGCACTACATCTTACTCACAGCTCAGCAACATCTAAACCCTACATTTCCCAAATGGTGAATCCTTTTCTCAGCGCAGGATATCAGCTGAACAACCTTGAGCACTGAGTGCTGAACAACACAGTGAATGGAGAGATGAATATCATTTCCGATTTTCGAATGCTACAAATACTTCATATTCCTATCACTCTCAACGCACGCCTTTGATATTTTTTTCTACTACCGGTTTCTTTTTACTAAATTTTGTAATTTTTCTTCTACTTTGCCAAGAATCACTAAGTGGCTCAACCCATAGGCAACTAACAATCAAAACCCGCCTTCATTCGCTCGAGATTTTAGCTAGGATGACCGATGACGATGACGAGTATGCTCAACCTAAAGTTCTGTTATGTGTAGAAATAACCAATGGTCACGTATCTCAAATGCAAGAGCGAAATCACTATAATTTTTTTAAGAGATCTTAATAGAATCTAAACGGGTTTACCTCTTTGTACTCATGGTTGTCCAATAGAAAATTCAAAGATTTCATTCGCATATTTTATATTTTGAAAATCATAGGAAACTCAGGAACCAATCATTGTCAGTATTAGTTGAATATTGGTGGCCTACACTTGTTAATATTCTGATTTGATTTTATTTTCGTATGCAAAAAGTGCAGTCTGTCCACGAATTGCTAGTACAACAAGTTGTGAGCCAGGAGCCACGAGCGAAGACTTAAGGGAAAGATGTATACGAACTGCTAGTACAACAAGTTAATGCAGTATGTGTATGTGGTATTGAAAGCTTCAGATATATGAAGCTTCAAACCCACATTGCCATGCCATCAATATTCCTTTTAGTATTTTCAGTTTCAAAAGAAAAACTTTGGCAACCCAAAAAGTTGAACCCTAAACTTCATCGAGTGTAAAAAAATAACTCTGCTCCGTCATTTTGACATAAGCCTGTTTCTCAAATTTTCTTTATGTATCTTCAATGTCCTCTATTAATCGGATCTACAATCACATTACTAGCAGTGTCAAGCAATTCATTTACTGGTTTCTTTCCAACATCATACTTCTAATTCAATTATACAAAAATTTGAGTACAAGCATAACAAAAAACCCTTCATTGATTACTAGATTTTGTTTACAAGCAAAAGATAGAACACATAGAAGTAATTCAGTCCATTACGACCAAGATCAACACCTACAAGCATGCTAGTCTCCTACTTGATCCCCCTGTAAATCCTTTAAGCCACTACATCATTCAGAACCACAGTCACATTGTTCATCCCCATAATTACATCACTTCCAAGCAAAATACCAACAAGAACATCTTTCAACATGCTGAAAAAAAACAATCAAAAACTTCCTAAAACTAACATAACAAACTTACCAACCGTCCGCATATCTCACAAGAGCAAAAAAATAACCAAATACCACAACCAGCGAGCATATTTTCAGAAAGATATACTCAGGAAAAACTATTTAATAATCTTCAAACTCTTTTCAAAGCAGAAGACTTTCGGTCTTTCTGAATCCTCGATGGTCACTTGGAATCATTATCCTCATCGCTGGTTTCAAAACCTTCCTCTTCAACTGCCTCACTATCTTCATCACCACTTGAGTTGCAATACTATAATAACCATCAGATGCGTCTTCACAATCTTCACATTATTCATCCATCTCTTCATGGTCCTCCTCAGCATTCCCAGCACTATCCTCAACTTGATCATCATCTGACTCTCCAACTAGTCGCTCCCTCATGGTTATTGCCAAAAAGGGTGGATTTGCCTTCTCAGCCAAATACCTTTCATACCATGCGTATTCTTCTCTCCTTGCTCTCTTTCTCCTCTTCTCGTCATTATCACTTTCAATTTCCTCTTCTTCCATCTGTTCCTCTTCCTCAGATTCACTTTCTGTTGCACTTCCACTCTTCACCCAAACTTTTGAATATTCCTTCTCAAATCTCTTATGTTGCTTTCTCTCATCCCTTGCTATCCTCCTTTCCTTCCACTGGGCATACTCAGGAGCATTTTCTTGTCTTATCCTCTCATACTCAACCTTTTGGTTTCTCTTATTTATCTCTCATTCTAGAAAATTCTTTAGATAAACCAGTTCATTGGTTTCCATAAAAAAGACTATTTTTTTTTGCAAAGCTATAGGTTTCTGAAGTTTGTAATGCTCTATTGTTCACACCGTGGTTTGTCATGCCTAATTCTTTCTGATTGTTTTACCAATTTTTCTATTTTTGTTTAGTTCTGTATTTCTGAATTTATCTCTCTAATCCCCTTTTATAAACCTCTAAAAACTACCATTAGTAGCCATTTATGGCATTGGGTGGAACTTCTCCTCTCTTGTAAATTCACGCATATTCAAAGCCATGCGCAACCCATTCATAAGCATCATTATTTCCCTAAACCAAAAATTCAAATTCTAAGTCTAGACGCTTCATTAGCCTTAATTCATTTCAGAACTGCCATTATGAGATGCACTGGTAAGTCACCTAATCTTATTGGGTTCATTTGGGCACTAATTATAATCCTTGATTCTTTGCAGATCCAAATAATGTAGCACCTGTTGGGAGGAAACACTGCTAGTTGGAGCACATCAACCATATTGCATGCTACCATTAATGTCATTTGCCCGTCTCACAAAAGCCATAATTTCTCCAAGCCATCTCTCACCAAACCCTTAACCTTTCGTTGCACCCATATATCTTTTTCCACCCAAATACACCTTTTTAATATTATTTCAAATTGCCATCTATACCTCCCTTTAAAACATAGATTTCAACCCATTTTTAAAACCAGCGAAACAACATTAATCTCATTTGGATATACCCATGAACAATATTCTACTTGGCGGAGTAAAAACGATATTCATTATTACTCAACATCCATACTCTGTTGGGTGATGACGTAACTGTTAGGTGACATGATAAGTAGGTGCAGTAGTAGCATCAGTAAATCTGTCATATTTCAAGTAGCTTATATTGTTCACGTGCAAAAGTTGGTCGTCTCTCATAAATACCAGGAGAGGAGAACTACAAAAAATGTCAGATCTAAGATTGACAGGAATTTGGACCATATACATGATAGAGAGGTTTCCATACTTTCACCAAATTTTATCCCTCTTTGTTGTACTAATCAGTTTCAACGTTCAAATATTTCCAAGTTTAAGGTTCTATCCTTCAGAGTATCTCAACCTTATATTTCTCTCAAAGTTATAGTGCATAGTCACATTCATATCACATGCTCTTTTTTCATTTGGCAGTGTTGTATTCAGATACAATTGTATAAACACTCCACAGCCACTCGTTTTAAAATCCATTCCACACCCATTTTCTCATTCCATATTTATTTGTTTATTTATATGGAGTCATTTGAAACCCATCAAGAGATTAATCCTATAGTTTCTGATATACAAGATTTAACATCTTAAATGGCAGAAAAACTTACTTTACCCATAAACCTCTCTAAACCCTCACTGAAAAAGTTTTCATTGATAAAATAGTGGTTTTAGCTGGACATGATAATAACTGGAAGTGGTGTATGGTTGGCTACATTTGCAGTGAGACTTTAATTCCAACTTCTTTGGTCAGACATCATATCTGTTCTCAATGGCCTCTAGCTCAAGTTCCCACTGTCACAACATTCAGTGGTTTGAGAAGCAAAATTTTGATATGTTTTCGTGTGGAAGCTGATTTCAACAAGGTTGATAAACAACACCCTTGGTTTGCTTGTGGGTACCTTATAGTTCTCAGAGTTGTTCCTCCTTGGTTTGATATGGGAATAGATGTTGCTAACCCATAATTAAAAACTTAAATGGATTAATATCAATTACATGATTGTTTGAAGATCGAAACAGTAGAAGACTAACTAGGGAAATAAGCAATGTACGATCTAGATGTACATGAGGGGATGACTATGAAAGCCTGGCGAGAACACATATGGATTCATATATCTTTATCCCATATTAAACTTGTGATGAATTGAGTTTAATCGTTACAATTTAATAGACGTGCATGCGTTTTATTTTTTAAGGAGGTTATGCAACGAACATAAAATGCCAAAGGCTTAGATACTGAAAAGACGAGGGTACCCAAATATACCTCAATCTAAAACTTTTTCACCTATAAGTCCTTTCTCCGAAAGTGATTGTCTATGGACTGAGTCGAGACAATACAACTAATCGGTTCATACTTCGTGTGATCGTCTATGGATACGAGATCGAGACAATACGACAACAACACAACTTCTGTGATTGACTATGGATACAAGATCGAGACAATACAACAACGAAGTATGATTACTTGATAATAGGTTCGGACTTAACCAAACACAACAGGATTGCTATCAAGTAATTAGGAATTAACGTTTGTGTATTTTACTTCTAATTATAATAAAAATAATTATAACTACGGAAATAGAAAAGACACAACAAGATTTTGTTAACGAGGAAACCACAAATGCAGAAAAACCCCGGGACCTTGTCCAAAATTGAATACTCTCAGGATTAAGCCGCTATAAAAAATCTAAACCAACTTCGTATAGTTGAGACCAAGCAACTAAACCTATAGTTCACCTAGTTCCGTATGTATCCCTGCGCCTCCAACTTGTAATAAGGCACGCACTTGGAACAATTCCTTTGGTTCGTATTCCAAACAGTAAAGGAACAACAAATCTGTTCGGTAACAACTCTTTTCAACCAAGTGATATGAGTTTGACAAAAGGCTCTTCGTTTATCCCAATAAACTCCTTTGTCAGGTTCTTAGATCTATTTAAAAATACAACTACCAAAGTAGTTGGGTCTAGATTTTACAATCAATACTCTTAGTCACAAAGACAATGTATTGATAAAGATATATTCAACTAATCAATCAATGTTATCACAAAGATAATCCGATTATAGTTGAATCCCCAGCCGATCAAGTTTTGTGCACACCAAAGATCATGAACTCAAACAATCAATCTTCTTTGTCTTCAAATCTTCTTAGATCTTCAATAAACACATGCACACAATCAACTTGAATCTCTTGTGATCAATCACACACATAACAGAGTCTGTTAACAATGGATTATCACAAGACGTCTTTAGATCTACAAACAGTCTAAAGATCCCCGTCGATACTTCGATCTAGTTTGAGTGAATCTTATATCAGAAGAGAATATTCTCAAGCATAAACAAACTATGTGCATTCAAAGTTCAACAACCGTTATTCAACCATGTAATACCCAATACTTTTATTTAACATTTTGGATCGGGTTATAACCGCCTTAGTTTGTTACGTAGGTTGTTTCTTTTGCCTTAGTCTAGTTGGGTGTTTGGACTAGAAAAGCTACAAGTTAGGGTGGAAATAAAGTCACCTAATTTATTTTAATAAGTAAAATAAAACGAATAGAAAATGAAAAGATAATTAAAATAAATAAATAAATATAAATATTAATTTTTCATTATGAATATTAGTATTATGAAGGTTTTTATAACTAAAAGCTTAGGGAAAGATTTTTACAAGTTAGAAAACATAAGACTAAGGAGAAGAAGAAAGAGATGGATCTAGAGATTTTTAGAGAAGAAATCAAGAGGATTTTTTAGAAATTGAGATGTAGAATGTGAAACCCTTTTCTCTTTTGGTGTTTTCTTTGAGTGTTTATTTTGTATGATTTTGTATTATTGGATTTTAGTAATTTAATCACATAAATATATATCTCCTAATGATGATCAGGCTTTTGAAATTGTCAGATAACATGATTAGGTAACTATGGTTAAAGTTTTAGAACAATACACCATAAATTCATCGTTGAATGTGTGTTTGAATTTGGATGATAGTTTCTGAAATTCTGGACAGTTCCGCTTTTCTACGTTTTTGATATTCTTAGGAAGTCTTAATGATATTAAAACAATTTGAGTCTTTAACAAAAGTTGTATATTTGTGACTTATCTATCAGTGTGCTTTGGATTGAGTCAATTTGATATTTCTATAAATTTGTCATGAATTATTTGGTAATGACATGTAATCTGCCCAGTTTTTAGGATGTTCTTGTAAATTCGATAACTTTTGTTTGAACCGTTGGTTTCCTGTGAAATTTGGATACATGGTTGTTTATGGAGATATGTATGTGTTATGAATGTTTCAGGAAGATCAAATGAAAAAATCACCCAAATATGTATGATGCAAAATTGATGTAGTTATCTTATTTGTAGAAATGCTTGAAAGAAAATTATGTTCTTATGCCATGGTTGCTTGTATTGTTTGTAAAATGATTTAAAAAGGAAATGAGTTCATGTTTTTTGTTATATGGAATATGATTCCATGCTAACGGCGGGTAATGATCCCCGAGAGTTAAATGGGTAATGATCTCCATGGAAACTTGTGTTTCCCGACCATCGATGGCGAATGTCCGTGCTGGTAAATGATAGGTGGTGTACGAACCAAGGTTTTCGTATTTTGAATTAAACGGGTAATGATCCCCGAGAGAAAACTGGTATGATCCCCATAGGAACTTTTGTTCCTGACCATCGATGGAGGCTGTCTGTGCCGATAAACGATAGGTGGGTGTACGAACCAAGGTTTTCATACCTTGAATTCATGGTTTGAGGTGACTTATAAATATGTGAATAATGTGCTCGAAATCTAAATTAAATGAGTTGTTGGAAATATTATCGGTGTTATGAACTCATTAATGAAATTCAAATGGATGAATTGTTGAAAACAATATTGTTGTTGTGAATTGATAAGTTGAATCCTAAATGGATGATTTGATAAATGGTTTGTTTATAATACTGTAAATGTTGTGAACTCATGGATTGTTGGTGAAAATATTAATTTGTGAATCGTGTGTTGAAATCTTTATTGAATGATCTGTGGAAACCTTATAGGTTTTATGAACTCAAGTATTGAAATACGAATTGAAGTATTTGTAGGAAATATTAATATGTTATGAATTCGTGTGTGAAATCTAATTGGATGAGTTGCTGAAAATAATATTGGTGCTATGAACTCATATGTTGAAATCTTATTAGATAAATTCTTGACAATTATTTTGGTATTGTAACCTTATCGTATGTTATTCCTTGATAAAACGATTTTTGTTTCAGCATATTTAGAGAATAGGGGTGCATTCTATTGAGCGTTCATCCCACCCCAATTGACATCCTTGCAGATTTATCAGAGTGGTGCAGCGAAAGCTATGAATGAGTAGCTTAGTGATCGAATTAATTTATTGTATTGCTTGAAATGTAATTTGAAATAATAAGTTTGCTGGAAACATTGTTACAAATGATTAGCAAATTCATATGTTGAAATTCATATTAAAAAGGTTAAATTATATTTGTTGTAATAAAAAAAAATAACTAAGAGAAATATATATGCATTAGTCTCTTTCTGACCCGTAACGCTTCGAGTTCGGATCTCCATATGGGTCTGGGCCTGGTCCGGAACTCGGTATGTTACAAATCAAATCAATCGAAAACTAATAATAAACTACAATTATCTAGTTTCTCACCAATGGTACTCGTAGAGCTTCCCAATCCCAAAGAAGTCTCTAAAACGAGCGATCGTAAGAAATTTCGCCTAATTAGGGTACTTTCCTCTCCGAATAGACGACTCCACCAGTAACAACACAACTAGGTAGTTTTGCTTCCTCTGAGGATTAGTTTGCTTGAAATGCAAAATTCAATATTTATAGACCAAGGAAGTTTGGACACCAAGGAATTTCCAAAACCGAAAATATTCTCAAGATATGTAATATATTTCCAAATTCGGTTTTCATAATCCTGGAAATGCTCTTTCCAAATATTGACCGAAATCTCAGTAGAAAATCTCCAATTAGTAAATGCACATTACCAATTTTTATTTTCTAAAGATATGCATTTTAATTGTTGGAAATTAAAAGCATATAAAACTAAAAACCTTAATTAAAAGGTTCTCAATTTATTTCGATATGGGATTCTCCTTTAGTTATTAAGGAATATATTTGAACAATAAAAGATAAGAATTACTTCACGTGTTCAAAGTATGTCGACATCTTTACTTGGTAAATCCTTTTTCATATTTATCATCTTGGAACCGATTTTCCACACTTCCAAATCAGTTTAGAATTGGTTCGTCTGACTTCCAAGAATTATGTGATTGATTATCCTATCAAATCACCATTAATGGGTTTCACGGTTCTACCAAAACGCAAATCTTCGGTTCTACCTCCATGTGAGTACTAGGATCGGTCACACTAGCTATCCAAAAATTGGTTAACTAGGTACTAGGATCGTTTGCCACATAATTATGATATTTACTCATAATTGGTTGCACAAGTCATAGGATCAATCACCAATTACTAAGACTTGTTGCACCTCTTACAAGGATCGATTCCATAAACTTGTGATCGGTCACCTCTTACTAGGACCGGTTCCCCAATGTCTAGAGTTGGTCATACCAATTACAATGCATCGATCATACTATCTCAGGTGATTACTTAAGATCGGTTTCACTAATAAAAGTCACACCAATACAAAATTCAGGCCTTGTGAATAGTTTTACCAAGACACATAAACAAGTCATGAGCGGTTATACTAAACACACGTATTGGCAATCCAAAGATTTGCAATGAATAAAAATACCAATAAGCCTAGCGATTTCCTTTTCGATTCACAAAACAAGTTTCCTTTAAACGAATGTAAAATATTGTTTCCTAGGACGAAATCTTCACCCATACCCTTACACATAATCACAATAGCATTCATATAATTATGTCGATGTCTTATATACGAAGTTCAAAAGATAGACGTTATACTTCGTATTGTAATTCCTTAATACTATGTCTAAGTAGAGTATAACCATTCACAACTTCGTAGTTATGTTTTCAATATGCACGACTTGAAAGATACGTTGGGAATGAAACAGTTCAAGTCAAATATTACCAAACTCAAGGGGAAGGATGATGTCGTCGTTGTAGCTCTTTACTTCTTCACATTCTTCAAGTGTTCACGTAATACTTGTAAGTCTCATATCCTAGTAACTTTCTATCTAACCTATACGAAGTTGACTCTAGTAAATAATCAAGCAGCTCTTTAAATGAGTTTTGTTTCACTAAAATATGACAACTAAACTTGACATACCAACGCTTGGTGGGTTCAACTGAGCAATGTTCTAACAGATACGACTAGAAATGTTAAATCATTCACTTGTCTCTTAAGATGTTATTCCCTGTTGGTGGCTCAAAACCACAAGCACTTTTATAATATAGACAAAAAGTATGACACGTAAGGAAATTACAAATATTAGTGAGTTATGTTATAATTTTCTCTAAATATGATTCAATAAAGTAGAAAAGCATATTGTGTACATATATATATATATATATATATACATTATATTTATATAGAAGATTTCTAAAGCGAAGGTCAAAACAAATGTCTAGATAGGACATATTCTGTTAAGTGCTAACTCTAAACTATTTCTAAATTTATTTATATATAAGCATATTTAGTTGTAGCAAAAAAATACAATAACTGAAGTTACATGTTTTAATATTTTTCATTCGTGTCACTCTTATTTTAATAAATTATTTAAGACCTCCGCTTTGTATTAGAGATGCTCTAAACAGTTAGGAGTTTTAGACCAGTCACATGAAGTCGACAAACTTTTGTTTTGTCAATTTTCACCGATTATGGAGTAGGCTAATCGGAAAATTCGATGTGCAAACACGAAAAATTGCTTGTTTGCTTATCGAGGTCAGTCTTTACCAAGAAGTTGAGACTATATAAGCCACCTAATGACTTTATCATCCAATGGCCGAAATTCGATCTTCTATATATATTCTATTCCAGATTCTTTTCAACTCACACATTCTTAACACGTCTCACACATTTTTTATAATCCCTAAAAAAACTATTCTAATTTTATTTAATATGGATTCGGGTTCCCAACCATGACAAAGTATCTGTAAATCTCTTGGTTTAAGATTCAAAGTAAATGAACATGAACACATTTGCAAAAACTACGTTCATTTTGCACAAGCTAATATCAGTGGTTCTCAAGAACAAGCCGACAACCTTTGGGAAAATAATTTCAGAATTTTCAAGAAGAAACAATGAACTTCAAAAATCATTATCCAACAAGGTTGACAAGTTATTCTGTATAATCAATACTCAAGTGGCATTATATGTTGGTGTGATCATGCAAGCCAATCGAGCAAGAAAGAGTGGTAAAACCAAGGTTGTTGTGGTAAGAAAAACTATACATATTCATTCAATTTTTAAAATTTATATTTTAATTTGTTGACTTTAAATAAATTTGTATTTATAAATTATATGAACGAAAGTGTAGAGAGGATTTCCAACGAAAATACGACAAACAATTCCATATGATAGTTGTTATAATATCTTAACTCAATTGAACAAATATAGCTCATTAATTTATGAATTTTACGAGGATTAAAACTGTGATATGGTCCACAAATGATAGGGAACATCTTCTCCAAATTCCAAATGCCCGCCCAATATTCTTTCTCAAATCCAATTGTTTTCTGTTAAAATACCTCATTGAACGACCCGCTTTATCATTGAGGGTTGATTGTACGTTGAAATTATGGTTGACCAATTCAGATAGATTCCATCATCCAGATAGTACCCCTGAGTATAGTGCTTCATATTCATTGTGAATTTTACTTTGGGTAAATTCCATACTTTAGGTCTTCAAACAGAGGCGATTTGCACTGAACATTTATGTCATTTTGTGAATCAGAAAGAAAAAAAAAGGTGTCATATCCAACAATCATAAGTAACAACAACTTCTAAAATAACAGTTGGTTTTAGGTAATGACCCATTGACATGCCTAAAAGGTAGGGGAAGATTTCCACACCCAATGCATGCAATCAAGACTACCTATCATGTCTGGAAAGCCCATATAATCATTTTGCAGTAGAATTTCTCTAATGTTTTCCTGGGTTGGTTTTCGCAAAAATGTTGGACCAAAATGATTAATTATTGTTTCACGAAACAATGACAATTACTCACATGCAATTGTGTGTCCCATACAAATGTAGTACTCATCGTTGGAATCTGTTGGACACCCATAACCTAGAACCATTAATCAGGGTTGCAGTAGCCTTTTGTTCAGGAACACGATCTCTAATATTTAGTGCATCCTACTGATAATGAAATAAAAATTCTATCCGACAAAGATGATAAATAATCTGTATCACGAATTGCCAGGGAAAGCAGAATCGACTCTGAAAATTTAAATAGAGTACTATTTGTACCCTATTAAAATAGTGTACGTGCGAACTGTACAAGCTATTTGATATCAGTAAAATGTGGGTTTATTGAGGAAACCCACATGGCTTATTGTTGAAGACCAATTGGTTTATTGTGGAAACCCGTGGGTTTTTTGTGGAAACCCACGCGGCTTATTGTAGAAGCCCAACCAGACTTATTAAGGAAGTCTGGTGGTTTGTTGAGGAAACCAACTCTGGCTTATTGAGGAATCCCAACCAGACTTATTAAGGAAGTCCGGTGGTTTATTGAGGAAACCAACTCTGGCTTATTGAGGAAGGCCAACCAGACTTATTAAGGAAGTCCGGTGGTTTGTTGAGGAGACCAACTCATGACTTATTATGGAAGCCCAACATGACTTATTAAGGAAGCCCAGTGGTTTATTAAACCCAAGGCTTATTAAAGAAGCTCGGTCTAGCTTATTATAGAAGCCCAAAGGATTTATTTTAAGAAGTCATTTTGAGAAAGACACAAATCTTTAAGAGATGATTATAGATCTTTCAAGATAGGCTTAAATCTTGGGAAGATATATAAGGATATTCCAAGATAGACACAAATCTGGGGAAGATATACAAGGATGTTTCAAGATAAACATAAATCTATGGAAGATAAACATGGATCTTCAAGGATAAGTACAGAACTAGGTAGTTATTATGGATAACTACAAATTTATAATTATTATGGAACTAGATTAGGGTTTTTGCCTATAAATAGAGGCCAAAAATCCAGCTCAAGGGATGAGGAATTCTAGGTTTGATAACCATACAACTATTGTAATCATCATGTCAATAAAATCTCTCCCTACGGGATTTCATCCGTGGATGTAGGCACAACTTGCCGAACCACATTAAATTCTCGTGTCTTTTTTACCTTTCTTCAATTTGTTTTCTAACCCTAATTTTACATCATCAAAATCAAATCCATCGTGTTTTGTGTCTAAAATTAATTTTGGGTACAAACAAGTACATACAGCTGGAAACAAAATAATAGTGCATCAGTTTCCGATGGTAAAATTTTCGTCCTCGAAACGTGAGTGTAATTTTGTGTCATGTTCACATGTATTCATTCCACATACCTTGTAATTCTGAGTAACTAGTGAGTGGGTGTAACTAAGTTGAGTTGGGTGTATTAATCCTAGGGGTTCCTTCTCGAGTCTAGCACTGAGTTATGATTCTATTCTAGCCGTTGATGTAACTGTTAAGGATTGGTCTATTAAAGGCCAATCATTCTTCTCTCCTGAATTATGTAATGAATACCAAATTTGACTTTAATTGAAGTTTAGGCTCTGTTCATCAGAGAGAAGGTAGCTTGATACTATTGTTATCCAAAATTCATCTTGTAGTTGTACTAGATACACTACAATTGGTATCAGACTCCATCCTGGAACCTGTAGCCATGGCCACCAAAGAAAAGCTTCAAGAGATTTCATCAACCATTTCTCAACACACCGATTCAATTACTGAGATTAAATCTGAAATCCAGTCTTTGGGTACTAAGATGAACATTATCATTGGGTTACTTGAGGCTGCACCGAACTCGAATTCACCTCCAGATCCTTCTGCATCTGAGACTCCTCAAACGAATCTGGAAAATTCAATTGCAGGCTTTCAGAAGCTGGTTCACAATCTTTCTCATACTGAACATTGTAAGTTCTCTCGTACTCCTAAAGTAGATTTTCCTCAATTCAATGGTACAAATGTGTAAGATACTTCCAATTACATAATATTCCTGATAATGAACGTGTTGATATTGATGCTATTCACTTCGATTCTTCCGTAGATCCGTGGTTTCTAAATTACCAACAAGGTAAAGATTTCATTCCATGGGATACTTTTGTTGAGGATTTATGTATTCGATTTGAGGATATTGCTCAGGACAATTATGTAGGTAGCTTCAATAAACTTTACTAGACCACCAGTGTTGAGGATTATTATGATCTTTGGGAAAATTATAAAAGTTTCATGGTTGCTAACAATCCTTCTTTTCCTGAGAGTTTTTACACCTTGAGTTTCATTAGTGGGTTAAAAGAGGAGATCCGTACTATGGTGAAAATGTTTAAACCTGGTAATACTGCAACAACTTTTTACTTGGCTATATTGCAGCAAGCTTCTATTCGTCACCAGCATAAATCAACTAAATCCTTCTCTAAACCATTTTCTCCCTCACCACTTTCTGTTTCCCACCCACCATATACTATCAAACCTTTTTCACTCCATCCTCCATATTTACTAAGCACGCTGCATCATCATCATCCCCTATTGTGACTCATCCTACTACACCCACTAAAATATCCCCAGAAAACTCTCTCCCTCCTGTTAAACAACTCACCCATGCACAAGTGCAGGTTAGAAAAGAGAAAGGGATTTGTTATAATTGTGATGAGTTTTACAGAAAATGGCATAGATGTAAAACTCAACAACTGTTTATGTTGATTGCTGATGAGGACCTTGAAGGACATGAATCATTAACAACTGAAGATGTCACTGAAGACTCTCCTTCAACTCCTGATTCTCCCATCGAGATTTCTTTACATGCCTTGACAGGGAATGTTGCCCCTGACACAATTAGAATTGTTGGTCATCTAAATAAGCACTCTGTCATTATCCTTATTGATACACGAAGCATCCAGAGTTTTATTGATGCTAATTTAACTTCAAAGTTGGGTCTACATGTTTCTCCAACTGGACAAATGCTTGTCACAGTTGCTAATGGAGATAGCACTCTCATTCAAGGTATCTTCCACAACCTACATTGGGATATGCAAGGCCATCAATTCTCTGCACATTTACGAGTTCTTCCTCTTGGCGGTTGTGACATTGTTTTAGGAGCTGATTGGTTGCGCCAACTTGGTGATGTTACATTCAACTTCAGTCAATTGAGAATTTCATTTCTACATAAAAGCAACCATATCACACTTCAGGGTATCACTTCTAAACCTTCTCTAAGCATGATTAGTGGTTCTTCATTGAAGAAGTTTATTAAGAGTAATACTCCAGCCCTAATTGGCCAGTTTTTCTCTATTTCTACAATTCCTATACTCCCACCTCCACCTGCAGTTTCTACACTATTAGGGACATTTGCAGATGTTTTTGTAGAGCCTACTGACCTTCCACCCTCAAGATCACTTGACCATAAGATTCCACTCAAACATGGGTCTAACCCCACTCCTCAAAGACCATATAAATGCCCCTTTACACATAAGTCTGTCGTGGAGTCATTGGTCTCTGAAATGCTATCTAGTGGAGTGATCCAACCCAGCCACATCCCATTTGCTGCTCCTATTCTCTTAGTCAAGAAGAAAGATGGTACTTGGCGTTTTTGTGTCGATTATCGAAAGCTTAATGATATTATGGTCAAGGATAAATTTCCTATTCCTCTTATTGAAGAATTGTTGGATGAGTTGAATGGTTCTGTGGTATTTTCCAAGGTTGATCTTCGTTCTGGGTATTACCAAATCCGGGTTTATGCACCTGACATTCACAAGACTGCTTTTCGCACTCATCAAGGCCATTACGAGTTCAGAGTTATGCCATTTGGGCTTACTAACGCCCCTGAAACCTTTCAAGCACTCATGGATGAGGTGTTTCAGCCATATCTCCGTAAGTTTGTCCTTGTGTTTTCGACGACATCTTAGTCTACAGTCCATCAATTACAGCACACATAGAACACCTTCAACTTACTTTATCATTGTTAAATAAGCATTCTTTATTCGCAAAGATGTCGAAATGTGCCTTTGCTCAGCCATAACTAGAATACCTTGGTCATATCATTACTGCCAATGGTGTTGCTGCTGACCCTGACAAGGTTGCTGCAATGGTTAATTGGCCACAACCTCATACACTGAAGCAACTCAAAGGATTCTTGGGGCTTACGGTTACTACAGAAAATTTATTAAGGATTATGGCAACATCTGCAAGACACTGACTGGTATGCTCAAAAAGGACTCTTTTTCTTGGAATGATGCTGCCGCTCTTTCCTTCTCCACCATCAAGCAGGCTATGACATATGCACCAGTTTTGGCCTTACCTGATTTTTCTCAGCCCTTTATTCTAAAAACTGATGCATGTTCAAGGGGAGTTGGTGTTGTACTTATGCAGAGTAGTAAACCCATTGCATTCCTCAACAAGCCATTGGGTCCTAAGGCACTGGCCTTATCTAACTATGAGAAAGAATTTTTGGCCATTGTTATGGCTGTTCAAAAGTGGAAACACTATTTAAGCAACCAACAGTTTATCATACATACAAACCATCAAAGTTTGAAGTATTTACTGGATCAGAAATTGTCTACTGCTTTACAACAAAAATGGCTGGTCAAATTGATGGGTTTTGACTATGTTATCAAGTACAAAAAAAGGGTTAGATAATAAGGCTGCTGATGCATTATCAAGACTACCAACTGCCTCTTACTCATCATTGTCTTTATCTCAACCACAATGGATTCAAGACATTCATGCCAGCTATGAGTCAGACCCAACAACACAAAAACTTATTACTCAACTCACTGTCACTCCTAACCAGAGCAATTATTCTTATGCACAAGGCCTCTTAAGGTTCAATGGGAGGCTATATATTGGCTCTGGTACTGAACTCAGATCTTCTATATTACATTCCTTACATGCCTCTGCTGTAGGAGGCCACTCTGAAATCAATGGTACTTACCACAGGGCTAGAACATCCTTCTTTTGTCCAAATATGAAGACTGATATCATTCAGCTTGTCACCACTTGTGATGTGTGCCAATGCAATAAGGGAGAAAACTCACTTCTAGGTGGTCTAATTCAACTCCTTCCTATACCTGACACCGCATGGAAACACATTTCTCTTGATTTTATAGAAGGGCTCCCAATGTCTTTTAGGAAGAATGTTATCTTAGTGGTTGTGGATAGACTAACTAAGTATAGTCACTTTATTCCTCTTGGCCATCCCTTCACTGCTGTTACAGTTTTTAAAGAGTTCCTTGCACATGTATTTAAGCTCCATGGCCTTCCTAGCTCCATTGTAAGTGACAGGGACAAAATCTTCATCAGCAATTTCTGGCAGGCACTATTCAAGACTTTAGGTACCACCTTGAAACTCAGTTCTGCTTACCATCCACAAACTGATGGCCAGACTGAAAGAACCAATGCTTGTGTTGAAAAATACTTAAGGTGCATGAGAAGCTCTCACCCTAAACAATGGGTCCAGTGGTTAGCCTTAGATGAATGGTGGTTTAACACCAACTATCATTCCATCTTGAAGATGTCTTCTTTTCAAGCCTTATATGGGTATGCTCCACCTCATTTGATTTTCCCTATTTCTACTGCTCAAAGAAGAACTCTCAAAAACACAGAGCAAGATGAAATTATTTGCAGATCAGAAGAGATCTGACAGGACATTTGCAGTTGGTGATCTAGTGTACTTGAAACTTCATCCTTACAGGCAAACTTCAGTGGCTATAAGAAAGAATTTCAAGTTATCTTCCAAATACTTTGGCCCTTTTGAAGTTTTACAAAGAATTGGGGAGGTTGCTTATAAGCTGCAACTTCCCGTTGGCTCTAGGATACACCCAGTCTTTCATGTTTCACAGCTGAAGAAGAAAATAGGCTTGCAGTCAACTACTTCACCTCAGTTACCTTTGGTGGACCATGCAGGCCAGTTTGTGATTGAACCTGTAGCTGTTCTAGATACTATAATTACTGTCAGAGGATCTTCTCAGATTCCCCAAGTCTTAGTACAGTGGTGCAATGCATACCCAGCTGATTCAACATGGGAGGATGCTGCTCACATCAAAGCTCAATTTCCATATTTCATCCTTGAGGACAAGGATTTCTAAATGGGAGTGGCAGTGTCATGTTCACAGGGTATTCATTCCACATACCTTGTAATTCTGCGTAACTAGTGAGTGGGAGTAACTAAGTTGAGTTGGGTGTATTAATCCTAGGAGTTCCTTCTCGAGTCTAGCACTGACTTATGATTCTATTCTAGCCGTTGATGTAACTGTTAAGGATTGGTCTATTAAAGGCCAATCATTCTTCTCTCCTGAATTATGTAATGAAAACCAAATTTTACTTCCATTGAAGTTTAGGCTCTGTTCATCAGAGAGAAGGTAGCTTGCTACCATTGTTATCCAAAATTCATCTTGTAGTTGTACTGGATACACTACATTTTAGTTATCAGTTGTCTATCCTCATCCGACTCATCATCAAGTTGTTGCAATAGCCGAATACACGTTTGTAATTCTCATTAAACCAATTGATAATCATTTGCATATCTTCATCAGAAAAATTCATCATCAAGTTGTTGCTAGAAAAATGGGCACTATTGCGAGTGCTAATAGCAAAAACTAGCAAAATCTCTTCGTATTTTGGCCAAATTGTAATTTCTTCATGAACTTGCACGTATGTGCGCTTGGAATCGTAAGGGGCAGCTTTTTGAAACTGTTATTTTGGTTCCTAATTTTTGGGATTCTAATTTCGACACAGTTTCAAAAACCATTACAAACGTTTCAGATTAAAAAACTATGGCTATTTGGTACACAAAAATTTCGTACGCAGGACACCATGTCCTGCTTCCCGATATGACAGTCCAGTTTTGATAGTCATCTGATCAGACGAACAGAATCACCCCCGAATCAGAATTTTCACCTGCTTCGCAGTTCGTTACTGCTTCACCGTTCGTTAAGTAAGAGCTAATTTTCTGTTCCTAAAACACTCGGCAACAGCTGTTTCGTCTCAGCCGTTTGGAACGGATACCACGGATTTTATAAATCGTGAGTGTTGGTGACCAAACAACCGTGGCCGTTTGGTGAACCTTGACCTGCTTCCCGATCAAACGGCTCACATTTGTTGATAATCTCATCGACGGCCATGATCATTTCCAGGCCAAAATCAACACCTACTTCTCTGTTCCTTTCCTTGTGCCTTTTAAAGTTTGAAGTGTAAGATTTACCGAGTCCCACATGAGAAATCTGAATAACGGTCCACGGGGACTCGAGTTTTGTCAAAATTAGGATGTAGGACATCATCTTCATCTGCAATCTCTCTACTCGTCATAGTACACCCTGATCCTTTTTCTTTCTCTCTTCAATCGCTTGATCTAATGAAGAAAAACAAAGAAACTATTCAGTAAATGAGGTTCGCTTTCTTTTCTGGTGTTTAATTAGGTTTGATTTATACATGTAGGATTTCTTTCATTTTTGTTTTGCAGAAGTTGGGGTTAGTTAAGTCTTCCTCAGTTCTAACAAATTTCGATTATTTTTTATTTATTTATTTACTTTCCGCAGAAATAGATCTTCAAAAAAAAGAAAATCCAATGCAAGAAGTTACACTCAAAGCAACTAGTAAACCTGTTAAATATGTTTGCAAGAGGAAACGTGAAAACTTAGGGAATGAAAATGAAATTTCTGCCTGAAGGAGAAGTAGGGAAAGAAACTGTGAACCCTATTGAAAGACCGGTGCTAGAAAAACTGACACCCGATTTATCTGCTCACAGGAGGAAAATAGATGTATTTCTAGCAGATTCTGGTGTTCCTTTTGTCCCAGCTGAACCTCCTGTAGATTGGGATACAATCTCTATTGAGGTACAGGACACTGTACCTAACAATAAGCGACTCCGTCATGACGCAAATTCTGGTAATCTGAGCACATTCCAAGTATCTCTATGTTTATGTATAATCATTTTGTTCGTTTATAATGGTCCAGCTGCGGAATTCGTTGGTCGTATTGGGTTTAGGAGTCTGATTATATATCTGTTTTAGTTACACAGTTAACATGTATCTGGTGTCATAGGTGGGGGTTTAGGAATCAAACTATTCATATGTTGTGGTTGTGAATCAAATTAATATGTGCTAGCTCATGTGAATATTTCTAATATGGGCATTGTACATTTCTTAAAGCTAATATTTTCAACATTGTGGAATGCACTTATTAATTTGATATCCAATTGTAATTTGTGACAGTAAATAGTAAAATGATTCTACAGTCAGTTTGTTATTTATTGTTATAGATAGTGATCATGATAACGGGGGTCTCCAACAACCATTTCTTCGGAATAATCAGATGAATGAAGGTGATGATTCCTCGGTAAGCAGAGATTCTTCTGCAGGAGATGTTTCTTCCGGAGAACAACAGTTATGTGAGGATTGGAGAAAAATAGGGGTTCTTGATTGTAATGCGAGTTATGAAATCTTTGGCTTTGCTATAATATAAATTTCTTGGTTTTTATTATGATTAAAACTGTTGTGTTTTGCTTTATTTTGTTCAAGTTATGATTGGAGATTTGTAAACTATTCTCTTTGTATTTTGCTTCTAGGAAATCTCAAGTTCTTTCTTGACATAGTGTTTTCATTAATTTGCGAAATTAGGACACTAACATGCACTATGTGCATATGCTATTCGTTTATTTGTAGTTGATTCGCGAAGTATAGATTGCGAATATAGATGTATTAGATATAGATGAATGTCTTTTCACCGTGTTTGAAAAAGATTACTATCCTAATTGCAATCTAAGAATAACTCAAATTATCCTAACAATCTATTTAACTCGTTCATTGTTATTATACTATGAGATCTTTTAACAATTAGTACATGCTGTCAATTCCTCTTGTTTATCTTTTATGCCTTCGACTTTGTAATTGAGTCGCTTAATCGCCAAATTTCATGTTTAGTTTTAAATATTTGTGAGTCTTGACACGATCATGTCTATTCGGTTTAATTTTAATTTTATTTAATATACGTTATTGCTTTTAATCTTTTAAATTAGCAAGATGATAACAAGGAGAAAGGAGCAGTCAGGAGCGAACATATGGAGGCCTCTATGGTCAAAAATATGGATACACGTGGAAAAAAGTTGATTTGACACGGTGCTTTGTGAGCGATCAGGTGTATTTTCTTTTGTGCTTATTTCTAGACATGTTTGTTATTAGCAAGCTTGGATTGGTACAAATAAAACGAGAAGCTCAGTTTTCTGTATCTTTATTTAATTGATAGGTTTTTGACTCACGTGATGCCCTTATCGAGTGGTGTCAGGAGGTTGGAAGAAAAAATATGTCTGTGGTTGTGATATCCAAGTCAAGAAAACCCGTTCAAGGAAGGGTTGCAAGGTTGGAATTAGGGTGTGAAAGAGGTGGTGTGTACCGAAACCATAAGAAGAAAACAGATACACCAACACTGAAAGACCTTACAAAAAAGAGAGAATCAGGGACGAGAAAATGTGGATGTCCCTTTACACTAAAAGGAGTGTGGATGGCAGGTGATAAATGGAAGGTTAGGGTGCATTGTGGATCACACAATCATGAGCTACCAGAGAAGCTTGTTGGCCACTCCTATGTAGCTAGGTTAAAGAAGAAGGAAAAACAAATATTAGTTGATCTGACAAAAAGTGGTGCTCGACCTCGACAAGTGCTTAGCACACTCAAACAGAGAAGCAAAAAGAACATGTCAATGAGGGAAATTTACAATGCAAGGGCAACATTAAAACTTATGGAGATTGAAGGTAAGTCAGCAATGCAACAAATACTTGGATTGCTGTCGAAACACCATTATGTGGAATGTCATAGAAGAGATAAAGAGACAGATGCGCTGAAAGATATCTTTTGGGCCCATCCAGAATCTTTACAACTGGCCTTGGGTTCCCATTCGGTCCTCATGGTTGATTGCACTTACAAGACCAACCGATTTGGTTCACTTTTGCTTCGGGTTGTTGGTGTTACTTCTACAGGAAAATTGTTCACTGTCGCATTTATTTTCCTGGAGGCGGAGACAGAAGATCACTATACTTGGGCTTTGACTCGTTTAAAGAGACTATTTTCGCCCAATACGTTACCATCTATATTTGTAACAGATGGAGAGATCGCGTTAGTGAATGCAATAAGCACAGTCTTTCCACAAGCAGAGTGTCTGCTTTGCTCATCGCACGGCTTAAAGAATGTTTCAAAGAATTGCAAGCAATTCTTTGAGTCCGATGACGAATTTGAAATATTTATGAAAGAGTGGACAAATTTAACACAAGTAAGGACCAAAGACGAGTACGCCGAGGCTTTTTCTGACTTTGTATTGACATGGACAAGCTACCTTGGATGCATCCAGTATTTACGTGATACTTGGCTACGATATAAAGAGCGTTTTGTTCTAGCATGGACAAAGTTCATAAAGCATTTTGGAAACACGGTAATAAATAGAGTTGGCAGTTATCATGCTAAATTGAAGAGTCAGCTAGGGTCGTCAGCAAGTACCTTCTCGACTTGTTGGACGACAATGCATCAGATGATATGCAATGAGCTAATGGACATTAAAGCCTCATTCGAGAAGAGCCTGATCTCCGTTCCACATGAATATCTGCTTCCTGCTTTTAAGGAATTGGGGGGTTATGTTTCTCACAGGGCAATGTAACTTTTACTGTTGGAGCATAATCGATCTGAAGAAGTTGGCCTTGATGTAGGAGTTTGTGGGTGTGTTCTTCGCCTCTCTTATGGGCTCCCTTGTGCCCACGAGATAGTACAGTATTGTCGTAATGGTACTGGGATACCTCTTTCTGAGATCGACCCACAGTGGAAACTACTTTCAGCGATACCAGTGCCAGAAGAGCATAGTGAGTTCGATTACCTGCCACAGCTGATATTAGCGAGGGAGAGGTGGGAAAAAGCATCCAAATCTGAGCGTGAATTCATGCAGAAGAAGTTATCGGAAATTGGGTGCTTCTAGAGTCATCTGTTTGTGTCAAATTTTGAATGAGCTGGTGAGCTCTTTCTTTGGGTATACTCTTCCTCTCTATATTTTGTGATATAGTTTCCTACTTTCCTTCTATGTTGTTGAGCCTTCCAGTTCATTTAAATTGTTGAGACTTCCGGTTCATTTAAAGGCCACATCTAATATTCTGAAACATGATATATAGGTAATTAAGCAGTTGATATAATTGATCCAAAATGACTTACTTTTGTCACTTCAGTTAGCAAAGGGTTTTATTCAACATTGTGTTATCAGTGAATTTTGTTTTAACCCAAACTGCAGTTGAAACCTTGAAGGGGGTTTCTAGTTTGAATTTTGATAGTTCTTAGACTACCAGTGGAACCAAACTTTTCCAGTTTAACATTATTGGAGTGTGCAATTTACAACACAGTATTTTAGTCAAAAGTTTTAGAATGTGCAATTCTAAATTATGCTGGTATAGCTTTATGGGGAATGCTAGTCAACAATTTGTAATATACTGTCATTGCCTTAAAAAGAAAAGCTGCCTCTTTGCTTTTGAAATTTGCTTTCTAGCATTTGTGATTTTTATTATGTATGTTTACCTAATAGACTCGGATTTTGTTCATTGTTTTATGTAGGAACTGATATGTCAGGTAGTTCAACTGCTTGAGTTGGTTTTATCAGAAGATGTTAGAGATTCTGGTGAAGGACCAGATCCTGTAGTTTACATCTTGACAACTCAGATGAACAAAACCAAGCTAAATGAAATGATATGTCAGGTAGTTCAACTGCTTGAGTTGGTTTTATCAGAAGATGTTAGAGATTCTGGTGAAGGACCAGATCCTGTAGTTTACATCTTGACAACTCAGATGAACAAAACCAAGCTAAATGAAATGATTCGGATACATGTTCGGGCAGCAAAACTGTTAGTTTATCTGATAATATTCGACTTGGTCCCTCTTTCAGAATGTCTTGCCTTGGATTAACTAACAGCACATCATTCTGTTTTTCTCTGTGCAATGTATCTATTTAAACAAATGAATGGCACCTCGGCTCTCAGTAGAAAAGTACATGTATAGATAGTGTTTGGAGAACTGGTCTGTTTTTTTTTGCACCCCTCGAGTGATTGTTGTTGAGTTCTCCTTTCTTGTTAATTGATTGTGTATGTGAAGTCTCGACGAATTAACTAATTACAACGGTATACACCGTGCATGCATCCTATGTGGCGTTGTGTACATTGCTTGTGTTGGATCAGATGCTGGTTCATAAGGTTTCATTTTGAATTACATGACAATTGACAAATAGATTGTTTTTCAGAAAAAGTTCAGTCGTAAACTAACTGGGACATGATGGAAACAGTCAAAGAGTGCTCAGAAATGGTGTAAACAGTTTGAAAGCCTTATTACAGAGAACGGAAATATTTGCTGCCAAACAATTTCATGTGCAGATCAGGCAATTGTGAATTTGTGGTGGATTTTCTTCGTCAAATTAGTTCGTGGATTTCTAATTGAGAGGAGATGCAAATTGGCAAATTTTCAACTGTACAATGTTGAGGTTAAATGCTATTATTTGTTTCACTGGTCATAGTGGAAAACATAGGTGCTTAACGTCTCACTGTTTTCCGTGTTAGCTTTTGTATCGTCTTTGCGTGCTTAGTGTTTATTGCTTGTAGGAAGAACCATGAATGTGGTGATAAATGAGAATGGAGCTTCAAATAGTTATTATTCCTTCAGTTATCTTTCCATGCTGAAAAGGGTGAGTTTTGTCTTTCAAAGATTCTGCATTCGATTTATCTTAGCTTTTTGTGTAACACGGTCTTAGTGGTAAGATCATATTTTCCTCATTGACAGGTGTTCCCGAAGAAATTTTGTCTAATTGCTTTGTTCACTTATTACAAGCCTGTACCTAAAGCATGGTGTCAAGAAGTTCATGGCAACAACAAAGGATGTTGTCACTCATGGTAACAAAGAGCTTCAAAAGAATCCTGTGCACCTCGTAAGTTCTCCTTTTGCACCTAAATCAATGTGTAAATGATCTTTTATGCAGTTTCCTAAGTCTGATGGATAATGCTGGCCTTTTGTGTATAAGAGCTATGGAACTGATACCGGTGGAATCCATCCATCTTCCATCTTCCACGCCACCTCAGCACATGGAACTGTGGATGGAAGTGCAAGTGTAATGGTGGAATAGTAGAAACGCTATTCTTAATGGAGCTAAAAAAACGCAATTAAGAATGGAGCTAAAAAAACGCAATTAAGAATGGAGCTTTTTTTCAGCCGTTAGATTTCAACAACTCATTTTAAATCTACGGATAAAAAAAACGTAATTCTTAATTGCGTTTTTTTAGCTCCATTCTTAATTGCGTTTAACGCTATTCTTATTGGCGTTCAGATGGATTCCACGAACCCTTCCACGAAACCGTAGAACCTTGCTTGGATTTTCTGTGGAAGACCCTAACTTGGAAGCCACTAGACTTGACATTCCATGGTTTTTCTACACTTGGAATAGTTTGGATTCCATCATAAGACTTGCTCTAACTTTGAAAATGCTTCTTTTGATTTTTGGAGGTATATCAATGTTTGGTCCCTCTTCTCCGGGCCATGTTGGTAACAAACTCTACATCTCATTTGTGATATATTCAGATATAAACTGATTGTTTCAGTTTATGAGTTTAAAAATAATGGCATTTCCAAGTTATAGTACCTAGACATGCCTGATAAAATTGGAAATAGTTCAAACCTAACTACTTTAATGAATTGAATTCAGAATTTTAAACCATGGTATTAGGCTTACAGCTCACTGCTATGTTAACAGCATCGTGCTTCCTTTTGGGTCTGTTATCCTTCTCTGGAGGCCTCCACCTTGAGTTTATGCCTTTATGGTAAACAAAGGCACACATTGATGAAAGAACCTTATTATGGCACAACTTGTTTGTAGCCTTATGGTATGGGAATCAACTCTTTAAACAATTACCCCTAACCAGGGTTATAGTATTGATCTTCTTTATCTTATATCCAATCTATTTTATATGCTCTCCCGCTACCTCATCTGACATCTCATAAGCATAGATAATCTTACTCATGTAGGTTTTCTTTTTTAAAGTTCAATATCATTTTCCTCGCTTCCTTGTGCCAAATTGGAGTTTCCCTTGTTTTGTCATATTTCTTAAACTTAATACAATCATGTACTTTAGGTAAGCTCATATGGAGTTAGTTACTGGTGCACTATTGTCCATAAATTCGTGAGCGGAAACAGTGCTCCAAGATGTTAAATAGATTTGTTTCGTAAGACATGCTTATAGTTTCTTGTTTAGGTTTTTCAATAGTTAGAATTTGGAACTCTACTTAGTAGCAATTTGACTTTCGCCTACTTAGATACCAGTGTAGAGGCAGTACATTCAGGCTATAAAATGAAACCATATAATCATTTCAGTTTTAAATGGCCATTTAACACTTTCAGATGGTTAGAACCATTTCCTAGGCCTAGATTGAATATGTTAAGTTTCTCTGGTCTCTCCTTGTAAACAAGCTTCTGGTAAACTAGTGGCTGTTGGGGACTGGAGCACGTGAAATTGGTTAGTCATCCTCAACTTCAAGCTTATATTTCCATTCCTAGTCAGTTGTCTGATAAGATGATATGACGGTTTACTATCATACCCGATAAATTGTGAACATTTAGGTAACTGAATAGGAAGCTTATGGGTGTTAAATAATGTTAGGAGAAGCAAAGTCGCTCGAGGGAAGTCTGAACAAACTTTAAGGCTGCATTCTGTTAATGATGTTGTGATATCTTTACAAAAGCCTATAGCTGTCTCTATTAATTTTGGTATATATACACTAGTTATGAACCACAACAAGATGATGACAAGAAATAGCTTTAAGTTGAAGAAGTGAAGGCAAATGTAATCTGACAGTTTAAACAGCAATTGACTTGTAAACTCTTATGTTTCAACTTTGAACAAATCTCGTTGTTGTTGATGCTTCAAAAAAAAAATCTCATCGTTGAAGTAGATTTGATGTGTGAACCTATGTTGTAAAAGGCCCCTGGGCGCTCTAGGCGCGCGAGTCACCCAGGGGGCGCCTAGGAAAAAAAGGCACCAAAGTATGCCTACTTTTGTGGTTTTCTAATTTTTCCTCGGCGCGCTGCGAGGTGCCTGGCGCCTCTCCTAGCGCCTAATACAATATAGGTGTGAACAATCCCAACGAGAATATATTTATGAGCTCATCCTCCCCCGATCCCCATGACCACCTTTTCATTTGTAGTTGTTGGGTGTACTTGAAATGCTAGTTTAGTCTGAGTTTCCCATGGCAGGAAGCCATGAATCTGATTCCAACCCTTTTTCAATCTCAAATTCGAATTCTGAAACTTCAAATCCTGCAATTGTTAACATAGGATTTGGGGATTTTCCTTCGCTACCTTCTTTGGGGTTTTTTAATAATCCAAAACCTAACCCAATCACAGATCCAAAATCAAAACCATTTTTGACTTCGAATCAGTCTCAGACAACTTTAAGCTTTGCTGGTTGTTTCGGTAACAACAATATTCAAGCAAACCCATCAACCAAACTTTCTTTTGATGAAGCAAAGGAGATTGATGGAGTCTCAACCGCTCTCTTCACTTCAGGTGAACTTAAATCCCATTTTTCAAATTGTGAATCTTATATAGTAGGATATTTTGTTGGGAAGAAACTTCAATTCCACTTTGTAAAAGAAAGTTTGATATCTTTGTGGAAATTAAAAGGAGATTTCACCACGACCATTCATGGGGAACAAGCCTTTTTATTCAAATTTGCTCAAGAAGAAGACATGATTAAAGTTTCAGAATTGGATTCAGTATTCATTACTAAAAAACTCTTTGTTATTCGACCTTGGTCAATTTCTCTTGAGAAAAACCTTGATGCTATTACATAAGTTCCAGTGTGGATGAATTTCAGGCAGGTTCCTCTTATCTCTGGAATGAGTTAGGATTATCTAGGATTGCAAGTATTGTTGGAACTCCTATCATGACTGATACTCCAACATCGTTGAAAACTAGGATGTCATATGCTAGGGTATTGGTTGAAGTTGCAGCTGATTGTGCTTTCCCAGCTGAATTGCCTATTCAAGTGGATAATGTAAAGTTTGTGGTGAAGGTCGAGTATCCTTGGAAACTTGATGCTTGCGCTCACTGCAAAACTTGTGGGCATTCAAGTTCCAAGTATAGTTTAGTTCCTAAGACTAAGGAAAACTTGTTTCCTCCTTGTTCAACTTCTTTTACTACTGAAGATTTAGTCGCTCAAAGCAATCCACAGTTGGTTGTTAACATAGGGGATATAGCCGAGACTACTCAAGAAGGCGTCGAGCAAATACCCATGGTGGTTGAAACTGTTTTGGAGGGGGCCGCTATACCATCTGATGGAATTTGGTTAAACCAAAAGAAGAAAAAAGCTGGAAAAAAAGGAGACTTGAATATTCAGAAGCCTACAGAAGTTTTGAATGCTTATAGCATTCTTGACTTTGAACTTCCTTTTGCGAACTTAAGCAATAAAGACACTGTGATGGAAAAGACTCATTTGGATGCTGACGCTGATAAGAATGGAAAAAAAAAAGAGAGGAGGTAATTGAACAAGAAAAGGATCTTGGTGAATGGGCTTCTTATAAAAGAAAGAAAGGCATCTGCAAAAAGAATGTTGAAAGTGCAAGCACCTCATCTTTTGATCCCGCCATTCCACCTGGGTTTGAATCCCATAATAGGTTTCATGGAGTCGAAGAAGATGAAGGAGAGGTAGGAATTTCCTATCTAGTTTCAGAATATCCAAAGGTTAGCATCGCAAAGCCGTTTTCATCAAAGACACTTATAGGAATTGGCATGAAATTAGGTATGAAGCCCAATGGTACAGGTATGGGTACTCTCTCAAGTTCAAAAAAGAAAAAACCTCGTAAATCTAAAGTTTCTAACAAAGTTTCGGAAAATAAACTAGTGGAGTTTGGTTCTTCGTGGGGCTTAGAGTTTCTACCTCTAAAAGCTAATCGTGAAGAAATGTTTAGTGATCTTGCAAAAAATCTTGTTGATCTAGTTATAGAAGATGTTAAAGAGCACGTTAATTGACAATAGGGTCTTTATTGTTTTGTCAGAGGCAACGGTCTTTATTGTGGTTTGCAACTTTGTTTTAGCTTTTTTTTTTTTTTTTGATGTTTTTTTTTGGGCTTCTCGCCTAATGTCAGTTGTATTATCCCGCACACGGCTTGTGTGCCTCTTAATCTATCCTCTTTGATCGATCAATAAAAAATAAAAAATGCTAGTTTAGTGTCCTTATCTTCTCGACTATAATCTAAGAAGCCCAATCATGGTAGATTGATAATGCAGTCCCTTGGGGTCTTGCAGACTCATTTTTAACTTTTGCAAGTTCAATACTTCTGTCCAAGTGTGGCCATCCCTAGCATTGGCCCAGCAATGAAGCTCCGACAAAATGAAGCCTCATAAGCTAAATCCAAGACAAGTTCAAATGATAAATGCGGAATGAGATGTTAAATTGATACATATCAGAGGATTTGGGTTATCCCAGCTCAAGGATAATGCAAGAACATTGAGCCAGAACCTGGACAGTGCAGCGAGCTAGTGATCAAGCGAGTGTATTATTATTGTCTATTACTCGACTAAGTAAAGAGAATGACACATATAAAGCATGTGGTGCATGGAGCATCATTGTCACTAGTTGAGAAGTATGTCGACACGATTTTGTTGTAGCTTAAGCGTTCAAGCAAGTGCAGGCCACAATGGTACAGCATTGTCCCAAAAGTGACGGTTACAGTGGGTTATCATCTTTACACATATGTCAGAGTTACAGGACGAGGGAGAACAATTATAAGAGGATTTTGTAACCTTACTAGAGTCTTCATAACTATGTGGGACAAGTGTCGGATGGATGGATCGAACGGCGCAACAGCTATATGCAAACTGGTCAATTATGGTTACTCTATTCAGTTATGGACCTATTCCCTGAACATATGAATATCCAAGGCTTGTGTGAGGAGTTTGCACAGTTTTTGGCTATTGTAATTACTATATAAAAGAAGCAAAGGCATTAGAAAATCAGTAAACTTATGTCATATACCTCTCTGATGATAGTCTGCCCTTATCTGAGTTATATCACCTTCTAGAGTATTGGGTGTTTTAGAGTCGAGTGTCTGCCTTAATCCGTTGTGCATGGGTAGTTAGTTAATTGGGATTGTGTTAACCGATTCTCGATATGTATGGTTAGCATTAGTTACCTAAATTATGGTTTCTCTATTCTTTCCGTTGCATTTATATTGTAATAATTCTATCTATTTTTTTGAAAGAAGTTAATGAAGTTACAGTTAAGGTTGCTACCACAGAGTTACCCATTTTCCGTTCATGTCCATCTTTGATTGTTTAGTGTACTAGAATAGTATAAGTGGCATCAGAGACGTTCAATCCTATCAAACCAATCATGGTTATTCTTTTTTTCCAAAGATCTATCAGACACAAAGAACAAGCAACATGCAACAATCATAGATCAATTCCTTAAATGAAAATTTTCAACAATATCGCTCTACAACTCAGTACTGTTAGAGCACTGCTCGGTCGAGCTCGCAAAAGTTGTTATCTCAAGCTTGTTTGCCAAATTTAGTTGATCAAAACTACAGTGTTGATTTCTAGTCTACTTATAGCTATGTCTCGGATTATGATGGAATGTGTAGTTGAGATTTAGACTTCACAGTGTTCATCGATTGAAAACAAAGATCTACTGAGGAGAGCTTGAAGGAACTTCATCAACAAAAGGTATGTGGAGACCAAAACTTATATATCACTCAGAAGTCTATTCTATTCTATCTTCTAATCAGACTAAGTCGTATAGCTATATAGACTTTTACATTACACATATTTGATATTTCGAGTTGAGTTTATCTCGGTTATCTATTTCTCGAAATATGTGTTGGAAGCTTTTTGCTTTAACTATGCTCATCATTATTTTTGACGAGTTTAGTTGGAAACATTTATTTGTTGGAAACTAAATATTAAGTCAAAAGATGATCATGTGAAAATTGACATGAAACATCTTATATGATTTGTGTGAGACAATCATTTGATGTCGACTTGGAAAGTTTCATATTGATGATTCGATCACTTGAAAATTACTTGAAGCTAATAGTTTGTGTGAGACGGCTATTGTCGTATTCTAAGGATGTTTCAATGATTGAAATGGGAGATTAGAACAATCAACCATGTCTGGATACAACACGGTATGCATACCTAGTATGCGAACTGTGTTGTTATAATTCAGGTCCGGGAACCTTGTTTTCAAACCTAGTAAGCAAACGGTTTTAATTATAAAGGTCCGAGAACCTTGTTTGCGTACCTAGTATGCGAACGGTTCTACCTGAGTTGGGTCCGGGACAACTGTTTGCATACATGGTTTGCGAATACAGTGGTTTAAATCTAAAATCGGTTAACTATGATTCTCATACTCATGAACTAAAGATTTATGAATTAAGGAATGCAATCTTTGCAAACCATGGCTTAATGTTCATGAACTGATTCTTGTATAAGTACTTTGTACAATTACGAATCAATCCGATTTTGTTTCAATTTGTTCATATATATTTCTATGAGCTAGTGAACACTTGAACAACTCTATTTGAAACACAGTTAGATTCATTTGATTATGTTTCATGATTGATTGATCATCATATTTGATCTAGAAGTGTTAGATGAATATGGTTAAGACAAAAGTGTTTATATGGCTAACTTCGTTTAACTCTTATTGAGCCAACTCAATATGCACGTTTAGGTACGGTTACCTATATCTAAATGAAGGTATATCTCATTTGTGTGTAACAAGCTAAGACCATCTAATGATGGAGATTGATTGCTTTATTTTAAAGCACACTTAGCTTGAATCTTAAATCAGAGCTTGAATCTTAAATCAGGAGTTCATCTAACGCTGAATATTGAATGCTTTGTTACTAAGCTATCTTAGCTTTGATTGAAAGCAAACCCTGATTAGAAAGACTATATGAGGGAGAACTCTAGCAACTGGAAAACCTAATCCCGACACTTTCATGTGTCCTAGTTGCAAACTAGAGTCGATTCTCGTTTAACCTAGGTTTTTCCAAAACCCTATTAGGTTAACGACTTGAAGACTTCATTTGGGATTCGTGAAGCCAGATCCAACTTTTCTCTGCAGTTGCATATTCTGATCTTACTTATTCTATTGTGTTGATATTATCTTCTCTATGATTTGCTCGAGATTTATCTCCGATAGGTAAGATATAAAAAGTAATCACAAAGTTCTTCGTCTCAAACTTTGTGATTCCGCAGTAACTTCTTCCACTACCATATAGTTAAGTTATTGTGATGTGATTGATATTTCTACGCCGCTCTTCGGGAGTATAAGACAAGACTGTCAATTGGTTCCTGTTCACCTTGATTTATCATAAGACGTAACAAAACTTCATGGCTACTTATGTAGGAAACAAATTTATCTATCAGAATAGACATATCTGTGTAAGACGGGTTTGTTTATAAGTCTTCGACTTTGGGTCGTATCAACTCTTAGTTGTTGGTGAGATCAGCTAAGGGAATCAAGTGCGCAGAATCCAGCGCGGTTCTAGGTAAGGAACGCGACTGTACCTTAATCAGTGTGAGACTTGGTTAAGGCTCAACTACATTCCAGTCCGAAGTTAACTTGTAGTAGGCTAGTGTCTGTAACGGCTTAATACAGTGTGGTGTTCAATCTGGACTAGGTCCCGGGGTTTTTCTGCATTTGCGGTTTCCTCGTTAACAAAATTTCTGGTGTCTGTGTTATTTCTTTCCCGCATTATATTTTATATAATTGAAATATCACAGGTTGTGCGTAGTTCAATCAATTGATAAATCCGACCTTGATTGTTGGATAGGAATTGATTGGCACTTGGGCATTGGGCATTGGTACTGTCCAAGTTATTTCTCATATCAATCAGGCTCACATATTTCTATATGTTAGATTGTAGATTGTATTGAGAAATTGAGATTAAGCTCTTTGATATATCTCTTGATTGAGCTCGCTTTTAAGTTGGTGCTCTCGGAATTACAGGAGAGTTAGTCCATACAGATTGTCGAACGAATTATCGGGTGTGGTTGTTATACCCCCGCTTTTTCAATTGGAATCAGAGCTGGCAAACACGCTAAGACCTCATAAATCTGTGTTAGTAGCAATCTGACTCTATGGACAAAAGTGTTGTCTCTATAAACGACGCACCACCAGTTCAGAAACATTCTGGCTTTGTTCAAAGATTGGATTCAATTGAGGGTTTTCTCACATCTTTACCATTTCCTAAAACTGTGTATAACTGGGAAACACGCCTAGATGAACTGTTGGATGAACTTTCAGATGAAAGTGATTCAGATGTTGATGAGGAAGTCTCGCAGTATATCAAGCTTTTTGACCATCTCATAAAGAAAAAGAAGTCAACATCTTGTTTGACTGAGCTTCTGACTCGTCTCTGTCAAGAGAATAAGAAAATGAGAAAACTCTTTAAAGGTTATGATTGTGTGTACAATCTCTTACAATCTCTTCTTAAAGATCGTGAAGAAGATGTGCGCTCAAAAAGTTCGGAATGTGAAAATCTTCGTCGAAATATCTTTGTGTTGAAAGAAAAACTTGCTGAATCTGAAGCAAGGTGTGACTCTCAACAAAATTGTTTCAATGACAGAGAAAGTGTTTTTCTCTCTCGAGAAAAATAATTAGAGGATGATCTAACAGCTGCTCACAATAAGGACAAATCGCTGGAAGAAAACTTGAAAAAGTTTAACTTTAGCTCAACAAAATTATCTACTATGTTGGGAGCATGTAAAAAACATCGTGATACACGAGGTTTGGGCTACGAAAGAATAAACGCTCTAAGTATTAATATGACAAGTTTTGTTCGTGCTAATAGCAATTTCCAGCTGAAAAATCTCACTAATAGAAAAAGTGAAAAACTACCTTCAGCAGCAGAGGTTCCAAAGAACAAAGTTCATCAACCTCCAAAAATAGCTCATATGAGAATGGTTAATAGCATTCCATTCAGTTTTTATTATTGCGGAAACAAGGGTCACCTTGAAAGGAGATGTCGTTTTCGTCTGCGGAATGAAAAACTTCATAACATTCTTGTCTGGATGTCCAAGGAAGTAATCAAACCTGTTTCTCATATTACTGGTTTTAACTGTCCAACTTTTAAATAAGGAAAATGTTGTGATGAACCAACCCTTGTCTGTAAATTAACACAATTTTTTCTTATAATTGTAAAATAAGTAGTGTTATAAGGACAAATGACTATGTTAATGGTCCAATGAGCATAAAGGCACGCCTACGAAAGAAAAAACCTTCAAACTCCTCTTCCATGGCTGATGGAAGCGTTAGATCAAAAGTGTCAACCGTTCCTTGTTAATACCGGAATTATCGTTGGGTTCTACCCGTCCTAATATACCAAGATGACCTCACTTTTATTAGAATAGTATGAGAGAGAGTTGTCTTTCCATTGTACCTTGTCCTTTCTTATATAGACTTTCCAAAAGAACCTTCTTTTTATGACATCTTGCCATGTGTCCTAAACCTCCTTAATTACTACTAATTTCATCCCTTCTCTAATATAACCTCCTTCTTCCTTGCTAATTCCTTCATTGTCCCTTCCACCTCATAAATACTTCTTTGGTGGACCTGGGCTTTTGTCCCCAAGTCCCCATGTTCCATGTGTGACCTTTCCCCTCTTTGGGGCACCCTAACCTGGTTAAGGGGAATTATTTTTCACGTATCAACATTAGTCCTCTGACGATAAGGTTAATCGTAAGATAACCTTATAGTCATACTCATAGGGTCGAGTCAGCATACGCATTCCTATGCACATGGAGAAGATCGCTGGTGTAGATGGGGAAAAACGGTTTGCTGGTTTTCTAGAAAAGTGGAGAGTCGAGCGTGCCGTCGAGACTCCTCAACCGAGTGAACTGCTGAACCTCACACAGATGCACCGCTGCAAAGGGGGTGCTTAGATTCGGGAAATCAATCTGTATGACTCCGGCCTAAACCAAGACAATGGTCGTTCCAGAGTCAATTCGGTCGTAAAGAGGGAGATGGGTTGATCTGTAGGAGGGAAGCTGAGAGTTGTGTAGGATCAGTGATGATCAAGGATTGTGGGTATGTTGAAGGTTTCTGCAATATTGCTGAACTGCTGAAGTTGAGTTATGTGAATAAGTTTATATCGAGTTATTGATGATATTCTATTGATACTCCCCTGATGTCCTAGATTTAGACTTATTTATATTGCAAGAATGATGTACCACTGATCCCTGTAAGTGTGACGGTTTCTTGAGTGAAAGAGTGGGAAAGTGGGAGATCGTGGTAAAGTCAGTTCCATGTCGTGCGGAGACTTGACTGATCGCGCACCCACTACTTTGCTAACTCCTTCCACCGTTTACACGACTTACGCACATTTCTCATTGTGTATGAATCCACGTGCCGTGGACCGCCAAACAAAAACCCTAAGTGATATCCCCCATTTGTGACGTGATTGAGATTTCACGAATCGTGGAGTCTGCAAGGCATACATGTATTAGTTGGTCAGTTGTTGACTGATTTAGACTGTGAGTCTAATTTTGTTGAATCGAGCATAAGTGGCGAATGCTCGGCGATTCATGGATTGAACATGTAGTTCTCTGAGATGTCAATGAATTACTGAATAGAGACTGATCAAGTATTGCTCAACTCGACGAATTTTCTAATATTGAGAGTTTGTCGAGCAACTGAGCAAGTATTGCTCTATTCGACGAATTTGATAACTTTGGTGTGCAATTAAGCAAGTGTTGCTCAATTCACCAAAACACTGAATATTGATAATTTGACGTGCAATTGAGCAAGTGTTGCTCAATTCGACAAACTACTGATGAATTATCGAATATTGATGGTTGGATCAATATTCGAGCAACTGAGCAAGTATTGCTCAATTCAAAGAATTATTTACTGGTGCCGTGACCCAATAAAATATTAACCAAAAATATTGGTGAATTACCGAATATTATTAATTTGGATGTTGATTGCTGAATCAACATAATTTGATGTTTGAACTTGCTCAGAATGGTGATTCGTGGAACGTTTGTTCGAAACCCTAATTTTTTGATTAATTCTTCAACAATTGGTGAATTGCTGAAAATTGGTCATGAGTGAAGAGGGACTGACCACATGGGATGATGAGCGTCCATGTGATTTCAAGTGCTCGAGTGAGCACGCACCAGGGTTCTCAGTTTGAGAGTTGGTGAAAGAACGATGATTAAATGCAGGTTTCATCATTTATTGAAATATTGCTGGATTCAGCGTTAGGTGACAAACCTAGGTATGAGAGATGAGGACCGACCAAGAGAGCATGAGACCGTCTTTTGGTGGTCACGGGACCAGTTGTTGGTCATTTGAAGGGTTTTCCAGTTGGTTGGAGAGAGTTCGGGCCCAGTATGAGCAATTGAACAAATTAGGTCAGAATTATGAAAACATGTGGGAACGGCTTTGTGCAAGCCCTAGGAATGACTCTGGTCGGTCATGGAGGCATGCACGTGTTGCCGTGGTGTCCTTGTTTCCATACTGAGAGTTTCAGTATTTTCTGATGCGCGTTCGAGCAACATAGTGAATTTTCAGAAGAGTTTCATCTTGACTGAGAATTCTCGATTTTTTTTGGAATGAGCATGTTTGCTCAATTCATCAATATTTTGAAAATATTAAAATAAAAGTGTTTTAATTTTTAAAATTGCCGTGAGAGGCTAGCCAGTCGTGCGACTATGTTGGCTTTTGGTTTTTCGTGATTTGAGCAATATTTGAGAAAATATGGAGAAATCATGAATTTTGCTCAAACCCAGGAGTTTCATGAATTGAGGAAAATAATAATTATGCAAGATTAGAGATTTCAAAGTATGGGACCGACCATGGCTAGGGCATGGCCAGCCTGCTAGGTTGCCCGGTCCCGCACACCTTTTCCTATTTTATTATTTTTCATGAATCCTTGAAGTTATGGAGAATCCTTGAAGTTATGGAGAATCCACGAGTTTTTGTTGAAACCGAGGAGTTTCGTGAGATTAGGGATAATAATTATAAAAGGCTAAGGATTGTAAGGTGTGGGACCGGCCACGACTTAGGTATGGCCGGCCGGTTAGGTTGCCTGGTCCCGCACACCTCTTCTTATTTTATAATAATACTATTTCGTGAATCCACCAAGTTATGGAGAATTCACGAGTTTTGCAAAAACAAGGAAAGTTGCTAAAACCAAGGAGTTTTCGTGAGTTCAAGAAATAACAAAAAATAAGTAAAATAATGGGAGAGGCACGGACCGACCATGGCTAGGGCATGGCCGGTCGGCCGGCTGGTGGACCCACCCTTGAGGGCCTCTTATTATTTCATTAATATTCATTGTTTTCTCCTGTTTAGCGAAGGATTCCTCATTATTTCATATTTTTGGACACTCGTTCGTGCATCCGGGTGCTCAGTCGTGCATCATTGTCAAGTACACTCACACCATTTTGTGGGGCTTACTCAGTGATGGTCCAGATGCCCGGTTGTTGGGTATTTTTGTGGGGCTTACTCAGTTATGGTCTAGATGCCCGGTTGTTGGGTATTTATTACTGATTTATGAAATTCAGTGGAGAATAATTCATGAAACTGAGTAATAAGATGAGTAGCTATTTATTATCAATCCATAAAATCAGCAGCGGAATGGACTATGGATTCAGAATAATAAAATGATAATTTCATCACCATCTCATGGAATTGCAGATTTGACCATAAATCGGAGTAATGAAATGAGCGATGATATTACCATCCCATGGGACCGTGGTGATTCGACCATGAAATCGGAGTAATATCTATTACCATTTCATGGAATCATCCGTGGATTCGATCATGAAATAGGAGTAATAAAATAAGTGGTGATATTACCATTTCATGAGATCAGCCGTGGATTCGACCATGAAATCGGAGTAACATCTATTACCATTCATGAGATCAGTCGTGGATTCGATCATGAAATGGGAGTAATACATTTATCTATTACCATTTCGATCATGAAATAGGAGTAATGAGATAAGATAGATTATCTTCTAGGAATTTAGTGGTGAATATGACCTAGAATTTAATTTCTTGCGTATAGTCAGTAAATCAGCGAGTGTTGCTAATGTCCCGAAGACATTTTACCCTCTCAACATTTCATGTATGGAGAACCGCCTGAGTCTATACACGGGTCTCTCTACATAGTCAGGAACAATGAGTATCACCGTCCTGAAGACGTTATTGCTCTTAATCTTACGGAGAACCGCCCAACTGTTCTTCTATGTAGAGGCGAATTCCTCTATGTAGTCAGGGAACAGTGAGTGTCACCGGCATCCTGAAGGCGTTAAGCTCTCAATATTACGGAGAACCGCCCAATTATGTTATTCTACATAGAGGCTGTGAAGAAATGCCCGGTGTCAAACGCTCCGGGGAGGCCTTTCAAGCGACATATGCATCATACTTCGTAAAACACGAATCGTCACATGGATCCCTGAAGCCGTGTCAGAAACATGCAGTATCATGATTTTACGGTTTTGTCTTTTGTTGAAAATCCACCATCTACATTAAGTCCCCTGCTTAGTGAGGAACAGTCATGTTTCGCAGTAAGCATTAAATGGTGATTTTCAGTCGACGAGATCAGTGGTTGCACTCAGTATGCAAAGGTAGTTTCAGAATCCTCGATTTACCCCAATGATGTCATGTATGAACAAATGCACAGATGAGAACCCTGATAGTAAGATAGAGTGTCATCCCGTGAGCGTGGATAGATGAGTTACTGCTGATTTGGTCGGTTGAAAGTCCAGTTTTGGTCAGTTCAGCCTTTACGGGCTCGACCCAAAAAAGGAAATTTTTGTTTTAGGAATATACGTTCGTTCGTTAGTTTAAGAAACAAACAAAATAAACCTGAGTCTAATGACATAAAATTTTGTCTATGAGCTTTCATGAAAACCAAAATTTTATTTTTTAAATATGTGAGATTTCACAAAGTGTATAAACCCTCATTTCAAAGGTGGATGCTCGTACGAGAGAAAAGTTTTTTTTTTTGAATAGACGTGTGTCTGTTAGTAATAAAATTTTGTCTATGATCTTTCATGAAAAGTTTTTTTTTGAAAATATACTCTCGTTTCAAAGACGGATGCTCACGAGAGGGACCAAGAAAATACATATTTTCAAAGTTACATGAGTTTCACGTTATATAATTTTGTAAAATCAATGTTTTGATTTTGAACAACTATTGAAAGTAGACAATTATTCACGGTGAAATAATATCTGTATGTGAGTTTTCGCAATTGTAGAATGGACGTCCGTCCAATTTTCGAAAAACTAGTGGATGTTCACTCAGTAAAAATTTACGTGGGTTGTTCACGGTTTTATGAAAATCAATTTATGATTTTTGAGCAACTACTGAAAGAAAACAATTGTATTCGTGATGACATAATGTATGTATGAATTTGGCGATTTTATAGTATATGCACACATGTAGAAAATCAGTGAATGTTCACTTGAAAGGTTATGCGAATTATTCATAGTTTCATGAAAAGTCAGTGTTGACTCTGGAATGATAAGTTTTGCTCGTCTTCGCATGTTTGAAGGAGTGAGCAAGTTTTCAAAGTTTCGCGTCATCAATAAAGTCTAGTAAAATCACAAATTAGGTAAGAGTTGGGGATTACCATTTTCGTTGTTGAAACTGATACCATTAGGTCGTTTGTAATTCTGTGCTTCTGATTTGATTCCAGACAATGATGGTTTCCATCAGCAGCAGCAGCGATTACTCCTCCAGCTCTTCTGATGAGGATTCCAAGTCTTATGCAGCCAAATCGCGATCTAAAACGAATTATGTTGAGGGAGCTAAAGATATCATACGCCTTAATGACCGAAGGATCTCTTATGAAGACCTCATGAAGAGAAAGTCCCAGGATGATGAGATGGAGTATCGTCGACGTAGAAAGGATCGAATCCGGCGCAGGATACAGGCGGCTGAAGAGAGGCGTCGATTTGTTGATGGTGTACCCTCCGACTCTGACGCTAATGCTTCTGAAGAGGAAACTGTGTGGGTGGTACGGAGTTACGAGATTAAGCCAAACCGGCGTGCCAGAGAACTTCAAAAGATTGCGAAGAAGGTTGAAGCTGAACTCGAAGCTGAGTACGAAGCAGAGGATGACTCGGACTCAGATGATCCTAATATCCACCCAGACTTCAACAATGGTCGTGATAGTGATTCTGATGAAGAACTCGAAGAGGATTCTGTAAAGGACGATGATGATGAATCTGATAATTCTGACAAGTCTGATGACTCTGACGAATCTGACAATTAATTTGGCTCATAAACTTCTCTGAGATTATTTATTTTCCGTTGAAGTAGATGTTCTCTGGTTTAAGCAGCTTGGATGTAGAGATGTTTCTTTAGAGATTATTATTTTTTGAACCGTAATTCCTTGTAGCATCTCCTTTCTGAATTTTCTTCACATCTCCAGTAGATGGACCAATGTCCACATAGACAGTAATTACCCACAGAATGCAATCACATGAGCTGTCTAGAAAACACGTGGCCTACCAGACGATCAATCCGTAGTTGTAATGTTGATTACGTCTGAACCGTCAGTCCCCAGCATTGTTACTCTTCTCTCATCTGTCAGGCATCTGATTTGAGATTTAGGGTTTCAGTAGAAACCGCAACAGACTTGTTTATCCGTTAGGGGATAAGCATCCACATTGGACTTAGGGTTTTATATAAACAGTCGACCATCTGCTGCCTTTGTGTATCATCAAAAAAAATTTTGATCACAATCTTACCTCTCGTCACCATGTCCAGAAGTAGTGTTTCTTCCAGAAGTGAATCTCATGCCGAACATGCTGTGGCAGTATCCGTCTCGGTGATTTACATTTCTTCTCTTATCTTTTGCTCGATCAGGATGATTGATCAAAATAAAAGAATTTATTGCAGGATAATGAAAAGAATCAGCATTCCTCTCGTAGCTTGAGACCTAAACGGACGATTAAAGCTCCTGCCCGGTACAGGTCGGCTCCTGTTGATGCCGGAACGTCTGTAAGTAATTTCATAACTTCTCGACTGAGATTTTTACCATGCTCAATGGTCAATACTATTAAATACTCCATCGTTTCATCGCAGGTTGATGTTCATGTCGTCATCGATGCTAGAAAAGGAAGAACGGGAAATCCGCGGTTGTGATTGATGATAGCAACAACCGTGTCGAAGAGAACTCCAATGATTCTGTGGATACTGAGGTTAGAACTCCAATGATTTTGTGGATACTGAGTATCCAACAGCTGGACTCCCGTTTGAGGCTCCCATGATCAACAATTGCCAGAATAATGAAGTGGTCTGGGGATTCGTCATTCCCAAGTGTCACGCGCCCCTGTACACCAAAATTTGGAGAAAGTACGGGCATATTGATACGACCGATGTATGGAAAGGCTTTCTACCAACCCTCCTAACTAAAGTTGCAGGGTTGTTACCGATCATTGAAGAGATGAGCCTGACACATCTACGAGATGTCAAGAATCATGAACTGCACAAATGGGATGAGATGATTTCAAACTGTGAAACCCTGCAGTTAACATAGGTTGGCTTCGTCATCGACTCGAGATGATCAAAATTCACAAGGCGGCGGCCGCTGCTGATGCAATTTTCGCGTCTACTGCCATATTGGAGGAGGAAAAGACACTCGCCTTGGAGTCAGCACGAGTTGAGAAGGCAGTTCAGGACTTGAAGGTGAAAACCAAAAATTTCCATAAGAAGCTTGACAGGGTTTTCTATAGAGATTATCCTCTGCTGGATGGTTTATTCTGAGTGAGAGGAAGATTTTATGTAGGTTTGATATCTTGTTTTGAATAAATTAGGTAATTGAAAGATTTTTGTGAGATTCATAGGATATTTTGAATTTTGAGTAAATGAGCATATTGCTCTTTTGGAGAAAACAGAAATTACATTTAGAAATTTAATACTTCCAATGATTGTTCAAGCATAATACGCCTTGAGCCACTTGCCGTTGATGATGTTTCCTTCAACTCCTCCATTAGCAGCAAAGATTTTGTAATATCCGCTGGATACTGCCTTGATGATCAAATAAGGTCCTTCCCATTTCAGAGAGAACTTGGGAACGGATATGTCTTGTTGGATATGATTTGCTGTTTTCAAAACCAAATCTCCTACTTGAAATGTTCGAGGTCTTACCAGTTTGTTGTAGGCCTTGTAAACCCTTTGTTTATAGGTTTCTACATATTTTTCCACTTTGGGTCTTCTTGAATCGAGCATGTCCAATTCAGCAATTCTTGAATCTGAGACTTATGCTTCATCCCATTATACTCCACTAGCTGCTGCGATTCTTGCAGAGGGAACCTTGATTTCGGCTGGGAGAATGACATCGGTGCCATAAACGAGAGAGTATGGTGAAGTCCCAATTGAGCTTCTTGGTGCGGTTCGGTAGGTCCACAAAGCCATGGAAAATTCCTCATGCCACGTCCGTGGATTATCATGAACTGTTCGACTGAGAATCCGGATCAAGGTTTTGTTGGTACTCTCCGCCTGTCTGTTTCCTTGGGGATAGTATGGCGTGGAGAAAATCTGTCTGATTCCGTATTTTTCAAGCAATTATGTAACATGTTTGTTGGAGAAAGGAGTTCCATTATCCGTGATGATATGTTTAGGAACCCCGAATCTGCATATGATGAACTCTTTGATGAAAGATGCAATTGTGACTCTAGTGGTGCTTCGAAGAAGAATAGCATCGACCCATTTGGTGAAATACTCTGTTGTTGTGATGATGTATTCATGTTGCTTTTAAGATGCCGGATTGATCTTTCCTATGATATCCAGTCCCCAGCTATAGAAGGGCCACAAACTGCTCACACAATATAATGGAAGACAAGGAGTGTGGATGAGGTTACCATGAACTTGGCATTGATGACATCTCCGAACATAGGCAGCTGTGTCATCTTCCATGATGGCCAATAATATTTCTCATGGATTTGGAGAAACAATTTCTTCTTCCCTTGGTGTTCACCTTCATGCATTTCTTTCAAAATTTTGGCAATTTCATGCTCGGCCAAGCATCTCAGGAGATTCCCACCGAAGATTTTTCAATACAAAATCCCTTCCAAGTAGACAAAATGTTTGGCTCTTTGAATGAGTTTGATTGCACCTCTCTTCTCTTACGGAAGATCGTTATCACGAAGATATTTTATGTAAGGTTCTCTCCAGTCCCCAGTGTGATGAAGTGTTAGAACCTCCAAATGATGAGGTGGTGTCTGACAATTGGGACATGATCCTTGCAGCATCCTCGACTGAGCTTCCATGGAAGGCCAATAGTATCCGAGCCTTTGAATCCTTCTGTAAAGTGTGACCACTAGAGTTTCCCACATACTTCTTCATGTATACGTTTGAGTTGTTCACCGGCTTCTTCATCTCCGAGGCATCGAGATAGGGATCCATCAGGATTGCGATAATATAACGCTCTGTGCAGCATGAAATTTTTTTTCAACTCCTTGAGGCTAATTTTCCCCTCCGTAAGAGAATTGATCAATTTATAAATAATGGGCGCTCGCCAGTCGCTTGACTGAGCATCTTCGACTTGAGTAAGCCAGGTGGATGACACAACACGTCTTTTCACAGTGATGGATTTCTCATACCCCTAAAATTGCAGTTTGGATGCTAGGGTCGCTAGACAATCAGCATGTCTATTGTTGGTGCATCCGGTATGGACAATTGTTGCATCGGAAAAATGAGCTAATAGTCGTTGTGCCTTAGTCCTGAATGGAGCAGGTGTTATTTGTTTGAGAGAGTATCCGCCATTCATTTGATTGACCAGCAACTTTGAGTCTCCCCTGATCTCTAGATGTTTCTCTCCTGCTTTATTGGCCAAAGATAGCCCTAGGAGAAAAGCTTCATATTATGCTGAATTGCTGGTGCAATGGAAATCCAGCTTGAATGAATGTGAGAAGACTTCACCGGATGGAGATACCAGCACAATACCCGCCCCACCGGTATCATTGCTCGGAGTGGCGGACCCATCAAAATATAATAGCCACGTTTCTTCCTGAATGATTGAAATTTCTGGAAACTCACCGGGCACTTCTTCATGCAACATCGTGATGTCTTCTCCAGGGAAAGCCGCAAGTAAGTCTGCAACTGCTTCTCCTTTGATTTCTTTTGTAGGGACACACGCTATGTCAATTTCTGACATTTGAAGTAGCCATTTCGCCGGTCTTCCGATCAGAGCAGGTTTCGACAGTAAGAACTTTATAAGATCAGCTTTGGCCATCAGCACGACCCTGTTTGATAGTAGATAATGTCTGAACCTATGAATTGCGTGAACCAACGCCAGGCACGCCCTTTCAGCCTTTGGGTACCGGAGTTGAGCATCCCTCATTGTGCGACTGAAGTAATAGATTGGGTGTTCGATACCTTCTTCATCCTCTTGAGCGATGAGTGCTCCAATAGCTACGTCACTGGAAGATGTGTAAAGTATCAGAGGCCGTCCTTGCACTGGAGATTTCATGACAACGGTCGATAATAATATTGTTGTATTTTCTGGAATGCTTCTTGTTGAACGGTTGTCCATGCAAAATTTGCTCCTTTCTTCAACAGAGGAGTGAATGAAGCAATGAGTTGAGCGAGTCCAGGAATGAAACGCCGGATGTAATTGACTTCTGGGTCGACCTTGATTTCTTCTGCAGTGACCAGGAATCCAAGAAACTTTCCGGAAGAAACACCAAAAGCACATTTCGGAGGATTCATCTTCAGTTTGTATTCTATGCATCTTTCGAAGACTTGTCTCAGAATGTCTAGGTGGGACGCCCGGGTCTTTGATTTCACCATCACATCGTCGACATAGTATTCTACTTGCTTGTGCATCATGTCATGAAATATTGCAGTCATAGCCCGCTGATAAGTGGTTCCTGCATTCTTCAAGCCGAAAGGCATCACTGTATAGTGGAAGTTTCCAATGGGGGTTCTGAATGCAGTCTTGTTAGCATCATGTTCGTACATCTTGATTTGGTTATATCCACTGTAACCATCCATGAACGAGAAAATGTCATGGCCACTGGTTGCATCGACGAGCATATCAATGTTTGGCAATGGAAAGTCATCCTTTGGGAAGCACTTGTTCAGGTTCCTGAAATCTACACAACACCGAATATGTCCATTTTTCTTCCTGACTGGGACAATATTCGCCAGCCATGTTGGATGTTGAATGGGTTTGATGAACCCTGTTGTTAGTAGTTTCTGGATCTACACCTTGATTTGTTCCTCAACTTCGTGTCTGAATTGCCTGGGCGGATGTTTGACGGGTTTGAAACCGGGAGTGATGTGCAGATGATGAGTAACCAATTTTTCGTCTAGGCCAGGCATCTCTTCGTACGTCCAAGCGAAGATATCTTGATACTCTTTCAACAGGCGTGTCAATCCTTCTCGTTCCTCAGCTGAGAGAGCGGAACTGATTAGAATTGGCCTTAGGTTTTCATCCGTTCCAATGTTGATAGTCTCGAGGTCGTTCGTTGTGGAATCTATGCCATCTTGCAGCTGTCGTGGTGCATCTCAAATTTCTTCATCGGGCGATTGCTCACTCTGGCATGATTCTTCAGGGCGGGGAGACTTTTCATCGACCTCCCCTGTTAATTGCTAATCCTTACGACGGAGATAAATGACTTTCCCCTCTGCATCATAATCAGTAATAAAGTTGGACTTTTTCTGAGTCGTACCTTGACCTTGGCGACGCTTGAGTGGTGTGGTGGACAACTTGACAGATTTAGCATCTGTTGATGATGGTTTGTCGACTTTCTCAATAGATTTCCAACTTGGGAGTGGAATACTGCAGATCTTTCTTGGAGGTTCGGGGATGCTCTTTGGATGTTCCAGGAACTCAGCATCCTAAACCGGAGCATAAGGAGACGCTGAGGCTGGGATACGGACAATTTTGTTGTTGAACAAAGCTTTCATACATTGATGGTACGTCGAAGGAACAACTTTATTATCGTGAAGCCATGGCCTTCCGAGTATCAAGTGATAGTCAGGGTCTTTCTCGATCACGTGAAATTTTACAGTGGATTGAATCGGCCCTACTTTCAGATCCATATAGACATACCCGTATGTGTGACTCTGGCTTCCTTCAAAACCCGTCATCAATATGGGATGATGAACAATCTTGCTTTGTGGAACTTTGGCCTCCTTGAGAGTCTTTATAGTGATAAGATTCGTGGAAGCACCTGTATCAATGAGAAATCTCCTGAATTCAGAGTCCTTAATGGAAGCAGTAACGAACAAGGCTCGGTTATGCCCTTCCTCCGCCATCCAGTCTTCTTCAGTGAAGGTGATGTTGTTGATTGAGAGTTCAGATACCATGGACACTTGTTCAACCAACGGAGATGATGAAACTATCCGCACATCGGATTATATTTTGTTGAGAGCGACAAACGTGTCTGTGTGCTATTCTCTGGAGAAATGCAGAAGTTCATATAGATTCTCGATTATATGTGTGACCTCTTGTTCCACCGGATTTTCATAAGTGGTGAAGTTGTTGGCTTGAGGGTTAGCGTCAGTGGTGTCAAGAGATGAGCGTTCCACAACTTGATCTCCTAAGATTCTTGTCAGGTCCACCATGCAGTTGAACAAATTATCAATTGCTCTTTTCAATCGATTTATGTTCCTTTCCAAAATCTCTTACCTTCGTGCCAGTTCAGCTAGTGACGGAATTTCTCCATCAAATGCACCAATAGATGAAAAGGGAGTAGTAAAGTACGGATGATGAATGTTACCAGAATCATTCGGGTGAGTTAGAGACGTGTCACCATTTGAAAGACTCTGACTGGAGTTTTGAGAAACTGAATTAGATCTAAGACCAACCATCTTGCGAAAATAAAATATTACAACCGAGAGATTAATCTCCCACTGTAGTCGCCAATCTAGGAAAGTGGAGAGTCGAGCGTGTTGTCGAGACTCCTCAACCGAGCGAACTTCTGAACCTCACACAGATCGGGAAATCAATCTGTATGACTCCGGCCTAAACCAAGACAATGGGCGTTCCAGAGTCAATTGGGTCGCAAAGAGGGAGATGGGTTGATCTGTAGGAGGGAAGCTGAGAGTTGTGTGGGATTAGTGATGATCAAGGATTGTGGGTGTGTTGAAGGTTTCTGCAATATTGATGAACTGCTGAAATTGAGTTATGTGAATAAGTTTATATCGAGTTATTGACGGATAATGATGATAATCGATGATTGATGATATTCTATTGATACTCCCCTGATGTCCTCGATTTAGACTTATTTATATTGCAAGAATGATGTACCACTGATCCCTGTAAGTGTGGCGGTTTCTTGAGTGAAAGAGTGGGAAAGTGGGAGATCGTGGTAATGTCAGTTCCATGTCGCGCGGAGACTTGACTGATCGCGCACCCACTGCTTTGCTAAATCCTTCCACCGTTTACACGACTTATGCACATTTCTCATTGTGGATGAATCCACGTGCCGTAGACCGCCATACCAAAACCCTAAGTGATATCCCCCATTTGTGACGTGATTGAGATTTCATGAATCGTGGAGTATGCAAGGCAGACGTGTATTAGTTGGTCAGTTGTTGACTGATTTAGACTGTGAGTCTAATTTTGTTGAATCGAGCATAAGTGGAGAATGCTCGGCGATTCATGGATTGAACATGTAGTTCTCTAAGATGTCAATGGATTACTGACTAGAGACTGAGAAAGTATTTCTCAACTCGACGAATTTCCGAATATTGAGAGTTTGTCGAGCAACTGAGCAAGTATTGCTCAATTCGACGAATTTGATGATTTTGGTGTGAAACTGAGCAAGTGTTGCTCAATTCACCAAAACATTGAATATTGATAATTTGACGTGCAATTGAGTAAGTGTTGCTCAATTCGATAAACTACTTATGAATTACCGAATATTGATGGTTGGATCAATATTCGAGCAACTGAACAAGTATTGCTCAATTCAAAGAATTATTTACTGGTGTCGTGACCCAATAAAATATTAATCAAAAATATTGGTGAATTACCGAATATTATTAATTTGGATGTTGATTGCTGAATCAACATAATTTTGTGTTTGAACTTGCTCAGAATGGTGATTCGTGGAGCGTTTGTTCGAAACCCTAATTTTTTGATCAATTCTTCAACAATTGGTGAATTGCTAAAAATTGGTCATGAGTGATAAGGGACTGACCACATGGGATGATGAGCATCCATGTGATGCCAAGTACTCGAGTGAGCACGCACCAGGGTTCTCAGTTTGAGAGTTGGTGAAAGAACGATGATTAAATGCAGGTTTCATCATTTATTGAAATATTGATGGATTCAGCGTTAGGTGACAAACAAAGGTATGAGAGATGAGGACCGACCAAGAGAGCATGGGACCGTCTCTTGGTGGTCACGGGACCAGTTGTTGGTCATTTGAAGGGTTTTCCGGTTGGTTGGAGAGAGTTCGGGCCCAGTATGAGCAATTGAACAAATTAGGTCAGAATTATGAAAACATGTGGGATCGGCTTTGTGCAAGCCCTAGAAATGACTCTGGTCGGTCATGGAGGAATGCACGTGTTTTCGTGGGATCCTTGTTTCCATACTGAGATTTTCAGTATTTTCTGATGCGCGTTCGAGCAACATAGTGAATTTTCAGAAGAGTTTCATCTTGACTGAGAATTCTCGATTTTTGTTTGAATGAGCATGTTTGCTCAATTCATCAATATTTTGAAAATATTAAAATAAAAGTGTTTTAATATTTTAAATTGCCGTGAGAGGCTAGCCAGTCGTGCGACTATGTTGGCTTTTGGTTTTTCGGGTTTGAGCAATATTTGAGAAAATATGGAGAAATCATGAATTTTACTCAAACCCAAGAGTTTCATGAATTAAGGAAAATAATAATTATGCAAGATTAGGGATTGCAAGGTGTGGGACCGACCATGGCTAGGGCATGGCCGGCCGGCTAAGTTTCCCGGTCCCGCACACCTTTCCCTATTTTATTATTTTTCATGAATCCTTGAAGTTATGGAGAATCCACGAGTTTTTGATGAAACGGAGGAGTTTCGTGAGATTAGGGAATAATAATTATAAAAGGCTAAGGATTGTGAGGTGTGGGACCGGACACGACTTAGGCATGGACGGACGGTTAGGTTGCCCGGTCCCCCACACCTCTCCTTTTTTTATAATAATATTATTTCGTGAATCTACCAAGTTAAGAAGAATTCACGAGTTTTGTAAAAACAAGGAAAGTTGCTAAAACCAAGGAGTTTTCGTGAGTTCACGAAATAACAAAAAATAAGGAAAATAATGGGAGAGGCAAGGACCGACCATGGCTAGGGCATGGCCAGCCGGCCGGCTGGTTGGCCCGGCCTTGGGCGCCACTTATTATTTTATTAATATTCATGGTTTTCTCCTGTTTTGCGAAGGATTCCTCATTATTTCATATTTTTGGATACTCGTTCGGCATCTGGGTGCTCAGTCGTGCATCATTGTCGAGTACACTCGCACCATTTTTGTTGGGCTTACTCAGTGATGGTCCAGATGCCCGGTTGTTGGGTATTTATTACTGATTTATGAAATTCAGTGGAGAATAATTCATGAAACTGAGTAATAAGAAGAGTAGTCATTTATTATCAATCCATAATATCAGCAGCGGAATGGACTATGGATTCAGAATAATAAAATGATAATTTCATCACTATCTCATGGAATCGCAGATTTGACCATAAAATTGGAGTAATGAAATGAGCGGTGATATTACCATTCCATGGGACCGTGGTGATTCGACCATGAAATCGGAGTAATATCTATTACCATTTCATGAGATCAGCTTTGGATTCGATCATGAAATTGGAGTAATAAAATAAGTGGTGATATTACCATTTCATGAGATCAGCCGTGGATTCGACCATGAAATCGGAGTAACATCTATTACCATTTCATGAGATCAACCGTGAATTCGATCATGAAATCGGAGTAATACATTTATCTATTACCATTTCGATCATGAAATAGGGGTAATGAGATAAGATATATTATCTTCTAGGAATTCATTGGTGAATATGACCTAGAATTTAATCTCTTGCGTATAATCAGTAAATCAGCGAGTGTTGCTAATGTCCCGAAGACGTTTTTCCCTCTCAACATTTCATGTATGGAGGACCTCCTGAGTCTATACATGGGTCTCTTTACATAGTCAGGAACAGTGAGTATCACCGTCCTGAAGACGTTATTGCTCTCAATCTTACGGAGAACCGCCCAATTTTTCTTCTATGTAGAGGCGAATTCCTCTATGTAGTCAGGGAACAGTGAGTGTCACCGGCATCCTGAAGGCGTTAAGCTCTTAATCTTACAGAGAACCACCCAATTACGTTATTCTACATAGAGGCTATGATGCCCGGTGTCGAACGCTCCTGGGAGGCCTTTCGAGCGACATATGCATCATACTTCTTAAAACACGAAACATCACATGGATCCCTGAAGCCGTGTCAGAAACATGTAATATCATGATTTTACGGTTTTGTCCTTTGTTGAAAATCCACCATCTACAGCCGGTTACTGCCTCCTGAATGGTGTCTCTCTTATATATACATATACATCTATATATGTACAACTGGTACCTTCTCGTCTTATTTCTCGATTTTTTCCTTCTTCTGTTTTTCTTGTGCGAGCTACTTGACTCGCATGAATGACTCTCTTCACGGGTACGTGTTAGTCTTGGCGCCTATCCCTGCATTAACCTCTATGATGTTCAAGCATGACGAACTGAAGCGTCTGCTACTTGTGAAGGCTGAAGTTGAAGCGCCACGGGAGCGGAGAATTCCTAACAGGCATAGCGCGAATAATAAGTTTAGGGAGGTGTCTGAAGCTTATAAATCGAGTTGGACAAGGAGCCAGCGGGTCGAGTATCATCAGAGACTCAACGCCCCTTGAATGATGACGCTACGGCACATGGCGCGGCTAATCATCTGTATGCAGATTCCTTGGCGATGATGGCTACAATAGACCGGGCTATTTCAGATTGTCGCATCTGGATCTCCAACCTGGTGATGCAGCCACTCCTTGGTCACACTCTAGTCTTAACAACGACCACTTCACTTGTACTTCATCCTTATATCGAGGACGAACTAGCGCGCCTGCTTGTTCTCAGGGAAGAAGTGGGAATGTTGTGGACTCTTCATTTTTTCTCATTGGGGGGGGTGGGGGGGTGGTGGATGTTAAACACGCCTAATCCCCCTTCATTTTTCTCATCGGGGATTGGGAGGGAGAGATGTATGTTAAACGCGCCTACTCCCCCTTTTATTTTTCTCAACAGGGATTGGGAGGGCGGGATGTATGTTAAATGCGCCTACTCCCCCTTTTATTTTTCTCAACAAGGGTTGGGAGGGAGGGATGTATGTTAAACGCGCCTACTCTTCCCTTCATTTGTTCGATCAGGGGGTTGGGATGAAGGGATGTGTGTTAAATTGGTTAGGATCCATTGGAATTCCTGTAATCTTTTATCAGCCGATCGGGTGCCATTAGCATTTTCGTAGCCTTTAGTAAATTTGTCCTCCGATCGGGCGATATTGGCACTCCCGCGGCTTTTTGTCAGTCGATCGAGCGCCATTGGCATTCCCGCAACCTTTTGTCATTCGATCAGGCGCCATTGGCGTTCCTGCAACCATTAGTAAATTTGTCAGCCGATCGGGCGTCATTGGCACTCCCACGGATTTTTGTCAGTCGATCGGGCGCCATTAGCGTTCCCGCAACCTTTTGTCAGTCGATCAGACGCCATTGGCATTCCTGCAACTTTTAGTAAATTTGTCAGCCGATCGGGCGCCATTGGCACTCCCGCGGACTTTTGTCATTCGATCGGGCGCCATTAGCGTTCCCCCAACCTTTTGTCAGTCGATCACGCTCTATTAGCATTCCTGCAACCTTTAGTAAATTTGTCAGCCGATGGGCGCCATTGGCACTCCCGTGACCTTTTGTCAGTCGATCAGGCACCATTAGCGTTCCCGCAACCTTTTGTCAGTCGATCAGGCGCCATTGGCACTTCTGCAACCTTTAGTAAATTTTTCAGCTGATCGTGTGCCATTAGCACTCCCGCATCCTTTTTCCAGTCGTTTCGGGTGCCATTGGCGTTCCCGCGATCTTGGTAAATACTACGAATCGTATATCAAAAGTTGGTCTTTATTCGGAAGGATGGTTTTACATTGATTTGTTCACGCATAAAACTTCTTTATCCATTTACCATTGATCGGTGACTTGATCTTCGTGCCGTTCATGCGTCTGAGCTTGTAATACCCGCTCTCTGCTACCTTTCTTACTCTGAAAGGTCCTTCCTAGTTTGCAGCGAATTTCCCTGCGCTAGCATTCCTTTGCACATGAGGAGCAATCTTAAGGACCTAATCGTCTACCTCGAATCTCCTTTCTTTACATTTTGATTATAATAATCTGCTGCTCGCTTCCTGTATGCCTCAGCAACCGTTCTGCCCGGGCTCTCCTCTCTTCGATTTTGTCTAAATGGGCAAAGCGACTTACTTCGTCCGGAGTCGTATGACTAACCATTGCTACATTTTTGGATGGAATTGCAATCTCTGCCGGTAATATCGCGTCCTCCCTATAGACCAGAGAATACGGTGACGCCCCCATGGAACTTCTTTTCGATATTCTGTATGCCCATACCGCGAGCGGGAGCTGCTCATACCACTCTCTGGGATGGTCTTCCACTGTCCTGCTCAAGACCCGGATCAGTGTCTTATTGCTCGCCTCGACTTTCCCGTTCCCTTGAGGATAGTAGGTGGTCGACGTATGAAGCCTCACATTATATTGCTGTAGCAAACCCATCACATATTTGTTTACGAATGATTTTGCATTATTTTCCCTGATAATCATGGGTGCTCAAAATCTGTAGATGATGTATTCGTTGATGATTACTGTGATGGTCTTCCCGGCATAGTCTTTGAGAGGTATCGCTTCAACCCATTTCGTGGTATACTCGGTGGCGGTTATTATGTACTTATAGCGTTTCTAGGATATCAGGTTGATCTGCCCTATAATGTCTAAATCCCAACTGTGGAATGGCCATGGTGTTACCACGCTGTGCAGCATGGTGTGGGGTGTTCTGATTAGGTTCTCATGTGTTTGGAAGTTGAGGCATTTTCTGATGTGTTCTGCGGTATCGCTTTCCATGGTGGGACAATAAAACCCTCCTTCATAGAGTTGTAGGAACAAATTCCGCATCCCTTGATGTTCTGTATTGTGTGACTGAGTCATTACTTCATCAGCCTCTTCATCTGATAAGCACCTTAGTACCGCGTTGTTGTAGCTTATGCGGTAGAGTATCCCCTCATGTATGAAGAAACGCGCCGCTTTCTTTCGAATTTTTAGAGCCGTTTGCCTGTCGCTGGGTAATTTGCCATTTTGGATAAAATCCATGTATGGTTGTCTCCAATCCACCCCCTCGACCGTGCAGACCTATGCGGCTTGTGGTGGAGCTTGGCAATCGGCGCAACTATCTTGGAGGGTCGCTGCTTGTGCCGACATGCTGGCCAGTACACCCCTCTCCTCTGAAGCTTTATGTAGAGGTGAACCGCTGCGGTTTGCCCGCATGTATCTCCTGAAGTATCTTTTTCACTTCTCTCCTACCCACACATCTGGCAAGATTTCCCCCTGCCGCTTGATAGTAAAGCGCTCCTTGGATCAAAACAAACTGTTTCAGAGTTTGGGTGGGTATTACAAGATCCTCCTCTGTTTTGTTCAATTCCTCAATGTAAGTTCTCCTCCAATCGTTTGCTTCTTCGAGGGCCATGTCTTCTTTCCAGGTGCTGGGCAACTCCATCCTTCTAACTGTTACTGTGCCCTCTTCCTTATCGTTTAGCTATACCTTGCTAGCTAAAGTTTCCATGGCATCTGCGTGTTTGTTCTTTCCTCTACTTGTAGGATCTAGGGTCGACCCCATTTGACTTATCAGGTTTTGAGTCTCTGCTCGATATGGGGATAAGTGTGGTTCTTTGATGTGGAAGTCCCCGTTGACTTGATTGGTCACCAACCTCGAGTCGCCCTTTATCTCGACGCCTCCTAGACCAAGCTCATTTGCCATCCTGAGCCCCGGGATCAAAGCTTCATAATCAGCGACATTATTACTGCAGGGTGATAGACACATTTTTGTGTCCGATTTGTCTCGATTCTATATATTGTTAGGGCTCATTTTTGTACTTATTATGGTGTTTTATTTATTTGTAGGTATTTTTGGCCAATAAACATTTTTGGAAAAAAATGGCTCGAAAAGTTGTTGGAAAGCACCCGGAGGACATTTGCTATTCAGACTCTCACTTTGGATAAGGGGTAACCTAATTACTAAGGGGAATCCCATTTCCTGGCAGTTGCTAATCGCACCCCTACTCTGGATAAGGGGCAACCATCTTCAACATTTCAAAAACCAGGTTTTTGGCGGGAAAATAGGTGCAGTGAAGAACAGTTTTGGAAATCGTGATTTGGAGGAGTTTGAGGTCGATTAAACCTCTGATTTTCATAGGATAGACTCCTTATGGGTCTAGGAATCTGATATGGGTGTTTAAATCAATTATACTGGGCTCAATCGACGGAGTTTTCCCACAACAGAAAATATGGAAAGTCACGTGTGTGACCTGTTTCAGGGAATTTTAGAGAGATTAAAGCGCTGTAAACCTTCCCAAAGATTTGTATCTATCTAAGGAAGAGTTTAGAATAAAAAGGAAAGCTCAGAAACGCGTAGAAATTCTAAAACAATAAATTGCCGCAACTGGGTCGTGAAGAGAAGGAAAGAGATTTTGGAAGATTTGGGAGAGATTTAATCGGTATTTTTGATATAAATAGATGTCTTCTGTCATATAGAAGAGGTGTCGAGAGTTTGGGAACCTAAGGAGAGCCAGAGAAGAAGAAATCAGAGCTTTACCAAACTCTGTTTCTGCTGCTGAAGAGGAAGAACGCGAAGAACATTGACGCACAGGAAACAGTCGCAGAACAGTGTCGTTGTTTAACAGCTGAAGAAAATTAAGCTGTGCAGGGCAGTCGTATTCTAGGGTCTTAAAATCAGCGACAAAGCAACAGTTTTTCTGTAACAGTTCCATTGTAACAGCTGTTTTGCAACACCAATACACTGTTGCAAACAGTCTGTGTTATTACTTTTCACTCTTTTAATCATCTTTTGAGCAACAAACACATATTTTGAGATCATGATTAATATGAGGAGCTAAACCTCATTGCTGAGGCCATAGAGGAAGCTATTTTTTCAACAAAAAGTGGTATTTTCTATTTTATCTTTTTATTTTCAATAATTATATGATTATTTGCCTTGAACTATTATTGAATATGATTTTTATTTGAGTGATTGTGATCTATTTTTATTATTGAAGATTTGGGAGAGATTTAATTGGTATTTTTGATATAAATAGAGATCTTGGGTCAAATAGAAGAGGTGTCGAGAGTTTGGGAACCTAAGGAGAGCCAGAGAAGAAGAAATCAGAGCTTTACCAAACTCTGTTTCTGCTGCTGCTGCTGCTGAAGAGGAAGAACGCGAAGAACATTGACGCACAGGAAACAGTCGCAGAACAGTGTTGTTGTTTAACAGCTGAAGAAAATTAAGCTGTGCAGGGCAGTCGTATTCTAGGGTCTTAAAATCAACGACAAAGCAACAGTTTTTCTGTAACAGTTCCATTGTAACAGCTATTTTGCAACACCAATACACTGTTGCAAACAATCTGTGTTATTACTTTTCACTCTTTTAATCATCTTTTGAGCAACAAACACATATTTTGAGATCATGATTAATATGAGGAGCTAAACCTCATTGCTGAGGCCATAGAGGAAGCTATTTTTTCAACAAAAAGTGGTATATTCTATTTTATCTTTTTATTTTCAATAATTATATGATTATTTGCCTTGAACTATTATTGAATATGATTTTTATTTGAGTGATTGTGATCTATTTTGATGGAGTATGCTTAGTTTTAAGACTTTTGATGCTTCATACTTGGTATTTACAATTATTACTTTTCAAAATCTACTTGTTGCAATATTTTAGAATCAAATTAAACAAGAAAATTGCATAAATATAAGTATTGGTTTAATCACTTTGAACTTGGAAAATAGTGGAATCTTAGCCTCAGTGTTCCTTTTAGTATTGATATCATCTTTGATTGAGTTTGGTATAATTTTTAGTGAGTTTTCTATTTTAATATTAGAATTTAAGTCTAATTAATATCCTTCACAAGTCTGAGAATCGACCCACTTTTACTACTATCTACAAATCACATCAATTTTTGGCGCCGCCGACGCGGACTTGTTTTTAGGGTTTCAGATTTATTTTATTTATTTATTTTGTCCTTTTTCATGTTTTTAGGTATTTATCTTGTGTCTACAGGTTCTGGATCATAAAGAAAATTGAGCCAAGGAGTTTGGTGATTTCATAAAGACTTGGAGCTAAAGATTAAAGCAAAAAGAACAGAAAAGAAGACAATTTTATTTTAGACAAATTTAGTTTAGGGTTTGTTTATTTTATTTAAAAAAAAATTGTATTAGGGTTTGTTATTTTTGTAATTTTTCTTTTTTTTTGGACTTTTGGACTTTGGGACATTTTTTTTTTATTATTACCCTACGGAAGGGTACTTTAAATATAAACTGTTTGCAGAGAAGGAGGAGAATTACGATATTGTCTCTGCACCTTGGGTTCGTACACTAGACATCGGAGTCAGTGGCCCGAGTCGACTACAACCGATTCATCCCCCGTCTGGAACGGGAGGTAAGATTCTAAACACTCGCGAATCCCCTGTCAGCGAGTTACTGTACTCCTTCGTGTGCATATATGTTGAGGACTGAATACATACATTTATTTTTCTAGTAAAGGGCAAGGCATGGCCATACAAGATAAGGGTTCGGATTTCATCACCGTTCTCTTCTTACCCTCTTTAGGAACACGTAACTTACGCGAACCTAAGCCTAAAATTTTGACTAGAACGAGACCGATAGGGTAACGAGCTTAACAGGAAAGTCATTCGAAAAATATTGGTTACTCTTTTAAGCATACTTCGAAGTTCTTGACGGTTTCTGTAAGTTGAATGCGTGACTGCGCCGCCTTGTAATACCGATGAGGCCTTGGGTATCAAAGCTCCACCGAGCTTCCCTCGCCTTTATTCAACTTACGTGAACTCGGATTGATTCCAGAGGGGTTTGCTTAAATTGTAACGAATTCCCGTTCGAAGGATTAGAAGCTGGTCTAGAAACAATCTAAGTGGAGCCATCATGCTTTTTGTTTGCTAGAAATCAATAGGTTTGATTTGGTTGAGTCGGCCTTGATATGTGTTTGCTTACCCTTCCAATTTAGAAAATTCTATTGTATGCCTGAACGTAAAAGAGACGCACTAGGTAGATTTGTCAAAGAGAAACCTAGTAGTTAGAAGCGTCTCGATTACCTTAATCTAGAAAGTACGGCTTTTGAAGAGTCTGTTTTTGAAAGTTCTTTGACTGAGGAGAGAATCCCTGTTGCTCCGATAGCGCCAGAAATGGCAACTTTGAAAGCTTTGTTGAATCCAACTAGGACTACCCGTCCTTCGTGTATTAAGTTAGCTGAAACGGAGGCACCATATGAAATAAAACCTGGGACCTTACAGATGCTCCCAATCTTTTTAGGGAAAGAAAATGAAAACCCTTATTACCATGTTAGGGATTTTGAGGAAATTTGTAGTACTCTAAGAATTAGAGGCTTAGATGATGATGCTTTGAAACTTAGGTTATTCCCATTTCCCCTGAAAGATAAGGCCAAATCGTGGCTGTATAGTTTGCACTCCGAGTCAATTGAGACATATGAACAACTTACATATGCCTTTTTCAATAAGTTTTTCCCTAGGCACAAAACATCGTCTATTTGGACGCAAATATGCACATTTTCACAACAAGAGGGAGAATCTTTATATAGGTATTTGAAAAGGTTCAATGATTTATTATCCCAGTGTCCTCATCATGGTTTAGAAAAGGTTAGGCTAGTTCAGTTCCTTTATGAGGGTTTAGATTATTCCACAACGACCATGGTTGAGTCTCTTTGCACTGGTGGATTTGAAAACCAAACTGTTGACGCGGCGATGGAATTTTTTAATGAAATCGCCGAAAAAACCCAGCAATGGGAAAATAGTAGGGTACCCCAGAAAAAAATTCTTTTAAGTAGAGGAAACGTTAATAGGTTAGAAGGAGGCTATGAATCAGATGCCAAAATTGCTGCTATAGCAAAAAGGTTACGAGCCTTAGAAGTGGGCCAGACTAGTGGTAGAGTGGAGCCTTTTTGGGAAGGCCAGAATATTAAAGAGCAGGCCAATGCTCTTTATAATAACACTAGATTTGATAACCGTCAAAAGATTGACCCATATTCAGAAACCTATAATCCTGGTTGGAGAAACCATCCGAACCTTTCGTGGTCTAAGGGCCAAAGTCAAGGTCAGTTTAGTAATTCTAATGCTCCCCCAGGTTTTGGCTATACTAAGAATCCTTCAGGACTAGCTCAATTTCAGAATCAGTCAGATAATAAAATCCTAAGTTTAGAGGAATCTCTCGCCTTGTTAACTCAGCAAACTGCAAAATTCCAGTTATCCGTAGAACAGAGTCTACAAGCTAGTAACAGGATAGGACAAGAAAATAGTCAGGCTATTTCCGACTTAAAAACCCAGGTTGGTCTGATAAGTGATTCTTTGAGAGAAAAAGGTAAGTTTCCTAGTCAAACACAACCTTAGGCTGTAGAATTCAATCGGACATTTCTAAAAAGGTATGTCTATAAACTTGAGAAAGTTTTATGTTTTATTACTTGTTTGAGTACTTATAATGATCCATGTACCTTTATTATCGTTCATTTCTACCTAACTTGATCTGTGCTTAAGGTTCTTAAATGTTTAGGTTTGAAAACATTAGTTCGGGATGTTTGGACTTCATGGTACACATACCAAGTATGCATAACATCATTTAAAACCAAAATCCAGGGGTTTAAGTTCGAAAACCCCGTCTGCATACTGCTCCAGGATACAAAATTCGTTTGCAAACCCGTATGCATGCTTGACGTTGATATTCGGTAAACGTTTTTTGGCCATAACTTCTTCGTCCGAACTCGGATTGACCTCATTCGTTTTAAACTATCTTCCTCTTTGAATTCTCTTCAAAATGGAGATGAGAAACCTTGAATTTGGATGAGTTAAGATTGGTATTTGTCATGCTTCTTGTTTTTGAGTATTTTGCTCCGTTTCGTTGCACTTGTTCAACTTCTCTTGAACTTGGGTACTTGGATTCTTAGAGTAATACTCTTCTAAGATAAATTGTAGCTTTTACAAGAATGTTGTTGTTAAATCACAAAGTAGGAAGTTCAAGAATGGAAAGTAGTACACGGTGCTATGGAATTCTTGAATGTTCACAATCATCCTTTGTGAACTATGGTGCATGGTCGTTATTGACTTTGTATGTTCTTCTTTGTTAAGAAAATCTTTTTATACGCCTTTGGTAGCTATTATTGATGTAAATCCATGCGAAAATGATTGATTCTACCCTGTAAGGACAAATCATCTTGTATGTGCATTATGAGTTTGTCTTGATGCCTAGGAAACTTCTTATGAGAATTTATTCTTATTTTTGAGAAGGATTACTAGAGTTTGGAATAGAAATTATTGTGATTACACATAGCTTTGTCCAATGTTTTCATCTTCATGTTTTTAGATTTATTGGTTTAAATTCTAAAATTGTTTGGAAGATGATTTTTGCAATACTAATCTTTATAGTTTTATATATTGCAATTTTTTATGGGATATGTGTGTTTACGTCCGTGAACTTGATTGTCCCATACTTTGTCAAAAGTAAAGTCGTTCATGAGTTGATATGCATGTATTGATGAAAGAATGAATTGACTTTTGACAAATACAAAAGTTAAGCCTATTATGTCAACTTTTGATGGAAGATAGGTTAAAATCTTTTGTGTTCAAGGATTATGTCTATTGAACGTCATTGTGCAAATGGTTATGGAAAATAAATGAGTCCTTGCTTATTCCACGGTATAAGGTCGATCTCCGATCCACAGTTTTTGTGTACATACTGTGTTGTTCCATAAGGTGTCTTATGTTAAGCTCTATCGACTGAGTCATTGTTTTGACATAGTTTTTGTTCCATGAGATACTTTGTGTCGAGCATGACCAATTAAATTGATTACTTTTGTGATTAGTTTTGTTGCGTATTTCGATTAGATTAATTATGGGTTTTCTTGTGATTAATCTAATTGAGTGTTTTTAAGTCTCCATAATTTTACTTATGTTGAGCATGTTTGATTCAATTAATCATGGGTTCTCTTATGGTTAATTTAATTGAATATTTTGGATTCAAATTCATACTCGTATGTGATTTGTTATGTCCAAATAAATCCTTCTTTTCTTTTTGAAATTAAGGTCACTCTTGTTGTTCTTTCGGGAATGACATTTAATGGGGGAGAGTTCTTTTGAACTTGTGCTTAATGGTCATATCTTGAGGGGTGTGCGGCTGTGGAATTTTATAGGGGTTATCTTTATTTTTGGACTCCTTGATGAATGCATTTAGCTTCGGCTTTATGATTGCATCTAAATTAGTTGGTATGTATTTTTTTTCCTTTTGTCATGAAATGGCTCTCTCGGAAATTTCATTATAATCCCGTTCTTGTACCTTTGCCAATTTTATTGACAAAAAGGGGGAGAATTAATACGTAGTTCACACTAAAAATACATATGGTTCTCGGATCATTGTGTAAGGGGGAGTGGTTTCCATGTGAGATGGAGTATTGACTAAGGAGGAGTGATACATATCACACCATAGTATTATTGTTGAAGTTATGATACAATTGAACTTTGACGCTGAGTAATAATACTATGACACTGTATAACAATGATCGAGAACTATGTTTGCTCGTTGTTATAGATACTGATCTTCAACAGCGGTGATGCTAAACTTACAACCTTTGGGATCATTGGAGTACTTGGAAGTGACGAAGATTTCGAGAAATGTTTAAGATTAGACATGTGGAATAGGAGCTAGTAAAGTTTCTTTATCTTTTTTGTATTCCATATGTATTGATAGTTTATCACTAAAATTGACAAAGGGGGAGATTGTTAGAGCATTGCTCGGTCGAACTCGCATGCGTTTCTATATCAAGCATGTTTGTCAATGTTAGTGATCAAAACTATAAGTCTTAATTTCTAGTCTATTATAGTTAAGTCTCGAACTAGGATATAAAGTGTAATTGAGCTCAAGGAATTCATGGCGATTCATCATACAAGTAGAAGAACTACTCAAGGAACCGGTGGAACTTCTCGACAAAAAGGTATGTGAAGACTTGAACTTATCTATCACACAAACGTCTATCTACTCTATCTCCTACTCTTTGAGACAAGAAGTCGTATGCTATATATATAGACTTTGATTATACACATTTCGTATTCCGAGCCGAGTATACCTCGCCTATCTATATCTCGAAATATGAGTTGGTAAGAGTTTCTCTTTAACCAAGTTTATCTTACCATGTGACGAAAGTCATGATATGTTTCAATCATCTTGAAAATTGCTTTGACGAGAAATGGTGCAACAACTATATAACGTCCTCTAAGAATGTTTCAATGATTGAAATGAGAGTTTAGATTACATAACCAATGGTGGACATAAGCATTGTTTTGGAAACACATTTATGTATAAGTCACATTCCTTGAACCAAAGTTTGCGAACTTTGTTGATCAAGAGAACCAGAAGAATGGCGTGAGCTGATAAGCATGTAAATGCTACATTTTATACCCATATTATATTAGCTAGGATACAATATTTTAATTACTAATACTATTTTAGTGGTTTTGTAGAAAGTACAAGTGCATTTGATCATCCAGCGAATAAACAGCAAAATTGTAGACTTAATGGTGTTTGCGACGAAAATGGTAAAATGTGGTCGGCCTGGTACTTCCATGTATCAGCAACCACAATGATGAAATGGGGTTGGCATGGTATTCTCATGTATCAGCAACCACAATGATGAAATGAGGTTGGCCTGATATTTCCATGTATCAGCAATCACAATGATCAAATATGTTGGCCTGGTACTTCTATATATCAGCAGCACTTATTACGCTGGCCTGGTATTTCTATATATCAGCGGCATTTATTGTGCTGGCCTGATATTTTCTATGTATCAGCAGCACATAAGCCAGCTCTCACCACCGGATTTAATGGAATAAAGAAATGTGTTTGGTTGCCAAACATGCCAGCCGCACAAGGGGTATAAGGAGGTGGACGTGTCCATTTCATTGCCACATCTTCCTTCGTGATTCAAGCAGCATCTCTTTTTGTATCACAACAATAAAAAGAGCGTTTCTCAAGTCTCATTTCTGAAACCAAGAACCATCTTCAAGACAGACTCAGAGCTGGTAAATGGGAATTGTGGATGGTGTCTGCATTTAACTAATCTTGAGAAGTTCAGGGAGAAAGGTAATTCGTGTTGATGGTCGATGTCGAGAAGAATCAGCGAGAGAACATTGTGGAGCTAGTGCTGTAGTTGGTTGCATGGAGAGTTTATTTATTGAACGTGACTGAGATCGAAATGGAGAAAGGTGTTGCTGGCTAGATGGACAATGGTGAAGAAGTTCGGTTGATGTGGTCGGAGGTTACTAACCGGTCAAGGTGTTGAAAAGAAAGTGTTGCCGGGTCCGTTGAATGGAGTTGGCTGTTGTAATCGACAGCGGAGGTGCTGTTTGCAGCAGCAGTGGGGGTTTGTTGGCTGTTTTATCGAATGAAGTTGAGTAGGTGTTGAGAGCTGGTGGTACGAGAATTAGAGTTCGATGAGGAACTGGTACTGTGCCAAGAGAATAAATTTGATGATGTTGTTGGCTTATTCTTTGCTGCGACTAATTAACTTTTGATGGTGTTAATTACTTTAGGTTCTGAGATGAAAAATGGGTTGTTGCTGTCATGATTACTGTGATTTCTTTCGAGAGATTAAGAAGTGGCTATGAACAAAAGAATTAACAAGGAGGGAGATCAACAACTACAGTTCTATTATGATTCTTCAGACGGAGACGATTTCAAGCCTTCAATCCGAACGTTAGTGCTATGGGTTCCTTTATGGTTCGAAATGGAGTATAAGGGAAGGTTCCTGGTCGACGAATAAACACAGCAACATGAAGAATAACCTGAAGTCTGAAACCGAGAAGGCGAGTCTGGGAAGGACCTGAAGTTGGACAGACAAACAGGAAGCAGTCGGACTTTTGGTTTATGGAAGCTGGTTTGGGTCCGAAGTTGGATGTCAGGTAATGGACTGGGCCTGGCAATTTTGCTAGGTCTCAATGAAATTCCTTCGGAGCAACAAGGATATAACTGAAAGAAGCAGATTGAGAAAAAAAAGGAGGAGGCGCGGCACAGAGCGGTGCTAGGGTTTGAGAGTTTTTCATTTTCTCTTTTGCTTAGCTAGTTTCAATTCGATTATGTTTATGGCTTTTGAGAAAGTCATGTCTAGCTAGAGCCATGTTAGGGTTTAGGTAGAATCCAATTTTAGTGTGTAAACTCTACATTAATATGCTTAATAATGATTTGATTGATTAATAGTTTTTCTTCATATAGCTTGGTATTTAATTGTTCATGTAATTTTCTTGATTATTTATGCTTTTCAATTGATATTCCGTGCTTTGGTTAAATCCCTTGACGTGGTATGCTTTAGGATTGATAGGTAATGCTTTGGGATCACTACCCATGAAGCGAAGAAAACTATAGCGGAGAAACAGTATTTGAAAATGCATGGAATATATTTTTAACGATTAGTAGAGTTTGCATGATTGATTGGTGGAAACTGAAAATCCTAAAAACCCATTCCAACTTTGTTTATTGTTAGAATTTTATATTATATCATTTTGTTCCAAATTCCTGAAAAATTGTTAAAACATCATCTTGTCGATTAGTTACTTCTGATATTAATTAGTAGTAGTATTTCATACTCCTCGTGGGAACGACATGTACTTGCCATTGTTCTACTAGTTAGATATTGTGCACTTGCAGTAAATTTCATTGTAGGTTTCCCAACCTATCAAGTTTTTGGCGCCGCTGCCGGGGAGTGATTGCAAAATACTCTCTGATTGATATTTTTTTGTACATAATTTTATTTTGTTTTTCTTTTAGTTTTGTTTTGGTTCTTTTTACGCATTTATTTAAAAAAAAAATTTAGGTACCTAAGTCTGAAGTGTTGTGATTGAAAACAGTAGCGGACGAAAAGAAAGTATGCACTCGCAAAGTTTTTGTAAGAGCCACTTGGAAGATCCATTAGAGGTTTGCTTAGCTCATTTTGGATATGATTCTGATGATGATAGTGTTATTTGTGAAGTCAATGCCTTGTTAGACTCCTCACCGCTGCTAGACACTAATAAATGGAAGCCCAAACTAGAACCTCTATTTTTGTCCGAGTCTCGACTAGTTTCATCAGTCGAGAAAGTTTCGACCATGACCTTTAAGCCATTAAGTTATGAATTTTTTTGTCTTGGTGATATTAATAATGAAACTGTTTTAGATGATAACGGTCTATGAGTCGTGATATAATTGCATCATTGAGATCTTGTTCCGCGAATGAATTTGAACCAATATCATCCGAGGAAGTTATTTCTGCTGATTTAGAGCCTGATTTAGGACGTGCACCTCAACAAAAAGCTATTGAACAATTTTTATCTCTTTGTGTGAATGAAGTACTTATCCCGAAAATGCATGGCTTGATTACTAAGGATTGTTTTGTATGGGAAATAGATTCACATATATTCTTCAGCTGACCGGGTTAGTTGGGTTGATCCCCAACTCTTCAGGCTCTATATATATGATTCTCAACTTACCTTTGGGTACCAACCCCATATTGTTTGAAAACGTGCTACTGGCAACTCGGGAAACAAATAACTTTCGCTCCATGGGAGTCAACCCATCAGATTTGTTCCCTCTACTCTATCTCTTATTTGTTTTTTTTTTATTTATTTTTGCATTTCTCATCTTGATTTCTACGTTGGATGACTCAATTACATTGAGGACAATGTAATGTTTAAGTGTGGGGGAGTGGGTAATTATCCATATTTTTGCAGATTTTCACTTTTCTTAGGAATAAAACAAAACAAAAAAAAATCAACTGCATAATATCTCTGTTTTGCTCGAGGACTAGCAAAATATAAGTATGGGGGTGTTGATAAGAATGTAAATGCTACATTTTATACTCATATTATATTAGCTAGGATACAATATTTTAATTACTAATACTATTTTAGTGCTTTTGTAGAAAGTACAAGTGCATTTGATCATCCAGCGAATAAACAGCAAAATTGTAGACTTAATGGTGTTTGCGACGAAAATGGTAAAATGTGGTTGGCCTGGTACTTCCATGTATCAGCAACCACAATGATGAAATGGGATTGGCCTGGTATTCCCATGTATCAGCAACCACAATGATGAAATGAGGTTGGCCTGATATTTCCATGTATCAGCAACCACAATGATCAAATATGCTGGCCTGGTACTTTTATATATCAGCAGCACTTATTACGCTGGCCTGGTATTTCTACATATCAGCGGCATTTATTATGTTGGCCTGGTATTTTCTATGTATCAGAAGCACATAAGCCAGCTCGTCACCACCGGATTTAATGGAATAAAGAAATGTGTTTGGTTGCCAAACATGCCAGCTGCACAAGGGGTATAAGGAGTTGGACGTGTCCATTTCATTGCCACATCTTCCTTCGTGATTCAAGCAGCATCTCTTTTTGTGTCACAACAATAAAAAGAGCGTTTCTCAAGTCTCATTTCTGAAACCAAGAACCATCTTCAAGACAGACTCAGAGCTGGTAAATGGGAATTGTGGATGGTGTCTGCATTTAACTAATCTTGAGAAGTTCGGGGAGAAAGGTAACTCGTGTTGATGGTCGATGTCGAGAAGAATCAGCGAGAGAACATTGTGGAGCTAGTGATGTAGTTGGTTGCATGGAGAGTTTATTTATTGAACGTGACTGAGATCGAAATGGAGAAAGGTGTTGCTGGCTAGATGGAAAATGGTGAAGAAGTTCAGTTGATGTGGTCGGAGGTTACTAACCGGTCAAGGTGTTGAAAAGAAAGTGTTGCCGGGTCCGTTGAATGGAGTTGGCTGTTGTAATCGACAGCGGAGGTGCTGTTTGCAGCAGCGGTGGGGGTTTGTTGGCTGTTTTATCGAATGAAGTTGAGTAGGTGTTGAGAGCTGGTGGTACGAGAATTAGAGTTCGATGAGGAACTGGTACTGTGCCAAGAGAATAAATTTGATGATGTTGTTGGCTTATTCTTTGCTGCGACTAATTAACTTTTGATGGTGTTAATTACTTTAGGTTCTGAGATGAAAAATGGGTTGTTGTTGTCATGATTACTGTGATTTCTTTCGAGAGATTAAGAAGTGGCTATGAACAAAAGAATTAACAAGGAGGGAGATCAAAAACTACAGTTCTATTATGATTCTTCAGACGGAGACGATTTCAAGCCTTCAATCCAAACGTTAGTGCTATGGGTTCCTTTGTGGTTCGAAATGGAGTATAAGGGAAGGTTCTTGGTCGATGAATAAACACAGCAACATGAAGAATAACCTGAAGTCTGAAACCGAGAAGGCGAGTCTGGGAAGGACCTGAAGTTGGACAGACAAACAGGAAGCAGTCGGACTTTTGGTTTATGGAAGCTGGTTTGGGTCCGAAGTTGGATGTCAGGTAATGGACTGGGCCTGGCAATTTTGCTAGGTCTCAATGAAATTCCTTCGGAGCAACAAGGATATAACTGAAAGAAGCAGATTGAGAAAAAAAGGAGGAGGCGCGGCACAGAGCCGTGCTAGGGTTTGAGAGTTTTTCATTTTCTCTTTTGCTTAGCTAGTTTTGATTCCATTATGTTTATGGCTTTTGAGAAAGCCATGTCTAGCTAGAGCCATGTTAGGGTTTAGGTAGAAACCAATTTTAGTGTGTAAACTCTACATTAACATGCTTAATAATGATTTGATTGATTAATAGTTTTTCTTCATATAGCTTGGTAATTGCTCATGTGAATTTCTTGATTATTTATGCTTTTCAATTGATATTTCGTGCTTTGGTTAAATCCCTTGACGTGGTATGCTTTAGGATTGATAGGTAATGCTTTGGAATCACTACCCATGAAGCGAAGAAAACTGTAGCGGAGAAACAGTATTTGAAATTGCATGTAATATATTTTAACGATTAGTAGAGTTTGCATGCTTGATTGGTGGAAACTAAAAATCCTAAAAACCCATTCCAACTTTGTTTATTGTTAGAATTTTATATTATATTATTTTGTTCCAAATTCCTGAGAAATTGTTAAAATATCATCTTGTCGATTAGTTACTTCTGATATTAATTAGTAGTAGTATTTCACACTCCTCGTGGGAACGACTTGTACTTGCCATTGTTCTACTAGTTAGACATTGGAAACTTCTAGTAAATTTCATTGTAGGTTTCCCAACCTATCAACAATGGCGTGAGCTCAGTCCGCGAACTGCCGAAATTCTCAAACCCGAGAATTTCTGCTGGAGTTGACAAACTATTTGCGTGAAACGAAGTCCGTGAACCCAGTCCGCGAACCGGCGAAGTTCTCATACCCGAGAATTTCTGATGGAGTTTGTAAACTCTGCCCGGTAACTTAAGTCCGCGAACCTAGTCTGCGAACTTGAGAAGGTTATATATCTGAAGATGATTTCTGAATTCAAACTTAAAAAGACTAAGGAATGTAGTTTGCAAACCATGGCTATAAAAGTTCATGAACCGATTCAAGTGAATCAAATCATCTTTGCTTCAATTGTGTCTTGTGTAGTACATGAGATTTTCTTGCAATTGAACAACTCTCTAACTAGTTCATTTGAAATCATTTGAACTAGTTATAGTGAAGAAGTATGTGGTTGATATGGAATGCTCATATGGCAAACCTTTTGGTTAATTATTGTTGAACCAACAAGTGCATACGTTTGGGTACGGTTAACAAACCTAGAAGCGTGCATTGTCAAGTGTGTGTAACAAGCTAAGTTTTCGATCTAACGGTTGAGAAATATCATCTTGAATCTAAATCAGGTTTTCATCTAACGATGAATATTGATTGCTTTGTTACCAAGGTAACTTAATTGCAAACCCTGATTTGAAAGACTATATAAGGGGAACTCTAGTATTTGTGAAAAACTAATCCCCACACCTCACATGTGATACTAGTTTGCATACTAAAGTCGGTTCTCCTTTAACCTTTGGTTTTCTTCTTCTAAAACCAGGTTAACGACTTAAAGACTTCATTGGGATTGTGAAGCCAGACCGATACTACTTTTATCGTAGTTGTGTGATCTGATCTTGCATCTTCTATCGTACGAGTACAATCAGATTGATTGGCTTGATATTGATATCTCCAATAGGAAAGATATAAAAAGTAATCACAAACATCTCCGTCTCATTGTTTGTGATTCCGCAACATCTTGTTTCGCTACCATACGATTAAGATTGTTGTGAGGTGATTGATAACTCTAGGTTGTTCTTCGGAAATATAAGACCGGATTATCAATTGGTTCATGTTCACCTTGATTATTATCAAAAGACGGAACAAAACCTTTTAGGGTTTATTTGTGGGAGACATATTGATCCTTTAATAGACTTGTCTGTGTGAGACAGATTTGTTTATTGTCAAGTCTTCGACTTTGGGTCGTAGCAACTCTTAGTTGTGGGTTAGATCAGCTAAGGGAATCAAGTGCACAATATCCTGCTGGGATCAGAGGTGTATGGAGTACAACTGTACCTTGGATCAGTGGGAGACTGATTGGGATTCAACTACAGTCCAGTACGAGGTTAGCTTGGAGTAGGCTAGTGTCTGTAGCGGCTTAATACAGTGTGTGTTCAATCTGGACTAGGTCCCAGGGTTTTTTACATTTTCGGTTTCCTCGTTAACAAATTTCTGGTGTCTGTTTTATTTCTTTTCCGCATTATATTTTGTTATATAATTGAAATATCACAGGTTGTGCGTTGTTCAATCAATTAGAATATCCGACCTTTTGGTTGTTGATTTAAATTGATTGACACTTGGATATTGGTATTTGGTACCATCCAAGTTATCTCTCTATTATTTGATAAAGACTCGCAGATTTCTATTGCTTGAGTATATATCAAATCGAGAGATTGAGATATAAACTCTTTGATATACTTTTTATCTAGATTGAGTCTGACTGTCTAGTTAATTCTCTAGAAAGTATATTGGAGTTTGTCCATAGAGAGAACTAAGCGAAATATTGGGTGTGGTTGTTAGACCCCCGCTTTTTTACCTAGGTTGATCTTCATGTTTCGGCTTTCTTTCCTCTGGGAACGTCATCCTGGACGGGCTGAAGAATGACTTTGTCGGCTCCATTTTCTCTTCCTCGCTTCATTTGGGTAGCGGGGTAAGTTTCACCTCAGGGATTTCATCCGCCTCCTTAGCCAAATCATAAAAAACCGCATCTGCCATGTAAGCTTCTTCCGGATCAAAGGGGTGGCTCGTGGATGTTATCCGGAATTGCCTCCCTCCTATGTTAGTCTTAACACACTGATGGTACATTGATGTTACCACTTTATGGTTGAGTAACCACCCTCATCCTAGTAGTACATGGAACTTCGTGTCGTCTTCTAGTACATAGAAAGGGGTAAGTCCTCGAATGGGACCAATCATCATAACCAAATGGACGATCCTGATTTACGTCTGAGTATATCCTCCAAATCCTTTAACCATCGTGGTTCACATTTTAATTATCGACCGTTGTACCCCTAGGAAGTCTAGTATATGCGTAGAGATTAGAATTAAAGATGCGTCGCCGTCTACAAAGTCCCTCTTCAAAGGAACCTTATTGATACACGCAGTAAGGTATAAGGTGATCTCCCGGATAGCAAATATCCTCATTTGTGAATACAATAGCTTCTTTGGGAAGGGAATCGTAGGGCCTTCATTCCGCAATTTCCTCGATAGATTTGGACGCTTCCCTGCTCTGATCCTCGCTAAAACCTAGTGAGTCAAAAAACTGCTGAGCCAACACTGTACCCGCGAACTTGCTAGCGACACCATCTGTATTTGTAAATGCGCGGCCTTCTATGGTAACCTCGCATGCTTATTCATCCTTCTATTCCCATGGTTGCCATTCATCTCCGCTGGGATCATGAGAAAGCATCATTACATGATTTTGGATTGCTTTTCCTCACTCTGGATCTCCCATTTCAATTTCGCCCGCTTCCAGTTTCTTCTGAAACATTCTTCTTAGGTTATAGCAGTCGACCGTGGGGTGTTGTACTCTGCGATGGATGTGAAAGTACCTGGCGTCGCTCTTCTGGGTGTCGGTGGGATCCGCTCTTGTTGGAGGCAACTGAATTTCTTTATTCGCCACCCACTGCTCTAGGAGCCTGACGATCTGATCTTTATCGCAGGGCAATGGGGGAGGCAGCGATCGATTTATATATGACTGATTTGTTTGCGCGCCCCAGCCTTCTTGGTTGTTTTTTGCGTGGGTGTTCCTTGGTGTTGTTGAGATGGTGTTGACCGTATTGCGCCAAACATAATCCGAGTTTCTTTCTTCGACACAATCGGTGATTCTTTCTGCCGCTTCTTCCAGCTCGACGAAGGTATAGAATCGGAAGTTCACCGGGATTTTCTTGAAACACAGTATCATTCCGTGTATGCAGATTTCCACTAGTGCCTCTTTTTTAACGTCCTCATGGCAATCCACCACAAAATGACGAAACCGGGTGATATACTTCCCTATGTCTTCTCTAACCGTTGGTTGCACTTACTCAAGTCGATGGTCGTGACTTTCTTTTTTGCCGAATAAAATTTTCTGAGAAAGTGTGTGGACAGGTCCGTCCATGAGTTGATGCTTCCGGGCTTTAGATTGTCGTACCACGAGAATGTTGTATCAGTCAATGACTTACGGAACTCCCTTAGGCACAACTTCCCATCAGAGGCTCGATCGTTCATAGAGGCGACGTATCTGCTAAGATGTTCTCGCGCATTTCCTTGTACATCATACACCTTGAACTTTGGTGAATCATAATCCTCTGGATATTGATATTCCACGATCTCGGGGACATGAAATAGTAATTGTTCTGTTTTACTACTTTGTAGTTTGTCTCAAAAAATTTGGCTATCGCCTCCTGTGTCATCATTCCGTGATATTCTTCTTTATCCTCGGCGCTTTCCAAGGCCTTTTTGGCGCATTTCTCGTTGCTAGCTTCTCTCAACAATCTTCTCAACTCTTTTTCCATGCAGATATGTTCCTCCAACTCTTTCTGCATTTCCTTTAAAGTGGGCTGCGCGAGTGACGTGCTTCCGCCCTCTAGTTGCTTATCCCTTTCCTGCGTCTCTTCAGGTCTTCTTTCTTGTAAGATTGGATTCGTTATTATCCCTATCCGCTCCCATTCTATATTAGGGGGCGGATTATTCAACTGATCGTTAGTCGCGCTTGGGGTAGTACCACTCGGCTCCATCATGATAGACTAGGCACGATCCTCCGGGTGTGGTCGCCAAATGTTAATACCGGAATTCTCGTTGGGTTCTACCCGTCCTAGTATACCAATATGACCTCACTTTTTTTAGAATAGTATGAGAGAGAGTTGTCTTTCCATTGTACCTTGTCCTTTCTTATATAGACTTTCCAAAAGCCTTTTCTTTTTATGACATCTTGACATGTGTCCTAAACCTCCTCAATTAGTACTAATGCCATCCCTTCTCTAATATAACCTTCTTCTTCCTTGCTAATTCCTTCATTGTCCCTTCCACCTCATGGATACTTTTTTGGTGGACTTGGGCTTTAGTCCCCAAGTCCCCATGTTCCATGTGTGACCTTTCCCCTCTTTGGGGCACCCTAACCTGGTTAAGGGGAATTATTTTTCATGTATCAACATTCCTGAATACATTCACATCAATAATCATGTTTCATAACTCAAAACTAGTATCAATAGACTCAAGCGCATCATTAGGAAGGCAACAACATCAGGTATTCCTTGTTCCCCTATTATTGATTCTCTTGAGACTAACCCTTTTGACCTCTCTGATGGTTCTTAGGAAATAAAGGGATAGAATGTCAACACCCTTGATGAACAAAAATCTCATCATTGTACAACTTGACTACTTCTAGCTGTGCCTCCTCATTGAGACCGAGTGAGGATGCACAAGTTTCTCAAGAAGATGACTTCTTCTTGACAAAGTGGTCTTTGTTGTATTTGTGTCATTATCCGTTCTTTTTATGTTTAAAAAAAAGGGAAGGGGGGTGTGGGGGTGGGGTGTGTGTGTGTGTGGGTGGGTGTGATGATGATGATGATGATCTTACTGTTGAGTCATCTTCCAGTATTTTATTACTCTTGGTAATATGGATGATCAGTAACTCGTGAAATAAATTCTTCTTGGAGCTTACATTCTGAAGCCTCAATGAGTCTTTTCTTTTTAACAGTTGATAACTTGTTTTGAGTTTCTTAAGAACTTGTTTCTGGTTTAGGCTACATTGGTACTAAATACTGGTATTTATGTCCACGAACGGTCCGTGATCGGACGTGGGGTTTCAACACCATCGTGGTTGGAAAAGAACTATATGTTACCTTAGGGTTTATTCCTAAGAAAAAAAAAATATATAAGACTGACTTTATGATTTCTTAGATATGCATACGTTCCGTAACCACAAAAAACGTTCATGTGATATCATGGACTGCATGATGGATGGATGCAAAAAGGAAGACAAAAATGAAGATGGAAAAATCATTGAATTTCATGAGAATCCGCTCATAATAACTTGTTTCTATGATTGCGATCATGAAGTTGATAGGCCCGTTCAGATGTCATCTGATTTGGTTGGAAATCTTCTTCGAGATTTTGGGGTTGTTCGTGAGCTACTTGAAATTGCAACAAAGAATCTTTTTTTTTCTTCTGAAGACTGAACTGAAGAATGCAACTGATGATCTTGTTGTTGTTCGATATTTAATCGCTGACTATGTATAAGTCTTTTCAGTATGGTTTTAGGAGTTTATTTAATTGTGTCTAGGAAACTTCATATGAGAATTTATTCTTATGTTTTAAGAAGGATAACTAGGGTTTGAAATATAAAATATTGTGATTACACGTAGCTATTTCAACGATTTTCATCTTGCAATGTTTTTAGATTTATTTATTTAAATTCTAAGTTATTTTAAAGATGATTTTGCAGTATTAATCTTTATTGGTTTTATATATTGCAAAAATATTATGGGATATGTTGTGTTTACGTCCATGAACTATGATTATCTCATATGCTCAAAAGTTAAGTCTATGTGTCATTACGCAAATATTGATAAAAGATAGGATTTTTGTTAGAGGGAAAGCAAACACGGATTCGAGGAGAGCGAAAATCGTAGTTAACTCATAAATCGGGCTCCAGCCAAATTACCCTCACTGGATACACCAAATACCACACAAACTCAACACCATCCATAAAAAACTCCACCACCACCATCAACTCCACCTCCGAGACATGATTAACAGGAACAACATACAATACATTTTTCTAATAGTTTATGTTCTTTAATGACTTAATTTAAATCAAAAAGCTTAGTTTCTCTTTAAAATCTTAATCTTAACTACATTCATTATTAACAATGAATATTAGAAAATCACAAGTATATTATTTTGTAGTGATATTGATATAATTTGATATCAGTTTAGTAGGTCTTTGTAATCCAACCTTCAATAGTTTATACTTATACGCTTCTTTCCCTGATTGATTTAGCGGATTGATTGTTATTTTTCTAGTGATAATTTTTCTTAGAGAAATGGATTGTTAATCAGTTAACGGGTTAAGATTGATGATCATCTAAATATGTATTATAATTCCCTGATGACAAAATCTTTAGGTTTCTTAAGGATGGTAGGCACGCTGAATCTGTTGGTGCTTGGTGGTGGTCTTGTTTATCTAACCTTCGTGCTAGGTCTATTTTGATTTTGAATCAGGTTTAGGATAAAAATAGTTAGTGCGATGGATTTTATTTTGTTTCATGTTGATTTTTTCTGTGTTTTTAGTTTTTGGATTGGTGTTGTTGCATTTGAGGTGTTTGGTAAAATAAGGGTGTCGGAGGTGGAATTGATGGAGGTCTACTAGTGGTAGAGTTGTTTCAGATATGGGCGTAAATTTTCTGTGGCCATTGTGTGGATTAAATTGGGGTAGTTTGATCCGAGTTAGAGTAATATAGTGAATAGGTCCTAGTTCATGAGTCGACTACAATTTTCGCCCTCCTTGAATCCGTTTTTGTTCTCCCTCTAACAAAAATCAAATATAGAATGAACTTTTGAAAATTCCACAATATTGGTCTTTCCCTGATCCACTTTTATGTGAAAGTACTGTATGGCTCCGTAAGTTTTCTTATGTTGAGTGTTTCTGATTAAATTAGTCAATAAGGTCTTCTTGAGGTTAATTTATTCGAGTTTATCAGATAAAAATCATGTGGTTTGTTAATGTCCAAAGAAATCCTTCTTTTCTTGTAAAAGTAAGGTCGCTTATGTTGTTCTTTCGGGAATGACATATTATGGGGGAGAGCTTTTGATGGAACTTGTGATTAATTGCCAAATCTTTGTGAGGATTGCGGTTGTGGAATATTGTAGGAGTTATCTTGTATCTTTATAAACTCCTTGATGAATACACTAAGTTTTGACTATGTGAAATCATCGAAACAAGTTGATATGTTCGCTTTTAGTCATGAATTATCTCTTTGAGAATTTCATTGTGATCTCATAGTTTTCGTACCTTTGCCAATTTCTATTGAAAAAAAGGGGGAGAATTATTTGGTATTTCACACTACATACATATAGTTTACGGATCATTATGTAGGGGGGGTTCATTTGGAAATGAAGTACTGACTAAGGGGGAGTGATACATATAAGCGTAGCATTATTGTCAAAGTTGTGGTGCAATTGGACTTCGATGTTGTCTAATAATACTATGACACTGTATAACAATGATTGAGAACATTTTTTTTCTTATTGTTATGGATACTGATCTTCAACAACGATGATGCTGAGTTGAACACGTTCAGAATCGCTGGAGTACTTGGAGTAGCGAAGAATTCAAGGAATGTTGAATAGCCAAGGAAATCAAGCATGATATATGAGAATCTACAAAGTTTATTTATTTTGCAATTCATATGTATTGATAATTTTGTCATTAAAATTGACAAAAGGGGATATTGTTAGAGCACTGCTCGGTCGAACTCGCAAGTGTTGCTATCTCAAGCTTGTTTGTCAAGTTTAGTTGATCAAAATTATAGTCTTGATTTCTAGTCTACTTATAGCAATGTATCGGATTAGTATAGAATGTGTAGTTGAGCTTTAGACTTCACGGCGTTCATCGATTGAAGACGAAGACCTACTGAGGAGAGCTTGGAGGAACTCATCAAAAACAATGTATGTGGAGACTAAAACTTATCTATCACTCACAAGTTTGTTCTATTCTATCTTCAAATGAGACTAAGTCGTATAGCTATATAGACTTTTACATTATACATATTTGATATTTCGAGCTGAGTTTATCTCGGTTATCTATTTCTCGAAATATGTGTTGGAAGCTTTTTGCTTTAGCTATATTCATCATTATTTTTGACGAGTTTAGTTGGAAACAATTTATTTGTTGGAAACTAAATATTAAGTCAAAAGATGATCATGTGAAAATTGACTTGAAACATTTTATATGATTCGTATGAGACAATCATTTGATGTCGACTTGGAAAGTTTCATATTGATCATTGGACCACTTGAAAATTACTTGAAGCTAATAGTTTGTATGAGACAGCTATTGTAGTATTCTAAGGATGTTTCAATGATTGAAATGGGAGTTTAGAACAATTAACCATATCTGGATACAACACGGTATGCATACCTAGTATGCGAACTGTGTTGTTATGATTCAGGTCCGGGAACCTTGTTTGCGTACCTAGTATGCGAACGGTTTTAACTAAAGGTCTGGGAACCTCGTTTGCATACCTAGTATACGAACGGTTCTACCTGAGTTGGGTCCGGGACAACTGTTTGCATACCTGATTTTTGAACGGATGGATAAAACCAAGGTCCGGAGATGTTGTTTGCATACCTGGTTTGCGAACATAGTGGTTTAAGTTCTAAAATCGGTTAAGTATGATTCTCATACTCATGAACTAAACATTTATGAATTAAGGAATGAAATATTTGCAAACCGTGGCTTAATGTTCATGAATTGGTTCTTGTAAGTACTTTGTACAATTACGAGTCAAACAGATTTTGTTTCAATTTGTTCATATATATTTCTATGAGATAGTGAACAATTGAACAACTCTATTTGAAACATAATTAGATTCATTTGATTATCTTTCATGGTTGATTGATCATAATATTTGATGTAGAAGTGTTAGATGAATATGGTTAAGAAAAAAGTGTTCATATGGATAACTTCGGTTAACTGTTATTGATCCAACTCAATATACATGTTTAGGTACGGTTACCCATATCTATGGGAGACATATTTATCTATCATAAGACGGAACAAAATTTCGTAGGTACTTCTGTGGGGGACAAATTTATCTATCAGAATAGACATATCTGTGTGAGACAGGTTTGTTTATAAGTCTTCGACTTTGGGTCGTAGCAACTCTTAGTTGTGGGTGAGATCAAATAAGGGAATCAAGTGCGTAGAATCAGGTGTGGTTCAAGAGGCGTAAGGAACGCGACTATACCTTAATCAGTGTGAGACTTGGTTAGGGTTCAACTACATTCCAGTCCGAAGTTAACTTGTAGTAGGCTAGAGTCTGTAGCGGCTTAATATAGTGTGGTGTTCAAATATGGACTAGGTCCTGGGGTTTTTCTGCATTTGTGGTTTCCTTGTTAACAAAATTTCTGGTATCTGTGTTTTTTCTTTTCGGTGTTACATTTTATATAATTGAAATATCACAGGTTGTGAGTAGTTCAATCAATTGATAAATCCGACCTTGATTGTTGGATAGGAATTGATTGGCACTTGGGCATTGGTCTTTGGTACTGTCCAAGTTATCTCTCATATCAATCAGGCTCACAGATTTCTATCTGTTCGATTGTAGATTATATTGAGAAATTGAGATTAAGTTCTTTAATATATCTCTTGATTGAGCTCGCTTTTAAGTTGGTGCTCTCGGAATTATATTGGAGTTAGTCCATACAGATTGCTGAACGAATTATTTTTGTGGTTGTTATACCCCCGCCTTTTCAAGTACAATGTTGACAGAAGATTATTTCGACAACAATATTAGATTTCAATCACAGTTAGAATTTTTTTTTCAAATCGAATCCTTAACAATGGAGATCCTGTTAGAACATAGCTAGGTTGAACCCACCAAGCATTGGTATGTCAAGTTTAGTTGTCATATTTTAGTGAACCAAAACTCATTTAAAGAGTCGCTTGATAATATGCTAGATTCAACTTCGTATAGGTTAGCTTGAAAGTATTAGGATATGAGACATTACAAGTATTACGTGAAGACTTGAATAATGTGAAGAAGTAAGGAGCTACAACGACGGCATCATCCTTCCTATTGAGTTTAGTAATACTTGACTTAAACTGTTTCATTCCGTAACGTATCTTTCAAGTCGTGCGTATTGAAAACATAACTGCGAAGCTGTGAATATTATACTCAAGTTAGACATAGTGTTAAGGAATTACAATACGAAGTATAACGTCTATCTTTTGAACTTCGCATATAAGACATTGACAGAATCGTATGAATACTATTGTGATTATGTATGGGTATGAGTGAAGATTTCGTCCTAGGAAACAATGTTTTACATTGGTTTAAAGGAAGTAAATTCATAAACTTGTTTTGTGAATCGAAAGGGAAATCCGCTAGGCTTATTGGTATTGTTGTTCATTGCAAATCTTTTGAATTACCAATATGTGTGTTTAGTATAACCGCTCATAACTTACTTATGTATCTTGGTAAAACTATTCACAAGGTCTGACTTTTGTATTGGTATGACTTTTATTAGTGAAACTGATCTTAAGTAATCAATTGAGATGGTAATACCGATATCTTGAAATAGGTGTGACTAAATACTAGTCATTGGTTAACCGATCCTAGTAAGAGGTGTGACCGATCACAAGTGAGAGAGTAACCGATCCTTGTAAGAGGTTTAAAAAGTTTTAGTAAGTTGGTGTAACAGATCCTATAACTTGGTCAACCAATTACAAGTTTTACCATAAGAAGTGTGTTGATGGTGGTTTTTAGCTTAGGGTTAAAATTGTAAAACCTTGCATCTGATGTGACGTCACTCTGTAAGGAAACGGAGCCACGAGTGTCAGCCTCTCCACTAGCATACTTATTGATCCATTCAATATCTACATGAAATTTACCCAGACTGGCGGGTGTAGCAACCATCCCAAACACTCTGTAAATTTCGGCACCTCGCCAATACAAGACTCACTGAGTACTTTTCATGTGATATGTTCCCCGACAGAACCCTTATATCGGTATGGCATGACGTATTTATGTTCGCTCGCAGCAGAGTAGCATGGAACTCCAAGTACCAAAGTTAAGGCAATTGCACAAAATGCTCAGACGGAAAGCACACTGCATTCTGTAGATAAGGATTTTTGTGGCAGCATAAAAAATCCAGCCAATTATTGTGATAACTCACAAAAAACTCATAAACCCGAATTCACTTTCCTCATCATGAAAGCATAACGTCTGACGGTTACACGTTATTCCATTCTTCCATCACTCAATCGTTTCCAGTTTCTACGAGACTAGGGTACGTTTTGTTACGACTTGTATAAATAGGTCTCACCTATTTCCCCCAAACAACAAGTTTTGGTCAGGATAACAATACAACATCCAGAAATCACCTGGTAGCTTTTCATTCAGCTATCCAGTTCTACTTTCGGATACAAGTCACAAAACCACCACACTTCCAGAATCAACGATTCTGGTCTCAACACTTTCTTCGCTTCCCTCCCTAAGACCAACCCTTCTCCTTCACTTTGTGACCGAAGCAAGCTTGGAACGTCCATTTCTTGGTTTAGGCTAGGATTGTACAGATTGATCTCTCGATTCAAAAATACTCTTGTGCAGTACATTGTTTTGGGTTTAGATTTGTTTCTCATCCACACACCCAAAATTACCAAAATCAGCAGAAACAGTTTTCACCCACAAACAATTGGCGACCACAGTGGGAGATTAATCTCTCGGTTACAATGTCAATTTCCAATTCCAAACTTCATTCTTCAACCCAGACATCAAGATGTTAGAAGCAAACGATTCGCTCAGGGATCAACGGCTTAGTTATCAGTTATTACACGATGAGGAATGACTAGGGACTTCTCACAGTCACAACAGTGTCTCCCATAAAACTCAGACGGAAGATCCATTTTGCTGGGAGAGCGTAAAAGCGAGTAAGTCTTGTTAGACAAAGTACATAATCTACGACTTCAAGTTTTCACATTGATAATAGAAACCGATAACCATGTTATCCCCAAATTCCATCCCATACTTTCTACCGTCATACAACATTCACGGTTCCATGACTCTCCTGGAATATTTGTGCTACTTACAATCGTGATCAAAACGACATTATTCTAAAATTCATTCCAAAGAATAATCCAAAAACCTCATAGATAACAATTATCTATCAATCCAAAATCCAAAAACTAGGCGTTTCGTTTGCCTTTCAAAAAAAAACTAAGCAAAAGAAGCCCATAAGACAGAAGATATTCAAGGAAAATCATTCAAAAATGGCTTGCTCTTCTTAGAGAAAGCTTCCTTCGCGCTTTGGAGAGCCGCCCGTTTCAGCTTCAAATTTTTGGACAACCTTTCCATTTCCGCTTCCTGTTGATTGATCACGTCCGCGGAGGGGTCTTCGGTCACCTCATCCTGCAACTTTTGGATCTCGGTGAAACCCCCAACAAACAAGGGAGTGTTGAACTCAAAGTTTGCGCACATGTCCCGGTGGAACTTCCAGCTCGAGATTACATCCTCGGAAACGGTACGGCCAGTCACATTGCACATGTTGCCAATCGAAGATAAGGCTTCTTCCACGCGCCTGACTAGAGCGAACCGGCTAGTGATCTTTTTGGTTGTGGAGATATGTCCGTACATTTCCCATATCTTAGTGTATAATTTCGCATATTTTCCTGGCACACTGAAGCCTCCAATCAACACATGATCTAGAAAAGGAACCAAATATGGAGGAGCAAAAATGGTGCCCACAACTGAATCAGTGACGTGCAGAGGATTCCAGACTACAATTACGCCAACGGTCGCCGAATTACTTTGCACCATCTGGGTTGCAGCATCGTCTTCAACCTCCATTTCCAAATCACTAGCAGGCGCGGCCTCCACGGTTAGGGTCAAAGCTACATCTTCACTGTGACGAGTCTCCACCTCATGGCCATCTTCAGAAACGGTTCCTCCCTGCGATATTACGGTTTAGTTTTGTTTCAAAAAAAAAGAGGAGAAGAATGCGGAAACTTACCGACTCATTTGCGGACTCGCTGGAGGAAGACTCACCACTACTTTAAGAAGTACTTCCATCATCACCACTGGATCCCGAACGTTCCTCTTCTCCGGACTCTTCTTCATCCTCAGGAAACTTAGACGCCGATTTCTAACTGTGCGCGAGTCTGGCAAAGGGGTTCATGTTGTCAAGACCTTGAGTTGTGAAAGAAAAGAAGAAAAGATGTTCAGCGAGGAAACAAAAGATTTGTGTGAACCAGTCAAATCAAGAAGGAGACATGCATACCCGTATATTGGAATAACTTAAAGTCATGAGAACTGACGAATCCGACTGAAAACCAACCGCACGGTTTTTAGACCTTCGCTCATTTTCCTGGGGACTGTCCACATCCAGGCTGGGATATTTCTGCTTAGCCGTATGAAGCTCCCTCAACGATGGATGTTTCGCTAAACCGCAGGAGAAGGCTTGCCACAAGGATCTTTCACCACGTCATTCACAAATCCATGGATGGCGAGAAACTCATCCTGCCAGAAAATATTGTATTTGGAGGTCGTTGATGGGCTTCGTTCTGAGAGCAGGAAAGGGAGGTTTGTACCCGGCGCAAGAACACTAGCATCAAGAGCAGCTGACAATAATTCTTTCGGAGCCGCCGACTGACGAAGAAACGTGACTCCTTGGTCAAAACCTATATGCCGAGCAGCCCTGTCAATATTATAAGGAACCGCCTCACAAGATCCCCTGAAGAAAGATGACACGTGTCCAGGTATACAGCTTCGCATGAATATGATTTCTCCATCGCTCATATTCTCTCCAGCGGAAAGCAAAATCATATTTGGGGCATCAGCGCATGGACCGGGGCCCAAGGACGAAAGTTAACTGCATACGCATTGTCGAGGAAGTCTATGAGCTTCGATCCAGATTTCGGACGCTTGTTCAACCAGCGGAGTATCCTGGAGCCGCCACAGGAATCAGGAAATGAAGTCAGCGTCTTAGGATCATTATTTTTGAGATGCTCCCACAGCCACGTTTGAAGAAAAGTGATGTGGACATATGAGTCTACTTTCATATGACCATTATAAGCATACATGTCCGCAGTCAAGTGATCCAGATGGGTGTACAAAGATCCAAGAAACAAGCCACTGATGGGGAGGACAACATCTTTCGCCAATTTTATATCCAGTTTGATGAACACCTGTCTTATCTCCTTCTTTCCAGAGCCATCATCAAGAATATCTCTGGATAACCACAGAGCCAAAAATACATCGACATGGAGCGTACCGTTCATCTGATCCGGCTCCGAGTCTTTCGAGAACCACTCAGACACCCACCAGCTGTAGAAGCACTTAGTTTCGTAATCTTTCCTAACAAACCCTGGAGACTAGGAGACAAGAACGGCACACATTTGCTCTTCCTCATTAGACAAAGTAATGTCAAGGTTCCCTGTTATTGGAAGATTCAGCAGGACGACTACACTCTCCAAATAAATAGTCATTCCACCCGCCTGCATATTGTCGTATTAGTATCCGGACACCATCTGGAGATAAAAGTAACCAAACCCACGATGTCCTTCCTGATTTGAAGTGTCGCAGAATCCATGACCGCATTGATGATTTGCGCCCTGGTCAAACTGTCTCTTACGCAGTCTTGATTTATCATGAACCGCATCCATTCATCAAAAGAACGCAATGGACTCTGACAAGCCCTGAAGTCAATAGGAGAAGCAGGATACTCATTTTTCTGAAGACAAAATCGTATCACGCGCCCTGGACGAACTGATTGGGCGTCTCCTTCATTTTCTGAACCACTCAGAAGGATAGCCACATATTTGGGATGGTTTCTCTTAACTGTGGCAGACATTGTAAAGAATTCGTCATCCGTGTTGGGCTTGGAGTTGCTAACGTTTTTCTACATAGCGTCAGGACCATTCTCAGGTGACATCCTAACAAAATTTGTCTATATTGCTTTCACTTTCAAAGTAACTACAACAGAAAAAACGAAGAAAAGTTACTACCAAAAAAAAGTGCATGAAGACTACTTTATCACCGGCGGAGGATCTATTTTGGTCGCAAGGCGCAGCATGCACGGCCAAAAAGTGGTGCATGGACAGAGGAGTGGTAGCCGCAGGAGTGGGGACTGGCATCCGACCCAACCTTATGCCGCGAGAAATATGCCCTCGGCCAAGAGGACGCCATGAGAATATTTGTGTTCAAAAAAAAAAAAAAAAAAACAGGAAACCCTAGAGTTAGGTTTTGTGGAAAAGTTTTAAACGGTAGCTATCCGGTTACGCATATCTACTTCGCATGAACAGTTGGCTTCATTACCATTAACATGGTGGCTGATATTATTACAATACTAATGGCAAAGAGGAATCATTCATACTAAAGTATTTTTACAAATTTATGGAAGATATGCCTACGGCTAGGGTTTACACCAAGACGGAATAACAAGCTAAAGAAGGAGCGCTGGAATACATACCTGGAATATGCTCGCCTTTTGTGTTGCTAGTGTTTTGCCGTTAACTCCAAGACGTGGGAATAAAACTGATGGTACGGGATAAATAAGATGGGCAACACCTTTTATAGGCACGATTTTTTGGGAGTTTGAATGGAGGAAGGTTTCCTATTTTTGGTTACATGTGGAAAGATGCAACCAGACCCGCGCTAGCAAGGCTCCATGGCGCCAACAGGCCACGACAAACCTACCGCCAAGATCCCGCTCCTAACCAGCGCCATCTCCGCGTCACAGCCAAACCCTAACCAGCGCCATCATCTCCGCGTCCTAGCCAGACTAGATCTCGCCGCTCCTAGCCGGCACCAACAGCTTGCATCCTTCCAGCGCCATCTTCTCTACTCGATAACTAATTCACCAACAGCTTGCATCCTTCCATCTAGCTTCTCTGCTCGATAGCCGATGCACCAACAGTATGCGTCCTTTCCAGCGCCATCTTCTATGCCGAGGCCAACAGTCAGCTCTATAATCGATGAAAACGGCATGCGTCCTTCTTAGCTCCAACTTCTCCGCTCCTGACAAGCGCCACGGCCAAGCCAGCGCCAACAGCTTCACGACCAAGCCAAGCCAACAGCGCCACGACCAAGCCAGCACCAATGGCTCCACGTCCAAGCCGACGCTAACAGTCCGCGTCCTAGCCAAAACAACGCCATCTTAGCCGTTCAAAGCGGCGCCATCTACCTTTTCGTATCCAGCAGCGCCATTCACCTTTTCGTAACCAGCCAACGCCCGTTCGGAGGACCAAGTCGTAGTGCCACCTCTGATGATCAGTAGCCAAAGACATAGAACTGATGCCAACATCCCATGGACAAGACGAATTTATGCAAAAGTCGCCAAATAAAAAATCACAGATTCTGCATGCCCCCTGACAAAGGTTAGCCAAATCTTCCTGACAATCTCTTCATGACTTGCCGTTTTGATTTTATCCTTGTTTGTCACCATCTCATGCTTACCTCGCAACAACGCCATTGTTCCAAGCTAAGCAGGGGACTTAATGTTGATGGTGGTTTTTAGCTTAGGGTTAAAATTGTAAAATCTTGCATCTGATGTGACGTCACTCTATAAGGAAACGGATCCACGAGTGTCAGCCTCTGCACTAGCATATTTATTGAGCCGTTCAATATATCTACATGAAATTTACCCAGACTGGCGGGTGTAGCAACCATCCCGAACACTCTGTAAATTTCGGCACCTCGCCAATACAAGACTCATTGAGTAATTTTCCTGTGCTATGTTCCCCGGCAGAACCCTTATATCGGTATGGCATGACGGATTTATGTTTACTCGCAGCAGAGTAGCATGGACCTCCAAGTACCAAAGTTAAGGCCATTGCACAAAATGCTCAGACGGAAAGCACACTGCATTCTGTAGATAAGGATTTTGTGGCAGCATACAAATCCAGGCAATTATTGTGATAACTGACAAAAAACTCATAAACCCGACTAATTTGCAAAATTAGGGTTTCACACCCCGCGCAATACACTAGACCCCGTTGGTCGAAAAACTATGCTTAGCCAAACTAGGCGATTAAATCCGCGACAACGCACTGGAAGTGTGGCCATGCCCTAGCTTGTCGGCCCCACTTCCCATCGACCAATCAGGTCGCTTTAACATCCGTCACACTCACATAGAAGTGTATCCACGCCCATGCCTGGCCGGCCCTCTTACATTAACCAATCAGGTTACTTTAAACTCGCCACAGTGTTGAAAAGAAGGAAATCGCGCCAGATGGCCGCAAAGCCAATTGGCTTCCCAAAAACGCGTCGGCATGCCAAGCAGCATACCAAGAAGCATGCCAAACGCACATACCAGACACACATGCCAGATGCACATGCCAAACGCGCCAAACATGGCCACTCACCCCATGCGACGTGCCATATAGGCTAATTAGGGCTTCGACAAGCCAAACCCTAATTTAGGCAAGATTTCCACACCAACGTGCCAAAATTTCAGTAGCTATGGATGCGCGCGCAACCGTGCGAAAGGCATGCACGAGCCATGCCATCCATGCCGCAATACTGCTAGCACAAGTTAAAGGCGTCACTGCCAATTAAAAGTAGCCATAATCGACGGCTACCTTTCCTCCTGAGATGCAATCTCATCCATCCAAGTTCTCCACCAAACTAACAGGCTTGTGGAAACTTTTGAGCGACCATGCCGCCAAACCCTAAACTTTGGCCACGACATCAAATCCCAGTTTGGCCACGACGCCTAATTTTGGCCACAGTGCCAAACCCTAACTTTGGCCATGCCGCCAAACCCTAGCCTTGGCCATGACGCCAAGCCCTATCCTTGGCCATGCCGCCAAGCCTTAACTTTAGTCACGGACCCAAATCTTAACCTTATCCATGCTACAACACTACGTGGCCATGCCACTGACATGCTGCTATGCCACAGTCACTGGCATGCCACCATGCCACAACTATTAGCATGTCGCTATGTCACGGCCCCTTGCATGCCACCATGCCACAGCTACTAGCATGCCACCATGCCACGGCTACTAGCATGACGCTATTCCACGGCTACTGGCATGCCACCATGCCGCAACTACTAGCATGTCGCTATGCCACGGCCACTGGCATGCCACCACGCCACGACTACTAGCATGTCGTTATGCCACAGCCACTGGCATGCCACTACGCCACAGCTACTAGCATGCCTCCATGCCACGGCTACTAGCATGTCGCTATGCCACGTCCACTGGCATGCCACCATGCCACAACTACTAGAATGTCGCTATGCCACGGCCACTGGGAAGCCACCATGCCATGGATACTAGCATGTCGCTATGCCACGGCCACTGGCATGCCACCACGCCACATCTACTAGATGTCGCTATGCCACGGCCCCTGGCATGCCACTATGCCACAGCTACGCCATTGGAAATCCACTATGCCATGGCTATGCCACTGGCATGCCACTAGCATGTCGTTATGCCATGGCTCCACCAGGCGCTACTATGCCAATGGCGCCACTTCTATATACAACAAGATGTGACCATAATCAACGGCTACCCTTCCTCATGAGATGTAATCTCATCCATTCAAGTTCGACGCCAAGTTGACGGACCTGTGGCAAGTTTTAGGCGGCCGGCCAAGGCAAGCCTAATAGCAATATGCTGCATGTTTTCCACGAAAACACTCGAGACATCAAAAATGTCACAAACTGGGGGATACTCATCAGGGTATTGGTATGGCGGTTTACAGCACGCGGCGTGCAATGCGTTCGTTACAAGAGAGTGTCATGAAGTAGGAAAATTAGTGGTGGTAAAAGTAACGGTGTAAACAATTAATTTTCTTCATCATGGAAGCGTAATGACTGACGGTTAAACGAATTCACTTCCCTCATCATGGAAGCATAACGTCTGACGGTTACACATTACTCCATTCTTCCACCACACAATCGTTTTCACTTCCTACGAGACCAGGGTACGTTTTGTTGTGACTTGTATAAATAGGTCTCACCTATTTCCACCAATCAACAAGTTTTGGTCAGGAGAATAATACAACATCCAGAAATCACCTGGTAGATTTTCATTCAGCTAGCCAGTTCTACTTTCTGATACAAGTCACAAAACCACCACACTTCCAGAATCAATGATTCTGGTCTCAACACTTTCTTCGCTTCCCTCCCTAAGACTAACCCCTCTCCTTCACTTTGTGACCGAACCAATCCCGGAACGACCATTTCTTGGTTTAGGACATGATTGTACAGAATGGTCTCTCGAATTAAAAGTACTCCCGTGCAGTACGTTGTTTTGGGTTTACCACACACCCAAAATTTGTTTCTCATCCACACACCCAAAATTACCAAAATCAGCAGAACAGTTTTCACCCACAAACAAAGTGGTAACCGATCCTAGTTCTTAGTTAGCCATTTTATGGTAACTAGTGTAACCGATCCTAGTACCCACTTGGAGGTAGAACCGAAACTTTATGTTGAGGTAGAAGCGTGAAACCCATTAATGGTGATTTGATAGGATAATCAATCACATAAATCTTGGAAGTCAGATGAACCAATTCTAAACTTGTTTGGAAGTGTGGCAAATCGGTGCCAAGATTGTAAATATGAAAAAGGATTTACAAAGTAAAGATGTCGACATACTTTGAACATATGTGCAGTAACTCTTATCTTTTATTATTCAAAGATATTCCTTAATAGCTAAAGGAGAATCCCGGATCGAAATAAATTGAGAATCTTTTAATTAAGGTCTTTAGTTTTATATGCTTTTAATTTCCAGCAATTAAAATGCATATCTTTAGAAAATAAAAATTAGTAATGTGCATTTACTAGTTGGAGATTTTCTACTGAGATTTCGTTCAATATTTGGACAAAACATTTCCAGGAATTATGAAAACCGTTTTTGCCCTTATTGCATATCTTTGAGAATATTCAGTTTTAGAAATTCCTTGGTGTCCAAACTTCCTTGTCTATAAATATTGAAGTTTGCATTTCAAGAAAACTAATCCTCAGAGCCAGCAAAACTACCTCGTTGTGTTGTTACTGGTGGAGCCGTCTATTCAGAGAGGAAAGTACCCTAATTAGGCGAAATCTCTTACGACCGCTCGTTTTAAAGACTTCTTCGGGATTGGGAAGCTCTACGAGTATCGTTTGTGGGAAACTAGATAGTTGCAGTTTATTATTAGTTTTCGATTGATTTGATTGACCAACGGTTGTTGAACTTTGATTGCACCTAGTTTGTTTATGCTTGAGAATCTTCTCTTCTAATATAAGATTCACTCAAATTATATCGAAGTGTCGACGGGGATCTTTAGAACTGTTTGTAGATATAAATACGTCTTGTGATTATCCATCGTTAACAGACTCCGTTCTGTGTGTGATTGATCACAAGAGATTCAAGTTTTTTGTGTGCAGGTGTTTATTGAAGATCAAAAAAGATTTGAAGACAAAGAAGATATTTGGGTTCATAATCTTTGGTGTGCACAAAACTTGATCGGCTGGGGATCCAAATATAATCGGTTTATCTTTGTGATAGATTGGATTGATTAGTTGAGTAGATCGGCATCAATACGTTTTCTTTGTGATTCAAAGTATTAATTGCATAATCTTAATAATTACTTTGGTAGTTGTTGAAAAGATAGATATAAGGACCTGACAAAGGAGTTTATTGGGATAAAATGGAAGAGCCTTTTGTCAAACTCATATCACGTTGTTTGAAAAGAGTTGTTACCAAAAAGATTTGTTGTTCCTTTACTGTTAGGAATACGAACCAAAGGAATTGTTCCAAGTGCGTGACTTATTGCAAGTTGGAGGCGCAGGGATCCAGACGGAACTAGGGGAACTATAGGTTTAGTTGCTTGGTCTCAACTATATGCAGTTGGTTTATATTTTGTATAGAGGCTTAATCCTGAGATTATTCAATTCTGGACAAGGTCCTGGCGTTTTTCTGCATTTGTGGTTTCCTCGTTAACAAAATCTTGATGTGTCTTTTACTTTTCTATTTCCGAAATTATAATTAGAAGTAAAATACACAAACATTAATTCCAATTTACTTGATAGAAATCCTATTGTGTTTGGTTAAGTCCGAACCTATTATCAAGTAAACATACTTCGTTGTTATATTGTCTCGATCTTGTATCCATAGTCAATCACACAAGTTATCTTGTTGTCGTATTGTCTCGATCTCGTATCCATAGACGATCACACGAAAGTGTTAACCGATTAGTTATATTGTCTCGACTCAGTCCATAGACAATCACTTTCGGAGAAAGGACTTATAGGTGGAAAAGTTTTAGATTGAGGCATATTTGGGTACCCTCGTCTTTTTAATTGGTATCAGAGCAGGAAAACACGAAAAGACTTAACAATATGTGTTTGGCGCGATCCAAACTATAAGAAAATGGATCTAATGAGTGATTCAGCTAACATAAGTCAAGATGAAAAATCAGCACTTGAGGATAACATCTTCTGTGAATCTACTGAACAGGCTGGCCCCTATAATGTAGATTTTGGTGATTGACAACCTGCCTTGAAAAACAACTTGATGAAATTTCTGAAGATGGTGACTCAGAAATCGATCAATATGTTGAAGAAGATATGTCAGAATTCACTTCTATATTTAGTGCTATTTATATAAGAAAACTATATACCTTTGTGATTGATCTCATTGCTCCTCCCTGTAGAGAAAATAAGAAACTAAGAAAAAATTTCTTGGGTTTCTTCTATGGATATCAGAATTCCAGATATTTTCTTAAAGACTACAAAGATAGTCTACACTCAAAAACCCTTGAGTTTGAGAATCTCAACAGGAAACATTTATTGTTGAATAAAAAAACTTGTTGAGACAGAAGCAAGGATTAATTCTCAACAAGTAACGACTAAGGAATAAAATGAGTCTGATTCCTTCAAGAAAAATCCTCTTGAGGATCAATTAGCTGAAGCTCTTAAAAGAATCAAGGTCTTAGAAGAGGAGGCTGTAAGGCTAAGAAGACTCAATGACAACACAATCAACTTATCTTCTATGTTGGATGCAGGGAGAAGTCATGGCGACAAACGTGGATTAGGATATGATGGAATTGATACTTCGTAAATCAACAATGAAGTAAAATTCATAAAGGTTGTTGGCTCTTCCACTCCAGAAAATACACCTGATCAATCTTGTACGCCTGAGTCACCCAAGTTCTCAAATGAGATAATGACAGAAAACATCTCCGAAAGCAATCAGAGGAGGACTCCAACTAAGGATCAGCATAGTAACTGAACGTCTCATAAAGGTAAAACTAAAAACTTTACTCCTTTAAATAAGTATTGTTGTTATTGTAGAGATAAAGGTCATATGCAAAGGGATTGTAAAATTCGAAAGATGCAAAACGCCCTATCATTTGTATCTAAAGAGTTGAACAGGTTCATCTCCAAAAACCTCTCAGATCATCATTGTCCAGTGAGACAAACGAATTATTACAAGAATTCAAAATCATATCCTTAAAGAAACATTCCTAAAAGGAAAAATAATAGAAAGGGTAACACCTTTATCAATGAGGATATGAGATCTGATGTTTCAAAGTGGAAAGATGCAATATCGCTAGAGATGAAGAACCTTCATTCAAAGTCCACCTATAAGTGGATACCAAAATCTGAGAAGGTATCCAAAAGGAAGTCATCTAATACAAATTCTAAGAAAAACAATCATGTTGTAATCTTAGACAAAGATGACTATGAATGTCTAGTGCTTAGAATCAAAAAGGATCTAGAGATATCCAGTGATATCAATGTGCAAACATCTTTCGATGATCTGCTACACTGTAGAAAAACAAAAATGGAGTTAACCAGGACTCTATGACTTCTCAAAAATTGCGATATCTTCCTTGCATGTTTTGGGTAAGTTTTTGTTTCGGCATTTGTTTAGGGAAACTTTCCTATTGAGTTGCAGTCTTGAAAAAGGAAAAGAATGGACTATAAAAAGGTCTGATTATGCTCTTGCGATATCACAATCTTGTGATACAATGCTTTCTCCATATGAAGATAGTAAGGAATACATAACAGAAGAATTTTCGAATATAATTAGTTTATGTAGTTCCTTGCCTCGATCGAAAAATATACATATGATTCCTTTCATTATGAAAGAAAAAAAATGTAATGATGTTGTCTGTAACTTTTGTGTGGAAAAGATTGAAAGAACTCTTGAGTCTAGTTCCAAATATTATGTGAAAATAAGATATGGACTCTGTTCCGAGTATTATTCCTTTCCTATCAAGACATCTCTCTCAACCATTCTTGCTCAAAATATGTCAGAGGGAACAATGAAACTTATTGGAAGAAAAGATCTTCTTGAAGATGATATTGCTGCAGCAAAGATGAGTATCTCTATGTTTGAACAATCTATGCTAATCATAGATGGCCAGAAGACCTTGGAGAATTTAAAAGAAATTTAGAATACTGTAAAAGGGATCTAAGTATCTAACCGAAACCGTGTTACTTCTAAAGGAATTCTCCAGTAAGGCATGCAAACCAGGAATAAGACTAAATTCTTATTTAAAGTTAGGCTACTATTAATAAAACTATCTTATTATTTATGAATAAATTATTATTTTATAATTTTTCTTGTGATAGTTTTTGATTACATAGCCTGTGCTTGAATGCTTTATATTATTTCTATGTATGTTTATGGGATGTTTTTGGTTTTCATAACCTTGATATTCGATCTCATATGGTGTGAACTCTTATGGTTTGGGTGACTTTTTGATTTAGAGGGATTGAGTTCTAGCCCATGTTGGTAGGCTTTATCAAAGGATCATGAGGGGTTCTGATTGAAACAATATGTGAAAAGTCACAATATGTTGAATCGTTTGGTTTAGCATAAAATCATATGTGTTTCGAGTTTTCAACTTTTGCATTGCATTAGTTAAAACCGGTTTTCAACCTTTCTCTGGTAAAGGTTGGTTGTTGTTGTTCTTTTGCTCTGCGAGAGGATGACAACATGATGATATCCGCCCCGTAAAAATATGAAGAAAAAGGAGAAGAAGATGCGGAATTTGAGATAACGAATTTGTTAGTTAATCGTTTTCCTGTTTAAAAGCCTGATTTTATTGCATATATTTATTGCTTTTGCTTAACAAAATTTCGGTACAATTGATATTTATTCCATTGTTTGTGTATGGATGTGTGTGTGATTCAATTATTTTCGATTAAGAAAAACTATTGTTATCTTGCTTTATTGTTTGGTATCAATTGTTTAGGATTACAAAATTACGGTGCAATTGTACTTTAATGTCTATGTTGTTTCAATTGCTTCTGGTTGAGGTAAATAATTATGCAAGTTGATTTATTTGGTTTGTATGAATTGTTTATGGCTTAATAAAATAAAAGGTCTTCGGGATGAATTGTTTAGTCCAATTCGATTCCGGATAAGAGAAACTAAGTTAATTCTGATCTTAGTTAGACTTATCAAAATGAAGGTTTCGATTATTCAAGTCTAATCGAATTCCTTAACAAGAAATGCTAGTTAACTAACCTAGTACTTGTTTTGTTTAAAAGTGAAATGTCTAAGTTATTATTTGAATAATTAGAACCTGATGAGAAAAATAGAGTTATTTCTGATCTTTATTTTGGTCTTATCGAACAAGCGATTGTATTTGTGCAATCGGTTTAGAAAAAGAACTAAGGTGCTTAGTCGATTTTTGGTTTGATAAATTATTAGGGAAAATTGCTTCAGGAAATTGTTTCCTTGGTGACATATCAAAACAAAATTACTTTGTAGTTTCGGTTTTGATATTGGTTATCAAAAATGGTGTGTGGAACCCTCGTGCTTAACTCTTATAGGTTGCAAGTCTCTTTGTAAGATCCTTTTGATTTGTCCTTTATTTGCTCGTACCTTTGCCATTTTGTGACAAAAAGGGGGAGAATATATGGAGTAAACAAGTGATTTGATATTAATTTGGTATCACTAAGGGAAAGGACAATGGTGCTTAAATGTTATATCTAACGAAAGAGTAAAGCATAGACTAAGGGTGGGTAGAATATCATATTGATACTTGTGGTTATATTAACTACAAAGGGAATAACAAAGACGTGCGGATTAGAAATCTACCTATCTTACCTTTAGGGGGAGTATTAACTTTGTTATTATAATGTCAACAACGACACTTAAAGGATTGAATATATACAGGTTATTGTGTTGTTGAAACTTGGAATCAAGCGTACGTGTAATGAATTCTTGTAATTTTTTTATCCATATGATGTAATATTTTTGTCACTAAAATTGACAAAGGGGGAGATTGTTAGAGCATAGCTCGGTTGAACCCACCAAGCGTTGGTATGTCAAATTTGGTTGTCATATTTAAGTGAACCAAAATTCATTTAAAGAGTGCTTGATTATATACTAGAGTCAACTTTGTATAGGTTAGCTTGAAAGTATTAGGATATGAGACATTACAAGTATTACGTGAAGACTTGAAGAATGTGAAGAAGTGAGGAGCTACAACGACGACATCATCCTTCCTCTTGAGGTTAGTAATGTTTGACTTGAACTGTTTCATTCCCTAACGTATCTTTCAAGTCGTGCATATTGAAAACATAACTGCGAAGCTGTGAATATTATACTCTAGTTAGATATAGTATTAAGGAATTACAATACGAAGTATAATGTCTATTATTTGAACTTCGTATATAAGACATCGATATAATCGTATGAATGCTATTGTCATTATGTATGGGTATGGGTGAAGATTTCGTCCTAGGAAACAATGTTTTACATTCGTTTAAAGGAAGTAAATTCATAAACTTGTTTTGTGAATCGAAAGCGAAATAGCTAGGCTTATTGGTATTGTTATTCATTGCAAATATTTTGAATTACCAATATGTGTGTTTAGTATAACCGCTCATAACTTCCTTATGTATCTTGGTAAAACTATTTACAAGGCCTGAATTTTGTATTGGTATGACTTTTATTAGTGAAACCGATCTTAAGTAATCACCTGAGGTGGTAAGATCGACATCTTGAAATTGGTGTGACTAAATACTAGTCATTGGGTAACCGATCCTAGTAAGAGGTGTGACCGATCACAAGAGAAAGTGTAATCGATCCTTGTAAGAGGTTTAACAAGTTTTAGTAAGTTGGTGTAACCGATCTTATAACTTGGTCAACCGATCACAAGTTTTACCATAAGAAGTGGTATCCGATCCTAGTTCTTAGTTAGCTATTTTATGGTAACTAGTGTAACCGATCCTAGTACCCACTTGGAGGTAGAACCGAAACTTTATGTTGAGGTAGAACCGTGAAACCCATTAATGGTGATTTGATAGGATAATCAATCACATAGTTCTTGGAAGTCAGATGAACCAATTCTAAACTTGTTTGGAAGTGTGACAAATCGGTTCCAAGATTGTAAATATGAAAAAGCATTTACAAAGTAAAGATGTAGACATACTTTGAACATGTGCAGTAACTCTTATCTTTTATTGTTCAAAGGTATTCCTTAATAGCTAAAGGAGAATCCAGGATCGAAATAAATTGAGAATCTTTTAATTAAGGTTTTTAGTTTTATATGCTTTTAATTTCCAGCAATTAAAATGCATATCTTTAGAAAATAAAAATTAGTAATGTGCATTTACTAGTTGGAGATTTTCTACTGAGATTTCGCTCAATATTTGGACAAAGCATTTCCAGGAATAATGAAAACCGTTTTTGCCCTTATTGCATATCTTTGAGAATATTCGGTTTTGGAAGTTTCTTGGTGTCCAAACTTCCTTGTCTATAAATACTGAAGTTTGCATTTCAAGCAAACTAATCCTCAAAGCCAGCAAAACTACCTAGTTGTGTTGTTACTGGTGGAGCCATCTATTCGGAGAGGAAAGTACCCTAATTAGGCGAAATCTCTTACGACCGCTCATTTTAAATACTTCTTTGGGATTGGGAAGCTCTACGAGTACCGTTGGTGGGAAACTAGATAATTGCAGTTTATTATTAGTTTTCGATTGATTTAATTGACTAACGGTTGTTGAAATTTGATTGCACCTGATTTGTTTATGCTTGAGAATCTTCTCTTCTGATATATGATTCACTTAAACTAGATCGAAGTGTCGACGGGGATCTTTAGAAATGTTTGTAGATTTAAAAACGTATTGTGATAATCCATCGTTATCAGACTCCCTTTTGTGTGTGATTGATCACAAGAGATTCAAGTCGTTTGTGTGAAGGTGTAATTGAAAATCAAAGAAGATTTGAAGACAAAGAAGATATTTGGGTTCATAATATTTGGTGTGCAGAAAACTTGATCGGGCGGGGATCCAACTATAATCGGGTTATCTTTGTGATAGATTGGATTGATTAGTTGAGTAGATCGGCATCAATACGTTTTCTTTGTGATTCAAAGTATTGATTGAATTATCTTAAAAATTACTTTGGTGGTTGTTGAAAAGATAGCTCTAAGGACCTGACAAAGGAGTTTATTGGGATAAACGGAAGAGCCTTTTGTCAAACTCATATCACGTTGTTTGAAAAGAGTTGCTACCGAACAGATTTGTTGTTCCTTTACTGTTTGGAATACGAACCAAAAGAATTGTTCCAAGTGCGTGACTTATTGAAAGTTGGAGGCGCGGGGATACAGACGGAACTAGGTGAACTATAGGTTTAGTTACTTTGTCTCAACTATACGAAGTTGGTTTAGATTTTGTATAACATCTTAATCCTGAGAGTATTCATTTATGGACAAGGTCCCGGCGTTTTTCTACATTTGCGGTTTCCTTGTTAACAAAATCTTGATGTGTCTTTTACTTTTCTATTTCCGTAATTATAATTGTTTTATTATAATTATAAGTATAATACATAAACATTAATTCCTATTTACTTTATAGCAATCGTATTGTGTTTGGTTAAGCCTGAACCTATTATCAAATAAACATACTTCGTTGTTGTATTGTCCCGATCTTGTATCCATAGTCAATCACACAAGTTATCTTGTTGTCGTATTGTCTCGATATCGTATCCATAGACGATCACACGAAGTGTGAACTGATTAGTTGTACTGTCTCGACTCAGTACATAGACAATCACTTTCGGAGAAAGAACTTATAGGTGGAAAAGTTTTAGATTGAGGTATATTTGGGTACCCTCGTCATTTCAGATCCAGTAGGAACTCAGGGATCTCACTATGGATTTACTAATGAAGCAAGTGGATCTTCTTTTCAAGCTTATTCAGGTGGTCGAGATATCCATCCACACCATCGTCTACCAAAGCTTGATTTTCCACAATTTGATGGTGACAATCGAAAGAGATGTATACAAAAATGTGATTACTACTTTCAGATACACAATATACCATATTACAACAAGACAACGATGGATGATGTACATCTGGATGGTAAAGCTAGTAAGTGGTATGGAAATTTTCGTTTAAATAAAGCGCATATACCTTAGCCACATCTATGTGAAAATGTTTTCTTAATATTTAAAAGTCCTGCTCATGGTAATCTTGTTCGATTTCTTAATAAGTTGGTTCAACTTATAACTGTTGATGATTATTTTGAAGAATTTAAATAATTAAAAGCTCTATTGTTGAGTGTCCACAAAGACTTTCCTGAATAATATTTCATATTAAGTTTTATTGGTGGGTTGAAAGAAGAACTCAGAGGGTCTATGATAATGTTTAATCCCACAACACTGCTTCATGCTTTTTCCCTAGCCAGTATGCAAGAAAACACACTTACACTCCAAAAGAAACCCAATAAACCTATTCAAAAGTCCTTCACTAACTCCTTTTCCACTACCGGACCATTTCAACCACAAAACTTTCCTCGAAAACCCATCTATATGCAGCCACCACAATCTGTACCACTGACAACATCTAGACCTAGCCCAACTTTTCCCATCAAGAGACTAACTCTAGAACAAGTTCAAGCAAAAAAAAACAAAAACATAAGGGTTATGCTTCAGTTGTGATGAGACATATAAGAAAGGCCTCATTTGTAAAAAAAATTAAAAAAAAAAGTACATATGTCTGTTGATAGATGAAGAGGCTGAGGAAATAACTATGGAAGAGGGGGAGATTGAAGAAGAATCTGAGGACTCTTTTGTGGAGAGTGACATGGAAATATTTTTACATGCCTTAACAGGTAATATCTCTAGAGACACTATCAGAATTTCTAGTTATATTACCGGAAGTACCATAGTTTCATTGACTGTGCTTTATCCAAAAGTGTGCAATGCTCAATTGAATACATTGCTAGTAGTCACTATAGAAAATGGGTACAAAACTATTAATTATGGGGTTTGCTCTCAACTCACTTGGACCATGCAAGGTCATAAGTTTTATGGTGACTTGAAACTACTTCCATTATAAGGGTGTGATACAGTTTTGGGTGCATATTGGTTAAGAAGACTTGGTGATGTCCCGTTCAACCAGTCAAATCTATGTGTTTCCTTCAATCACAATGGTAAGAAAATCATTTTGACTGGTATTCTACAAAAGTCATTTCTCAGCATGATGAGTGGTACTGCAATTGAGAGATTCTTTCAGAAGCATACTCATGGGATGATTGGTCAGGTGTTCTCCACATCAACCACTATTGTTCATTCCACCACAAATCTCTAACTTACTCAAACAGTTTTCTGATATTTTTCTGAAAAAAACTTTTACCACCTCAAAGAATCTTAGATCACAAAATTTCCCTCAAACCAAATGTTGAACATGTCAACCTCAAACCCTACAAATTCCCATATATACATAAGTCAGTAGTTAAAAATTTGGTCAAGGAAATGCTACATTATGGTATTATTTAACCCAGTTAGAGTACCTTTGCTTCACCAATCCTCTTGTCAAGAAAAAAGAAAATTACTGGAGGTTTTGTCCGGACTCTAGAAAGCTAAACAACCTCACGATTACAGACAAGTTTCCAATACCTGTCATAGAAGATCTATTGGATGAAATACATGGAAAGAAAATTTTCACTAAGATTGATTTGAAGTCTGGCTACCACCAAATCAGATTTTATCCTTCTGACATACATAGAACATCATTTATGACTCATCATGAGCATTTTGAGTTCAAGGTAACACCATTTGGCCTTTACTAATGCACCTGCTACCTTTCAAGCTCTTATGAATGATGTTTTTCAAGAACATCTCAGGAATTTCATTCTTATATTCTTTGATGACATCTTGGTTTAAATCTCTTCCTTGGAGAAGCACATTGAACACTTAAAAACAACTCTAGAGATCCTAAGACAACGCCATCTTTTTGCTAATTTTTCTAAATGTTGTTTTGGGAAATCTGAATTAGAATATTTGAGACACATTATTACATCTAATGGAGTTATGGATGATCTTGAGAAATTCACTGCAATGGTTGAATGGTCTTATCTACTATAATCAAGGAACTGAGAAGGTTTTTGGGTCTTATTGGATGTTACAAAAATCTGTTAAGGATTATTGACTTATTAGCAAGATATTAACTGAATTACTGAAGAAAGATTCTTTTTTATCGTCTGGTGCTTATACTGAAGCTTTTCATAAGCTTAAACAAGCCATGTCCACTACTCCAGTCTTAAATCTGCCAGATTTTAACAAGCCATTTATTCTAAAGATTGTTGATTGTGATTATGGGATTGGAGCTGTTGTAATGCAAAAAGGCAGAGTTACTGTTTTTTATAGCAAACCACATGGGCCAAGAGCTGCTGCTTTATCTACATATGATAAGGAATTACTTTCCATGGTACAAGTAGTGATAAGATAAAGACATTTATCTAGGGACAACACTTTATTATTAAAACATACCATGAAAGTATAAAATACTTCTTGGAACAAAGGATTTCCACTATCTAATATCAAAAATGTCTTATGAAGCTCTTAGGATTTGATTATGAAATAACATACAAAAAGGGTTCAGAAAATAAAGTGGCTAATGCTCTCTCCAGAAAACCTCATAATAGTGGTGACTGCCTCTCCATTTCCTTGTTATAACCTGCTTGGGCTCAAGATATTATTGCAATTTATACTACAGATGATAAGGTCCAAACTCTAATTGATCAACTTACACTCACTCCAGGTACTGCTCCAAAGTATTCTTACCGGGATGGCATTCTAAGATACAACAATAAACTATATGTGGGAAATGCATCCAACACCAGGACAGAATTTTTAGATTTTATTCATTCTTCAGCTATACGCACGAGGTCACTATGGAATGCATGCAACATATGTCAGGGCCAAGACTTACTTTTTCTGGCCTGCAATGAAGAATGACATTTTATCATATGTTTGTGCTTGTGATATTTTTCAAAGAAACAAGGGTGAGAAAAATTTTCCTGCTGGTCTACTCCAACCGTTACCAATTCCAAATCATGCTTGGCAACACATCTCAATGGACTTTATTGAAAGTCTGCCAATGAGTGAAAGGGAGTATGTCATTCTAGTGGTAGTAAACATATTGAAAAAGTACAACCACTTCATTGGACTGCATCACCCTTATACTGCATCTTCTGTGTCTAGAAAATTCATCTCTCATATCTTCAATCTCCATGGTCTACTTGCTTCAATTGTCTCTGACAGAGAGAAAATATTCACCAGCAGGATCTATTCAAAGCTACGGGTACTCAAATACACTTAAGCACAACTTACCATCCACAAACTGATGACCAGAATAGGAGAGTAAAGGCTTGATTAGAGATATATCTGCAATGTATGTGTGGGAATCAAACCAAGAAATGACATCAATGGTTACCGCTTGCTGAATGGTGGTACAACACCATCTACCACACCAGTCTGAAAATGATCCCTTTTCAGGCACTTTATAGGTATACTCCTCCACATCCAACCTTTCCTTCCACTACCACCACCTATGCTGCGGCCGTTGAGGAATACTTAAAACATAGATATGTTGTTCTTGATATCTTTAAAGACATTTTACATCACTCTCAAGAAAGAATGAAGTTCTATGTTGATTAGAAGAGGGTAGAAAGAAGTTTTGAGGTAGAGATAAATATTTGAAGTTGCATCCATATAGACAAGCTTGTGTGGCTTTCAGAAGGAATTTCAATCTTGTAGCCAAATAATTTGGGTCATTCTATAGTTTACAGAAGATAGGACAAGCATCTTATATGTTGCAACTTCCTGCAGAAGCAAGAATCCACCCTATTTTCCATGTTTACATCTTAAGAAGCAGATTGGTGTCAGTCATGATCCCAATCCTACGCTACCAATTATTGATATTGATTGAAAAGTATTTCTCAGTCCTGCAGCTTCTCTGGATTCCAGAACCATCACCAGGAATGGAGAACTTGTCCCTCAGCTACTTATCTATTGGGCCAATGCATCAGCAGAGGGTGTTATTTGGGTGGATTCTAAGCATATTTAACATCACTTTCCTAAATTTCATCATCGAGGACAAGGATGTGGTAATGGGAAGGGTGTTTTCATATACATCTCTGATGATAGTCTTCCCTTATCTGAGTTATATCACCTTCTAGAGTATTGGGTGCTTTAGAGTCGAGTGTCTGCCTTAATCTGTTGTGCATGGGTAGTTAGTTAACTGAGATTGTGTCAACCAATTCTCGACAGATTTCTGGCTAGGATTAGTTACCTAAATTAGGTCTTCTTTATTCTTTCAGATGCATTTATATTGTAATAACTCTATCTGTTTTTGGAAAGAAGTTAATGAAGTTATAGTTAAGGCTGCTACGGCAGAGTTACCTATATTTTGTTCCTTTTCCCTGCATCTCTGATTGTAAGGATACTAGAATAGTACAACTTGCTTAAAAGAGTGTAGGACTTATATTAAGAGAGTATTGTTGAGGTAACGATTGATTCAATAGGAATAATCCTGTGTAAGTCCCTAAGTGGGAAAGTTTTGATTATCTTCCCCTTTGGTGCAATAAAATTGAGTTGATTGTGCCATATACTTTGTGTTCTTGGTATTCTGATTGTGAATGTGATGGATGGCAATATTTGAACGTATTATGGGATACATTTGAGAAGAGAAAGAAGAGCAAAGACGTTTGTTGCAAAGTTCAAAATGAACTGCTGCTGATTGTGCACTTGTGTTGCTAAGCGTGGGAGGTTGAGTATTATGGGTGATGATTATTCACTGAACCATGATATCACTTGTCATGACCCAAGAAAATTGAAATACGAAAATTGGGAGCATGACCGTGGGGTATCATGAGTATGTTTGGTATGCAATTTTAGTGTATTTAAAGGATATCACACAAGCATTTCTTTCTCTCTTAAGCTATGTTTATGTGAGAAAGTGATCAATTCATTATATTAGGGAGAATTGCATTATAAATGGCTTCTAACAGCTAGTTAATCGGCGAAGAATTATTGGCAACGATTGATCAGTTAGACGAATACTATGACCTTGGTGACATGACCAGGGAAATGGGTGGTGATGACCTAGATATTACTTTTTTTCATGAATAGAATGATAGGGTAGAATTGCTTGAAGTAAGGACATCATATTGGTTATGCCATTCGATGAAATAGTTAGTATCCAATGCCTCCTTGTTGAGTTGGGAAGCCAATACTGAAATCACTGAATTGAAGGGGAAATTTAGTGATATAAGAACCATACTAATGGACCATGTGAAGCAAATGTCCGAGAAAATGACAAGGCTTCATAGGTTGATCAGTGTTATTATGTTTGCAGGGGAAAATGTGATCGAAGAAAACTCTACTCAAGTCCACGATCCAAGAGTTTACTCGGGTTCCATAAATTCCATAGAAACTAAGAATTTTTTGTATGTCGTTGAGGCATACTTTAATACTAAGGAAATTAGGGAAGAGCAAATAACATTTCTTGCAGGAAAATACCTAGAAGGTGATGCCAAAGTTTCGTGGAGAACCATGCTGCAAGAAAATAAAGTCGATGGTCATGCCAATCTTATGTCTTGGGAAGGCATGAAAGAGTAGCTGAGAGGTCAGTTTTTGCTGAGTAATGTTGCTTGGTATGCAAGATAAAGCTTGCGTAGTCTAAGAATGACGGGTATGCCACAAGCCTATGTTGAAAACTTACTTGCATTGGTGCACGGCGTGCAATGTACGAGTGAAAATGACCAGATATTTCAGTTTCTGTCTAGTGTATTCTCTTGGGTTATTGATGCCATTCAGGTGGTAAGTAGTCTTGTTGATTGCACGCAAACTGAAAACGTGCAAGGCTTTGATGGAAAGGCCAAATGGAAGGAGAAATCTTGTGATTGTAAGCATAAGTATGAGCCAATGGATGAAGCGTCATTCCCTATAACCTTAATGTTTAGGGGGTGTTTCATTTGCAAGGACTTGAATTTTGTTCAAAGCTGTCCACTCAAGGAACAACTTACTACATCAGTTTGGATTAATATGAGAGTCATTCCAGCATGACTCATGATAGTCGAAGTGAAAGTACGAGAAAGAGACCTCGCAGTAAAGTTTAATCTCATTTGGAGAAGTGAAGAAACTAAGATAAACTAAGAAGAGTGTTGTTGTATCCTTGGGAAACACTAAGTGCATAGAACATGAGCGTTTTCTGGTCTTGTTAATTTAGCCTTAGTTGCTTGGATTGTTGCAAATTCGGTGTATAAAGTTTGTTTGTACAAACTTTTATTTGAGTCGTCAAGTTTGTACATACTTTTCTTTTGGTTTAAGCAATTTGCTTTGTTAGTGAAATATTTGGCTTTTAAAATAATCAGTTTAGTTAAACATGTTATACGGTCTGCCTATGTGAGAGTCGCAATGAATGAAGGTGTTTTCTTTTATAAAGATCTTGCCTCTTTATTTTTGAAGTAAAGATAGTTCATGAGGAAATGCTACATAACATACTAAGCGTAAGGTATGCAATAATGAGACAAAATGATGAAAGTGGCCAAAAGTTAATGAGCGAAGCATAAAATAGGGATCATAATTGATGAAATAATAGTATTGTTGTCCTGGGATTGAAATAAGTATATGATAGCGGATGGGCAAATAAAGTGATAGAAATGCAAAACAAGTAAGAAGTTCATTCCATCACGAACATGACTTAGGAATGAGTTGGGAAGAACTCATATCCTTGGGAAGACACACTAATTCCCAAGTAAATATATCGCTACAGTACAAAAAAATATTTAAATACGTATTGACTATTGAAGCAAAGCATGAAGACGGCTAAAAGGTTAGCTATGTTATGTCCATAAGAAAGTTAGTCATAGCTAGCGCAAATAATCTATGCAACTAAATAATTTTACTTTAGGAAAGTCAAGCAAAAATAACACGAGGGTTTTTGTTGGTATATGTGGAAAGGAGAGGTACTAAGTACACCACCAACTTTTACAATCGGCAACCTATATGGACACCCTTGAATAAGATTGTATATAGAGTTTTTTCTTTTCTCTTCCACAATCAATATGTTTAGACCAGTGGTACGTGAACCTGATTATGCATAAGAGTTCTTCGACAATCTCAAAATCAATATTCAAGATCAATATAGTAGTACCCAAAATAAGAGGATCCGTATTTGATACATGTGTATCTTCCTTTCCCTGGGAACTGGTGATCCTCAAGAAGAATTGAGGATAAAATCCTATATTAGGAAGGATTCCTTGTTTACGATAAACTCATAGTTTAGGAAGGAGTATTGTTTTGAGCAGTATTCTTAGTTTAGGTAATATACATAGAAAGGGAATTAGTCCTACAAAAGGAAATAGATTCTTAAGAGGTTTGGGAAGCCAAACCAAGCCTATAAATAGGGATGTTTAGCTCATAACTAAACACATCTAGTTAGTGTGTTCTTGATATTGACGCACCTATACACACAGATACTAGGCAGAGAAAACCTAGAGAAAGCTTGGAACAAACTTGTGGAAGCTTAGCAAACATTTTAAGGTTAATCCAATGTTAGAGAAGATTGTGAGCATAACAAATAGAGGATTGTGAGCATATCTAGATAAGATATTTTCTTCGAATTTCTACTTGTATTCTGTTTTCTAAGTTTCTCGTCTATTATTATTCTGAATCCCGCCTTTATAGTAATAGCTACCAAGGTACAAAGATCAAAACGTATGTAGTTGGCATCAAGAGCGAGGCTAGTTTTAGGGTAAATCCCTGTGGTTTATGATTTTCCCTAGATCTCTCTACATAAATCTTGGTGAGGTCTTCGAGAAGCTAGAATACGTTAAGAAAACAAAGGGATCAAGGATGACAAAGTAAGATGATGATCCTAAGGAAGGTGAACCAAAAACTATGGAAGAAAAGGTGGCTACTCTGCAGACAGACATGAAGAAAATTCAAGTTGCCCTTCAGGAGATAAGTGAATGTATTAGTTCTCATATACCCAAGTCGAGGACAAAGAAAAAAAATTACACCTTTCACCTGAAGCTTCGGAAAAACATGATTCTGAAGAAGACGATTCGGAAGAACATGAGGATGACGAAAAGAAGAAAAGTGAGTTTCTTAAAAGTCCTACATTAACTAAACCGAATGGTAAGAATCTGAAAATTTATTTTCGTGTTGATATTCCACTTTACGATGCGAGTGTCGATGTATAAAAATTGGATGATTGGATTGAACGTCTAGATACTTTTTTTTTTTTCTTTAAATATGGTTCAAAGGAAAACATTGCTTTCGCAGCATTGAAGCTTCAAAAGCATGCTAACCTGGTGGAAAGCTTATCAAAGACAAAACCTAGGTAAGGGAGTATTTTCGTGGAAAAGATTTAAAGCAGTTGTAAGGAAACAGTTTTATCTGGTTGGCTACCTTGAGGAGAGATGGTTCAAGTGATACAACTTGAAGCAGACCTACAACCAAACCGTGCAATAATATACTTCGAAATTTCATAATCAAGCTATGATTTTGGATTTAGACGATTATATTATCTATATGAAATATATTTCCGGGTTCCATGAGTATATACAGAAGGAGTTAAAGATGTTTTCGGTGGACACTATCTCCGAAGCAAGTACAAAAGCTAATGTTATTGAAGGTAGGCTTAAGAAAACTGATGTTGAGGGAAACATCAAGGGAAAGTCTGGAAGTTTCGTCGCTAAAGGAGATGAAAGGAGAAAAGATAAAGGGAAGTCTAACGACCAAGAAGGTTTAGTTTGTAAACATTGCAAACAAACAGGGCATGTTGTTGATAAGTGTTGGATGAAATATCCTAATCTAAAACCAAAAGGGTTGCAGAAGAAAGAAGCCATAACGGCAACACTAGTCACACAAGTTCCAAAAGAAGTCAAAGGACTAACAAAACCTAATCAAAAGCTCTCTCTAATGGCATGAGCAACAGAAGAACTTATGGAGGACGATAATAGGGAACGACTCTTCACGGTTAAGATGCAGGTTAAGAAAACACTAATAGATGTTGTTATTGACCCGGGAAGTCAGAAGAATTTACTTTGACATTTTTTGGTAGAAAAGTTGGGTTTGAAAACTTTCAAACATCCGAAACCCTATCCTTTAGGGTGGCTTCAAAATAAAGGTGGTCTACAGGTTGCAGAGCAGTGCACGTTCAAGTTTGCTTTTGATGAGTCATACATTGACGAGGTTACATGTGACGTGGTTCCATTGGATGTTTGTCAAGTTATACTTGGTAGTCCTTACTTGTGGGATCGAGTTGCGGTTTTACGTAGGAGGGAGCATAAGTATACCTTTAGCAAAGATGGGAGAACTTTTGTAATACGAGCTATTGACTCTCCTCTTGAGGGAGCAAGCTTGATTACAGCCAATCGGGATAAACGGTTGGAGAATGCTAATACAAAGTTAATTCTCCTTGTGATACGTTCTCTTGAAGAGAAGTCGAGTAGAGTTAGTTTGGAATACATTACCAAACAACAACAACAAGAACTAAGAAGGTTAAGTATGTTTGAACCACCATTACTAGATGATGATGGAGATGACAAGATGATCTTGACACATGTGGAAGACTTGTGGTTTGGTGGAGAAGAATCACTCGAAGAATATTGCATTATGGAGCAAATAGCGACAAAGACATGCCAGGAAGAGAATGAGACTTTTCTAAGTATATGTCAAGGTCAAGTTCCCGGCAAGGAGACATGGTTCAGCAGGGTGAAAAGAACTCAAGATTTCTCTAAACTACAAATATAACTTTCACGGGAGTTCAAGTTCTAGAGGGGGGGGGGTAGCATGATACATGGTGTATCTTCCTTTCTCTGGGAACTAGTGATCCTCAAGACGAATTGAGGATAGAATCCTATATTAGGAAGGATTCCTTGTTTCCTAGTTTAGGAAGGAGTATTTTTTTGAGCAGTATTCTTAGTTTAGGTAATATACCTAGAAAGGGAATTAGTCCTACAAAAGGAAATATATTCCTAAGAGGTTTGGGAAACCAAACCAAGCTAGTTAGCGTGTTCTTGATATTGACGCAACTAGACACACAGATACTAGACAGAAAAAACCTAGAGAAAGCTTGGAACAACTTGTGCAAGCTTGGAAAACAGTTTAAGGTTAATCCACTGTTAGAGAAGATTGTGAGCGTAACAAAGAGAGAATTGTAATCGTTTTCTTGTTCATAATCTAGAGAAGATATTTTCTTCGAATTTCTACTTGTGTTATGTTTTCTAAGTTTCTCGTCTATTATTATTCTGAAATCTGCCTTTATAGTAATAGCTACCAAGGTACAAAGATCGATACGTATCAGTATTCTAACAAGTATGAAACTTACAATCTATATTTCAAGATATGAATTCAAAAAAAAACAAATCTTGTTTTTTTTCCAATTTATAAGGACTTAAACTATCTAGGTTGAACACCATATTGTATTAAACCGCTACAGACACTTGCCTACTATCATACTTCGAACTGGGATGTAGTTGAGATCGAATTAACCCTCCAATAAATTCAGTTGCATCCGTGGTCCTTACTCCTCTTGAACCTCGCAAGATTCTGCGCATTTGAGTCCCTTAGATGACGTCCTTTACATCCTAAGAGTTGCTTCAACCTCAGCGAAGACTTTTGATACCAATATGCCCCAGCAAACAAGCATATTTTATTTTCCTTTTTATTTTGAAATCTAAGTTTTGGAATTTATTTACAATAGACAAATCCCTGGAAACCTATCAAATCAGGAACACTTTCACTCAGTTAGCTGAGAAGCAGATTACTAACCACCTTTTAAGAACAATTCAAATAAATCAAAGAAGAAGGGTATAAACATCTATTTGAGAAATCACAAAGTCTGACACGAATAGAACTTTATGATCTCTATCTATTTCATTCCTGATCTGAGATTTCTAAAACCTCAAAGGTCAATAAGAACATGATCTGTACACACGAACTATCAGGTAAAAGATAGTCTGATCGGGCTTCACGAATACCTAAGTGAATTCTTCAATGTTGTAAAGTAATTATGTTTCTCAGAGAAAACCTAAATTATAGAGGATGGCTCTAGCAAGTAACCAAGACATAAGAGTACCAGGGATTAATAAATGCAGTTGCAAGAGTCTCTCTTTTTTATAGATTTTCATGGCTCTTGGTGGATCTGAATTCAAGATAAAATAACTTGAGATCCAAGCAAACACTTTCTCAGTTCAGACGAAATTATTATTAGGAATACATGTAAATGTGTGAGATGTCTTCCTTGAAAATACACAGAATAATATGCACTATAGTCCGGTGTTATGAAACCATACACGATGATGGTTCATGTTGGAAAGTATGCTTATTGAACTCACAAGCATAAGTGGTATTCAATAACACTCAAGAATTAAACCATGATCCTAAATTCAAGGGATTTTGTGAAGAAAGTTGTCTTAGAAGTGTGTATGAGAGTTGTAGCAAATCCAAACATATTTGTAAAATAGTTCGTGGGCTTCTGCTTGAATCAGGGTAGGTATACGTGCCGGGTATGCATACCTATGAATAGTCCAAGAACTCAAGCTCTAAGGGTACGCGTACTAGGTATGTGCACCTTAGCCAGTTCTCATAGTTAGGTCCTAAGGTACGCGTATTGAGTATACGCACCACCCCATATTATCGAGCTCAAATCAATAAGGAAACAATTTGAAACATTCCCGATAGCCATTGAAAATAAATATCATTGCTTGGAAAATTTCTAAATGATCAACTTGAAACAAAAAATAGCTCATGAACAATAAATTGTTCTTAGCCAAGATTGTTAAGGATCTCGAGAGAGATATCTATACAAGCTTGATTCAAAATTTCTACTTTCCAATATTAAATCACTAAAATTATACGATATACTCTCATAAGATAGAATAGAAAATGTTGTGAGATAGAAAATCTTCACATACCTCTTTATTGATGAAGTTCTCGCAAATGTCTTCGTTTTTCCTCCAATCTTCAATCTTTGAGGGTTATTTCTACGATGTCTGATACTTAACTACCATATTCTAATCCTAGTCCTAAACTTGACTTTATTAGACTAGAAATAAAGATATAGTTTTGTGCAATTAATATTGACAAATATCTTGAGATAGCAAAACTTGCGAGTTCGACCGAATAATTTTCTAACAATCTCCCATTTTGTCAACTTTAGAGACAAAACTATCTATACATAAGGATTCAATAAAATAAACCTTTTATCTCAAATATTAATCATGTTTGATTTCTTGAGTCTTCAACATTTTCTTAAATTCTTTATACTTCAAGTTCTTCTATGGTTCTGTGTATGATCGTTTCAACACCTTTATTGTTGAAGATCCGTAATGATAACAACTTATGAGAATACTTTTTTAAAGCATTTCTAGAATGACAAAGTCCATTTACTCAATGGTTGTTATATCGGTGCGTAGGATTTTTACCTACCTTTGAAGCAATTGGACTTTGAAGCAATATTGCGGTAATATGTTTCCCCCCTTAGTCCTTACTTATCTCTTTTGCATAACAGGTGAAACCTACGCTTGTAATTCACTCCCCCTTATATAATGCTTAAAAAAGCCATATGACATAGTAGAAAACTACTAAATAATTCTCCCCCTTTTTGTCAACAAAATTGACAAAGGTGAAAAACAAGGGATCATAATGAACTACACGAAAAAGTTATCGAGACTAAAGATAACATACCAAATTTTCAATATGCAAATAATCTTGGTGGTATTGGTCTAATAGTGCGTAATTTTGCAGGAATTCAACAATCAGCAAAATGCATCCATTTAAAGGAAGTTAGAAACACGGAGCAAGCTGAAATCATGGGTCTTTTGGAAGAAGTGAAATGGGAAAAGGAGCAAAACCTGGCTAGAGTGGTCTTTGAGCTTGACGCGAAGTTAGTGGTAGATGCAGTAAATAAAAATCAAGGTGATGCGGATTGGAGATTTGGAAATTTGATCAAAGATATTAAACAATACTTTATTTCTTGAAAACTTAGTTATATTCCCAAAGAAAGGAACAAAGTTGCACACATTCTTTCAAAATTAGCTAGAGTAGATGGTGTTACTCATACTTGGGGTTTAGTTTCACCAGAGGAAATCATGCATCAATTAGCTGAAGATGCTAAGAATGTAACTCCTTAATTTGTTTCTTAATAAAATCACTTTTTTGCTTCAAAAAAAAGGTACACTAATCTCCTATAATTCCACATTCGCACTCCCCAAAATGGTATAACAATTAAGAACAAGTTCAAAATTTATCTCTTCCCCATTAGATGTCATTCTCAAGAGAACAACATGAGTGATCTTTATCTAACAACAATAGAAGGATTTCTTGGATCCACAAACAAAGACATTTGCGAAAATTTTCCTTGTGACTCACACAGAAAACCAGTTTTTATTCCCTGATTATATCTAAGCATAATTTGGTCTCCCAGAGGTTGTGTAAAATTAGCCATCTTCTAAGTCAAATTATATCTAGAAGGTAAAACATGAAAAATATAGCTAGAAGGTAAAATATTGAAATAGAAGCACAAACATTATCATTAAGTTCAATTGGTAGAAACCTTGTTCAAAGATATAAAATAAATAACCTACAAATTCATCATTTCACCCTAACATATGGATCAGCTAGACATGGTTTTCTCAAAAACCATGAATCAATATAAATAAATCCTTATCTAATCAAAAACGGAATAGAAAACAAAAATCACAAACCCTTCTCTTCTATTGTTTACGTCTCTGTAGCCGCCTCCCCCCGTCTTTCTGTCTCTGTTGAGATATATGTAGTGCTGCACAATAAGTTTCAAATAGGACCGCACAAGTCATGGTCCAAAGGCCTAGTCCAAACACACCAGCAATATCCAAATTCAGACCCATTAACACTTTTTTTTTTTTATCTCCGACTGTTTTGGACGATTGCAAACAACTTCTCTGTCGTCATTACCGGATGTACATCTCCAGTCTTTAGTCCCTCTCTAGTTTCCAGTCTTAGTAGAAATAATAAACCTAAAGAGATGAGATTAGAGTTTCTCAGTTGCAGAGCGATGCAGACGAAGAGACACTAAGAGAGAGAGTTTTATAGAACTTTTTATTCTAACTATTCTATATTAGAATAGATCTGTAAAAACCCTAATCTCTAGTCGGTGGGATAACGATAAAGAGAGAAGATCATCACATTCTCCTAGATCCCAATAATAGATAAGGATAAATAACTTGTCTAGTATATCCTTAAGATGACTCCTCACAGACTATTCTCTTTATGTGTGGATAGGCTAATGCCCACATGTTTCTGTAAACCTCCAGACCAAAACCCTAATTTTATTATCCCCCTATTTTTGACGTAATCAACCTTTGTATGTGATGTGTTGTATGATATGTTAGCATTCTTACGAGTCGTCACAAATTTGCATATGTTTGCTCATGGAGGTCATTTGGAGTCATGTGAAGATCTCCAGAAGGCTTGATATATCGGTATGTGTCATGCGGAGATCACAAGCATCTTGGATGAGATATATCGTGACCAAATCGTGAAAGTTGATTTGAGTTGTTTGGCCTCACCTGAGGCGAGTGGTCGAAAGTTGACCTATAGGAGAAAGAGATCTTCTACCTTCTAGTGATGAAGTCCTATTCACTTTCGAGCATTGAAAGCTCTTAGTTTTGGAGCAATGAAGGCTCTCTTCCTCGAAGAAACAGAGGCTCTTCACCTAGGAGTTATGGAGGCTCTTCGCCTCAGAATGATAGAGGTTCTTTGGCTTAACTAGGTTTCTTCAGCTTCAAGATAGCTTCTCTTTCTTCAGGAGTTGAAATCCGTCTTGAACGCTTTCTTGGATGGAGTTTGGGGCTTCACACTGTCTCAATTGTATTTGAGTTTACACGTTCTCTGCATGGCATGGCAGCTGACCTTACTTATGGGTCTGAGTACCTCGACTAGATTGGACGTTTCAGCAAAGCGACGATTTTGCCTTAGTCTACCAAAATGACGATTTTACGCTTGGACCGTAAAATGAACGTTTTACCCCCAGCCATCTAAAAATCCCCTAATCCAAGCCAGCACCAATAAGGTCATGTGATGAATGCACGTGATTTTAAAACATCTATTCCCTGTTTATGTCTAACACCCGGGGACAAACTGCAAACAAAAGAAATTTAAAATTTGAATTGATCTTATTTAGGTTCAACTTTTTTAGTATATTTGTTGTTCTATTAGTGAGCTAAAAACATACGTTTTACCAACAATATCCTGAAGCTACCTGGTGAAGAAATATGAGCGGAACCAGCATGCCTAAGTGTGTAAAACTTAATCTCAATTTAGTAACGACCTCCACCATCGCCACTATAATATCATCAATCTTAGATCTATCAACACACTTTAAGGCTTTATCAAACTCTACCCCCACAAATGAAATTCAATTCCTTTATGTAGGTGTGAAAAGAAACTTCTATTGGGTTACCAATTTGAACTCAATTTTGCAACCAACAATCTTTAAATTAATTTGTTCTTTAAACCCCCTCTAAGTTCTCAAAAAACAGCGAGTAACCAATTATTTTCAATGAAACAATATCGTATGAATTTTATTTTGATATCGCATACGATAATGGCCAGAATAATTCTCATATGCAGGCTTGAAAATGGAGACAAAAGGAAATCAATCATATCACAAGAGCAAAAAGAAAGCAGCACCATTGAAATACCAAGATTCGAAAGCAGAATAAAATCACTCTTTTCTTATGATCTTAGTTTTGTTCTTCTGGGTGTTTTATGAATCATTTTTAAATCATTAGTTGATTTTGTAAGAACTTGGTAACATGGATTTGATCTCTAGGTTTTATGAACTTGAAAGTGTTAGAACTTTTTGAACTTTAATGAGTTTGATGGATTGGTGGTATTATTCTATCTTCTTATGGGTGTATTGACAAACAAAAGATTTTCCTTTTGTGATAACTGAAAGCAAGCATGGAAGTTATGTCCATAATGTAGTAACTCTATCAAGAAAATATGTAGTAACTATAACAATGAGTTAATAGTAAACCTTTCGTGCTTCTGAAGCAAAGATCTTCGGACCTATTGAATCTCTTCGCAGAGCAGTTAAATGAGAGAGCACAACTGGATAAATAATTGAGGATTCATCATCAAGATAAAACATCATCACATAAGATAAGTAATTACGAGTCGTTGATAGTCGGTAAAGCATCAGCTTTCAGAATATGGAAACCAAAAACCACTGTTACCTCTAAATTTTGGGGTAATATAAAAACAATGCACAGATCCTATCTCTGCCCCTAAACATAATTTCAAATCTAAATCCAAATATTTCCTAGATATATATTTTACCAGCTGATGTTGAAAAACCTTCACCTATAAAATCCCAGAAAAACGAAATCAGTAAACATAAGAATGTAAAGGAGAAATTAGTAGAAACTCAAAAATCAAAATAAAACATAAACTCTAACTTCTTTCTGGTTTAAATTGAGAAACCGTGCACCACCTAGAAAACTTTAAAAAGTGATATAACTAAAAGGCAATGACATGATGAAAATCAAATAAAACAGAGAAAAGATGTAAAAGAAAGTGAGAAATTCTGATATAAAAAAGAAACGAAAAAAGTGAGAAAAGAACATTGTTTTCACTTGGTATACATCTCCATTAGAGGCTAAATTAGGGTTTCCACTCTTGACTGTAATTCAGAGAGAAAGCCTCAATACCGCAACTATAATTCTGTCACTGAATTTTACTCCCTTATTATTTTTATTCGTTATTCCATTTTCGCCAGTTTTTAGAATTGTGTCCAATTTCTGTTCATAGTCGTATTTTTTTTTAAAATAAACTTTCAAATACCCTTAAAATCTTTTATACATATAAATTTATTTTTAGCAAAACCTAATTTAAAATATTAAAGAATATTTGTATAATTAGGAAACAAATGTGTTAATACCTTGAGGATTATAAATATGAAATAAATAAATAAATAAGTGTTTTGATAAAAACCTTAATATTAAAAACTACATAAAATTGCTATGAGGATTAAAAATAATAAATAAATTAAAAAAAAAAACTAAAAGATATCTAAATTTTGAAAATATAACCAATGAAGTAAAGGAGAAAATATTCTACAAATTTAGCTGTGAAATAAAAAGATCGTATAAATTTTATAAGGAATTTAATTTTAGAAGCTATGTTTATTTTTGTTTTAAAAGGAATGAATAATTAAGAAGAAAGAAAATTTTAGGTAGTTTTTAATATCAACGGTTTTATCAAAACAAAATAGGTAAATAACTAAGGGGAGTCTAATAAAATATTATGATCTCCTTAATATTTTTACAAAGTCAAAGCGGACTAAAATTAAGAAACGGAGGGAGTATTATTAAACGTCAATTTGGCATAAGATCTTAAATTTTATTACTAAACGTCAATTCTATTAATAGGTTTTGAGTGAAAAAAATAGGTGGGAAATTTACCATCAGGAGCAAGAAATTCTATTAATAGGATTTGATTGAGAACAATTAGGTGTGTTCGTGTATTTTAGGCGTATATACGGGTTTTCTCAAAGTGATTTTGGAATTTTAGATTCATTTTCGAAAGTAAATACACACGCCAAAAATCAACACGAATAAATTCCTGACATACTCGAGATTTCCTAGATTTTTCCTAAATTAACTTGGGGATTTAGATGGTTTTTCTTATTCCCATCACCACTTTCCCTATTTTTCATTCACATTAATTCTCATCCCCAATAATCATATGTACCACCCTTATATACTTTTCTATATCTTGAATACTATCTATTTGACATTTTATTTGCAACCAATAATAAATCTGCCCAACAACTAACATGGGGTAGTCAAACGAGATTTCAATGAATTTCTATAGATTTTTAGTTTGAGTGACTCCCGGAGATTCTCTGAAAATTTAGAGACTTTTAATGATTCTCTGAGAGCATTTTAGAGAGTCTTTGTGATTTGTGGAGACAAAAAAATGAGATTTGTAGAGTGTCTTTGTGACTTGTTGAGACAAAAAATGTATAATATCTCTTGAAAAATTCAATATGTCTACAAATTTTTTTTTATCCACATTACAATGTTCATTAAAGTACCATGAATACCTAATGGAAATGAAAAAAAAAACTAATGAAATATGTGTCTATTTTCTAAATAAATTTTATCATAGTTGTTTTATGCCTAAATTTCCATTCTCTTTATTCCACTCGTCCCACATTTTATTTGTTGTCCATGATATTTGTATGCGATAGTTTTTACTTTTTTTTAATCATATAATTTAGAGGTGGTTATAAAGGCAACACAAGATTACACGAAAGACAAAAAAAATGGAACCCTCCATCATTTCGTTAACAGGGTTATCTCGGCTATGGTGTTTACCAAAATCCCCTTTTTTTTATTAGAAAATTCTCAAATTCTCAAGTCTCCCAAAATATCACCTCTTGGGGAGAGACTTATACCATGCCTATTTTTCAAAAAAAGTGTCTCCAAATCTCTGAAAATTACAAATCCATGACTTTCAATTCTATTTCGAATAACAAGAGTGTTTGAGTGACTCTTACGAAATCATAATCCAATAACATGGAGTTTCGGAGAATTTAAATGACTTAAAAAAGTCTCTAACCAATAACAAGAGACATTGAGAGACTCTCCAAAGATCTCAATGGAATAACAATAGATTTGGAAACTCCCCAGAAGTCATTTGAAATCTCATTTGGCTACCTCCCTGTAAATATACAAACAGAAAAACCTAAGTTATAGGTGGTCTTGATTTTATAAAGACGTAAATATGGTGGTGTAAGAGTATGAATAAAATTTCAAACAATCAAGACTAAGGATTTTGTCGACTAACCAACATAAAGGAGGGTGTACGTTATCTGTTAACGTGGAGCAAGAGATCGAATTAATTTTATAAAAAATTAACGGCCATAAAATATAAGAGATTAGTCAGTTTTTAAGTCAATCAGAATTTGGGATTTCGTTAGCCACCAATGAAAAGGAAAGCTAGCGCAACTCTCAATGTGACGTGAAAAAGGAATCGGGGTGTCTAGGATTTTTTTTGGTTTTTTTTGGTGGGATAAAACGGTGGCTCAGAGCATCTCCAACAGAGGGTGAGAGTTTTATTTATTTTTTGACACGTAGGATTTTAGAACTTCATTTAGATTAAATTCATCTCCAACAGTAGGTCCTATAAAGTAGGAAGGGTGTCAAAATAAATATGAAGGTCTTAGACAAAGTTTTATTTAGACCTTGGAAATGACCTCCATGTCACCTTTTTGATTATTTTTTAATTATTATTATTAAATAAAATTTTCTAAACCAATAGGAAAAAATGAATCATATTTATCTTTATCCAAAAAAACAAATCATAAACCTAACACCCCACACTACTGGAGATGGTTTATGAGAAAATCACTATTCTTTTTGCTACATATGTATAACCCCACAAATAAGGATCTAAATAAAAACTCCACATAGGATTAGTAGCACCCACTGTTGGAGATGCTCATGAACTAACCGTAGTGGAGGGAGTACAAGAACCATCAGACTTCTCATGTGTTTAGGCTAACCCCTATGGGCTAGATTGGCCAAAAAATGTTGCAAATGAAAGAAAAAGTGTGGTTTAAAAGTTAACACTTGCACTTGCTAGTTCTCTCTCCTAGCATTTGCTCGCAGTTCAACTACCAGCGAGATTGAAGCGCTGAACCAAACAACGCTTAAAAAGTGACTTTAGCGTTGAATGGTTCAGCGCTCACAAAAATCACACGGATCACAAAAATCACAATAGTCGATCTGACGGCTGAAATTTAAAGCGCTGAATGGTTCAGTGCTCAAAAAGTGACCTTAGCGCTGAACGGTTCATCGCTAACAAAAATCACAAAAGTTAATTTAATGGCTGAAATTTAAAGCGCTGAACCAAACAGCGCTAGACAATGGTCCCAGATGACGTGGACTGCTAATCTAGCTGCTAGATTAGTCATCCCAAAAACTTAGAAGATTGCCCTAGCTGACGTGGATTGCCAATCTAGCTGTTAGATTAGAAGTAGATTAGAAGATCATAGGGGTTAGCTTTAGAGACTGTTGATAGAACCAATCAAATAAATTTAACGGTCCAGGCAGAGACACAAAATTCAAATCAATAGTAATTCGTTGCAACAGTAAGGGTATAACTGACAATCGGGTTTTCTGATTTTCAACACCACATCTTCGCTCGTGGAAACACACCAGGATCTCTTTTTCGTTTTGTCTCTATATCCAACGAAGAAGAAGAAAGAACCATTAATCATCCAGCAAAGAGGTTTGATTTCTTTTCCACTATGTTAATTAGGCTTTTACGTTGTATAATTGAGTATCTTTGAGTTCGGAGATATTAGGGTTAGTAATTCTCTTTAGTAAGAGCAAATTTTGAGCTAAATCAGTTCTTAGATCAACATGTTAGTGTTTCTCATGTATTGTGGCTAGAATTTCATAATTTTCTTAATTCTTAGTAGGATTTTAATTGAAATTTATAGTAATCATTTAACTGTAATAGGATCTAGTTTTCTTATTTCTGATGGTGTTTGGTCTCTCGAATCGACTAATTACATAGATGCTTAATTTTTGATTTCATGTGCTGTTGATTTGAATTTTGAAGTGATTAAGTGATCATAATATTTGTTTCCTACTATAGTGATTGCGAGGCTTAATGTCAAATCACTGTTGATTTATGGTGGCCATTGTAGTGAAGTTTCCACAATTTGTTGGAGTTTATGGATATAGGATTCAAAATGTTGGTTTTAACAAAGGCTTAATATACTTGATAGGAACGCACACAATTCCGTGAATAACCCTGATCTACTATAGGTAGGTTTAGTTTTTAGTCCTATACAGTATGTATGTACTATATACTAAGTGGTGAGGGAGGTCATTTTTCGGCAATTTGGGTTTTCGTTAAAATTGTTGGGTTCTTGAGTTCTTCTCTCTTTTCTCATTAATTCAGGGATCATCATCGAAATTCACTAGTTCTTACAGAGATTAGACCTCTAATTCATGTTGTTCTATCATTAAATCTAATCCTTTTCATTTGATAAAGTCAAAATTCTCAATTCCTTTGAGTAAAGATTTTTTATGCAGTCGAGCTAAATAAGGAGAAAGACCAAACTTTAACCCGGAGTGAGGGTCCTTAGAAGGTTGAATTTCAGTATCTTAAGATTAGAGAATGGCCACCAAATTTCAAACCTGAGAATCATAAAAGTTCTTCTGCCTTCGTTTGGGTGAATTTACCAGGTTTAAGGTTTAGAAATATTGGAAGGAGAAAGAGATTTTGTTCATCGGAAAAGCTGTTGGTAGACCTGTTCAAGTAGATGAAACTTCTTTGGTTAGAAACGCTGGGTACTATGTGAGTGTATTGGTAGAAGTTGATTTTGCATCATACTGTTCTTAATAGAGTGTGAGTTCAGACTGAATTGGGTGTTTTTTTATCAATAATCAGAATCCCAGAAGCTCCTTAATTTTAAGTCATTGTAAGATTGTAGGGCATCCGGTGTCTGTATATTATAAGTTGATGATTTTCTACTTTGGATTTTGGCAACTTCGACGTGGGTTTCATTTCTAGCCTACCCCGACTTGTTTGGGACTAAAGGCTTTGTTGTTGTGGTTGTTGTTGTTGTTGTAGTGAATGTTTACAAAAAGAAAAAGAAGAAGATTTCTAATGTGTAAGGATATTATTCGAAGGGGCGTTGGAGGTAATGTTTCTTATATGATTTCAACCATAATAACTTTGACAATTGATCAGAGTCTGATTATGGTGAATGTGAAGAAGCTGATGAGGCATCTTCTAATGCTAATATGGATATGGGTAGTCTTTTAGCTGCTGTAGATATCGCCCTGCCCCTGGAACTGTGGTAAATATAGTAGAGAGTATTGATGGTAATATAACCACAGATTTGATCAAGATTATTCCTCAAACTACTTCTTTGTCTCAGAAAGAAGGGAAGGAGGATCTGAAGAATTGCAATAAATCTGATTCTATCATAGGCAAGTCAGTCCATCTACTGCAGGTACTGTCGAGGAATTACACTCGAATTGAACTCTAGGATAAGGGAAACCTTTGAGATTTCTGGTTTGTTATTGTTCGTGGTTACTGTCCATTGTTACTATTAGGTTTTCATGCCAATGTTTGAAGTCAGTTGTAGATGTTGGTTTCTAGCTCCAGGGTGAGCTTCTTTCTGGCTGTTGAATTTTTCTTAAAATTGTGTTTGGTTTTAGTTTTGAGTCAGCCTTGATGTCAATTTTTTGCTTTATAGTGCTATGCTCATCTGAGTGAGTTTTCTTTTGTTAGTATTTTGGTGGTAAGTTAGGTTATTTTCTAAATAATAAAGTGATGATTAAGCAAAAAAAATAAAAATGCACTACAAAAAGTAAAAGGGAACATGTAGATGGGTGCAATTGGTCATCTCAGAGTTAGTTCTTTTTTCCTTTTGGTTGGGAGTTGTTTTAGTTGGTGCACCAATCTACAAAACTGGGCTTAATCAATGTATCCATTATGGGCTGTCCATTGTTAGTTTAGAGTCTGTATATATTTTTTTTTTGATGTTGAAGTGTTTCCGGAATAGTTTTGACAGGGATATGAATACTGTATACTCCATTTGTCAGGATCTTGCCATTAAGGCCAGCTCTGAGTGGCTTTTATGTTACTAGGAAGAATTTCTTGAGAAGTTGAAGTAATGAGTGGCTTGAATCATTTTTGGATTTGGTTGGATAAAGATCTGAGGGTTACCACCTCCTAGACTTAATGATGAAGTGATACGTGGAGATAAGGTAACAGAAAATTTTGTTTCCAGCGTTTTAGAGATGGTTACCTGCAAAAGAAGGTCAAGGAAGGAAGTAAAGAGATGGGAAAAGAAACCTGCTGATGTATTTCATTAGTTAATAACTGCTGCTAGGTTCCCATGTATCTGGTAATGCCATCACATTTTCACCAAGTAAATCTGATCTCAAGAAGAAAGATTTAGTTCATAAAGGATTTGTGCTTAGGATTTGGAAATCAAGATGTCAAAGAATCACCTTGATATTACTCCCTAGTTAACTGGCGGTGGCCAGAATCAATGTTTGACGAACTGCTGCTATAATGGAAACGACCACATCACATTACAGTTATTGCAGTGTATTATGCCGTTCCACGTCAGTAATAACGGCTGTTATAAACGTCACATGAAATATTTGGTTGTGTTTCTTGTGTAGTTCCTTCAAAAAAATTGGTAGTAGCATTATTACGGACCAAAATAACCGATGTAACGGCCGTTGTAACAGTCCATATTACTGGTTTTAGTTATCCATTTATTATGAAAGCCACGGCAATGGTAAGGACAACTTCAAACATTGGCGAAAATGGCTTAAACACCTTATTTGAGAGCCTCATGAAAAAGGGTAGAGATATTAGACCATCACTATTTAAATAAACCTATGAGTACAACGAATAAAAATAAATGGTAGATGGGTGTGGTGGGTAATTTAGTAGTGCAGTCATTTGAAAGTCTTGATGGTGATTTTGCCAGTGTTTTTATCCTCATCCACGTGTCTTCTTTGATGCTTACATGATTTATGTTGTATACTTGCATTGAAAATTAAACCTGCTTTCATTTAGTTAATATTGTGCCCATATGCTCTAACAAGTGTTATTCTCCCGCTTACATCAGAAATTTGTTGTCTGTCTTTAGATGGCGAATAGGGGAACTGCGTCTAATAACTCAGCACTCATTGCTATGATTGCTGATGAGGTATGTGTATATAAGTTGCTTAATATATGCTCCGTGTACATTTAAATTTCATAAAGGTCATTTCATATTTGGGAGGGTTGGATCCCCCATTTCCCGTCTCCTCTGTTGTTAAAACTGAGGTTGGACTTTGTTGTTAGAGATGGCGGTTGGATCAGCAGTGGGGCTGATCCAGCTGGCTGAATCTCAACTGTGGAGTTAGGTCCAGCTGTGCCGTATCAAAAGAAAAGAAAAAAAAGAGTTAAAATTGGAGTTCTAGACTCTTATTTATTGATTGGTTCCGTATCTGTTAGTTTATTTGCTTTTGTTGATCTAGTAGTAGTATCTTTGTTCTTTAAAGATTGTATTCTGAATTGCAATGATTTCCTTTCTGTAACATCACAAAGTTAAAAGGACATATTTCAGAGTCAAGTTAGGTATTGAGGATCACATATAGTTTGTAGTGCCCCTTCTAATACATGATTTTTCTTTATGTAGGACACTATAACTGGATTTTTGCTGGCTGGAGTGGGCAACGTTGATTTGCGTAGGAAGACAAACTACTTGATTGTTGACTCGAGTATGATCATCTTTGGCTGTGAATATTATGATTTATGATATGTTCTGCTAGAACCTGCATGAAATCATATGCATGCTACTTCATATTCTAAATTAAAATCGAACTTTGATTTAGCAGTAGATGCTTAGGTATAAAACTGACACACACTTGGTAACTGTATACACTTGACAATGAAACGTTACGGAAATACGTGTGTTTTCTTTTTCATGCCCACACTCTCTCAGCTGATGGAACAAACTACATTGATTATCATTTCAACCTCTTCCTTCGTTCTTTTAGATTATTTGTTGCATTTTTTAGTAAAAATGCTTTGTTTTGTTTCAGAAACAACTGTAAAAGCAATTGAAGATGCATTCAAAGATTTTATCTCAAGGGAGGATATTGCTATCGTTTTGATTAGTCAGTATGTAAGTTGTTAAATTGATAGCATACTGCTCGCAAGCATATAGTTGTTAACTGTTAAACTATAATTACTATCTAGTCCCAATGATTCCTGCTTTTCTCCTGGCAAGCATTTCTCTTTTTATGTTATTTTTTTGTTTGTTTTTGATAATTTTTACCAACTTTTGTTAATCTTTAAAGGGACTCCTTACCAAGGGATTTCTTTGGTATTGTTATCCTGACAATGTATGGTTTGGAAAGATTAGAGATATGGTACATCAGGGTAATAAAACCATAAGATTACAAAAATGAACCACTGTTGCGACATTGTTGAAGACTTTAGAATGGATCGGATTTTTCTTAGGTTGATGTACAAGAAAGAAAGAGCAAAACTAATAGTGGCCATTTGTCTTATTGACTACGATTATACAAAGAGAAGATGTGGAAAAGGGAGAGATAAAGTTGAGTGGGTTAAGTAGGAAGTAATACTAATAAATTGAATCTTTGTATTGATCTTGAAGGATCTCATGAGTAGCACAGATTAGATCTTTGTATTGATCTTTAGGGGAATCTTAAGAGTTTGAATCACACCCTAAACGACTAATTACTGCTTTCTGATTAATTTTATTTTCCTTGCCTGCAGTGGTTAACTGAATAGTTGGAAATTTTGTATACTTGTTTCTAATGGAAACCTAATTAGTTTCTCTATGCATTTCTTTTATCAGGTGGCAAACATGATAAGGTTTCTAGTAGACAGCTATAACAAGCCGGTCCCCGCAATTCTTGAAATTCCTTCCAAGGACCATCCATATGATCCACAACATGATTCGGTTCTTTCACGAGTCAAGTACCTCTTTTCTTCTGAATCAGTGGCTGGAGACAGGCGGTAGGGCGATATGCTTCTTTTTCTTCAGGTTGTTTATCTTTATATATGAGGTAGGGCAATATGCTTCTTTTTCTTCAGGTTGTTTATCTTTATATATGAGCCTCGAGTGTTATTCCCGTCCTTATTCGTATTTTAATATGTAGCCTTCCTTTTTATTTCTATAGGAACTGTAACTGCAAATTGACAGAGCGTGTTGTGAAAATATTTCAAATAAATTGTGGAAGTCTCAACGAGAAGTTTCTTTTATCGTTTGGATTGATTGAAGGGATTGAAATACAAGTTGAGTTGGTTTTTCATCTTATTACTTTTGTTGGCAAAAAAGAGTAAACTGTGGCTAGTTTGGAAGTAACGTCACTTCTTTTTTCTAGACCAGCACTTAGAGCAAGTCTTATGGTGGAATCCAAACTATTCCAAGTGTGGAAAAAAATCATGGAATGTCAAGTCTAATGGCTTCCAAGTTGGGGTCTTCCACAGAAAATTCAAGCAAGGTTCCACGGTTTCGTGGAAGGGTTCGTGGAATCCATCTAAACGCCAATAAGACTAGGCGTTAAACGCAATTAAGAATGGAGCTAAAAAAACGCAATTAAGAGTTGCGTTTTTTTTTATCCGTAGATTTAAAATGAGTTGTTGAAATCTAACGGCTGAAAAAAAAAACTCCATTGTTAATTGCGTATTTTTAACTCAATTCTTAATTGCGTTTTTTTAGCTTCATTAAGAATAGCGTTTCTACTATTCCACCATTACACTTGCGCTTCCATCCACAGTTCCAAGTGCTGAGGTGGCGTGGAAGATGGATGGATTCCACCATAAGACTTGCTCTTAGATTTTTAGTTTTTTATGTGGTCCAAACAGGAGATTCAACCAAACGGCTATTACGGCGTGCTCTTTTTTTTTTTTTTTTTTTGGGGGGGGGGGGGGGTCAGAGCAAGGGCTGTAGATAGAGCCACTCCTTCACCCTAAAGTATCCTATTAGGGAGTCTTTCAAACCCTCCACCCCAAAGTATACACCTTGATGAAAAAGTGGTTGGTAACCAACACTACTTGGCAAACAGCAAGTCGTGTGAGAAAAAAAAGAGAAGAGTGAAACGGCATATACTACGCCGTTTGGGAGTTTTTTTTTCTTTGGACATGTTGGGAGACGGCCGACTAAAAACGCAGTGGGTTTGGAAACTACCCATAACCCTTGTTCTTATAAGTTGTTCTTGATAACGGAATGTGATATAAAAGTTTTTTTTCTTTCTTTTTTCTCTTTCTGATATGAAATAAACGCAGTAGATGAAATTAAGCGTACGCAAATTATGTCCTCCTACAGTATCCTTATAACACAGGTAGGAGCTAGGAAAACAAGTTTTTCCCAGCGTATATGGGCTATGGCTAGCTCATTAGCAACCACCTGGCCAGTCTATTAACTTAATTCCATTTTCAACTATAGAAGTCTTTGAACCAAAAGAATCCTTAGAATGGGATTCCAGCTTTAGCACCTTTTAAGATTTCGAGAAGAGTATAAGAAAGAAACAATTTTGGCATTTTAAAAAAGAAAAAAAATCTTGGATCATACTGTTTGTAGTCCGGGAAATACTAGTTAAAGACCCATTAATGGTCGCAACAACATTTTGTTGTTTTGCTCGTCTACTGTTTTGCTAAAGGTGCAGTTCTCTATGTCAAGCTTGCATGATTGCGTAAATTAATCTTTTTTTTTATTCAAAACAGGAGATTTTATTAATTGAAATTGGAAATAACTATATTGTTCGTATCCTCCAATATTACACCTGCAATAAAATTTGGAGATAATCAAACCAAAGTTTAGAAACTGCATGAATTCTTGCATGCTTAGCCAACTTATCAGCTGGTAAATTGATCTTCCTACTTATACGTTTACAAGTCCAGCTTGGATGCATCGCCAGTTTGTGTTTGATGTCTGATATTATTGAGTGATTCTCCCATGTTGTTGATCGAGTATTCTCATTTACTACTTGAAATACTAGTTGAGCGTCCAACTCAAAACAAGCAAACTGTACTCTTAACTCTTTTGCTACTTTTAGTGCTTCTAGCAATCCCCTGCATTCTGCTTCTTCATCACTTAAGACTCCATTGGCATGTCCACATCTGGCATGGATGAAGTTACCTGCAAAATCACGATGGATTAGTCCCCAGCCAGCATATCTTATAGAATTCACAATTTTAAAGGAAGCATCACAGCAAAATGATTGATAAGGCTTAGCAGGGGGTATCCAGCTAGTAGGAGTATTATGCCTGGTTATTGTATCCTGAGTTTGTATTTTTAGCATATTCTTTCCTGTAGAAGCATTAAGATGTTGAATACTTCTAATGGTTTCTACTGTGTTTGGTTTTATGTTTTCAAACACATTTCTGCATCTTGCCTTCCATATCTCCCATGTTATGTTAGCTGTTGTAATATTGAAAGTGGTAGTAAAGGTTCGTTGCTCGGACTTGTAAAGATTTAAAAATAAAAATATATACACAATATTTGTCACAATGGGCGAGAGGTACTGGGACTAGGATTCCGCTAATTTCATTTCTTAAGGTTCAAATAATAATTCTTTTATCAATAATAGCTCGAAAAATATATTAAATATATCGAATCTAATTTATTGCCAAGATTGATTCTCAAAATGTTAGGTGTAAATGTTAAGCATGGGACATCAAATCATCTAAGCTAAGCATGACCCATCAAATCAAATCACAACTAATTAATTTAAATCATAATTTCAATTAAAATTAATGCAAAAATCATGAAAAGAATTAAATATAATTACCCAAGTGTGAAATAAGGCTTCCTCCTTCATCCCAGTATTGGGGCTTAGCTATTCATATCAAACACACACTCAAAATAATAATTCAAGCTCACAAGGTGTTCAAAAGATTGAAAAAGGATAAAACAGTGGATCTACGACCCACGCTGAGCGTCCAGAAAACAACGACAATACTTTGATGCTGTAAACAACGACACAAGCCTACTGCTGTTGGTGCTGCTGAAAATAAGATTGTCCTGGGTAGTCTGTTCTTCGTGTTCTTCAAGCTCTTTAATGGCAGCAGCAGCAGCAGAACCCGTTCCTGGATATCGATTGTTTCTGCTCCTCAGAGGCTCTGCTCGACCCCCAACTCTCGACAACCTTTCTAGTACTCCAAGGGAACATATTTATACACCTACAGCTCGTTGAATCTCCCTCAATTACTCCATATAATCTTCATTACTCGGTGTTTAAAGAAAATATCTTCCGAATATTTTCTTCTCTGAAATGATTCTCCACGCATTATAATCTGTATTTCTTTCCTTGTTTAACAACTACACACTCCTTCCTACTGCTCGGGACATCAATCATGCACTTAACACGCTAAAAATCTTCTCCAAATCACGTAATCCCGTGAACTGTTCTTATTATGCTCGTGCTGCCCTGATTTCTTCTTGTGAGTTATTTAGCCAAATTTGATCGATCTAAAGACCCATAACCTTCCTTTATAGCCCATAAGAAGATACCCAATGAGTTTCATCCATTGAATCCGCCTGCCACTACTTCATTTCTTCGATCGAAAATTCTCCTGTGCTGTGAACATTTTTCCCGCCAAAATCGATATTCAAATGAAGAAGAGGGATGTCCCCCTATCCTGAACTGGGGTGAGAATAGCAGCTGCCTTGGGGTGACCTGGGGTGACCTGGGGTGACCTGGAGGTTCCCCTTAGTAATTAGGTTACCCCTTATCCAAAAGCGAGAGTCCGAATAACACTTGTCCTCCGGGTACCAAAATCAACTTTTCGAGCCGAATTTTCCAAAAATATTTATTTCCAAAAAAATACCTACAAATACATAAAATAACAAAATTAGTACAAAATCGAGTGCCAACAATATATAGTATTGAGATCAAATTAGACACAAAAATGTGTCTATCAAATACCCCCAAACTTATTATTTGCTAGTCCTCGAGCAAAATTTATTCCTGAAAAGTGACCGAGTTAATCTCGGGTGGGTTTATCAGAGGTGTACCCACAAAAACCAATACTCCAGACCCTAGCTATCTACGCAGAACCTTGGAAAGCACTAAAGAACCTCCTTGGTTGGCATACAATTGTTGACTCTAAGAGGAAGAACCCTGATGCGAAATTCCAATTGTTGTACACGAGTTTGCACTCAAGCATACTAAAATTCATATAAGTGACAAAGCTCTACTAAGATAGTTTCACGATGGACATCATACTCGGAGTCAGACTAATCACATGAAAAGATTAAGAAGATGGAAAAAGAAAAATGTAGATGGTTGAAAAGTGAACGGTGTTTCCCATATCTGTCTGAAGGCCTCTGCCAAGATGAACCTAACCTAAATGATTGAGATACCGGTCTGACTAATATCAACACACTGGCATATACAAGGGAACCAGCGGTCAATAACTTAAATCTAGATCAACAAACTGGCAAATACAAGGGAACCAGCAGTTGACTACACAGAACAATAACCCTTTTTTTTTTTTTTTTTTAACTTAACGGCATGAATAGATATTTTTGATCCAAGCGCATGCTTCTTGTCAGCAGATTACACGATAGTTCCCACGGGTCCTGCATTCCACGCTTGCTTAGGCGACGGAAACAGGGAGAACACACACATATTGCTATCCAAGTGTTAGTATTTATTCCGATTGGTCTACTGGTCTGGTCTATATATATATATATATATATATATATATATTTTTTTTGAAAAGGTAACTCAGTCAATCTATTTCACCCTAGCAAAGGTAACAACTTGAATCGTGTGCCCCACCAAATCACTTGAAATAAAAGAAAACTAAAAATAGAAAGTGAAAAGGACTCGACGAGATATGGCGAAACTATCATGTTAATTCTAACACCTGAGCTCTGTGCTTTTATGAATAGACTCTATAAATGTTTCCATCTAGTCAGATTGGTTCCTCAACTCCTAAAACAAAAATGTTTCCATCCACTTAGATTGGTTAGTGCTATCCTTAATAGGTGTAAATTTCTAGGCTCTGGAGTTTATTTATTGCAACTAAAAAGTTTCTCCCATACCCCCAAACTTAAATCTAACATTGTCCTCAATGTTCTAAAGATGAAACTAAAAGCATGAACAAGGAGAAACTTTTACCATTTGAAGCGAAAGAGATAAGGAAAGATATTACCGTGTCGCAAGAATATTGGGTTACCTCCCAAGAAGTGCTAAGTTTAAAGTCTTCATCCAGACTTAGGAAAGGATTAGTCAACTCGAACCATAAAGTAACAGTCGAAATAACTGTGGGTCTTCAAAACGAAATAGAGCTGACCAAAGGAAACTATAATAACCCAAGAAAGTGAACAAATATAGCATGCCCTTATCTAGTTTCCTGATTAAGATATTTATATCTAATTGTGGTTCAGGTTCAGGTTCTGTGAAAGGGTCTAAATAAAATATTTTCCTCGGATGCATTTCCTCATAGGTTGGATCCAAATTATTAGGTCCTAGAGTCTGGAAAAACTCAAATAAGAACTTAGAATCACAAAATAATAATAACCTAAATAACTGAGGATCCTCTAAGTCAATCAGGTTTGACTTACATAATTGACCACAGTGAGAGTAGTGGTCATTCTTAAGCAAATGTGTCGATTCTAATTTCCTAAGGCATTTAGGTTTAGTCTCACAACTTAATATTCGACACATTTGAAATCTATATGTTCCCACATTTGGAAGAAAAATATTTGGTGGGAAAACAAAACCAATCTTGGTATTATTGCTTGGGTTAACCACATCAACCAGAGGATGGGTTTCTAACAGTTGAGACTCTTGTTGGATATCATTAGGTTCTGGAAAACGAGTATGAAGATAATCTTGTAAAATGGTTGAGGCATTGATGTCAAGTCCCAAGTGAGGGACCTTACTAAGAGTTAAAGCACATGGAGGATGATACTCACCCCCAAACTTAGAGTTTTCAGTGTCTCTAGATAGACTAGTCACAACTTCCCTAATTTGTAGGTCATCGGATTCTTGAAAATGGGTCATTGATTCTTCTAAGTTGTAATCTTGCGGTGCATACTCACTCATATCTACGAGTTCATCTAAGACTATAGTTTCTAAATCGTATGACTCTAAAACAGTATTCCCAGGATAAACCGGTTCCTCCAAACCTTTCTTGGTTTCGTAAACAGGACATACTACATCGTCTGAAACGGGGGTATCTCTGGTCAAATCCTCGTCCTTTTGAATAGGTGAATAATTATTAAAATTATTTGGATTTGAACTAGAAATGTCATTATAATCATCATCACCATCCTCCTCCTCATCATCACAATATAATTTTTGATATTCACGAATTCTCAAGCTTTGTTCCCAACTACATGGTCTATGTTTATAATATTTCTCATAGATCGTTAGAGGTGATTCCTCAATAAAAGTTGGAGTATCCATATATCGTTGCCCACGCATATATTCACCAAGAGTCATTTCCGAAGACGTCTCTTGATAACGAGAATTTCTAGACATATATTCTCGTAACGTCATCTCAGGTGGCGTCTCCTGAAAAGGATTCATCACCGAGGAAACACAAACTACAGAGGAATTCTACACAATCACAAACAAGGCTGACTCGACCAAATCAAACCTATAAATTCTAGCAAACAAAAAGCATGATGGCTCCACTTAGATTGTTTCTAGACCAGCTTCTATCTTTCGAAAGGGAATTCGTTGCAATTTGAGCAAACCCCTCTGGAATCAATCCGAGTAAAAGTAAGTTGAATTGAGGCGAGGGAAGCTCAGTGGAGCTTTGATACCCAAGGCCTCACCGCTATCACAAGGCGGCGCAGTCACGCATTCAACTCACAGAAACCATCATGAACTTTGGAGTGTGCTTAAAGAGCAACCAATATTTTTCGAACGAGTTTCCTATTAAGCTCGTTACCCTATCGGTCTCGTTCTATTCCAAATTTTAAGCTTGGGTTCGCGTTAGGTTTCATTTTCCTAAGGCGAGCAAGAAGGGAGCGGTGATGAAATCCAAACCCTTATCTTGTATTGGCCAGGCCTTGCCCTTTACTAGGAAAATAAAGACAGTCTGGTTCGTCCTCAAACAATTATCACCTTAAGGCAGACAGTAACCCGCTTGCAGGAGATTCGCGGGTGTTTCGATTGGACTTACCTCCCGTACCAGACGGGCGATGAACCGTTGTCGTCGACTCGGGCCACGACTGCTATGTCGTGTGCGAACCCGAGGGGCCGAGACGATATAGTAATCGTCGTCCTTCCCTGCACACAGTTTATATAATTTTTTTTTTTTTTTTTGTGTTTAATAATACCCTTCCGTAGGGTTAAAAAAAATAAAGTCCAATTGTTTAAAGTCCAAAGTCCAAAATAAATAAATAAAAAATTACAGTTTTCCTCACACACTCTAAAAAAATTAAAAATTAAAAATTAAATCCTAAAATTGTCCTTTTTTCTTCTCTTTTCGCTTTTCACTTTTCGCTTTAAGCTTTTTCCTCTCCAAGTCCTTAGTGCTCCACTTCGAACCTGTAAATCAAGAAAGAAGACAAAGTAAAAAGGAACACATAATAAAAAAAATAAAAAAAATAAACCTATATACAAGTCCGCGTCGGCGTCGCCATTTTGTTGTAATATTGAAAGTGGTAGTAAAGGTTCGTTGCTCGGACTTGTAAAGATTTAAAAATAAAAATATATACAAAATATTTGTCACAATGGGCGAGAGGTACTGGGACTAGGATTCCGCCAATTTCATTTCTTAAGGTTCAAATAATAATTCTTTTATCAATAATAGCTCGAAAAATATATTAAATATATCGACTCTAATTTATTGCCAAGATTGATTCTCAAAATATTAGGTGTAAATGTTAAGCATGGGACATCAAATCATCTAAGCTAAGCATGACCCATCAAATCAAATCACAACTAATTAATTTAAATCATAATTTCAATTAAAATTAATGCAAAAGTCATGAAAAGAATTAAATATAATTACCCAAGTGTGAAATAAGGCTTCCTCCTTCATCCCAGTATTGGGGTTTAGCTATTCATATCAAACACACACTCAAAATAATAATTCAAGCTCACAAGGTGTTCAAAAGATTGAAAAAAGGATAAAACAGTGGATCTACGACCCACGCTGAGCGTCCAGAAAACAACGACAATACTTTGATGTTGTAAACAACGACACAAGCCTACTGCTGTTGGTGCTGCTGAAAATAAGACTGTCCTGGGTAGTCTGTTCTTCGTGTTCTTCAAGCTCTTTAATGGCAGCATCAGCAGCAGAACCCGTTCCTGGATATCGATTGTTTCTGCTCCTCAGAGGCTCTGATCGACCCCCAACTCTCTACAACCTCTCTAGTACTCCAAGGGAACATATTTATACACCTACAGCTCGTTGAATCTCCCTCAATTACTCCATATAATCTTCATTACTCGGTGTTTAAAGAAAATATCTTCCGAATATTTTCTTCTCTGAAATGATTCTCCACGCGTTATAATATGTATTTCTTTCCTTGTTTAACAACTACACACTCCTTCCTACTGCTCGGGACATCAATCATGCACTTAACACGCTAAAAATCTTCTCCAAATCACGTAATCCCGTGAACTGTTCTTATTATGCTCGTGATGCCCTGATTTCTTATTGTGAGTTATTTAGCCAAATTTGATCGATCTAAAGACCCATAACCTTCCTTTATATCCCATAAGAAGATACCCAATGAGTTTCATCCATTGAATCGGCCTGCCACTACTTCATTTCTTCGATCGAAAATTCTCCTGTGTTGTGAACATTTTTCCCGCCAAAATCGATATTCAAATGAAGAAGAGGGGTGTCCCCCTATCCTGAACTGGGGTGCGAATAGCATCTTCCTTGGGGTGACCTGGGGGTGCCCCTTAGTAATTAGGTTACCCCTTATCCAAAAGCGAGAGTCCGAATAACACTTGTCCTCCGGGTGCCAAAATCAACTTTTCGAGCCGAATTTTCCAAGAATATTTATTTCCAAAAAAATACCTACAAATACATAAAATAACAAAATTAGTACAAAATCGAGTGCCAACAATATATAGTATTGAGATCAAATTAGACACAAAAATGTGTCTATCATTAGCCATATTTACCACCCAGTCATCAATTAATCCCGTGAGATCACTTGAAAACCAACTTTTGATCCAATCTTGAATACTGGTATCTGCAGCTGGCATACTTCTTCTAGCTCCCAGTGTAGTAAACCATATTGCTCTAGCAAAAGAGCAATCCCACATAATATGTCTTGTAGTCTCTGTGCCTTGATTGCATATTGAACATTGATTTCCTTGGTAATTCATCTGCCGAGCCATTCATTCATTTGATGGAACAAAATCCGTTAAAAACTTCCATAAGAAGTTTTTTACTCTTAGTAAAGTAGGTATTTTCCAAAGTTGTTTCCAGAAATTTTCTGTTGTTGCATCATTATGAGTGCCCCCTTGTTTTAGCTCCATAATCTTCTTGTAAGCTGATCTGACTGTAAAATCTCCAGTTCAGGTGAGAGTCCAGATGAGTTTATCAAGTGCACTTTGTGGAATTCTGGTTCTCAATATTATCCCAGCATCCTCTTGACTAAATATTTGTTGTATGACATTTGTCTTCCAAGTTTTTGTGTTGGGATCAATAAGTTCTGCCAATTTGCTGAAATTTCTTTCAGTATCCAACTCCACAGATGGTAACTGGTGGAACTTGCTTCCCTTGGATCCAGTTATCCTTCCAGGTTTATATCTCAGCACCATTGCCAACTACCCAGAAACTGTTATCCTTGATAAACTGCATACTGCCTTGTAGACTCTGCCATGCCCATGTTGAGTTCTTCCTCTTTTTTGCATGTAGACCTAAAGTATTTGGAAAGTATTTTTCCTTTAGAGCTTTACCCCATAGTTTGTCTTCATTTTTTAGTAATCTCCAAGCAGCTTTGGCAAGTAGTTCTTGGTTGAATGCTTTTATATCTCTAAAGCCCATACCTCCATCCAGTTTTTGTTTACCAATTGTTGGCCAGCCTGTTAGATATAGTCCACCTGATTTCTATTTTCCCCACCAAAAATTCCTTTGCACTTTATCCAGCTCCTTAATAGTTGCATCTGGAATCTTAAAAACTCCCATATGATGTGATGGTAAGGTATTAAGAACATGTTTAACCAAAACTGATCTGCCACTTTGGTTTATAAATTTACCTCTCCATTTTGTTAACCTGTTTTTTGTGTTATCCACCAGTGATGAGAATGATGTAGTTTTCTTCCTTTTTAGAAGAGGACTTCCCAAATACTTTTCATCCAACTCCATCTTCTTCATCTTTAAACTTCTTAGCAACATTCTACAGTGCCTTGGGTGCATATTTTTGGAGAAGAACACAGCTGATTTTTGGAAGTTTATTTGTTGTCCTGAAATGTCACTGAAAGACTTGATAACTTGTAAGAGATTTGTGACATTATGGATATCAGCCTTTGCAAAGACTAAGAAGACGTCTTCAAATAGTAGATGGCTGACTTGCAGAGCTTTCTTTGAGATCTTAATGCCTTGGATCTTCCCATCTGATTCTGCTTTTGCCAATGCCCTTGTAAATACCTCCATTGTTAGCAAGAATAAATAAGGAGAGATTGGATCACCTTGTCGTATTCCTCTTTTGGGTTTATAAGGCTTACATGGTTCACCATTTAAGATGATATGAATCTCTGAAGTACTTACACATTCCTGAATTAATTCACACCATTTGTTGTTGAAGCCAAGCTTTTGCATAACTTTATTTAGGAAGCACCATTCTACTCGACCGAATGCTTTTTGACATATCGAGTTTAAGAGCCATATAATGTATTTTGGTTTTTCTCCTCTTTATGCAATAGATTAACTCTTGGGATAGAGTTATATTATCACCAATTTGTCTTCCAGGAACATATGCGGCTTGCATTGGTGATATGATTTTCTCCAACTGAGTTTTCAGCCTGCTGGCTAAAATCTTTGTTATCAGCTTATATGTAGAGTTACATAAAGTTATGGGTATGTAATCTCCAGCTGTTTGCGGAAGCTTGCACTTGGGTACAAGACACAGATTAGTCCTATTTATCTTCTTCAGCAACTTTCCAGTATGGAATTTTTTTTGCACCATGCAGATGACATCATCCTTGACAGTACTCCAATTAGATTGAAAGAATCCAGGAGGAAAGCCGTCTAGCCCTGGTGCTTTCCATGGTTGCATCTGCTGAAGTGTATTTGAAATTTCCGTTTCATCTGGAATTTTGGTGAGCATGGTGTTTTCTTCTTCAGTGATGCATGGTGGAAGTATATTCAATAAATCTTCATTATCTGGAGGATTCGAAGTAGTCATAACGCTTCTGAAATGTTCAGTCAGGAGGAATTCAAGTTGTTCCTTGCCACTGCACCATTCTCCATTCTGTCTTTTAAGGGATTCAATCTTGTTTCGTGCTCTTCTTTTATTGGCCTGTAGATGGAAATGCTTCGTATTCTGGTCCACCTCATGAAAGAAAGCATCTCTTGACTTTTTCCTGTAGAATACCTCTTCCCGCTTATGCCATTCTTCTACGTCCTTTTCCACTTCTTCGACTAATGTTGTGTTATCAATACCAGTTGAAGATGTTTGTTGGAGATCACTAAGTTGTTGTTGTAGAGCTTTGAGATTTCCTTGTATGTTACCAAAATTCTCCCTGTTCCATTTCGACAAGTCCCTTCTTGTTTCTGAGAGTTTTCTGTCCAAGATATATCCCGGAGATCCTCGAAATTGTTTAGTCCACGCCTTGCTGATTTGGTCTTTACATGTTTTATCTCTTAACCAACATTCAAAAAACTTCTAGTTTCTCATACTGTTAACATTATTAGGAAAAACATCTAAAAGCACGGGGCAATGGTCAGAATCCAAGAAAGGTAAGTGTTTCAAACATGAATCAGGAAAGTGTAGTAACCAATCAGAGTTCATTAAAGCTCTATCCAACCTAGATCGAATTGCACCAGTACCATGGGAGTTACTTTTCCAAGTAAAAGGGTTACCATGATATCCTAAGTCATTAAGACCCATATCCTGAATAATCTGACTAGCAGTTGAGGAAAAAGAACTAGAACCAGAGTTATGTATCTTTCATCTTCATGCAGAGTTATATTTAAGTCGCCAATCATTATCCAAGGGGTCAAATCATCAAACTGAGAGTTAATATCTTTTAGGAGATTCCACTGATGTTTTCTCTCTTGTGGATATGGAGATCCATAAACACAAGATAAGATCCATTTGTGTTTAGCAGGGTCGGTTTGAACAAGGCAATGTATCATGTTGTTGTCACTATATATTATATCAATATTGAATCCATATTTCCACAAGAGGCACAATCCTCTACTTCTGCCTATGGAAGGGACATAAAATTGATTGGAAAATTTCAATGCTCTAACATGTTTTAGGATTTTATTAGAGTTGATTTTTGTTTCTTGAAGGAACACAATGTCTGGGTTTAACATTTTGTTAAGATCAAGCATGTAACTCCTAGCATTTTTCTTGGCAAAGCCATTACATTTCCAACCTATTATTTTCATACTTGGTTTGTTTCTATGCATACTAAGGAGAAAGATATTACAACTCAGAGAAAAATGGATGTAACCTATTTGAACTACAAATGACTTGAAATACGTGAAAGATGAACAACAACTTAGGTTGAAAGAAAGAAAACAAGAGGTTACCTGTGCAACATCTTCATGTCCATTTGTAGGTTCAACATGCATAGTTTCTGATTCATTATTGACCACTCCTTCAGATGCGTTCATATCAGTAGATGTGCTAATTGTTGCGGTATTTGGGGATAAGACATGAATGTTGTGTGGATTCAAGGAGGGTTCTTGGTTAAGGACCGAGTTCCTCATCCTTTTTGACTGCCTTAGTTCATCATTTTCAGCATCATCTTTCATCATCTCTTCCATAGGGTTAGACATGCCTCTTTCATCATTAACACTTTCAGCTACATCAGCTTCATTGTTCAGTATCTCTTCATGTTCCGCAGAAGTGAGACTGTCAAGATATAACAACCAAGAAGTGTTCAAACACGAGCTATCTTGATGATCAATAACAAAACACTTGTCACATATTTTCTTTGGTTGAAGATACCAGTGATACCTAATCCATTCTTCTCCTCCATTAGCATTTTTCCACCATCCTCCACGATATAATGGTTTCTTGAGTTCAATTTCTATTCTAGCCTTCACAGTATTGCCATATCTTGGCCGATAATTTTATGGGATAGTTGAGATTTATGTACCCATAAAACTTATAGCTTCATCAATGATGATCTGGTTGAGGTGCTCCAATTTTAGATATTTGAATTGCACGGTGAAGATTTGGTGCGTGAACTCTTAATCTACTGCAGAGGTGCCTGCTACGAATTTCTTGACTGCAAAAAGTGCTTCTCCCACAATCCAGGGGCCATTTTGAATGACATCATTTTGTTCCTCTTCATTATTCAGCTTTATCAACATGAGGTTGTGACCCATGACTCTGATTTTCTTGTTTCTGTATTGCCTCCATAGTGAGTTGATGCTTTCCTTGAAGGTCCTCATATGTATCTTGTCTTTGAGCATCAGCTTTTCTAGAATGGCCGTGGACCATTCCTCAGCAGCATCAGCAACTTGTGTGGTTCCAGCAGCCCTTCTTCATTCAGATGGTACCTCCAAGGCTGCATTTCTTAGTTGTCTTGACAGTTGATTGATTCGATTTGCTTGGTTGTTTGAGCTGGAAGCCATTTTAGGGATTCTCGAGTTTCTTCTGTGCGTCCTTCTTAGATGAGGGGTGGTATTTTTTTTGTGTTTTTTCCTCTAGAAGTATATGTGTATTTATACATACCTAAGATTTTTGAAGTATCATTGAAATCCCAAGAATATTGGAGTATATTCTTATAACCTAACCAATTACGGATATTGGATTGATCTTTGTAGCTAATTTTGTTAAGAAAAATCCGCATTAATGGCTTGACTAGATTTTCCTTGAATGAAAATAATATCTTTCATGCACATCCAAACTCTTTTGTATCGCATTTTATGGGGGGAATTGCCGATGATTATGCAACAGAAATTACCATATAGAGAACTCCGGAAATTTGACTGCTTGATTATATGAGGGAATTGAAAATTTTGAATTTCAGTGAATCGGTATTGGCTGAGTTGGTTTCTTAACGAATCATAATGATACCAGGGTTTCAATCTGCTTTTGATAGAACGAATATGGTGAGCTTTTTATCTACTTGATTTGGGAAGGATAGGGGATATTCCTAATCTACTGATATGAATCATCATTATAAGGATGATTGGCACTACTACTTTCCACAACACAACTTTTAGTCCAGAAACTATCATTTCTGAAGCTCCACCACTGGATTCCTACAAATGGTTACAATGAAGGAAACTGCACAGAGAAAAAAACTACCTCTTCATTAGAAAGATAATGAAAGATTGCGTACATTAGTCGTTTTCCCATATTATTTGTATCTTTTTAAAAAGATGTATCAAAATTAAGTTTGAGTTCCTCACTGACTAGAGGATTCCAATTTATATTATTTCTGCCTATGACATCTTCGTGAAAAGGTGACCAATACTTGTCATTAATGTTCTTCCAATTAGAAAACATATAACGTTTTATACAACTAAGCATAAAATAGCTAACTGAAGAACTGACGTTAAAATACTTTTCTCCTCGTCAGAATGATCCTTTAAGCAAAAAAATGAGAAGGTAATTTAATATTTGCCATTGATGTTCTTCCGGTTACGAAGGCGCTCCTTTCACATGGTCAAACAACAGAAGTGGAGTTGCTAACATCTGCAAAAGGATAGATAGAGCTCTAACATCCTATCAATGGATTCATTTATTCCCAAATACAAAGGTAAGTCACCTAACCAGAATGGGATCAGACCATACTCCTATCCTTTAAGATACCAACCCGGAACCAAAAAGATTACCTAAACCTTTCAGATGCATTAGATCTTGGCTATCCCACCCAACTCTTAAATCGGTGGTCGAAGCATCTTGGATTAATCATTCTTCCAATGCCCATCCCAAAAATTTAGCCTCAACCTTAAAATCTCTCTCTTCAGATCTATCCCCATGGAATTATGATGTTTTCGGTAATATCCATAAAAATATTAAAACCCTCAATAGGAAAATAAATAATATTCATAATACTGGAAACATAGCCTCCAAGATCGATATTATCAAAAACCTACAAGCCGAATTAGGAAAGTGGTATAAAATAAAAAATGATTATTATCACCAACTATCTAGGGATAAATTCTTCAAGGAATTCGATCAAAATACCGAATATTTCCATGCTTCAGCTACAAATAGGAAAAAAATTAATACAATTCATTCTCTCAGAGAACCATCAGGGCTCATGATTTCAGACCGAGATCAAATCAATTCGCTCCTAATAAATCATTTCTCCCAAATTGGCGCATGATAAGTGCATAATTCACAAGATTTTAGCGTCAATTCCATGTTAGTAATTGCATCTATTCTTGCAAATTATTGTATATTACGTTTGTTTTCTCTTATTTGTGTTTCATTAGGAGAATCGTCCAAAAAAGAAGTGAATTTGCACTTAATTGTGCAATAAAAGAAGCTAGCTACAAGTGGAGAAAGGGCCAAAGACCAAGAGAAACTCGTTCAAACCCGGGAGTTCTTGCTATCACGTTGAAGAGGGTGAAAATACAAAGTCAACGGCGAAAGAACGGAGTCATTTTGAGTTCGTATGAAGAAGTTATGAGTAAAACAAGAATTTGGAAGGCCAAAGAGAAAAATGGTCATTTTACATGAAAAGTGTTATAGACAGGCTCATATGCTACTCGTGGAACCAAATTTGTTCCGGTTATTTATCGAATATTGGGACAAAAATGAAGCGGCACCAACTTAATTAATTAAAGAACAAAATGTAAATGGAATCTACTGATTTCTTTTACACTTTAAACAAGGTGGGACCATGCCAAGACACAATGTGCAAGAGAAGTGTTTGGCGCATGCAAAACTCAAGTGGGGTCCATGGAGTAACCTTTCATGCAAAAACAACAAGAAAAGGGATATTTTCTCATTTGATAACGGATGTACTTATTCTCTCAGGCAGAAACGTTCTGAATTTGGCAAACAATCGGATAAATAAGAGACAACGTGGCATTTGTATATTGAACCATGAGGTAAATGGAGATAGTTATGGATGCTATAAATAGCAAAGAAAAATTCATTCTTCGACACACATTCTTTTACCATTCGGTTTTTGGGAGGAGAAAAATAGAGATAAAAAGAGAATAGGAGACGGCTTAGAGAGGAGTTTGCGACTTTCATTTGGTTTGCAAATTTTACTCTAAATGTTTGTCTTTTGTTTGAATATCGAAGACTCCATAGCTATGTCTAGCTAAATTTCTAATTTTTTATGGATGATTTCAAAGTCCTAAACCATGAAACATTATTTTCTTTAACCACGTTTATTCCAACTTTTATTTTATTGTTGATTATCTTTATTATTTTTATTGTCTAAGAGTATTGAAGGGTTATTTAAAATGATCAATTAAATTAACCAATCAATATTTCTTCTACTATTGTAGGGTTGTGTGATACATGTAATTGTCACATCAACTTTATAAACAAGTAGTAATCGCAAGAGCTGACAAAGGGATTTTGTTAAGAAATTGTGTGTAAAGATAACACTAGTAAGCAGGACGAGCCTATGCGTCTGATGCTGGGATCAACCTGATTCACAGGGTGTAAAGCATTCGACTAACTTACACCTTGAGAGCTTATGTATGGTGGGTTAGTTGGATAGAATCTGGTAGTCGAGCGCTTCCGTATCCAGTGACAGTAGGTATCCGGGAGATAGCAGAGCTTATTGCTATTCTGCGGTTGGTAACAATATAAATTTAAAAAGAGATAAACTTGTATTTAATTAAGTTTCGGTTCAGTGACGGAGAATGATTCCCTAATCATCTTTCTCCTTATTAATTTAAACCAATATTTATTATTTTCGTTTTATTAGTTACTTTGATTAATATTTGAAAAAAAACCCTTTCAGTTACTTTTTGACAGCTAAAATCTCCCTACTCTTCGTGGGAACGAACTCCTTGCCATTATATTACCAGTTAATTGTGTGGAAAGAAGTAATTAATTTGTTGCATAAACGACGCGCACCAAATTTTGGCGCCGCTGCCGGGGAGCGGTCGGTAGCTTTTAGTTGTTTTATTTTCTTTTAGTAATTTTATTTGGTAATTTTGTTTTTAGATTTTTCTTTAATTTTTTTTTTGTTAATTTTAGTTGATATTCCTTTATTTATTTTCTGTTAATTTTTATTTTCTGTTAATATTTATTTTAATTTTATTTAGCTTATTATTGTTATTTTACATTTATTATTCTTTTTTACTTTTATTTTCAATATTTATTAATATTATTTTTTGTTAATGTAAAAAAATAATCTATTTTAGATTATATTTATTTATTTTACATTTTAATATTTTCTAGATTTTACTATAGTTTTTCCGGTTTCAGGTACTTAATCTCTGGCACTAAACGGTGGGATTACCCAAGGTGCGGAATTACAACTCGCAGGGGAACAGTACTGCAAGAACATCAACAGTCGCAACAAGAACCGTCCAATGAAGAGATGGTTAATACAAATGACGAGAGAGATCCTCCACCACCTCCACCTTTGGAGAAGAAGCTACGAGAGTTGATATTTCCATGCTTGGATTCACAACAATTGTGTATTACTTTGACTAACCCAGTGGAGCTGAAGTCGAATCTGATTCATCATTTACCGAAGTTCAAGGGACTTCCGGGTGAAGATCCAAACCGTCATCTTCAAAAATTCCAGCAGAAGATGACAAGTCTTGGGCAAGGTACCGAAGACAGTGATACGAAAATGCTGCAAGCTTTCCCATTCTATATAATAGATATGGCGTAAGAATGGTTGTATTATCTTCCCCCTGGGAGTATTACAACATGTACTGAAATGAAAAAGCCATTTCTGGAGAAATATTTTCCTGCTTCGAAGGCGGCTGCTGTTTGCAAAGAGATTAGTGGCATTTTGTAGATTACCGGAGAGTCTCTTCGTGAATATTGGGAGAGGTAAAAAAAGTTGTTGGCAAGCTGTCCTCACCACAACATATCTTCAACATTTATTATCCAATACTTTTACGAAGGATTACTTCCAGAACAGAGGAGTTTGATTGATGCAGCTGCTGGTGGTTCACTTACTGAAAAGACAATCTCGCAGGCAACTAGTTTATTAAGAGCATGGCTTCGAACGCTCAATAATTCTACACCAGAAACAACTCAAGTGTTAGAAGAGTTAGCGAGATAGGAGAGTCTACACAATCAGAGCAACGGATAAACAACATCGAAAAGGTAGTGCAAAGAATGGCAGCAATGATTATTCCTACTTATGAAGAAGAGTATGAACAGGTGAATGTTGTGTTCCCTAATCAGAGGCCAGGGTATAATCCATACTCTAATACCTACAATCCAGGATGGAAAGAACACCCGAATTTCAGCTATGCAAACAAGCAAGCTGCAGATCCTAACCCATATGCTTGGCAAGGTGGTATTCAACATCCACAATTCCAATCACATTCGCAACCTCAAGTTCCCATGGATGACGCGTCTGAGAAGATGATTACTATGATGCAAAGTCTTTCATCTATTTTCCAATAGAGTCAACATAAAGCTGATCAACATATGCAGAAGACTGGATCTGCCATTAAAGATCTTCAGACTCAGAAGGGTAAAATGGCAACTGAGATGAATCAACTGAATCTACAAGCATCAACAAAGCTGCCATCACAAAATTTTGTGAATCCAAGAGAGAATGTTAATGCAGTACTTTTGAGGAGCGGAAAGTAGATTGAAAGAGACAAAACAACAAGAAAAGGTTAGTCCCAACTCTGAAAATGAAGTAGAGGTGGAAACTGTTCCAAAGGAAAAGACAACTTCAATCGGCCAACCTAAGGACACGGTTCCTACTTTTACCACACCACCTCCTTTTACTAGTCGTTTTGCCAAGTCAAAGAATCAAGCTCTAGACAAAGAGATTATGGACATTTTCAGCAAGGTGCATATCAAAATTCCATTTATTGAGGCCATCAGAACGGTACCCAGGTATGCCAAGGTTTTGAAGGATTTGTGTACAAGGAAAGAGAGGTTGATTGCTAACGAGATCACTCAGGTGAGAGAAAGCGCTTCAGCTATGTTGTTGAAAAAGATGTCTACAAAATTCAAAGACCTTGGTGGTTTTACAGTGCCGATCACTATTGGTGACCGACGATTTGAGCGTGGATTGCTTGATTTGGGTGCTTCCATAAGATTAATGTCAGTCGATGTTTATGATTCTTTGAACCTGGGACCGTTAAAAGAGATAAGGATTATCATTCAATTGACGAATAAGTCTAACATATATCCTAAGGGACTCGTGGAAGACGTGTTGGTGCAAGTGAATGAATTGATATTTCCGGTTGATTTCTTTGTTGTGGATATGCAGAATGGAGACAATTGTTCGTCTACTTCATTACTTCTTGGGAGACCATTTATGAAGACTGCTAAGACGAAGATTGATTGAGATACTGGGACACTCGCTATGGAATTTGACAAAGAGATTATACGCTTCAATATCTTTGAAGCTATGCGTTATCCAAGTGATATCCATTCTGCATTTTTTGTTGATGTTATCGGTTCGTTGGCACAACAGATGTTTGATTTGAACAACGAAGATGAACTTGAATCCGTGCTACAAAATAGCATTGATTTGGACGTCCATGGCATGCCTGATTTGGACGTTGACTTAGCCAAAGAGATAGTGGAGATGTGTGGTGCTTTAACGGCATCACAAGAAGTTATAACAGGTAATATCTCTTATATTTCATTACCCGCAATTAATGAAGTTCCTTTACCTTCTGTGTTGAAGGCACCTAAATTAGAGTTGAAGCCTCTACCTGATCACTTAAAGTACGCTTACTTGGGTGATGAAGAAGAACTTCCAGTCATTGTTGCAAAGAATCTCACAGCAGTGCAGGAAGAACGCTTACTTAGGGTTCTAAAAGAGCACAAAACGGCTATTGGTTAGACAATTACTGACATCAAAAGCATTAGTCCAGCCATGTGCATGCATATAATCTTTATGGAAGATGATGTCAAGCCAGTATGTGATGCTCAACGTAGGCTTAATCCCCCAATGATGGAGGTCGTAAAGAAAGAGATCTTCAAATTGCTAAGTGTGGGGGTGATTTACCCAATTTTTGACAGCAAATGGGTTATCCGGTGCAAGTGGTGCCGAAAAAGTCGGGTGTCACTGTTGTACGAAATCAAGATGATGAACTCGTTCCTACAAGAGTTCAAACAGGATGGCGAGTGTGCATAGACTACATAAATCTCAATTCGGCGACCCGCAAGGATCACTTTCCTTTGCGTTTCATTAATCAGATGTTAGAGAGGCTAGCAGGACATTCTCATTATTGCTTTTTGGATGGTTATTCGGGATACAATCAGATTTTTATCGCACCGGAGGACCAAGAAAAGACGACTTTTACTTTTCCTTTTGGTACGTTTGCGTATAGACGGATGTCGTTTGGTCTTTGCAATGCGCCTGCCACTTTTCAGAGATGTATGATCAGTATATTTTCTGATTATGTGGAAAACATCATTGAGGTATTTATGGACGACTTTAGTGTTTATGGTGATTTATTTGATATTTGTTTAAATAAAACTTGTGCTTAAAAGATGCATAGACAATAATCTTGTTTTAAATGGGGAGAAATGTCATGTAAACCATGGAATTGTGCTTGGTCACATCGTGTCCTCTCAAGGGCTCAAAGTAGACAAGGCAAAGATAGACTTGATTAGAACTTACAATACCCCACTTCGGTGAGGGAGGTTCACTCGTTTCTTGGTCATGCAGGTTTTTATAGGACGTTTATTAAATATTTCTCCAAAATCTCAATGCCGATGTGCAAATTGTTGCAAAAGGAGGTTGTCTTTAACTTCGACAAGGAGTGCAAGGATACCTTTGACAAATTGAAGGAATTGTTGACTACTGCACCAATTATTAACTCACCTGACTGGAGTTTACCGTTCGATCTAATGTGTGATGCAAGTGATTATGCAGTCGGAGCTATTTTGGATCAGAAAGTAGACAAAAGGTCACATGTGATTTATTATGCATCAAGGACCCTAAATGAGGCTCAGATCAACTATTCGACAACTGAGAAGGAGTTGATGGCTATAATATTTGCATTAGAAAAATGCAGAGCTTATTTGGTGGGTACCAATGTGATTGTATACTTTGATCATGCAGAACTGCGGTACCTATTGAAAAAGAAGGAAGCTAAGCCAAGACTCATACGGTGGATTCTTTTGCTGCGAGAATTCAATATTGAAATTAGAGACAAGAAAGGTGTTGAAAATACTGTTGTTGATCATCTTAGTAGACTTGTTGTTTCCGAAGAACAATTTCCCCTACAAGATTGTTTTCCATACGAACAACTCTTTTCTATTGAAGAATCAACACCTTGGTATGCTGATACAATGAACTATTTGGTTATAAGGCAAGTACCTAGTACGATGTCTAATTTTCAAAAGCTAAAGCTTAAGAAAATAGCCAAACAATATGTGTGGGATGAGCCCTACTTGTGGAAATATGGTGCTGATCAAATTATCCGCAGGTGCGTACAAAACTCTGAATTTCAATCAATTTTATCTTTTTGTCATTCTTATGCTTGTGGTGGTCACTTTGGTTCTAAACAGACCGCTCTCAAAGTTCTTGAGAGTGGATTTTATTGGCCCACCCTATTTGAGGATGCATATGCTTTTTGTAAATCTTGTAATAGATGTCAACGAACGGGCAATCTAGGTGCTCGAAATCAAATGCCATTCACATCGATTCTTGCTGTAGAAATTTTCGATGTGTGGGGTATTGATTTAATGGGTCCTTTTGTGGAAAATTTTATATACTTCTTGATGTGGATTATGTTTCGAAATGGGTGGAAGCGATAGCCACCCGTAATAATGATTCTCGAGTCGTTTATGAGTTTGTGAAGGAATATATTTTCTTTAGACATGGTACACCATGAGTGGTTATCAGTTATGGAGGTTCCCACTTCAAGAAATCCTTCCATGCTCTCCTCAAGAAGTACAACATTACATACAAGGTTGGTACGCCGTATCACCCATAAACTAGTGGGCAAGATGAAGTTTCAAATTGTGAAATAAAGTCCATATTAGAGAAAAATGTCAATACTACAAGAAAAGATTGGAGTTTCAGGCTTAATGATGCACTATGGGCATAAAGAACGGCGTATAAGACACCAATTGGTATGTCTCCATATTGGTTGGTTTATGGAAAGGCTTGTCATCTCCCGGTTGAACTTGAGCATAAAGCTTTTTGGGCCATAAAGATGTACAACATGAAGTATGACGAATCTGGGAAACAGCGGAAGCTACAAATCAATGAGCTAGAGGAGATACGTAATGATGCTTACAAAAGCTCTTGTATATACAAGGAAAAGACGAAGTTATTTCACGACAAAATGAGTTCTCGAAAAAAAATTGTTGTCGGGCAGAAAGTTCTTTTATTTAATTCTCGTCTTAAGTTATTTCCTAGAAAGCTAAGGTCCCGATGGGTAGGACCATTTGTTGTTACTAATGTTTCTCCTCATGGTGCAATTGAAATATCTAGTCCCAAAACTGGGAAAATTTTCAATATCAACGGCCATAGACTGAAGTCGTACTATGAGAACTTCACTACAATAGATGTTGATGAGATTGAGCCTCGTGACTTGCTCCCTCTGGAGGAGTAATCTGAATGTGTGTCAAGTCAGGATGAGGATGTTAAACTAAGCGCTGAATGGGAGGCAACCCGCTGGTTTTGTATTTCTATCTTTATCTTTTCTTTTTCATATCATATTTGGATTTACCACCTTATTTTACTTTGGATGAATCAATTACATTGAGGACAATGTAAATTTTAAGTGTGGGGGAGTATTTTGCATATATAATTTTTTAGTTTTTTGAGTTTTTAAAATGTTTGCATAAAAATTCTCCAACTTGTAGAGATTTTAGAGTCACTAGCATGCTTCTAGGTATGTTTACATAGAGAATTCTGACCGACATAACTGAACTTGGAAGTATTAGGGAACTACATTCGGATTTCTTACGAATTGGAGTGTTAAATAATGGATTTAATCATACCGGTGATGCAAATGAGGAGCAGGGAGAAATGCATTATTAAAGTTGCTGATCAATCATTAGTGGAGACTACCCATTTTCAAATCAATGAGGCACCAAACCAGATTTCTTTATAAATTACTAAAGAGCTTTCTTTTGAGTGTGTGTCGCCGTACGTTAATTCCTGGTAGAATGGTGAGCTACCCAATTTCACACCATTTTCAGCATTATTTTTGATCTCTTGAGTGCTAATTTTGCCAATCATGAGGGTGACGTCTATAGATGAAAACCACCTTCTTGTAGTTTGATTTGCAGTTAGAACCATTCTCTCTCTCGCCAAAAACAGGTCCATAGAAACCACCTTTTAAGACGTTTAAGGTTTACGATCAACAATACAAGCAAGAGAAAATTTCATATCCAAGTGAAGTAACACACAATGAGCATATTTTTATACACATGTTGAAGACTTATATATAATGAGCATAATTCTATATCCAAGTGGAATACTTATTTACAAGAGCAAAGAAAATCAAAAGATGAGAGTTATTGAAGTTTATGATACGAAGACAATACAAGTTGTGAAAATCAAAGCGGTAAATCCCTTCTCTCATGGCCATGTTAATTTTATTTCATTATTATAGTTGCAATCTTTAAAAAAAATACAAAAAAAGAAAAGAAAAATAAATAAATAAATTTGCATGGAGGTTGTTATTTGTTCAATAAATCCATGAGGAATAAAAATATATAAAGAAGTTTCAAGCAACAAAGAATAAGAGGAAAAGAGTTATAAATTGTCCAAGTTATATGAAATTCAAGAGTTTATCATCGACAGTTGACGACCGAAGACTGAAGACCAACAAGACGAGCCGAAGACGTTTATATTGGATGTTATGAGAGTGGTGTTATCATTACTGCCGATCGGATGCAAAGGTGGTAATTACTCCCATCCTTGCTATAGTGGTTGATTTCCTTTTTTAGAGATCATCATAAAAAGTCTTTTATTTCCTACTATTTTGTGGGGTGTCCAGAAATAATTCGGAAGGTTTCCTTCCCACCATTCAACGTGTGTAGGATTTCTCTCTTCATTCCTAACCTGCACACATGTGAGACCCATAAAAAAAGTTGTCTTATTGAGTGCAATTATCATAAAATCCTTTTAAGTGAGGCAGAAATCGAGGCGAAATACTTATTGATCGCTCTCAAACATGCAGTCTCTCATTATGGTGTGATTATTTATCATTCAAGATTTAAGAATGAATATGTTCTTTGGTGTTTCTAACTTCTTATTACTAGCATGCAGAAATTATATGTCCTCATAGATCTTTGGATGCTTGGGACGCTGGAACGCTTTGAAGTTGGAGTAGGTTTTGTGGGTATACCTCTCGTAAGACCTCACAAGACTATAACTCGTCCACTAGGGACACCTAGGGGTTTAAAGGCTTGTTGCACATGCTAAGTGCAACCAGGTCCTCAACGAAAGATAATTGTTGTATTTTAGGTTAGATAGTTTGGTCGAGGACTAGCAAAAGCCAAGTGTGGGGGAATTTGATAAGTGCATAATTCACATGATTTTAGCGTCAATTCCAAGTTAGTAATTGCATCTATTCTTGCAAATTATTGTATATTACGTTTGTTTTCTCTTATTTGTGTTTCATTAGGAGAATCGTCCAAAAAAGAAGTGAATTTGCACTTAATTTTGCAATAAAAGAAGCTAGTTACAAGTGGAGAAAAGGCCAAAGACCAAGAGAAACTCGTTCAAATCCGGGAGTTCTTACTATCACGTTGAAGAGGGTGAAAATACAAAGTCAGCGGTGAAAGAACGGAGTCATTTTGAGTTCGTATGAAGAAGTTATGAGCAAAACAAGAATTTGGAAGGCCAAAGGGCAAAATGATCATTTTACATGAAAGTGTTATTGACAGGCTCATATGCTACCCGTGGAACCAAATTTGTTCTGGTTATTTATCGAACATTGGGACAAAAATGAAGTGGCACCAACTTAATTAATTAAAGAACAAAATGTAAATGGAATCTACTAATTTCTTTTACACTTTAAACAAGGTGAGACCACGCCAAGACACAATGTGCAAGAGAAGTGTTTGGCGCATGCAAAACTCAAGTGGGGTCCATGGAGTAACCTTTCATGCAAAAACAACAAGAAAAGGAATATTTTTTCATGCGATACACTTATTCTCTCATTGGATAACGAATATACTTATTCTCTCATGCAGAAACGTTCTGAATTTGACAAACAATCGGATAAATAAGAGACAACGTGGCATTTGTTTATTGAACCATGAGGTAAATGGACATAGTTATGGATGCCATAAATAGCAAAGAAAAATTCATTCTTCTACACACATTCTATTACCATTCAGTTTTTGGGAGGAGAAAAATAGAGAGAAAGATTTTGGGAGGAGAAAAATAGAGAGAAAGAGAGAAGAGGAGAAAAATAGAGAGAAAGATTTTGGGAGGAGAAAAATAGAGAGAAAGAGAGAAGAGGAGACGGTTTAGAGTGGAGTTCGAGACTTTCATTTGGTTAAATGTTTTTTTTTATTTAAACATTGAAAACTCTATAGCTATGTCTAGCTAAACTTCTATTTCATTAGGGATGATTTCAAAGTCCTGAACCATGAAGCATTATTTTCTTTAACCGCATTTATTTCAACTTTTATTTTATTGTTGATTATCTTTATTATTTATATTGTCTAAGAGTATTGAGGGGTTATTTAAAATGATCAATTAAATTAACCAATCAATATTTCTTTTACTATTTTAGGGTTGTGTGATACGTTTAATTGTCACATCAACTTTATAAACAAGTAGTAAATCGCCAGAGCTGACAGAGGAATTTTTTAAAGCAATTCTGTGCAAAGATAACACTAGTAAGCAGGCCGAGCCTATGCGTCTGATGTTGGGATCAACCTGATTCACAGAGTATAAAGCATTCAACTAACTTACACCTTGAGAGCTTATTCTTGGTGGGTTAGTTGGATAGAAACTGGTAGTCGAGCGCTTCCGTATCCAGTGACAGTAAGAATCCGGGGGATAGCAGAGCTTATTGCTATTCTACGGTTGGTAATAATATAAATTTAAAAAGAGATAAACTTGTATTTAGTGAAGCTTCGGTTCAGTGACGGCGAATTATTCCCTAATCATCTTTCTCCTTATTAATTTAAATCAATATTTATTATTTTCGTTTTATTAGTTACTTTGATTAACATCTAAAAAAAAACCCATTTAGTTACTTTTTGACAGCTAAAATCTCCCTGGTCTTCGTGGGAATGAACTCCTTGACATTATATTACCAGTTAATTTTGTGGAAAGAAGTAATTAATTTGTTGTGTAAACGACGCGCACCAGTGCATCCCAAACCTCTAACTACAATGTAGAGCTAGAAGGAGCTATTCAGCCTTGCGTTTCTGATTCAGAAAATTCTTCTCTAATCAAAATCCCCTCAAAAGAAGAAATCTGGTCAACTCTTAAAAACATGAACCCCTGGGGTGCTCCAGGTCCAGATGGGTTCCAATCAGGATTTCTCAAAGAAAACTGGGACAGTATGGGCCCGGACATAATCAATTTTACGCAAAACATTTTTAGGACTGGGCTTTTAGAAAAAGAAATGAATCACTCTTTCATTACACTTATTCCCAAAATCTCCACCCCTCAAACCCCAGCGGATTTCCGACCAATTAGCCTCATTAATACAATTTATAAACTCATTTCAAAAATTCTAGCAAATAGATTAAAACCCATCCTGAATAGGTTAATATCTCCAAACCAATCAGCTTTCCACCCAGGAAGAAAAATAACAGACAACATCATCATAGCCCATGAGCTGATTCACTCAATGAAAACGTCAAAAAAGAAAAAAAGGTTTTCTATCCCTCAAGATCGATCTTTCAAAAGCGTTTGATAGAGTGGAGTGGTCCTTTATTCAAAAATTCTTGTCTTCTTTTGGATTTAGTGATTGCTGGATCAATCTCATCTCCCAATGCATTTCCACTACCTCTTACTCTATCCGTCTAAATGGTTCCCCATACCCAACGTTCTCCACCTCTAGAGGCCTTAGACAAGGAGATCCCCTATCTTCTTATTTGTTTCTAATTTCCATGGAAGTTATTTCTAGACTCCCGGAGAAAGCCACAACAGAAAAGAATCTCGGGAATTAAAATAAACAAACATGCTCCTACTATATCCCATCTTTTTTTCGCAGACAATTGCTTTCTTTTCACAAAGGCAAATCTATGAGAAGCAAAAAACCTATTGGATATACTATCCAAATTTGGGAAATTACAGGTCAAATGGTAAACTTACAGAAATCGGGGATTTACTTCAGCCCAAAAATTCACCCGAAACATGCAAAGATGATAGCGAAAATCCTAAAAGTCCCAATGTTGACAAAGCAGGACAGGTATCTTGGCACACCTCTATTTTTTGACAAAAATAGAAAAGAAAATTTTGAACCCCTCTTGAAAAGGTACTACAATACGCTACAAGGGTGGAAATCAGAGTTATTTTCGCAAGCGGGTAGGACAATTTTAATTCAATCAATTCTCCAATCGTACCCAACTTATCACATGCAGATGCTTGTCCTTCCAAAAGATACTCTAGACAAACTTGACAAAATTCAGAGAGATTTTTGGTGGAATAAGGATAAGTCAAAAACAAGAGGTGGATATATAAATGCGTGGAAAGGCATGTGTAAACCAAAGTCACAAGGTGGTTTAGGAATTAAGAATCCCCATAATTTCAATATAGCTCTCTTAGAGTGATGACAGAAAAAGAACAATTATGGGTAAAACTGTTAGAAGCGAAGTATTTCCACGGCTCGAATCCTTTTGAACCGACAAGAAGTTATGAACTATCGTGGATTTGGACAAGTATTCAAAAGGGGCTTCATATTCTAAAAGGAACTACATTTGGCAAGTGAAAAATGGGGAAAATACTAGAATTTGGGAAGACAAATGGCTATCTAATATAAGTTATTTAACCCAACCAATTGATAAGACGGAGCCGATTCCTCAAAATGTTCATGAACTACTAAACACTGAGGGTGATTGGGATATTGGAAAATTAGATGAATATTTTTCCCTAAAAAATAAAGAAAACATTCTAGCAATTACCCCGAATAAGGAAAGCAGGAACAAAATCATATTGGTACACCATATTTCGGGAGTCTTCTCGGCAAAAAACATATACAACTATCTTATCAACCAAAATAACAACGATGAGGAAACTATTATTTTTCCTTGGAAAAATATTTGGAATTTGAAAACAATACCTCGAATTCGGCTTTTTATCTGGAAAACGATCCAAAAGGCATTACCAACAAATAGCAGATTAGCAGCTGAGAATCCAGAAATCTCACCGGAGTGTCCCCTATGTAATTCTCAAGAGGCGGAAACAGAATACCATCTTTTCAGGAAATATCAGAGCAATTTGGTTTGGTTGTGGCCTAGACATAGTAAATTCGCAAATCTACATAGATTTAATTTTCAAGTGGGTAGATATATGGATATCCGATACTAATTACTCAAAGTACTGTGAACAAATCGCAACAGTTACCTGGTTCATGTGGAAATATAGATGTGAAGTTATCTTTAGGAATACCAAACCAGATCCATATGCTTTGATTCAACAAATTAGGAAATTTATACAATCTCAACCGATCAATAAGGAGAATCTACAAAAAGGCACCAAAGGAAATAAAACTTCGATTTATAGTTGGAACAACTTCAACTCAGATTGGATAATTTTTACAGACGCTTCTTTTAACAAGGAAAACCTGTCCATGGGTTATGCTTTCATCCTTTACTTGGTAGAACAAGAAGCTTTTATGCATATTTCTGCAGGTTCATACTGGGCTTCCTCGGATTTACACGCAGAAGCAAAATCAGTTTTAAAGGCTCTAAAATGGCTAAAAGATAATATCCTCTCCAGCGTCTACATTGCCCCAGATTGTAAAGTTCTATCAGGTTGCATTAATAAAAAAAGATGCAGCAATTGCCTGTGCAGCAGAGAATACCATTAAAGACATTCTCTCCATTCTAGAAAATCTTTCACAAGCTAAGCTAAAATTCATCGACAGGGATCACAATACAAAAGCAGATTCAGTAGCAAAGGAAGCAAGAATAAGAAGACTACAACATTTATCGAAACATATTCAACAGAAAATACAGAAGGACAATATCCTTTCTAATGTTTTCGAAAAAAATGAAATTGTAGAACTTATGTACTATATTTATTAATTAATATATTTAATCTTCTTATCAAAAAAAAATGTTCTTCCGATTAAAAAACATACACCATTTTGGACAACTAAACAAAAAATAGCTAATAGAAAAACTGACGTTAAAACATTTTTCTCTTCGTTAAAAAATGATACTTTAAGTAAACAATGAGAGAAGGTAATTTTTAAGTATTTTTTTCATTTATATCCTTGTTGAAAAGGAGAGGATACCAAGTACAGCACCAACGTTTTCGTTCGGAAACCCGTATGGATAAAACCTAATACAATCACAAGTAGGTCAAAGAAAAAACTCTTGAAGAAGATTGTATATAGAGCTTCTCCCCTTCTCTTCTACAATCAATATGTATACACCAAAGGTTTGTGTACCTGATTGTGTAGAAGAGCTCTTGGGCGATCTATGTTAGATCATTTGTCGCATGAACCCACCAAGCGTTGGTATGTCAAATTTGGTTGTCATATTTTGTCTCCAAAACTCGAAGCTGCTTGATTAAATTACCAGAGTCAACTTCGTTAGATTACAGTTAGAACATTATAAATGTTGAGACAAGATCATATTACTCTGAAGAACCTGAAGACGTATCGGCATCAACAAACACATCATACTTCTATTCGAGGTTAGTAATACATACTTGACCTGTTTCCATTACTATCTATATTTCTTTTACTATCTACATTTCTTTCAAGTCGTTTATATTGAAAACATAACATAAGAAGTATATTAATATATCTCTATTATTAGTGACTTGATCATTCTTTTATGATCAAAGTGTCGAGGAAGTATATACTAGTTGCTTTACACAACTTTGGTATATTAGATTACGAAGTATAACGTTTATCTTTTGAACTTCGTAAGTACGACATAACATTATCTTTGTAACTCGTTACTAGTTAGTGTATTGAACTTTTGGATTGATTCCATGCCTGGAAAATTATGATTAGTTACATGAGTTTAAGGAAGTAGACTTGTGAAACTTGCTTCGAAGTTGAAAGGAACCAAAGGATCAATTCTGGGACCAGTCCCTTCAACAAGGATCTTTACTAGGAACGATCCCTAGGTATCTAGTAGTAACTTCCCTTAATCAAAAGTATGTACTAAGACTAGTCCCAAGGATCTCTAGCAGGACTGTTCCCTTCATAAGGATCTCTAGCTGGACCAATCCTTTGATGAACCAATAAAACGTTTTTCCGATTTCGTCCATTAACTTAGGGTATGGATAGCTATCGGAAATACGGTTCGATTAATATGAAAAGTTCACAATGTTGACATAATATTTTGAACATGTGCTAAACTCTTCTTACTTAATGTTCAAGTATTTTTACTGATACTCATGGTGAGATTCCAAAACGAAATATTTCATAATATCTTTTTGATATTCGAAATTTATGTGCCATCCATATCCTAGTGTATAAGCACATCTATGGTTGCTATATTAATAAAGTATATTCATTATGCTATCTAATATTGAGTTGTCATCCAAGAGAGATTTAGGTATATTAATGAAAAGGTGGGGGTCTAACAACCTCACCCAATATTTCGTTTAGGAAATATGTATGGACAAACTCTAATATAATTCCAAGAGAATCAAGTAGACAGTCAGACTCAATCAATGGAAATATATACAAGAGTTGTATCTCTGTTTCACAATATAATCAACAAATCAAACAGATAGAAAGCGAGCTGATTATTATGTGAAACAACTTGAACGATACCATAGACCAATGTTCAAGTATCAATCAATTTATATCAACAACCAAAGGTTGGATTATCTAATTGATTGAACTGCGCACAACCTGTGATATTTCAATTATATAAACAAATATAATGTGGAAAAGAAATAACACAGACACCAGAAATTTTGTTAACGAGGAAACCGCAAATGCAGAAAAACCCCGGGACGTAGTCCAGATTTGAACGCCACACTGTATTAAGCCGCTACAGACACTAGCCTACTTCAACTTAACTTCAGACTGTAATGTAGTTGAGCCCTAACCAATATCACACTGATCAAGGTACAGTCGCGTTCCGTACGCCTCTGAATCCCAGCAGGACTATGCGCACTTGATTCCGTTAGCTGATCTCACCCACAACGAAGAGTTGCTACGAACCAAAGTCGAACACTTGAGAAACCAATCCGTCTCACATGGAAAAGTCTATTGAATAGATAAATCTGTTTCCCACAGAAATACCAATGGGTTGTGTTCCGTCTTTTGATAAATCAAGGTGAACATGAACCAATTGATACACCAGACTTATACTCCCGAAGAACAGCCTAGTAATTTCAATCACCTCACAATAATCTTAATCGTATGGTAGTGAAACAAGATATTGTGGAATCAAAAACGATTAAACGAAGATGTTTGTTTTTACTTATTATCTTGCCTATCGGATATTAAATCTCGAGCAAATCTTAGATAAGATAGTACTCAATACGATATAAAAACATCAAGACCAGAACACGAAACTACAGAGAAATAGTTGGGTCTGGCTTCACAATCCCAATGAAGTCTTTAAGTCGTTAACCTACAGGGTTTTGGAAAAAACCTAAGGTTAAAAGAGAATCGACTCTAGTCACAACTAGTATCACACAGAAGGTGTGGGTATTAGGTTTCCGGTTGCTAGAGTTCTCCCTTATATAGTCTTCAAATCAGGGTTTGTAATCAATGTTACCTTGGTAACAAAGCATTTAATATTCACCGTTAGATGAAAACCTGATTAGACTCAAGCTAATATATTTCAACCGTTAGATCGAACTTAGCTTGTTACACACAAATGAAAAGTGACTTCATTTAGATATGAGTAACTGTATCTAAACGTGTACACCTTGTAGGCTCAACAATAGTTAACTGAAGTTAGTCATATGAACATTTTCATATCAACCATGTTCATCTTAACCATAACTAGTTAAAATGATTCAAATGAAACTATATCTAGAGTTGTTCAATTGTTTATAGGGAATTTTAACAAAATGCCACACTTGCAAATCCCGATTCAAGAAACTGCCACCGTTTTTTTCAGAGTTTATTTAATGCCACAACCGTTAGCACTAACGTCTTGGACCCACATGATTGGTCAAAATTTTTTGACTTTGTCAAGATTACTTACACGTGTCTTATATGGACGGCTCAAGATGTCGTGCACGAGATTATTACACGTAGCACAGGCTAAATGACTACTTTATCCTTCGTGGGATTGAAAACAGTTTGTATCGCTTCATTTTTCTTCTAGTTTTTTCTCTTTCTCTCTGTCCGCTCTGTTCTCTAGTGGAAGAAATTAGGGTTTGAGTCAGTTTTCAGCTGGATTTTGCTTAGGTTTAGTGTCTGAGTAAAGGGTTATTTAATGGGTTTAATTAGGGGTCGAGAAGAAGGGATCCATTTCTTCCCCAATTCTTTCTCCTCTTACGCATGTCTCTCTGCTGCTGTTATAGATCGATGAAGGAGGTAGATGGGGTTGTTACAGGATAAAGTTTGAGAACAACACAACATGTTAGACATGGGGCTTGGATTAAAACACGGTTTTGAGTTCAAAAAGATAATTGAATCTGATTCTGCTGTTGAAGAAATGGAACTGAGATTCCAAGTTTACAAGGAATTGGAGAGATGGGTTATGTTTACAAGGAATTGAAGAGATGGGTTATGTTGGCATCTGAATTTGATGAGAATATGGAGAAGATGAGTCTGCTGTTGATGAATTGGCAGAATTAGGTTATGTGAAGCTCAAGGGTTCGAACTGAGTGAAAATTGGATGGATGGAGGATGAGAAATAATTGGTTTTGGCTTGGGATTGAACTGAAACAAGAGAGAATGATGAACTCAGATGAAGATTTTGCTATACATGGAAGAGGGATGGAGTATGTGCTGGTGAAGGGTGGTTGTCTTATTGAGCAGCAGGAACCGTTAGATGCATGTGTTAGGAATTATAGGGATTTGAATGAGCTAATGGGTTTATGAATTGTTGACTGGGTGAACTGATGCTGTTGGTATGAACTGGTGAATGGTTTCGAGCTGAGTTTGTGTGGTGATGTTGGTAGAATGGATGCAACAGTACTGCAATGGAGTGTTGGTCTTGGCTTGTGTTGTCTGCTATTCAAATGGGTTTGTCTCGGACTGGGGTTTTGTTTGTGTTGCTGAGGAGATGAATCTGGAATTCAAGAAGAGCATGTTGCAGATGATGGAAGTTAATGGAAGGCTTGAGACTGAAATAGTGCAGGTAGTACAAGTTGATACTGCATTTGGGAGACAATGTTGCTGCTGCTTCTGCCATTCTGATGCTGTGAGCTGTAAGCTGAAGGGTTTGGCGACTACTGGCGAAGAAAGGGAAGAAAGCTGGTGAAATGTTGTTGCTCCTTGAGTTCAAGATTACAGGAGGTGGCAGATGATGTTGGTTGTTGATGCAAAGAAAGCTAATGCAAGAGCAGAATAAGCTACAGGTTGCTGCTGTTGGAATTGGGGTTTGTTGCAGCTGGTCAGATGGAATTGAAGTGATGCTGGTGAAGAGTGACTGGTGGTGGATTGAAGACAGAGTCTAGTGAGCTGTTTGTAGGCTTGTAGTAGTAATGCAGCTGAAACTGAGGTGCTGCTATGGAGTGAGCTTGAAGCAATGATGCAGTGGCTAGTGATGCAGAGAAGGGTACCAAGTGGTTGGTTCTGAGAGTTGAGCTGGCGCTGCAGATGAAGGAACTGCAGAGGAGGATGCTGCTGCTTTAATCAAGGTATATTGAAATATAAATTTGTGGAGTATCTGTTATATAAAAAGGGCAATTAAGAAGAATCTTATGGGTTGCAAACTTGCCCTTGGACCTAAATTAGTATTCAGACCAGTTTTTTAATTCATAAATTGTGTCATGTTGTTGAGTGGAACTGATTTGTGTTATCTATGATACAGGAAAGTGGAACTGAGAAGCCAATAGTAGCATTCATTGCCGGTCTTACAGCTCCACCCGGTCGTCGTATGGGTCATGCTGGAGGTATGCCTGTTAGCTATAGATGGCTGAGCATATCATGTATCGTGTTTCATTTGTTTCTGCATCTTACTTAAGCTGTGAGGTTTCTCTGTTATTTGCCTTGTCATCCTAATTTTGTTGTTGTTGCAAATGCAGCTATTGTGTCAGGAGGCCTCTTGAAGGATAGGTTCTGCCCAGGACAAAATCAAGACCCCGAGGGCAGCTGGGGTTACCGTGGTCGAGTCTCCAGCTAAGATTGGTGTTGCCATGCTAGAATGTTTCAAGCAGCGAGGCCTCTTGAAGGATTAGGTTCTGCACCCAATCTCTTTTTTCTTGTTACTACGGGGTGTACGGATTTCACATAATTTTGGAAGCAGTTTTTGTTTTCTGAATTTGCTTTGTCAATAATTGGAGTTGGTTTTGTAAACACACCTAGCGACAGTCCTTCAATTGCAAGCCTGTTCTGGAGGAAATTATACCATTTTTCATTTTTAGTATAGATTGTTTCTCTTAGATTGATCCCACGTGTATTCCGACCGTTAGCAAATTTTGCACGTTTTTCTCACGTGCACCGAGTCGCGAGTTAACTCACTACTCTATAGCCGGTTAACTCACTACTCTATAACTGATTAACTCAATCCCTGTTAACTGATTCAGGGGCTTCTATGTAATTTTGTATGGGTTATTTAATTCCACGTATGCACTAACAGAGACTAACAGCCGTTAACCGTTATCTCAAAAAAACGGGATGAAAAAAGTCAAGAGTATGGCATTTAATAAACTCTCAAAAAAAACGGTGGCATTTTCAGAAACTGCATATTGGAAGTGTGGCACTTTATTAAAATCCCCTTGTTTATATTCTCATAGATGTATAGAAGACACAATTGAAGCAAAATCGATTTCGATTCACTCGAATAAATATATGAACATTATAGCCACGATTTGCAAAATATTTCTTAATATATAAATGTATTAGTTTATGAACAAACCATTTTAGAACATAACCTACTCAAGTATGCAAACGGGTACGCATACCTAAGTGGCCGGACTAAGTTTGGGTTCGCCAGTATGCGAACGGGTACGCATACCTTCCAAACTCAGTTGAATTTTTCGGACATGAACTTTACGCAAGTACGCATACGGGTATGCATACTAAGTTCTCGGACTTTCATTAAACCAACCAGTACGCATACGGGTATGCATACTATGGTTCCAGGACTCGGAATAACTTACAACAGTTAGCATACAAGTACGCATACTGTGCTATATCCAATCATGGTTAATGGTTCTAAACTCCCATTTCAATCATTGAAACATTCTTAGAATATTGTCTCACACAAACTATTAGCTTTGAAGCAATTTTCAAGTGATCGAATGATCAATACGAAACATTTTGAGTCTACATCAAATGATTGTCTCACACAAATCATGTAAGATATTACCAGAAGATTTTCACATGATCATCTTTTGGCTTTCGTCGAGAATATAAGATGAACTTGGCCAAAACGAAAGCTTACCAACACATATTTCGAGAAATATGTAAGCGAGTTAAACTCAAATCGAAATATCAAATGTGTATAATCGAAGTCTATATAGATATATGTCTTTTGTCTCAAATAGGAGATAGAGTAGATAGATTTTTGAGTGATAGATGAGTTCAAGTCTCCACATAACTTTTGTTGATGAAGTTCCACAAGCTCCCCTTAGTAGTTCTTCGTCTTCAATCGATGATCGTCGTGCATTCTAATGCTCAACTACATTTTCTATCCTAATCCGATACTTAGACTAGAAATCAAGACCTACAATTTTGGAAACTAAACTTTACAAACACGCTTGAGATACCAACGCTTGCGAGTTCAACCGAGTAGTGCTCTAACAATCTCCCCCTTTGTCAATTTTAGTGACAAAACTATCAATACATATGGATTACAAAATAAATAAACTTTGTAGCTTCTCATACAAATGCTTGATTTCCTTTTTTTTTTCAATATTACTCGAAATCTTCGTCACTTCCAAGTACTCCAGTGATTCTGAACGTGTTCAACTCAGCATCATAGTATTTGAAGATCCATAGCTATAACAATGAGAAAATATTAGCTCTCAATCATTGTTATCCAGTGTCATAGTATTATTACACAACATCAAAGTCCAATTATATCACAACTTTGACAACAATACTATGGTGATATGTATCACTCCCTCTTAGCCAATACTTCATCTCACATGAAAACCACTTCCCCTTACATAACCATATGTATTTGTAGTGTGAACTACACATTAATTCTCCCTCTTTTTGTCAATATAAATTGACAAAGGTATGAAAACTAGTTGGATCACAATGAAATTCTCGTAGAGATACTTCATGATTAAAAGAGAGCATATCAACTTTGTTTCGATGATTTCACATAGTCGAAACTTAGTGTATTCATCAAGAAGTTTATAAAGATACAAGAAAACTCTTGCAATATTCCACAACCGTACTCCCCACAAAGATTTGGAAATTAAGCACAAGTTCAATTAAGAACTCTTCCCCATAAAATGTCATTCCCGAGAAAACAACAAGAGCGACCTTACTTTTGCAAGAAAAGAAGGATTTCTTTGGACATTAACAAATTACATGAAACATAAATTTGTATCCAGAAAACTCAATTAAATTAACCAAAAGAGAACCCATGATTAATTTAATCGTAAATGCTCAACATAAGAGAACTTACGGAGCCACACAGTACTTTCACATATAAGTGGATCATGGGAATATCAATACTGCGGAGTATTCAAATATTCATTCTATTTTTCATCAATATTTGTATAAAGACGTATGATAGACTTAATCTTTGAAATCAAAAGTTCATCATATCTTCCATCAATATTTGCGTAATGACATAATAGGCTTAACTTTTTATATATATGGGACAACCATAGTTCACGGACGCAAACACACATATCCCATAACAATTTTTTGCAATATATAAAACCAATAAAGATTAATACTGCAAAATTATGTTCCAAATAAACTTTAGAATTTAAATAAATAAATCTAAAAACATTGCAAGATGAAAATCGCTGGCAATATCTATGTGTACTCACTATAATTGCTTTCCAAACCCTAGTTATCCTTTTTAAAACACTAGAATAAATTGTCATAAGAAGTTTCCTAGACAAAATAAAATAACATGACATAAATATTTTAATCATCACCTTCATCATCGGAAACCATCCGAGAGGCTTGAATACTATCCATATCTTCCTTGATATCGGGAAACTTAGTAGCAATCATATGTAATTATTCTTGCACGCATTTTACCTTGGAATTGATTTTAGACACACCCTTGTGAATTTGATAAGAAGAGTCAAGGTAGTAGGATCACAAAAACCTTCAAGGGATCACATCTTTGCCTTTTGAAAGCATTATCCTTCATACGTTTGAAAGTACAAGGACGAACAAGTTTGGGAGTTCCAATGGAAGTGCCAATAGGATCAATAGAATACGCTCGACAAATTTGCTCAATTAAGCAAGGAAAGTCTAACTTCTTGTTGGATGACGTCATTGAGAGCATTTGAAGAATGATGAATCCACAAATATCAAGACTTCGAGAACCCAATTCAAGGAAATAGACTAACTCCGCCAACTCACGACTCCACGGAGAATTCTCAATTATGGAGGGACAAAGATCAGATATACCAAGTTTTTTGAAAGACATCAAAGCAAGACTAAGATAATTAGTAGGAAATTTCCCTTTAATCCAATCAACATTCTTGCCACAAAGATCATTAGCAATGGTTTCATAAGATGGTCTTTCTTCCCTTTGTCTAGGAATGCGAAAATTACCCAAAGGAATTTTGGTAATCATTGAAATCAAATCTCTATTAACAAGAAGTCTTTCTCTATTTATCATGGTCTTGGATTCCATGTCATCAAGATCAACATCATGGATGTTAGCATAGAAGATTCTTGTGAGAGTGTCAAAACCTTCACCAAGACCATTAAAGATGTTTCCAAGATTAAATTTTTCAAAACAAACCAAATCTTCTTTATGACCACTAACCATATCCAATTTCTTTTCTAGAATGAAACCGCTAGAAGAAATCCTTTCTGTTAAAGCACTGCTCGGTCGAAATCGCAAGCGTTGCTATGTCAAGTTTGTTTGTCAATGTTAGTGATCAAAACTATAAGTCTTGATTTCTAGTCTACTTATAGATGTCTCGGACTAGGATAGATTGTGTAGTTGAGCATTAGAATTCACGGCGTTCATCAATTGAAGACGAAGAACTACTAAGGAGAGCTTGTGTAACTTCATCAACAAAAGGTATGTGGAGACTGAAAATCATCTATCACTTGTAAAGTCTATTTCTTCTCTATCTCCTATATTGAGACATAAGTCATGTTACGATATAGTTTTCTATTATACACATTTGAGATTTCGACCTGAGTTTAACTCGCTTACATATTTCTAGGAATATGTGTTGGTAAGCTTTCGCTTCAACCAAGTTCATCTTGATCATGTGAAAATCGCCGAGTAACATCTTACATGGTTTGTGTGATATAATCATTTGGTGTAGACTTGGAATGTTTGGTTATGATTATTTCAATAACTTGAAAATTGCTTTGATGCTAATAGTGTGTGAAAACAACTATTTTCATCCTCTAAGAAAGTTTCAATGATTGAAATAAGAGTTTAGAATACTTAACCATCATTGGTTATAAATATATTGTGCATTCTTGCATGTATGTGATCCATGACTAGAACTTAAGTATGCATACCCGTATGCATACTTGAAGTTGTGAAATTCCGTGTACCAGTACACATACCGGTACGCATACTTGCGTAAGGTATAGTTACGGGAATTTCTGTTGGATTTTGTAAGTGTACTAAGTATGCGTACCCGTTTGCATACTGGCGAACACAAATCCAGACCGGCTACTTAAGTATGTGTACCCATTTGCATACTTGAGTGGTTAAAGTTCTAAAATCGGTTGGCTCATGAACTAATACATTTATATTTATATATTAAGGAATGCATTCTTGTAAACCGTGGCTATAATGTTCATGAATTGATTTGAGTGAATCAAACCGATTTTGCTTCAGTTGTTTTCTTGTATACTTCTATGAGAATATAGCAATTCAACAATTCTTTAATTAGTTTCAATTGAGTCATTTGAACTAGTTATTGTTAAGATGAATAAGGTTGATATGAAAGTGTTTATGTTTGAGCCAACATGGTGTACATTTAGGTACGATTACTAAACCTAAATGAGAGTACATTTCATTTATGTATAACAAGCTAAGTTCGATCTAAAAGTTGAAAGATATTAGCTTGAATCTAATCAGGTTTTAATGTAACGGTGAATATTGAATGCTTTGTTACCAAGGTAACTTAGATTGCAAGACCTGATTGGAAAACTATATAAGGAAGAACTCTAGCAACTGGGAAACCTAATCCCCACACCTCCTGTGTGATACTAGTTGTATAATCTAGAGACGATTCTCCTTTAACCTTAGGTTTTTCACGAAACACTGTAGGTTAACGAATTAAAGACTTCATTGGGATTGTGAAGCCAGACCCAACTATTTTCTCTGTAGTTGCGTGATCTGATCTTGCTGTTTCTATCGTGTTTGAGTACTATCTTCTTTAAGATTGTCTCGATATTTAATCTCCGATAGGAAAGATAAAAAGTAATCACAAACATCTTCGTAGCAACTCTTAGTTGTGGGTGAGATCATCTAAGTGAATCAAGTGCGCAGAATCCGGCGTGGTTCTAGAGGCGTAAGGAACACGACTGTACCTTGATCAGTGTGAAATTGGTTAGGGCTCAACTACATTCCAGTCCTAAGTTAACTTGGAGTAGGCTAGTGTCTGTAGCGGCTTAATACAATGTGGTGTTCAAAACTCTTATATAACCATTGATGGGCTTGGACCCGTTCATGAACCGCGACCCGCAGAAGGAAAATGAGAATTTTTTCATCATTTAACCAACAAGGTTCGCACACTGTGAAAAAAATCAACATAGTGCAGAAAAGGATAGTAGTAGAACTAAAACACTTTACTTAACCTCAGGTGGACAAAAAAAATCTGTCAAACGAGTTTTTCTTCAAGGAAAATAAATTTCAAAAAATAAAACTAACGCATAAATCAAAGATACAAAACAATTCAGACAGTTACATTGCCCCATTCCAAGTTATATACAAATGGGGTAACGCCAATCTTGTTAGCAAGAGGCAAGATGAGCAGATGAATCCTCATGCATCTTCTCTGGTCGATATTTGTGAAAAGTACCAGATGTATAATCATAGTAATGATGATACTTAGGGTTATTTGAATTTTTTTACTTTTTTTTCTTATGATTAAAGGAAGGATTTTTCAAATAGATGGAACTTGCAACACCACCTGTCAAAATTGAAAAGACGAGGGTACCGAAATATACCACAATCTTAAACTTTTCCACCTATAAGTCCTCTTACCGAAAGTGATTGTCTATGGACTGAGTCGAGACAATACAACAAATCGGTATTCATACTTTTTGTGATCGTCTATGGATACGAGATCGAGACAATGCAACAATCAAAGTGTGATTACTTGATACTAGGTTCGGACTTAACCAAACTCTATAGGATCACTATCAAGTAATACAGAGTTAACGTTTATGTAATTTACTTTAAATTATAATAACAACAATTACGATTGCGGAAAACAAAAGTAAATAACATAGAAAGATTTTGTTAACGAGGAAACCGCAAATGCAAAAAAGCTCCGGGACCTAGTCCATAATTGAATACTCTCAGAATTAAGCCGCTATACAAAATCAAACCAACTTCGTATAGTTGAGACTAAGAAACTAAACCTATAGTTCACCTAGTTTCTTCAGTATCCTTGCGCTTCCGAAATTTGATAAGTGCACGCACTGGAACAATTTCTTTGGTTCGTATTCTAAACAGTAAAGAAAGAACAAATTTGTTCGGTAACAACTCTATTCAATCTCAGTGATATGAGTTAGACAAAGCCTCTTCTTCTTAATCCAATAAATTCCTTTGTCGGGTTTAGATCTATCTATCCAACAACTACCAAAGTAACATAGTTTAGATTTTGCAATCAAAAATAGAATCTACCAAGATGCTATATAGTGATGCCTATCTACGCAACTAATCAATCACATATATCAATGATAAACTGATTATAGTTGGATCCCAGCCTATCAAGTTTTGTGCACACCAAAGATTATGAAACCAATAAGAAATCTTCTTTGTCTTCAAATATTCTTTAATCTTCAATAAACACCTGCACACCACAACTTGAATCTCTTGTGATCAATCACGTACATAACGGAGTATGTTAACAATGGATTATCACAAAAAGTATTTAGATCTACAAACAGTTCTAAATATCTCGTCGACACTTCGATCTTGTTTGAGTGAATCTTATATCAGAAGAGAAGATTCTCAAGAATAAACAAACTAGGTGCAATCAAAGTTCAACAATCGTTAGTCAATGAAATCAAATCGAAAACTACTAATACTGTTGTTGATGGTGGTTTTTAGCTTAGGGAGAAAACTGTAAAAGTCTGTCTACCTGACCCGACATCAGAAGTAGTAGACCTTGATATATCTATATTTCACAAGGAATTTGGAGAATATGTCAGAATCTGATGAGCGCCCATGTCTCTCTTCACATCATATTGAAAATCAAGCTCCTAGATGAATAGTTCACTAATATAGATCCTAATGAGTATTTAAGCTCCTAGTTGCACTACTCACTAATGCCGGAGCCTGCCTAGTGTTTTCCTGTGATATGTTCTCAGCTGAACTCTCAACACTGACATGACATAACGATTAATGTCCACTCGCAACGGAGTAGAATAAATCTCCCCAAGTGTCATTATTGAGACCTGCATGAAAACACTCAAATAGGCTACACCACTCTCTGACAAAGAGATCAACGTGTTTACCCACCCTTTAATTAAAAGTCAGCGCGATCGAATGCTTTTAATTCCTTAAGGAAAATCTAGGTTGTCCATATCAGTCTTAAAAGATGATCACGGCCACACAATTTGGCCACGCAATTCAACCAGCCTCGCCTACTCCTAATGGAACTAGGACATCGTCATGATAAATGCCGGCGGACCCACTAACATCCCGACAGGTCGAAATTTCTTTAGCTCATCCACTACATCCTTGAACGCTCACCAATACATGAGTGATCGCGCGGTATAAAAAATAGCTCAAACGAGCTAAGACCGACAAAAACGGTCTCAAAATCCATCGCATCCGTCCAACTTAGACGTCCAAGTTGGACAAATTAGATCGCGTCTCGAACGATCAAAGAGGTGCCAATGCGTTCACAGCCGACCCAATTTCATTCCCAATCGATCGACTTGCTCATGGGAAGTCAATTATGCATCAAACTGTTCGATTGAACTAGGGTGGACGCGGTCGTCTTAAAACCCTAATTTATATTTACGGCAATATGCTACTGCCGCAAATCGATCGTGACCATCCATCTTCGCCAGCCAAATCAAGTGGCTTAGATCTAATTTCAGATGGCCCAGGAGATGCTAACGCGTTCACCGTTGACCCGACTCCACCCTTGGTCGATCGACTTACTCATAGCAAGACCAAAGCACATCAAATCACCTGCCCAAAGTAGGGCGAACGTGCTGTTTGAAAACCCTAAAATTGCTTTACGGCAACACGCTACTGTCACAAATCGATCACAACTATCCATCTTTTCCGGCCAGATCGAGTGGCTTAGGTTCAATTTTAGACGGCCCCGAAGGCATCAACATTATCGTCGGTGACCCGTCTTTGCATATGATCAATCGGCATGTTCGAACTAACGTTTAATGCCTTGAATCGCTCGCCGAAAAAGGGTTGGCCGCGCGGACCCTAAACCCTAAATTACATCAACGACAATATGTAACTGCCGCAAATCATCTCGTCCGTCCAACTTCGCTATCCTAGTTGGATGGTGTAGATTTATTTTCAGAAAAACAACAGGATGACATTGTGATCACCGGCCATCCCTCCTCCACGGGGAGTGATGACCAAGTGATAGCTCGCCCATAGGGCCCTCAAACGATCACCCAAATGGGGCCGGTCGTGTTACTTCTTTAAGACGTTCAATTCGTCACTTATTCAATCGAGATCTAATACAAAGATGCTTCTAGCACATTGATTATTTTTCAGTTGCTTGTTTAAAAGCGATGCTTCATACACATCGATTATAAAGCTATGTTTTATAAATATTGGTTTCACAAATAATTTATTATTTGACCTAAAAGCATTGTGTGCTGCTTTCAACGACGAGTCTCACGACTCGACCCACTTACTCGAGACATCAAACATGTCACAAACTGGATTGTTCACTGGGATATTGGTCTGGCGGTTTACAACGTGCGGCGTGCACCGTGCCCATTATGAGATAGTGTCAGGAAAGACGAAGGTTAATAGTAATGAGAGTAGTGGGTGAAAACGTGATCAATCTTCCCTCATAACGGAAACACGATGATCACCACCTTTCGCACAACTCTACTTCTCCACTACTTACTTCCTCCACTTCCTATGAGATCAGGGTGCGCTCAATGACTTATATAAATAGGTTTTCAACCTATTTCAAAGGACAAGTGTTATCAACACAAGTAGCCAGAAACCATTTTCTGATACAAGTCATAAAACAGCCACACCTTCATAATTCAACATTCTGATCTCAAACACCTTCTTATCTTCCCTCCCCAATATCAACCCTTCTTCTTCACCTTGTGACCGAATTGAATCTGGAACGGCTATTTCTTGGTTTAGGCCAGAGTCTTACAGATTGATATCTCGAATCTAAAAGTATTCCCGTGCAGTGCATTTGTTTAGGGTTTGAATTCGTTTCTCATCAACACACCCAAATTTACCAAAAACAGCAGAATCAGTTTTTACCCCAAAACAACTGGCTACCATAGTGGGAGATTGATCTCTCGGTTGCAAAAAATCATTTCCCCTAACCCGTTTTCAATTTCCTAAATTTCTCAATGTAGTTGATCTTAGGAATGGTTCAGAAACCCTCAATCCCAATTTTACTTCTCCCAGCACTGATAATACTTCACATGTTATTCCTGAATCCGTTCTTTCATTCAAAACCCTCGTCGAGGCTATGGAGTCTCAATGTTTAACAATTATTCATTATTTTATGAAAATCCTGAATGATATTGTCAGGAATCAATCTAATATTGTCAAGACGCGGGACGGAGTATTTGCGCTTTTGAAAGTCCTCACGGATCAACTATCAATGGAACCAACGCGCATTCATTCTGAAGAAAACGCCACCAACAATTCATTTTGGATCAATCTGATGGTAGTAGTCCTTCTTCCAAGATTCATATTCCTATTCCTGGTGAGGAAGATGAAGCCTATGGTCACTTTGAATGGAAAGGCAGCCACTAACCTAACGTGTCTTCTCGTGAAGATCGAGAGATGTTTCCTCAAACTCAGAAAGAAGACTCTTGGGATTTATCACGTTCTCATCAGAGTCCTCGCAATGAAAAAGTGATTTCATTATCTGCGTCCTTCCTAAAAAATATCAATTCCCATATTGCATCAAAAGCTACTAAGAGATCCGCTGTTGCTTTACTCAGTCGATCTGAACGGTCCCAGAATGAAGAAACTCGTAAAGATGTTCAGGAAAGAAAGAGTCCTTCCAATAAAAGATCCAACCTCCAGACAGTCGCTAGTGAGGGTGGAAAGAGAATGCATCTGGGGAACGGCTATCAACAACCCAAACGTGCGACACTAGCATAACAGACAACTCAAACCCGGAAAGCTGCGACTAAGACGCCTGCACAACAACAATAAACTAGAGAGGATGCTCTAATTTTCCAGTGTACAATTGAAGAGGTAATCGAAATCCTAGAAGCGTGGATTCAAGATGGCGTCATCAAGATACCTCCTATCAGACGTCCTCCAAACCGAAGAAGAGATGGAAAATCCAAAATATTGCCGTTACCATAGGTTCGTCCATCACCCCACCAGCGATTGCAACAAATTGAAGCGCATTTTCAAAGATAATGTGGATTCAGGAGAACTTCAACTAAGCGCTGAAGGAGTGCACATAGATCCTCTTCCGGTCAGGAGTTGCATAGTTTCTGGGGAGTCCGTCCATGAAACCGTACAGACCATGATGGATCATTCATGCAAGCAACAATATGCGAGTTTCCGCATGCAGGGAATCAGGGAGGATCTGCTTCACCAGAAATAAAGAAGGCATAATAAACTCACATACGTGATTTATCAAAGCCCATCCATGTCCATGGTCGTGGCCGACCAAGGTTCTTGCTTGTAGCTGCCGCTCTTTCCTTTCAAGATCCATGGCCGTAACCACCACTCGTCACTGCCAAGGTCTGTTCCTGTAGTCATAACTCGTCCCTGTCAAGGATCTTGATCGTAGCCATCCAAGTTCCAGCCAACTTGTTTTGTACATAGTCATCAACATGGATGAAAGAGGGTGATACCCTCATCATGGTCAACCCATCAACCGTACAGGATAGAACCACGTAAACTGGGGACTGAGGCTCAGCATGAAATTCCTTCGCCGTCAGTCAAGGACTTCTTCAACACAAGAGAGACGGTCAATCAATAAGCATTTAATTTGCAGGGTAAAATCAAACTGAAGGTTGGACGAATCCTTAACCATTATTGTTATTTACCCTATTTCGAATCACCAGAGAGAGCGTTGCATGCATTGACATGTTACGATAGAAACTGTATTCTTTCCCATGAGGAGAAAACACGACTTGCCGTCCAGCACTATTTGTGTGTCGTCTTCCCATCTGCCATATCGTATCGCCTCAGAAGAATGGGAAGAGCTCATTTTTTGAAATCAAGGGTTAAGGGCGCCCTCAATGGAGTTCTCTCCTGAAACCGCTTCAACGCTCTCTCCAGAAGCCGCTACAACGCACACTCTCCCCTGAAGCCGCTTCAACGCTGTCTCCAGAAGCCACTTCAACGCACGCTCTCTCCTGAAGCCGCTTCGACGCTCTCTCTCTAGAAGATACTTCAATCAATGCTCTCTCTCCCGAAGCCACTTCAAAACCTCAGAAAGCCACACAGACCAACTGCATCATCATGTCTGCCACATCGCCGACAAAATCAGAATCGGTGTTTCTAGATTTCCAATTTCCTATGGAAGGGGTGCATGAGCTTCCAAAAGTTTGGATACAATACATATCTATCAAACACGACTCTGATCAACAAGTGACGAATCTAAAATATTTCCTCCTTCATCAATTCGTCAACCACCATACCAGCAAATACAATAGAAGTATGTTTTTCAAGAGAAAATAGGCTCAGAATAATTACACATGGGGACTGCCAGCACGGGATGCCTTCATGTCCCTCAACCAGGTTATTTCTGATATAGCATCATCACTGTCAAATCTTTACGAGCTGCATGAAGTTCTCAACATGAAGCCGTACACTGCATCAAAGACTCCAAAGTACGCCGCAGAAATATTTTCACATATCCGGCCACGCCATCGGATCTAGTACACATCTACACCTCCTTACAAGACCGCATTGCATTCCTAAGACGACTCAAAAATATAGCTCTAGTGACCAGACAGAAGTGTAATTGGGGACTTCTCATCGCATCCCATTCGATACAACAATATAAGATTCAGAAGATGATTCAAAGGATGTCGCTTGGAACGAATTCCTGGAAGACTTGATAGCAACACGTCGACAAAGGAATGCCTCTCATCTCATCCACTTCACTCAACGGCTCCGGAAGATCTTTCCCATACAAGCTTTCCAAGCATGTCATCATCGCAATCAGAAAGGAAAGAATAGGTCTATGAGCTAAAGAGTCAGAATAAATACAATTTCGTGCCAGTCAATGCTCCGAGAGTTTAAATAACATTTCAATTGCAACTCAGAAGTACAGACACTAAGCAACTTAAAGTCAAGGCCTCTTGCAATTGAGCGCAATGGAGTTTGGTAAATTTCGAAACCCACTAGAGAGGTTAGATACTCATTCTTCTGGAGTCAGAACCTTATTACACATTCTGGATAGATCGGTGGTACTGTTGGATGGATACATGCACAAAATAGACTAGAGCACCTACCCTGAGTTCTCCTGGATCGCCTTGCTGCTGATTATAACTATTGGAGATTGCTTTGTTGCCATTGACACTCTCTCTACCGACGCTAACAAAAAAGTCGTTCACACCGAGCTAAATATCCAAGTTTGATAAACTACCCATGGATATTACACTCACAGCTAAGATACGAATACAAGATGAACTTACCTTGCCGCTGATGATTGGCACGCTTATGATCGAGCTGCTGAAAGTGATGAAGAGGAACTGGCTGCTGCAGATGAAAGCACGGAGCCAGACGAGCAACAAAAACAGAATAGGGTCGATACCCCTTTTCATACGAATGGAGTTTCTAGAGTTTGAACAGACGAAGGATTCCTTCTTGCTCCATGAACGGGAATGGATGACTTAGCACACCGCGCCCATACCCCATAACTGAGCTAGCAACACGCTACTACGAAATCCACTGGCCGCATGATCCCGCTGTTGAAGGTCGATTTGGATTTCCCTGGTAATATCTACCTGCTTCTTTTTTTCCATTTTTTATTTTTCATCTGTCACCATCTAGTGCATACCTCGCAACAATGTCAATGTTACGTGCTAAGCAAGGGACTTAATATTGATGGTGGTTTTTAGCTTAGGGCGAAAACTGTAAAAGTCTGTCTACCTGACCCGACATCAGAAGTAGTAGACCTTGATATATCTATATTTCACAAGGAATTTGGAGAATATATCATAATATGATGAGTGTCTATGTCTCTCTTCACATTATATTGAAACTCAAGCTCCTAGATGAATTGTTCACTAATATAGAGCCTAATGAGTATTTAAGCTCCTAGTTGCATTACTTACTAACGCTGGAGCCTACCTAGTGTTTTCCTATGCTATGTTCTCATCTGAACTCTCAAATTGACATGACATGACGATTAATGTTCACTCGCAATGAATTAGCATAAATCTCCCGAAGTGTCAGTATTGAGACCTGCATGAAAACACTCATATAGGCTACACCACCCTCTGACAAAGAGATCAGTGTGTTTATGCACCTTTTAATTAAAAGTCAGCGCGATCGAACGCGTTTAATTGCTTAAGGAAAATCTAGGTTGTCCATATCAGTCGTAAAAGATGATCACTGCTACACAATTTGGACATGCAATTCAACCAGCCTCGCCTACTCCTAACGGAACTAGGCGATCGTCATGATAAACGCCGGCGGGCCCACTAACATCCCGACCGGTCGAAATTCCTTTAGCTCTTCCGCTACATCCTTGAACGCTCACCAAAACATGGGTGATCGCGCTGTATAAAAAATAGCTCAAACGAGCTAAGACCGACAAAAACGGTCTCAAAATCCATCGCATCCGTCCAACTTAGCCAGCCTAGTTGGAAGGCTTAGATCGCGTATCATACGATCAAAGAGGTGCCAATGCGTTCACCGCCGGCCCAATTTCATTCCAAATCGATCGACTTGCTCATGGGAAGTCAATGATGCATCAAACTGTTCGATTAAACTAGGGTGAACGCGGCCCTCTTAAAACCCTAATTTATATTTGCGGCAATATGCTACTGCCGCAAATCGATCGTGACCACCCATCTTCGCCAGCCAAATCAAGTGGCTTAGATCTAATTTCAAATGACCTAGGAGATGCTAACGCGTTCACCGTCGACCCGACTCCACCCTTGGTCGATCGACTTGCTCATAGCAAGACCAAAGCACATCAAATCACCTGCCCAAAGTAGGGTGAACGTGCTGTTTGAAAACCCTAAAACTGATTTGCGGCAACACGCTACTGTCGCAAATCGATCACAACCATCCATCTTTTCCGGCCAAATCGAGTGGCTTAGATTCAATTTTAGACGGCCCCGAAGGCATCAGCATGATCGCCGGCGACCCGTCTTTGCACATGATCAATCGTCATATTCGAACTAACGTTCAGTGCCTTGAATCGCTCGCCCAAAAAGGGTTGGACGCGCGTCCCTTAAACTCTAAATTACATAAACGGCAATATGTAACTGCCGCATATCATCTCGTCCGTCCAACTTCGCTAGCCTAGTTGGATGGTGTAGATTTATTTTCAGAAAAATAACTGGATGGCATTGTGATCACCGGCCATCCCTCCTCCACAGGGAGTGATCGACCAAGTGATAGCTTGCCCATAGGTCCCTCAAATGAGCACCCAAAGGTGTCCGGTCGTGCTACTTCTTTAAGACGATCAATTCGTGACTGATTCAATCGATCTCTAAAACAACGATGCTTCTGGCACATCGATTATTTTTCAGTTGCTTGTTAAAAGAAATGCTTCATACACATCGATTATAAAACGATGTTTTATAAATATTGGTTTCAAAAATAATTTATTATTTGACCTAAAAGCACTGTGTGCTGCTTTCAACGACGAGTCTCATGACTCGACCCACTTACTTGAGACATCAAACATGTCACAAACTGGGGGATGTTCACTGAGGTATTGGTCTGGCGGTTTACAACATACGGTGTGCAACGTGCCCATTATGAGAAAGTGTTAAGAAAGACGACGGTTAATAGTAATGAGAGTAGTGGGTGAAAACTTGATCAATCTTCCCTCATAACGAAAACACGATGATCCGCACAACTCCACTTCTCCACTACTTAACTTCCTATGAGATCAGGGTGCGCTCAATGACTTATATAAATAGTTTTCAACCTATTTCATAGGACAAGTGTTATCAACACAAGCATACAGAAACCATTCTCTGATACAAGTCATAAAACATCCATACCTTCATAATTCAACATTCTTATCTCAAACACCTTTTTCGCTTCCCTCCCTAAGATCAACCCTTCTCCTTCACCTTGTGACCGAATTGAATCTGGAAAGACCATTTCTTGGTTTAGGACAGAGTCTTACAGATTGATCTCTCGAATCTAAAAGTACTCTCGTGCAGTGCATTTGTTTAGGGTTTGAATTCGTTTCTCATCAACACACCCAAATTTACCATAAACAACAAAATCAGTTTTTACCCCAAAACAACTGCAATTATCTAGTTTCCCACTAACGTTACTCGTAGAGATTCTTGATCCCACAGAAGTCTTTAAACGAGCGGTCGTAAGTGATTTCGCCTAATTAGGGTACTTTCCTCTCCGAATAGACGGCTCCACTAGTAACAACAAAACAAGGTAGTTTTGCTTGAAATGCAAACTTGGGTATTTATAGACCAAGGAAGTTTGGACACCAAGGAATTTCCAAAACCGAATATTCTCAAGATATGCAATAAATTCCCAAATCGGTTTTCATAATTCCTGGAAATGCTCTGTCTAATATTAGCCGAAATCTCACTAGAAAATCTCCAATTAGTAAATGCACGTTACAAATTTTTATTTTCCATATATATGCACTTTATTTGATGGTAATTAAAAGCATATATAATTAACAACATTAATTAAAAGATTCTGAACTTATTTCGGTCCGGGATCTCCTTGAGTTATTAAGGAATATCTTTGAACAATAAAAGATATGAGTTACTGAACATGTTTAAAGTATGTCAACATCTTATTTATTTGTAAATCCTTTTTCATATTTACAATCTTGGAACCGATTATACCACACTTCCAAACAAGTTTAGAACTGGTTCATCTGATTTCCAAGAACTACGTGATTGATCAAATATCAATACACTAATCATGGGTTTACGGTTCTACCAAACACAAGGATTGGTTCTACCTTAATATGGTTACTGGGACCGGTTACATCAGTTACCAGGATCGGTTACATCAATTACCAGGACCGTTACCATATTCTCATGGTATTACTTGTGATCGGTCACACCAGTTACCAGGATCGGTTACACCAATTACCAGGACCGGTTACACCAATTACAAGGATCGATTACACACTCTTTTGTGATCGTTCATACCAATTACTAGGATCGGTTACACCAATTACTAGGATCGGTCACACCAATTACAAATATCGATCATACCATATTAGGTGATTGTTTAGGATCGGTTGCACTAATAAAAGTCATATCAATACATAAGTCAGGCATTGTGACTAGTTTTACCAAGATACATAACAAGTTATGATCTGTTCTACTAACTCACACATATTGGTAATCCAAATATATGCAATGAATAACAATACCAATAAGCCTAGCGATTTCCCTTTCGATTCACAAAACAAGTTTATGAATGTACTTACTTTAAATGAATGTAAACATTTTTTCCTAGGACGAAATCTTCACCCATACCCATACACATAATCACAATAGCATTCATATGATTATGTCGATGTCTTATATACGAAGTTCAAAAGATAAGTGTTATACTTCGTATTTTAATTCCTTAATACTATGTCTATCTACTAGAGTATAATCATTTACAGCTTCGCAATTATGTTTTCCATATAGCACGACTTGAAAGATACGTTAGGAATGAACCAGTTCAAGTCACAATATTACTTACCTCAAAGGAAGGATGATGTCGTCGATGTAGCTCTTTACTTCTTCACATTCTTCAAGTCTTCGGATAATACTTGTATGTCTCATATCCTAGTAGCTTTCTAGTTTAACCTATACGAAGTTGACTCTAGTACATAATCAAGCGACTCTTTAATTGAGTTTTGATTCACTAAAATATGACAACAAACTTGACATACCAACGCTTGGTGGGTTCAACCGAGCTATGTTCTAACAAAAATCTTTTTATCGATTTTGACAGATTTGTTGCCAAAATTCGGATGAGTGTCAAGAATGACAGAGTCAGAATTTTTTTCCAGCACATGCCTTTTCCTTATTCAAGAAAAGTCGTTCCAGAGACTTAAAAACATTTTCAAAATCCATAAACAAATCTTTGTCAATTGATCCATCTCGATAGTATTCCTCAAAAAGATTAATAAGAAATCTAGTGAGGTTCCATATCCTTGATCTTTTATTCACCCGTTTCCTGCAACGAACCATTTTAAAAGGAATCTTTAATTATTATTTTTTAGATTGTTTTTTATCATCTAGGATTTCTAACGTCTTAGACGATGTGAGATTATCTTGAGAGACCAGCAGTCTTGAAAAGAATAAAATCAAAACAATCTTTGAAGATTTCTGGTATGCACCACAGATGCCCATAACAAGTTTCCCACAGTGATTTCCCATAGGGACGGTCTGTAGAAACAATCAAACACAAACTTATTAGGTTTATCGTGTTTGCCTGCTATGATACCAATTGAAAAAATGGGGGTCTAATAACCTCACCTAATATTTTGTTTAGGCAATCTATATAGACAAACTCCAATATAATTCCAAGAGAATCAACTAGATAGTCAAACTCAATCAATGGAAATATATCCAAGAATTGTATTTCTGTTTCACAATGTAATCAGCAAATCAAATAGATAGAAATCCGCGAGCCTGATTATTATATGAAACAACTTGAATGGTACCAAAGACCAATATTCAAGTGTCAATCAATTTATATCAATAACCAAAGGTTGGATTATCTAATTGATTGAACTACACACAACGTGTGATATTTCAATTATATAAACAAATATAATGCGAAAAAGAAATAACACAGACACCAAAAATTTTGTTAACGAGGAAACTGCAAATGCAGAAAAATCACAGGACCTAGTCCATATTTGAACACCACACTGTATTTGCGCTCCTTGCGTCTCTGATCCCAGCAGGATATTACACATTTGATTCGCTTAGCTGATCTCATCCACAACTAAGAGTTGCTATGACCCAAATTCGAAGACTTGATAAACCAATCTGTCTCACACAGAAAAGTCTACCGAATAGATAAATCTGTCACCTACAGAAATACCTATGAGTTTTGCTCCGTCTTTTGATAAATCAAGGTGAACAGGAACCAATTGATACACCAGACTTATATTCCCGAAGAACAACCTAGTAATATCAATCACCTCATAATAATCTTAATCATATAGTAACGAAACAAGATATTATGGAATCACAAACGATGAGACGAAGATATTTGTGACTACTTTTTATCTTGTATATCAGAGATCAAATCTCGATAAAATCTTAGAGAAGATAATACTCAATACGATAGACAACATCATAACACGCAACTACAAAGAAATAGTTGGGTCTGGCTTCATAATCCCCAATGAAGTCTTTAAGTCGTTAACCTACAGGGTTTTGGAAAAAACCTAAGGTTAAAGGAGAATCAACTCTATTCGCAACTAGTATCACACAGGAGGTGTTGTGATTAGGTTTCCCAGTTGATAGAGTTCTCTCTTATATCGTCTTTAAATCAGGTATTGCAATCAATGTTACCTTGGTAACAAAGCATTCAATATTCACCGTTAGATGAAAACTTGATTAAACTCAAGCTAATATCTTTCAACCGTTAGATCAAACTTAGACTGTTACACACAAATGAAAAGTGACTTCATTTAGATATAAGTAACCGTACCTAACCGTGTACACCTTGTTGGATCTACAACAGTTAACCAAAGTTATCCATATGAACACTTTCATATCTACCTTGTTCATCTTAACCATAACTAGTTAAAATGATTCAAATGAAACGTTCTAGAGTTGTTCAATTGTTTATATTCTCATACAAGTATACAAGACACAATTGAAGCAAAATCTATTTTGATTCACTTGAATCAATTCATGAACATTATAGCCACGGTTTGCAAAAGGTTGCATTCATTAATACGTAAATGTATTAGTTCATGAACAAACCGATTTTAGAACACAACCTACTCAAGTATGCAAACGGGTACGCATACCTAAATGGTCGGACTAAGTTTGGGATCGCCAGTATGCGAACGGGTACGCATACATTCAAAACTCAGTTGAATTTTCCGGACATGAATATTACGCCAGTACGCATACGGGTATGCATACTAAGTTCCCGAACTTTCATTAAACCAACCAGTACGCATACGGGCATGCATACTATGGTTCCCGGATTTGAAATAACTTGCAACAGTTAGCATACAAGTATGCATACTATGTTATATTCAATCACGGTTAATAGTTCTAAACTCCCATTTCAATCATTGAAACATTCTTAAAAGACGATAATAGTTGTCTCACACAAATTATTATATTCGAAGCAATTTTCAAGTGATCGAATGATCAATACGAAACATCCTGAGTCTACATAAAATGACTGTCTCACACAAATCATGTAAGATGTTATCAGGCGATTTTCACATGATCATCTTTTGACTTTCCTCAAGAGACTTGACTAAAGCGAAAGCTTCCCAACACATATTTCGAGAAATATATAAGCGAGTTAAACTCAGCTCGAAATATCAAATATGTATAATCGAATTCTATATAAATATACGACTTTTGTCTCAAATAGGAGATAAAATAGATAGACTTTTGAGTGATAGATGAGTTCAAGCCTCCACATACATTTTTTTGATGAAGTTCAACAATCTCCCCTTAGTAGTTCTTCGTTTTCAATCGATGAACGTCGTGAAGTCTAATGTTCAACTACACTTTCTATCATAATCCGAGACCTAGTTATAAGTAGACTAGAAATCAAGACTTATAGTTTTGGAACTAAACTTGACAAACAAGCTTGAGATAACAACGCGTGCGAGTTTGACCGAGCATTGCTCTAACAATTAGTTGGACAACAGTTGGAATATTTACAAACCCTAAAATAAGCAATTTATCGCATATCTTTTGTACTTCGGATTTGGTAATTCCTTGATGTCCAAAGTAACTAGGTCGTTATAAATACTGAAGTTTTTATTTTGCAAACTCGTCTCGTAACATGCATTACTTCAAATTTAGTGTGAGGAAGCCTACTAGCAGTATTCTCGTAATACTCACTGGAGAGGAGTGTATCCTAATTAGGTGAAATCTCTTACGTGCGCTTCGTTTAAAGACTTCTTTGGGATCAAAAAAATTCTAGTAGTACCATTGGTGGGAAACTAGAAAGTATTGTTATTTATTTTTCGATTATTAATTTTATTGATTAACGGTATGTTGAACCTTCATAGATCTAGTTTGTTTATTCTGTGATTATTCTCTTCTGATATAAGGTCACTCGAACTAGTTCAAGGATCAACGATTTCAGAGCTAATCTTTTTAGAAAGATGGGACTTGTGATCATCCATTGGTAACAGATTCTATGCATGATCGATTATAAGTGAAATCAAGTTGTTTGTGCAGGTACTTTGAAGACTGAAGATTTAAGACTAGAATATTTTATTATTGATTTTCTGATCTTTGTGATACTTCGTGAACACTTGATTTGCTGGGATCTTACAAGTTCATTTATCTTGATAAACCTTTTATAACTTGTTGTATAGATTGACAACCTATCTTTTGGTATTTCTCTTTGAGATGTACTTTGATAGTTTGTGAGCTAAGATTTATTATTTTGGTAATCTTGATATGAATTGATTTAACCGATAAAATGAGTTTATATTATTTAAACGAAAGAGAATTGATAACTTAACAACGTCTATGATTAATTTCTTGAGATTGATAAAGCGATCACTGAAACAAATTAGTCCCTTACTGTTTCAGAATACGATTCATATGTGTTGGGTGATAAAAGTATTCACATCATGTAGAGCGACTTAAGATAGTGGACTCTATCTTAAGCATCATGTGCGTATACCAGATTGGTTGTAGGCACATGGATACTGAAAGAACTGAGTAACTTGGAGTTAGTTTACTTTGTCTCTGCTATAAGAAGTTGGTTGTAGTCTTTGTATAGCGGCTTAATTATGAGAGTATTCAAAATAGGACTAGGTCCCGAGGTTTTCTTGAATTTGTTTTTTCCTCGTTATAAATATTTTGTGTGTGCTTTTACTTTACATTCCGTATTATTTATTTTTGTAGTTATAATAAAGTAAACGTACTTATACGTTAATCAAACACTTAATTTGATTCCATAGTTTGGATCGGTTTCGAACAAATACTATATACCAAGTGTACATCTTGTGGTTATTATATTCTTGACAGTTCATGTCTTTATTAGATCACACGAGGTGTGTCTTTGAATAAGTGGATATAGAAAAGATTGTGGCGTACCTGGTACTCTCGTCATTTCAATCTCAAAAATCAATACCCAAGATCAATCTAGTCGTATCCGAGTTAAGTGGATCTGAATTCTACAAGTATAAAACTTGCAATCGATCTTTCAAGATATGAATTTAACTAGAACAAATCTTGTTTTTGATCTCAAATAACAAGGACTTAAACTATCTAGATTGATTATGTACTACTTGTGTTATTCTTATTGTAAAGATAAACAATATAATGCAGAAAAGGAAACACGCAAGAAACCAAAAATTTTGTTAATGAGAAAAATTGCACCTGTAGAAAACCCCAGAACCTCATCCAAATTTTAACACCACATTGTATTAAACCGCTACAGGAAGTAGCCTACTATCAGACTTTGAACTATAATGTAATTGAGATCGAATTAACCCTCCAAAAAATTCATCTTAGTCGTGTTCTATATGTCCCTTGAGCCTCGCAAGGTTCCACTCACTCGATTCCCTTAGATGACATCCATTACATCCTAAGAGTTTCTTTAACCTTACTGAAGACTTTTGATATCGATGTGCCTCTAACAGACAAGCCTATTTGATTTTTCTTTTGATATGTTTTAATATAGGTTTGGAAATCTGTTTGCAGTAGACAAATTCCAGTAAATATCATGAATCTGGAATACTTACACTCAGTTTGCTGAGAATCCTAGATTACTAACCACCTCTCAAGAATAATCCAAACAAGTCAAAGAAGCGTTCGGATATCTATCTTGAAGAATCACAAAATATGAGACAAAGAGAACTTTGTGAGTTCTATCTATCTATTTCCTTATCCAAGATTATAAAAAACTTAAAGACTAATAAGAACAAGATTCAGATTCAAGAATTATCAGGTAATAGTATGACCGGGCTTCATGAATACCTTTGTGAAGTCTTCAAAGTTGTAACATAATTATCTCAGAGGAAACCTAAGTTTTAGAGGACGACTCTAGCTTAGAAACTAGGACACAAGAGTGTCTGGAATTGAGAAATCCAGTTGCAAGAGTCTCTCTGTTTATAGATTTTCAAGGATCTAGGTAGCTTTGGATTCAAGCTAAGATTCCTTGAGAAGCAAACACTTTCTCAGTTCAGATGAAATTCTTATTAGGAATTTATGTAAGCATGTGAGAAGTCGGCCTTGAAATTACATATATTAATATGCACCATGGTCTGGAACCGTGCACAACGATAGCTTTGAAATTACATTATGTACATTAAACTTACAAGCACATAGTGGTGTTCAATAACACTCAAGACTAATCAATGATCCACAAACATAAATTGATTTTGTGAATAAATTTATTTTATAAGTATTTATGAGAGTTGTAAAAAAATGAACATAGTCATATAGAATAGTTCGTGTACTTTTGCTAATACTAGAACCGTACAGGTTTGCAAGCCTCTGACAGTTCACAAAGTCAAAGCACAAGGGTTTTCGAACCTTGGAAGTTCGCGAAAGTCATGCCACAATGGTTTGCAAACCTTGGCAATTCGAGAAATTCATATGATAAGGGTTTTGTTAGAGCATAGCTCGGTTGAACTCACCAAGCGTTGGTATGTCAAGTTTGTCAAAACTTGTCATATTTTAGTGTGTCAAAACTCATCTAAAGTTGCTTAATTATATACTAGAGTCAACTTCGTTTAGGTTAGACTAGAAAGTCTAGGAATGTTGAGACATACTGTTAGAGAACTCCTCGGTCGAACTCGCATGCGTTGTTATCTCAAGCATGTTTGTCAATGTTAGTGATCAAAACTATAAGTCTTGATTTCTAGTCTACTATTAGCTAAGTCTCGGACTAGGATATAAAGTTTAGTTGATCTCAATACTCTATGGAGATCATCATACAAAGACGAAGAACTACTCAAGGAAATGGTGGAACTTCATCGACTAAAGGGTATGTGAAGAGTTGAACTTATCTATCACTCAAAAGTCTATCTACTCTATCTCCTATCTTGAGACAAAAGTCATTTTTCTATATAGACTTTGATTATACGCATTTGCTATTTCGAGCCGAGTTTATCTCGCTTATCTATTTCTCTAAATATGTGTTGGTAATCTTTCGCTTTGGCCAAGTTCATCTAGTGATGACAGTCGTGTTAAGTTTTAATCACTTGAAAATGGATTTCACGAAAAATGGTTTGTGAACAACAACTATATAACGTCCTCTAAGAATGTTTCAATGATTGAAATGATAGTTTAGATTATATAACCATTGTTGGATATAAGCATTCTGTGATAACTCATACATGTATAAGTCCTTATTCCTTGAAATAAAGTATGCGTACTTTGTTGATCGGGAAAACCGAAATAGAGTCCGCGTACCAAGTCCGCATACTGTCGGAGGTTCTCTTTCCGAGAAAATCTGCTGGAGTTTGTGAACTATTTACAAACTTATTCCGGGTACTTAAGTCCGCGTACAAGTCCGCGTACTTAAGTTGGTTATTTTCTAAAAATGATTATTCGTGAACTTAAACTTATATAAACTAAGGAATGCAAGTTTGCAAACCGTGTCTATAAAGTTCATGAATTGATTCGAGTGAATCAAATCTTTTTGGTTTAAATTGTGTCTATTATAAAGATCTAAGCAATTGAACAACTCTCTAACTAGTTCATTTTGTTAGAGCATTGCTCGGTCGAACTCGCATGAGTTTCTATCTCAAGCATGTTTTTCAATGTTAGTGATCAAAATTATAAGTCTTGATTTCTAGTCTATTATAGCTAAGTCTCGGTCTAGGATAGAAAGTGTAGTTGAGGTCAAGCACTTCTTGGCGATTCATCATACAAGTAGAAGAATTACTCAAGGAACGGGTGGAACTTCTCGACAAAAAGGTATGTGAAGACTTGAACTTATCTATCACTCAAAATTCTATCTACTCTATCTCCTATTCGTTGAGACAAGAAGTCGTATGCTATATATATAGACTTGGATTATACACATTTGGTATTTCGAGCCGAGTATATCTCGCCTATCTATATCTCGAAATATGTGTTGGTAATATTTTCGCTTCGATCAAGTTTATCTTTACCATGTGACGAAAGTCATGATATGTTTCAATCATCTTGAAAATTGCTTTGACGAGAAATGGTGTAACAACTATATAACGTCCTCTAAGAATGTTTCAATGATTTAAATGAGAGTTTAGATTACATAACCAATGGTGAACATAAGCATTGTTGTGGAAACACATTTATGTATAAGTCCCATTCCTTGAACCAAAGTTTGCGAACTTTATTGATCAAGAGAACCGGAAGAATGGCGTGAGCCAAGTCCGCGAACTGCCGAAGTTCTCAAACCCGAGAATTTCTGCTAGAGTTGACAAACTACTTGCATGAATCTAAGTCCGCGAACCGGCGAAGTTCTCATACCCGATAATTTCTGCTGGAGTTTGTAAACTCTGCCTGGTAACTTAAGTCCGCGAACCTAGTCTGCGAACTTGAGAAGGTTATATATCAGAAGATGATTTCTGAACTTAAACTTAAAAAAACTAAGGAATGCAGTTTGCAAACCGTGGCTATAAAATTTCATGAACCAAGTGAATCAAATCATCTTTGCTTCAATTGTGTCTTGTGTAGTACATAAGATTTCATTGCAATTGAACAACTCTCTAACTAGTTCATTTGAAGTCATTTGTACTAGTTATGATAAAGAAGAACATGGTTGATATGAAATGCTAATATGTCTAACCTTTTGGTTAACTATTGTTGAATCAACAAGTGCATACGTTTGGGTACGGTTAACAAACCTAGAAGCGTGCATTGTCAAGTGTATGTAAAAAGCTAAGTTTTCGATCTAACGGTTGAGAAATATTAGCTTGAATCTAAATCAGGTTTTCATCTAACGGTGAATATTGAATGCTTTGTTACTAAGCTAACATTGATTGCAAACCCTGATTTGAAAGACTATATAAAGGAGACATCTAGTATTGTGCAAAACTAATCCCCACACCTTAAGTGTGATACTAGTTTGCGTGCTAGAGTCGATATCCTTTAACCTTTGGTTTTCTTCTTCTAAAACCAGGTTAACGACTTAAAGACTTCATTGGGATTGTGAAGCCAGACCGATACTACTTTTATCGTAGTTGTGTGATATGATCTTGCATCTTCTATCATACAAGTACAATCAGATTGATTGGCTTGAGATTGATATCTCCGATAGGAAAGATATAAAAAGTAGTCACAAACATCTTCGTCTCATTGTTTGTGATTCCGCAACATCTCGTTTCGCTACCATACGATTAAGATTGTTGTGAGGTGATTGATCAACTCTAGGCTGTTCTTCGGGAATATAAGATCGGATTATCAATTGGTTCTTGTTCACCTTGATTATTATCAAAAGACGGAACAAAACCTTTAGGGTTTATCTGTGGGAGACAGATTGATCCTTTGATAGACTTATCTGTGTGAGATATATTTGTTTATTATCAAAGCCTGCGATTTTGGGTCGTAGCAACTCTTAGTTGTGGATGAGATCAGCTAAGGGAATCAAGTGCGCAGTATCCTGATGGCATCAGAGGCGTAGGAGAATAATTGTACCTTGGATCAATGGGAGATTGATTAGGGTTCAACTACATTCCAGTCCGAAGTTAGATTGGAGTAGGCTAGTGTCTGTAGCGGCTTAATACAGTGTGTGTTCAATCTGGACTAGGTCCCGTGGTTTTTCTGCATTTGCGATTTCCTCGTTAACAAAATTTCTGGTGTCTATGTTATTTCAATTTCTGCATTATATTGTTTTATCTTTATGATTGAAATAATACAGGTTGTGCGTTAGATCATCAATTAGATTAGTCCAACCTTTGGTTGTTGATTGTCATTTTGTGATCCTTGGATATTGGTCTTTGGTACCATCCAAGTTGTTCCTTGTGTTTGATTAAAGACCCGTCGATTTCTATTATATTGAGTAAATCAAAACAAGAGAGAGATATTGACTCCTTGATATATTATTACCTAGATTGAGTCTTACTGTCTAGTTGATTCTCTAGAAAGTATTTGGAGTTAGTGCATACATATTGCTAAGCGAAATATTGGGTGGTGTTGTTAGACCCCCGCTTTTTCAATTGGTATCAGAGCAAGCAAACACGCTTAAGACCTTACAAGTATGTGTTTGTAGCGATCTGACTCTATGGACAAGAGTACTATCTCTGATAAACGCTTTACCAGAAATAAAAGTTCTATCTCGTCTAACTCTATTAAAGAGAAGGGTTCTACACTCTCGAATATAGATGAACCTTCTGTACTGACGAGACAGACTAACGCTGACATGTGTACTTCCGATTACCCTTCAAATGTGAGCCTCTCCATTAATGAACGGGATTTAGCTGAAGAGAGTGAGTTGATTCTAAATCCTGTTAGAATCTAAGATGATAGATTCAATCGGTTGAAGCACCATGTCAATGTTCTACTTGGTTTAATAAGAGATTGCAAACCCAAAAGTAATTCTGAAGTTCATTCTTCGTGTACGTCTCTTGAAGCTAGCCTTAGAAGAGATGCCTTGGAAATTGAACATCTCTTGAGTAAGTTCTCTATTCAAGGATGCTCAAAGCAATCTAATATTCCAAGTACTTCTGACACAACTAAAGATGATTCATACTCAGAAGTAAAAACGGAAGACCCTTATAGTAAAACGGATGTACCTGAAGTCACCATCACTCAAGGATGTTGCACATCAAATGGAGGGAAGAAATCTTCTAACGATGATATTAAAACTGTACTATCTAATCATTCTGATGATCAAAAAGTATGTCTTGTCTGTGAGACAAAGAGTTCTGTTAAACAAAAGGGAACCTCTAGTTTGAAGAAAAACTTCTTAGTTCAACTTAGATTTAATTCTTAAATGTTTAACTGATATTCGTATGACTAAACCAATTGGTTTTCGTACCTACCCTGTGTATGTTACCGGGAAAGTCAGTTCAATGAGTTCCTCGAACACTCAAGAACAAAACAGACGTCTTAATAAACATCGTACAAAGGAAGATCGTGTCGTGGTATCTGGAAATAACGCTGATCCTGTTGAGAAAGGAAGTTCAGAAGAAAGAAGAAAAATTGATGAAATAAGAGATAATCTGAAAAAGACAATTGAAGGGTATAAAGAATTCTTCAACAGGTTTTCTTCCTCCTCAAACCAAAATTCTTCTGGTAAGAACTCTAACTATGTCTCTTATTTTGATGACAGTAAGTTTTATGATAATTTCTCACAAAAAAAGGGATCCCTATCTAGATTCAGGAGGAAAAAGAGACATGACCATAAACATAAATCTCTTGATGAGCATGTAGCTCATACTTGTGTCAATTAATTACAAGGTTTGAAGAGCTTACTTATAAAAACCATGTTGAGTAAGATGTGTTGATAATCAGGTATACTTTTGGCATATGCTCTGTTGAGTTAAGCTATCTTCTTATCATCCATAGCTAAGCTTCTTGATTACAGACTTACTGTGTTTAAAGTATTGTTTGTGTCTAAGGTGTCTTCTCATTATCTTTAGGAAGTCTTCTTTTCAATCTTGTTTCTTGCTACAACTATGCTCAAAAGTGCTTTTCTGTGCTATGGAGTTTTTCAAACCTTGTTTTTGTAGCAAAAATTTTGTTTGTGGGATTTTCTTTCTGGGTAATGTTGCACTCGAACGGGTATCCATGTTTTGGCACGAGTCAACTGTTTAAACCCTAAAATCCCTTCCTCGGGAAACCCTTATATACTTACCTATTGAGTTGCAAAAGTCACTACGCATACTCTAGGTTGGTTTCTGGGTTGTCAAGAATGTCTTCTTCTTCATCTTGCTATGGTGGTTTTGCAAGAGGATTCCTAGACAAAGGTTTTGTTGAGTCCAAGAAGAAAACAACCCTTGTATATGAAGATCATCCTAATGCTTCATGTTATTTTGATATTCATGAGGATGTTGAAAAGGATGATATGATTTCTGCTGAAGTTGTTCATGACTTTCTTAAGTACTTTGGGGAAGCAAAACAAGATCTCATTGCTACTCTGAAAAGTGTTGATGCGCTGAAAACTGAGTTGGAAAAGGTTACCTTTGACCTTGGTCTCATAAAATCTCACATCAATGATTTTCTTAAAGAGAATCACCTCTCCGATGATGCAATGGATGCTGATAATCATAAGCTGAAAGACCAGTTGTCTCATGAGGTTTCTGAACCGTCCATATGATCTTAGTTCGTGTTCAGAATAACACCGGAGTCTGTTTTCCTTTAGCTTGTTTTATTTGTTGCCTAGTATGTCTTCGTTTTGGTTTAGTTGGAAGAATAAATAGTGCTTTGAATAACAATGATTGTGACTACACATAGCTATTATTTTTCATCTTCTTGTTCCTTTTCAGGTTTATTGGTTTAAATTCTAAAAATATTTGGAGGATGATCTTTTGCAGTATTTAATCTTTATGATTTGTTATATTGCAATTTGTTATGGGATTGGTGTTTATGTCCGTGAACTATGTTTGTCCCATACTTTGTCAAAAGTAAAGTCGTTCGTGGTCGGTATTCAAGTACTGGTAAAAGAATGAATGGACTTTTGACAAATACAAAAGTTAAGCCTATATTGTCAAATATGTGATGGAAGATAGGTTAAAATCTTTTGTTTTCAAGGATTATGTCTATTAATTGTCGTTATGCAAATAGTGATTGAAGATATAATGAATCCATGTGTATTCCGCAGTATTGATCATCCCTGATCCATATTTTATGTATTACTGTGAGGCTCTGTAATGCATCTTATGTTGAGCACTGTACAACCAAGTTGATATATTAGCTTAGTTGGTGTTCCATGAGGTATGTTATGTCGAGCATATTGAACTAAATTAATCATCTTGTTTGGTTATTTAGTTATTGTTCCGTAAGTTTTCTTATATCGAGAAAAACAAATAACAATTAAATTGATTACTTTTGTGATTAGTTTGGTTGTGTATTCCAATTAGATTAATTATGGGTTCTCTTGTAATTAATCTAGTTGAGTTTTTTTTCATGTCTCCATAAGTTCTCTTATCTTGAGCATAATCAATTGAATTGATCACCTCTAGTGTCTAATTTGATTGTGTATTCCGATTAAATTAATCATGGATTTACTTGTGATTAATTTGATTGAGTTTTTTGGGATATAGAAAATCGTTCTCATGGTTTTTGGTTTCCAATAAAATTCTTCTTTTCTTTTGAAATTTAGGTCGCTCTTGTTGTTCTTTCGGGAATCACATCAAATGGGGGAGAGTTCTTTTGAACTTGTGCTTAATGGTCATATCTTGAGGGGTGTGCGGCTGTGGAATTTTAGAGGGGTTATCTTGTATCTTTAAACTCCTTGATGAGTGCATTTAGCTTCGGCTTTATGATTGCATCTAAATTAGTTGGTATGTATTTCTTCTTTTTGTAATGAAATGTCTCTCTTGGAAATTTCATTATGATCCCGTTCTTGTACCTTTGCCAATTTTGTTGACAAAAAGGGGGAGAATTAATATGTAGTTCATACTACAAATACATATGGTTTTCGGATCATTATGTAAGGGGGAGTGGTTTCCATGTGAGATGGAGTATTGACTAAGGGGGAGTGATACATATCACCATAGTATTATTGTTGAAGTTGTGATACAATTGAACTTTGACACTGTGTAATAATACTATGACACTGTATAACAATGATCGAGAACTATGTTTTCTCATTCTTATAACTAAGGATCTTCAACAACGGTGATGCTAAACTTACAACCTTTGGGATCATTGGAGTACTTGGAAGTGACGAAGATTTCGAGGAATGTTGAAGATTAGACATATGGAATAAGAGCTACTAAAGTTTCTTTATCTATTTTTTATTCCATATGTATTGATAGTTTTGTCACTAAAATTGTCTAAGGGGGAGATTGTTAGAGCATTGCTCGGTCAAACTCGCATGCGTTGCTATCTCAAGCATGTTTGTCAATGTTAGTGATCAAAACTATAAGTCTTGATTTCTAGTCTATTATAGCTAAGTCTCGGACAAGGATAGAAAGTGTAGTTGAGGTCAAGGACTTCATGGAGATTCATCATACAAGTAGAAGAACTACTCAAGGAACTGGTGGAACTTCTCGACAAAAAGGTATGTGAAGACTTGAACTTATCTATCACTCAAAATTCTATCTACTCTATATCCTACTCGTTGAGACAAGAAGTCGTATGATATATATATAGACTTGGATTATACACATTTGGTATTTCGAGCCGAGTATACCTCGCCTATATATATCTCAAAATATGTGTTGGAAAGATTTTCGCTTCAATCAAGTTTATCTTTACCATGTGACGAAAGTCATGATATGTTTCAATCATCTTGAAAATTGCTTTGACAAGAAATGGTGTAACAACTGTATAACGTCCTCTAAGAATGTTTCAATGATTTAAATGAGAGTTTAGATTACATAACCAATGGTGGACATAATCATTGTTGTGGAAACACATTTATGTATAAGTCCTATTCCTTGAACCAAAGTTTGCAAACTTTGTTGATCAAGAGAACCTGAAGAATGGCGTGAGCCAAGTCCGCGAACTGCCGAAGTTATCAAACCCGAGAATTTATGCTGGAGTTGATAAACTACTTGCGTGAATCTTAGTCCGCGAACTCAGTCTGCGAACCCAGTCCGCGAACCGGCGAAGTTCTCATACCCGAGAATTTCTGCTGGAGTTTGTAAACTCTACCCGGTAACTTAAGTCCGCGAACCTAGTCTGCGAACTTGAGAAGGTTATATATCTGAAGATGATTTCTGAACTTAAACTTAAAAAGACTAAGAATGCATTTTGCAAACCATGGCTATAAAAGTTCATGAACCGATTCAAGTGAATCAAATCATCTTTGCTTCAATTGTATCTTGTGTAGTACATAAGATTTCCTTGCAATTGAACAACTCTCTAACTAGTTCATTTGAAGTCATTTGAACTAGTTATGGTGAAGAAGAACATGGTTGATATGAAATGCTCATATGGCTAACCTTTTGGTTAACTATTGTTGAACCAACAAGTGCATACTTTTGGGTACGGTTAACAAACCTAGAAGCGTGCATTGTCAAGTATGTGTAACAAGATAATTTTTCAGTCTAACAGTTGAGAAATATTAGCTTGAATGTAAATCAGGTTTTCATCTAACGGTGAATATTAAATGCTTTTTTACTAAGATAACATTGATTGCAAACCCTGATTTGAAAGACTATATAAAGGAGACATCTAGTATTGTGCACACTAATCCCCACACCTTACGTGTGATACTAGTTTGCGTGCTAGAGTCGATTCTCCTTTAACTTTTGGTTTTCTTCTTCTAAACCAGGTTAACGACTTAAAGACTTCATTGGGATTGTGAAGCCAGACCGATACTACTTTTATCGTAGTTGTGTGATCTGATCTTGCATCTTCTATGTACGAGTACAATCGGATTGATTGGCTTGAGATTGATATCTCCGATGGGCAAGATATAAAAAGTAGTTACAAACATCTTCGTCTCATTGTTTGTGATTCCGCAACATCTCGTTTCGCTACCATACGATTAAGATTGTTGTGAGGTGATTGATAAATCTAGGATGTTCTTCGGGAATATAAGACCGGATTATCAATTGGTTCCTGTTCACCTTGATTATTATCAAAAGACGGATTGATACTTTGATAGACTTGTCTGTGTGAGACAGATTTGTTTATTGTTAAAGCCTGCGATTTTGGGTCGTAGCAACTCTTAGTTGTGGGTGAGATCAGCTAAGGGAATCAAGTGCGCAGTATCCTGCTGGGATCATAGGCGTAGGAGCATAACTGTACCTTGGATCAGTGGGAGATTGATTGGGGTTCAACTACATTCCAGTCCGAAGTTAGCTTGGAGTAGGCTAGTGTCTGTAGCGGCTTAATACAGTGTGTGTTCAATATGGACTAGGTCCCGGGGTTATTCTACATTTGTGGTTTCCTCGTTAACAAAATTTCTGGTGTCTGTGTTATTTCAATTTCCGCATTATACTGTTTTATCTTTATAATTGAAATAATATAGGTTGTGCGTTAGATCATCAATTAGAGTAATCCAACCTTTGGTTGTTGATTGCCATTGATTGATCCTTAGATATTGGTCTTTGGTACCATCCAAGTTATTCTTTGTGTTTGATTAAAGACTCGCTGATTTCTATTAGCTTGAGCAAATCAAAACAAGAGAGAGATATCAACTCCTTGAGATACTTTTACCTAGATTGAGTCTGACTGTCTAGTTGATTCTCTAGAAAGTATTTCGGAGTTAGTCCATACAGATTGCTAAGAGAAATATTGGGTAGTGTTGTTAGACCCCCGCTTTTTCACATTTAAGTCATTTGAACTAGTTGTGGTAAAGAAGAATATGGTTGATATGAAAGTGCTCATATGGCTAACCATTTGGTTAACAACTGTTGAACCAACTAGATGTACATTTTTGGGTACGGTTACACAAACGTGCATTTCATTTGTGTGTAACAAGCTAAGTTTCTATCTAACGGTTGAAAGATATTAGCTTGAATATAATCAGGTTTTCATCTAACGGTGAATATTGAATGCTTTGGTACTAAGCTAACATTGATTGCAAACCCTGATTTGAAAGACTATATAAGGGAGAACTCTAGCAACTGGGAAACCTAATCCCCACACCTCCTGTGTGATACTAGTTGTATTAGATAGAGTCGATTCTCCTTTAACCTTAGGTTTCTATCGAGACCCTGTAGGTTAACGACTTGAAGATTTCATTGGGATTGTGAAGCCAGATCGATACTACTTTCTCGTAGTTGTGTGATCTGATCTTGTTGTTTATATCATACTAAGTACAATCGTAAGGATTGACTTGAGATTGATTTCTCTGATAGGCAAGATATAAAAGTAGACACAAACATCTTCGTTTCATCGTTTATGATTCCACAATATCTAGTTTCGCCATCATACGATTTAGATTATTGTGAGATGATTGATAATACTAAGTTGTTCTTAGGGAATATAAGTCTGGTTTATCAATTGGTTCCTGTTCACCTTGATTTATCAAAAGACGGAACAAAAACTCGTAGATATTTTTGTGGGATACAGATTTATCTATTACCATAGACTTTTCTGTGTGATACAGATTTGTTTATTACAGTCTTCGACTTTGGGTCGTAGCAACTCTTAGTTGTGGGTGAGATCAGCCAAGGGAATCAAGTTCGTAGTATCTTGCTGGGATAAGAGACGTAGGAGTGCAACTGTACCTTGGATCAGTGTGAGATTGATTGGGGTTCAACTACAGTCCAGACCGAAGTTAGTTTGTAGTATGCTAGTGTCTGTAGCGGCTTAATACAGTGTGTGTTCAATATGGACTAGGTCCCGGGGTTTTTATGCATTTGCGGTTTCCTCGCTAACAAAACTTCTGGTGTCTGTGTTATTTCTTTTCTGCATTATATTTTGTTATATAATTGAAATATCGCAGGTTGTGCGTTTGAATCAATCAATTGGGAAATTCAACCTTTGGTTGTTGATTGAAATTTATTGATACTTGAACATTGGTCTTCAGTACCGTTCAAGTGATTTCTCTTGTATTCAATTAGACTCGCAGATTTCTATTTGCTTGAATAAGTTTTGAATCAAGAAAGAGAGATATAACCCTTTGATATACTTTTATTAAGATTGAGTCTGACTGTCTAGTTGATTCTCTTAAAAGTATATTGGATTTAGTCCATACAGATTGCTAATCGAAATATTGGGTGTGGTTGTTAGACCCCCACTTTTTCACATGCATGTACTACTCCGAATACCTGAAGAAAGGGAAGAAGTAGCAAACTACAACGACGACATCATCCTTCCACTTGAGGTTAGTAATATTGACTTGAACTGTTTCATTCCTAACCTATCTTTCAAGTCGTGCTATATGAAAAATATAATTGTGAAGTTGTATATACTTTACATATTGTGTAATACTCTAGCGATGTGACATGGTCATATTTGTATAATCATAGTATTAGGGAATTAGACTATAAAGTATAACACTTGTATTTTGAACTTCGTAGTTATGACATTGACATAATCTTGTACATACTGTTATGATTATGTGAATGGGTTGTGGTGAAGATTTCTCCCTAGGAAACAATGTTTTACATTCGTTTAAATGAAGTACATTCATGAACTTGTTTTATGAATCGAAATGGAAATCATTAGGCTTATTGGTTTGGCTATTCATTGCAAATCTTTGGATGACCAATATGTGTAAGATTGTAGAACCGACCGTAACTATTTTATGCATCTTGGTATAACTAATCACAATGCCTGACTTATGATTTGGTATGACTGATTTTTATTAATTGGTGTAACCAATCCTAAGTAATCACCATGAGATGGTATGATGGGTCGGTAAACCGACTTTCTTTATCAGCAAATGCATGGTATCGAAAATGTAGAGAACATCAAATGTGGTTCGTTCCCACGAGGAATGTTTTTAAAATTATTTCTAACTAATACAATCAACTTCCTAATCATATCAATTCAAGAGGAGATTTTATGAAATGTATACTAAGAAACAAGCAAATAAATTGGATGCAAATAAATTATTAAAATGACAAGCAAGATGAGAAAAGATTTAGGATCCGGGAATCCTTCGTAGGCTAGGTTTACTTGTGATTTATCACGAGAGTCTCTATTTTACTCATGTAAAACAGCAACGCCTGGCTACTTCGACATGGAAGACATGTCGTTCAGATTTTATTGATAATCGACTAAGGATTGTTTGATATCGACCTAAAAGTAGACACCCTAAATACTATGTATACATGGCATACAAAGTTAAAGAATATTCATTAATCTATAATCAATCAGGTCTTAATGGGGTTGTCTATAGCTTACCTATGTAGTATACTTGTCATAAAACATGAAAAGAACTATAAAAACAATCACCCAATATGAGATACTCAAATATAAAATAACTTTTTTGATTTAAAGGAACTCTTATTTAAAAACACAAATAATCTAGCCTACAAGTTCATCCTTTCACCATAACAATGATTTAGCAAGTCATGGCTTTCTCAAAAGCCATCGAAATTGATAAAGAAAATAATAAACTCATAGTATCGAAAAAAGAGTAGAAATCCGCAAACCCTATTGCTTCCTTGAATCCCTCCTTAGCATCTCAAACTGGTACTTATACATGTGCTGCCAAGAAACCCAATCTGGACCAAGGAAATAGGTACCCGGGCCCAATGTGACACCAACTTCAGTCTGCAAATTAAAGCCAGTATTGAGTCCACTATTTGATTTCACTGCGACATTTTCTCAAGCACCAGACCTACGTCTTCCATTCTCCGTACCTTGAACACCTTCCAAACCAACAACAACACCCTTCTTGTCCTGTAACCAACTGAGCATCATCTCCACTGATAGCTACAGCTCCATGTAATGATAGACGCAAATCAGCCAGCATACAACCACTTCTCTACCTGCTACCCCCAATTCAATCACCACCAGCAATCGACATTAAATTCAGCTCAAATATGACCCATACCTTCACTGGGAACCCCAGTACAGTCAACACACTCATCATTACTTCCTTTTTCCATCTCGTCTTCGAAAAACCAAAACCCCAAATCTGTCGGTTCACTTCTCAGTTGACCTGCTCGAAACCAAATTCAGTCCATGTCAAACCCCTAAGTTTATCGTTGTTGTCTCAGTTTAATTTCATACCCTACAATTCTTCCAGCCATCAAGGCAATCAACATCATAAATCTTCACTAGCAATCACCGGTTATTACTGCCTTTCACTGACCATCTAATCTTCAGCTCGAATCGAGCTCCAAACAACCACGAATCAATGGCAGTAATTCACTTTCCAGTTAGTGTGGATAGCCACCGAATTTCCAAGCCCCAAATATGTAAATCTAGATATATATATACCATCTCTTTTCTCTTATAGACATCAAAAACACCACCAAATCGAGCTCAAATCAACACCCATTTGACCACCGAACATCACCAACAACTTCCCATCTCTTATAGGCAGTCCATGAACTCGCTCCTTTGGCACCTTAAACTGCAACATTGGTTCTTGTAGTCACAAATACCATTTAACTCTTCATTTAGCAATTTATTTTCCGAGCGAACGGATTTCACTTTTAATTCCTGTAAATGACTTAAAACAAAATTATTAGCTAGCTAACGAGCCCAAGCTAGTGTAAATATGGGTATAAAAATGTCGCATTTTCGTGCTTATCATGGTATGATCGATATTTGTAATTGGTGTGACCGATCCTAGTAATTGTTGTAATCGATCCTAGTAATTGGTGTGAACGATCACAGAGCATTGTGTAATCGATCCTTGTAATTTGTAACCGGTCTTGGTAGTTGGTGTAATTGAACCTGGTAACTGGTGTGACCGATCACAAGCAATACCATGGGAATATGGTAACTGGTCCTGGTAACTAATGTAACCGGTCCTGGTAACTTGTGTGACCGATCACAAGTATTTCCATATTGAGGTATAACCGATCCTAGTGATTGGTAGAATCGATTGAACCCATGTATGTGATTTGATATTTGATCAATCACATAGTTATCTTGGAATACATGTCAACCAATTCTAAACTTGTTTGAAAGTTTGGTATAACCGATTCCAAGAATGTAAATCCATGTATATATGAATAAGGATTTACAGTAAATAGATGTCAACATACTTTGAAAACGTACAGTAACTTTTATCATTTATTGTTCGAAGATATTCCTTAATATTCTAGGAGATCATGTATCGAAATAAATTGAGAATATTTTAATTAAGGTTTTTGGTTTTATATGCTTCAATTACCAGCAATTAAATGCATATCTCTAGAGAATAAAAATTACTAATGTGCATTTACTAATTGGAGATTTTCTATTAAGAGATTTCGGAAATTTGAGACAAGCATTTATTGGAATTAGGAAAATCGAATCTTGCCATTCATTGCATATCTTGAGAATATTTTCGGTTTTGGAAATTCCTTGGCGTTGAAACATCCTTGGTATATAAATACCTAAGTTTCCATTTCTAGCAAACTATCCTAAGATCCATCCAAACTTCATTTCTTGTTGTTTCTGGTGGAGCCGTCTATTCAGAGAGGAAAGTATCCTAATTAGGTGAAATCTCTTACGACCACTCGTCTAAAGACTTATGTGGGATCAAGAAGCTCTACGAGTATTGTTGGTTGGAAACTAGATAATTGTAGTGTTATTAGCTTTCGATTGATTTGATTGAATAACGGTTGTCAAAACTTTGATTGCACCTAGTTTGTTTATTCTTGAGAATCTTCTCTTCTGATATAAGATTCACCCAAACTAGATCGAAGTATCGGCGGGATATTTAGAACTGTTGTTAGATCTAAAGACATCTTGTCATAATCCATTGTTAACAGACTCTGTTCTGTGTATGATTGATCACAAGGGATTCAAATGGTGTTGTGCAGGTTATTTTGAAGATTAAAGAAGATTTGAAGACGAAGGAGATTTCTTATTAGTTCTCGTATCTTTGTGTGTGCACAAACCATGATTGGCTTGGATCCAACTAGAATCGTATCTATTCGATTGATTAGTTGCGTGAGATCGGCATCACTTTTTAGTTTCTCGTTGATACCTATTCTGATTGACTGCGAATCTAAACTTAACTGCTTTTGTAGTTATTGGATACATTGATCTAACCAGGCATATGAGTTTTTTAGATTAAACGGAAGAGCCTTTGCGTATGACTTGAGATCTCTTTATCTTGAAAGAATCAATAAAGTTGTTACCAAACAGATTTGTTGTTCCTTTACTGATTGGAATACGATCCAAAGGAATTGTACCAGTGCGTGACCTTCGAAGTCAGAAGCACAGGGATACTGAGGAAACTAAGTGAACTAGGCGTAGTTGCTTGGTCTCAACTATACGAAGTTGGTGTAGATTTTGTATAGTGGATTAATTCTGAGAGTATTCAATTATGTACTAGGTCCCGAGGTTTTTCTGCATTTTTAGTTTCCTCGTTAACAAAATCTTGTTGTGTATTTTAATCTGATTTCCGCACTATAATTGTTTATTATAATAAAGTAAAATACACAAACGTTAACTTCGATATACTTGATAGTGATCCTATAGAGTTTGGTTAAGTCTGAACCTATTATCATGTATCACACTTTGGTTGTCGTATTGTCTCGATCTCGTATCCATAGACAATCACACAAAGTGTGAATACCGATTTGTTGAATTGTCTCGACTATGTCCATATAGGACCACTTTCGGTAATAGGTTGAAACAAAAATATTGTGGTGTATTTGGGTACCCTCATCTTTTCAAGTTTTCAAACCGGGTTTAGGAACTTACCTCCATTCTAGAACTCAGATGGAAAGGGTTCGAGAACCTATAAAGTTCACGGACTTCAGACTGACTTAGGTAAACAATATAAGTATATCAATACTTCTTTATATAAAGGAGGATGTTGAGGCTGACATGGCGGCTCTGAAAAATCGGGGGTCTAACAACACCACCCAATATTTCTCTTAGCAATCTGTATGGACAAACTTGAATATACTTTTAAGAGAATCAACAAGACTCAATAAATTAAAAGTACATCAACGAGTTTATATCTCTCTCTCTCTTGATTTGATTTCCTCAAACAGAAACTGCGAGTACTAATCAGATACAAGGAATAACTTGGATGGTACCAAAGACCAATATCCAAGGATCAATCAATGGCAATCAACAACCAAATGTTGGATTACTCTAATTGATGATCTAACGCACAACCTGTATTATTTCAATTATAAAGATAAAACAATATAATGTGGAAACTGAAATAACACAGACACCAGAAATTTTGTTAACGAGGAAACCGCAAATGCAGAAAAACCCGGGGACCTTGTCCAGATTGAACACACACTGTATTAAGCCGCTACATACACTAGCCTACTCCAAGCTAACTTTGGACTGGACTGTAGTTGAACCCCAATCACTGATCCAAGGTACAGTTGTACTCCCTAAGCCTATGATCCCAGCAGGATACTGCACACTTGATTCCCTTAGCTGATCTCACCCACAACTAAGAGTTTCTACGACCCAAAATCGCAGGCTTTGATAATAAACAAATCCGTCTCACACAGACAAGTCTATCAAAGGATCAATCTGTCTCCCACAGAAAAACCCTAAAGTTTTTGTTCCGTCTTTTGATAATAATCAAGGTGAACAGGAACCAACTGATAATCCGGTCTTATATTCCCGAAGAACAGCCTAGATAAATCAATCACCTCACAACAATCTTAATTATGGTAGGGAAACAAGATGTTTCGGAATCACAAACAATGAGACGAAGATGTTTGTGACTACTTTTTATATCTTTCCTATCGGAGATATTCATCTCAAGACAATCAATCTGATTGTACTCCTACGATAGAAGATGCAAGATCAGATCACATAACTACGATAAAAGTAGTATCGGTCTGGCTTCACAATCTCAATGAAGTCATTAAGTCGTTAACCTGGTTTTAGAAGAAGAAAACCAAAGGTTAAAGAAGAAACGACTCTAGCACGCAAACTAGTATCACACGTGAAGTGTGGGATTAGTTTTGCACAATACTAGATGTCTCCTTTATATAGTCTTTCAAATCAAGGTTTCGCCTTGGTCACAAAGGAAACAATATCCACTATTAGATGAAAACCTGATTTAGATTCAAGCTAATGTTTCTCAACCGTTAGATCGAAAACTTAGCTTGTTATACACAAATAAAATGCACGCTTCTAGGTTGTCAACCGTACCCAAACGTATACATTGTTGGTTCAACAATAGTTAACCAAAAGGTTAGCCATATGAGCATTTCATACCAAACATATTCTTCTTCACCATAACTAGTTCAAATGAACTAGTTAGAGAGTTGTTCAATTGCAAGGAAATCTTATGTACTACACAAGACACAATTGAAGCAAAGATGATTTGATTCACTCGAATCGGTTCATGAATTTTATAGCCACGGTTTGCAAATTGCATTCCTTAGTCTTTATAATTTTAAGTTCAGAAATCATCTTCAGATATATATAACCTTCTGAAGTTCGCACACTAGGTTCGCGGACTTAAGCAACTGGGCAGAGTTTACAAACTCCAGCAGAAAATCTCGGCAAAGACTTTCCGCCGGTTCGCGGACTGGTACTCACGCAACAAGTTTGTCAACTCCAGCAGAATTTCTGGGATGAGAAGTTCGGCAGTTCGCGGACTGAGTTCGCGGACTTGGAAACAAGCCATTCTTCCGGTTTCTCTTGATCAACAAAGTTCTCAAACTTTGGTTCAAGGGATAGGACTTATGCACGTATGTGTTTACACAACAATCTTATGTCCATCATTAGTTATGTAATTTAAACTCTCATTCTAACCATTGAAACATTCTTAGAGGACGTTATATAGTTGTTACGCCATTTCTCGTCAAAACAATTTTCAAAGTGATTGAAACATATCATGACTTTCGTCACTAGGTAAAGATAAACATGGTCGAAGCGAAACGCATACTAATACATATTTCGAGATATAGATAGGCGAGGTATACTCGACTCGAAATACCAAATGTGTATAATCCAAGTCTATATATAGCATACGACTTTTTGTCTCAAGAAGTAGGAGATAGAGTGGGTAGACTTTTGAGTGACAGATAAGTTCAAGTCTTCACATAGCTTTTTGTCGAGAAGTTCCACCGGTTCCTTGAGTAGTTCTTGTTCTTGTATGGTGAATCCTACACTTTGTATCCTAGTCCGAGACGTAGCTATAATAGACTATAAATCAAGACTTATAGTTTTGATCACCAACATTGACAAACATGCTTGAGATAGCAATGCATGCGAGTTCGACCGAGCAATGCTCTAACGATCTCCCTCTTTGTCAATTTTAGTGACAAAACTATCAATACATATGGAGTACAAAAAATATAAAGAAATTTAAGTAGCTCCTATTTGATAAGCACGTAAGTGCTACTACATTTATACCCATATTTATATTAATTAGGACTCGATATTTTTGTTAACGACACTATGTTAGTGCTTTTGTAGAAAGTACGAGTGAATTCGACCATCGGGTCGGAGATGGCTAATCAAGAAGCTAAATGGCGTTCTCCAAAAATATATCAAAAGTATTACTCAAAGGCCTAGGAACCAGGGTTTCATTAATCGCTATATGCCTATGATGGTCCACCAAAGCCTCATCAAGGCATGAAGTTAATATGGTGAAAGAAATGCTTTTGTTTGCCGAGCACGTGAAACCCCACTAAGGAGAAGGCAACGAGCAGCACATGACTCATCACTACCACATTTCTAATGTGAAGTGTTAATTTCTTAAGCAAGCAGGTGAAGTTATTATCCAGAGATGAAGTAGGTGCTGGCAAGGTATGTAGGAAGATGAAGAAGTAACAGTTGCATGAACGGATTCCAAGGGTCTTGTTTGGCGTTAATTGATCGAGGAATAATAAAAGGAGCTGCTGCCATGTTTGTTGTTCTTAACTACGAAGGAGTTAGATGGCTTATAGAAAGAAATGTTGCCATGCCCGTGAACTGCAAGGAGAGAATGAAGACGCCCACCACTGCAGCAAAGCTCAACATTGGCGACCCTCGAGTTCTGCACAACAACAACAATGGCTCTGGTGATGTTCATCTCATTTGAAAGCAAGGGTACTGAGAGCAAAGAGTTTCGGATCATTGAAGATTGATGGTGGATGTCGGCTGAATGATGGTGGAAGATAAGTGTGGTACTGAACTTGTTCTATCTAAGAAATCAATTGGGTTTAAACGAGATGTTGCTGCGATGGTTACCGTGATTGTTAGAGGGATTTCAAAGACACTCGAGGAAGAATTTTAGTTGTGTAGGGAGCAGAAGACGTGAGTTGTTTATGAAGCTGTATTATAAAGTCTTGAAATGAAGGAGAATCGGAAGAGAACAAAGTTCCATGTGTTGAATCTGGTTGGGGGTCTTTGTTACGGATCGAGGCAAGGGTTTAGTTGAGAGATGGAGTTGTGCCTATGGAGTCAGGAAATGGAAATTAGTGCAGTCATGGATGATGCTTGTGGTGATCGACATAAGATTTAGCAATCGGTGAAACAAAGTTGGAAGAAGCCGGTGCTGGTTTGTTGTGGGGTGAGCTGTGCAATCGATGGGATAAAGGAAGGAGAAGTTTGAGTTGGATAGTGACCTGAGATGAAGGTGATGAGCTGCGCCATCGACATAAGATTGTTGAGTCGTTTGGACTTCCATCAAGAGAATATGGAGGGGTTTTTTGGAGCTCTCAACAACAACATCAACAAAGGACGGCATGTTGCATGGGTTAGCTAGTTCGGAAGGAGCTGATTTGGTCAGGGACTGAATTATGCCTTACTGGTGGCGAGGTTGGATTTGGCAATCAGAGCTGGTAATGGTCCCGAATGGACTGGGCCTCACCATTTTCGTTTAGGTCATAAATGGATACCTTTGCAACGCCATATAAAAAGAAAGAGGAACAGAAACAGAAATGGGGGGATCGGCCAGAGAACCGCAGCGACAGCGTGGACGAGGGAACAAAAGGAGGCGGCTAGGACGAAAACATGGAGAGGGTTTGCAGTTCCATTTCTTCATTTCCGTTTTGGTTTGCTAGTGATTTCTCTCATATGTTTATGGCTTTTAAGAAAGCCATCTCTTGCTAGATTCATGTAAGTAGGGTTCATGGTAGAAGCCACTTTGAACATAAGAACAATTTGATTTGAGATATATATGTTTTGGTTTGCTAGTGATTTCTCTCATATGTTTATGGCTTTTAAGAAAGCCATCTCTTGCTAGATTCATGTAACTAGGGTTCATGGTAGAAGCCACTTTGAACATAAAAACAATTTGATTTGAGATATATATGTTTTGGAGGCTATTATGAATTGATTTAATGATTCTATGATTTTGTTTATTAACAAATGATGATATTAATTGTTGCTTCACCGGGTTCAAAACCTCATGCGCTTAATTGGTAGTTTTGCAATTATATTTGTCTCATTGTTTGATAGTCCATGCTTGGATTCATTTATTTGATGGGTTATGCTTAGGATAGCCAAATAATATTTGTGAACTAAAATTAGTTTCCTATAATTTTCTCATTATTACATTTTGATGGTGCATGCTTGGATTTAATCTTTTGATGTGCTATGCTTCTCGTATACTAGTGGTATTTGCGACTCTATGCATATAATGGTGATGTCAATAGAACAATGAATAAATAATTATTTTAGAATTATCTCTTTTCAGTAATTGAATAGAAATAGTGATGGACATCGTAAAACCCTGGTTACTTTCTTTCATATTGATTTTATTTTATTATTTCATCTTCAATTATAAAAATCTTAAAAACATCATTGCTGGTTAATCGATTAAAGATATTGATTTCGGTATTTCCACCGCTCCCTGTGGGATCAACCCGTACTTTCCTCTGTCTACTAGTTAGACACCGTGCGATTGCGTTTATATAATATAGGCAATCCCGAAAGCCTACCAATTTTTGGCGCCGCTGCCGGGGAGCGGTTGTGGAATATTGTTATTAGTATTTTTGATTTTGTAAATATTTAGATTTTTATATTATTTTTGTACAGTATTTTTATTTTTTTTTAGGATTTTTTTTTCATTTGATTTGTTTGTGTTTTAGAACTTTGTTTTCAGGTGTCTTTTTGAGGATGATGAGTGCTTCTCAGGAGACGTCATCTAAGATGACACTTGGAGAATATATGCGTTGGTCACGACATAATGAAGTTCTTGCTCCACATATGATAAGCGAAGAATCATCTATAATGATATATGAGAAGTATTACAAACATACACCGCTTAGTTTGGAGCAAAGGTTGAGAGTTCTATCATGCCAACAATTATATGTAGATGATGATTTAGAGGAACCTGTTCATACAGAAGATATTGTTGTTGAGTCTAACGACTTAGAGACAATAGACAATCATAATGAGGTACCTTCTAGTCATTTGAATAGTGAAGTTCCTATAAATCCCTTAGTCGATGAGTAGATTATTCATGATATTGCTGCTCCATTGAGCACATATTTTGCTGACTCATCTTGTGATTTCCTCATTGCTGATGTGAATGTGGAGGCGATTGGTACTGGTCAGGTAACTGATGATTTTGAACCAATCTCAGTTTGTTTATCCCACTTTGCAGATTCCGACGATCCTATGCTTATTGACATTGTCAATGCATTGCGGTCTCCAATGGATAATGAAGGTAACTCAACAACGGAAGTTATTTCCGCAGACTTAAAACCAGATTTAAGAGTTACTGATTTTGATGAACCCGAACCACTAAATGCATGCTTAGAACATTGTGCTGGGATTGATAATCCGATACCTTTTTACATTGTCAATACATTGCTTCCTATGATTTCTAGTGAAGATAATGTGTCGAGCGAATGTATTTTAGTTGATTTAGAACCTGATTTAGAGCATGCTTCCCGAATAGAAACTGTCAAACAATCTGAACTTGTTGCTTATGGGAGTGATTTCCTTAACCCGACCATACATTATTTGAGTATCACTTACAGTTTTCTATTGGGAACGAATTTACACATCTTTTTGGAGATTTATAGTGTTTCTAGGTTCATGGCGGCTGACCTGATTTGTTGGATTGATCCCCAACTTTTCAGCCTTTATATATATGTTTTGCTGCTTACTTTGGTGCAACATCACCTTGTTTGATGTTCTTTATGTGCGCAAACATGGATTCAAAGATTATGCTTCATGGGAGTCATCCCATATGATTTCGCTTCATGGGAGTCAACCCATCCGATTTGTTTTCTTTCCCCTATCTTTTGTTTATTTGCTTGAATTTCCCATCTTAATTTTTACGTTGGATGACTCAATTACATTGAGGACAATGTAATGTTTAAGTGTGGGGGAGTGATTAATTATCCATATTTTTGCAGGTTTTCGCTTTTCTTTAAAAAACAAAAAGAAAAAAAATTGATATGACCAGCTGTTTAGCGGGTCTTAAAAGAAAAAAATTACATGTTATGATCAGCTGTTTAGCGGGTCTTTCTGTCTAGCTGTTTAGCAAACATCTCTCGATCTCGCTGTTAAGCAGACAATTTTCTCGGTCTTGCGGTTTAGCGGATCTGTCTCGCTGTTTAGCAGACATCTTTATACCATTGTTTAGTGGTTCTGTCTAACTGTTTAGCAGACGGCTCTTCATATCCAGCTGTTTAGCGGATAAATTCTATGGTTTGCTCGAGGAATAGCAAAATATAAGTGTGGGGGTGTTGATAACGTAAGTGCTACATTTTATACCCATATTTATATTAGATAGGACTCGATATTTTTGTTAACAACACTATTTTAGTGCTTTTGTAGAAAGTACGAGTGAATTCGACCATCCGGTCGGAAATGGCTAATCAAGAAGCTAAATGGGGTTCGCGACAAATATATCAACAGTATTACTCAAAGGCCTAGGAACCAGGGTTTCATTAATCGCAATATGCCTAGGATGGTCCACCAAAGCCTCATCAAGGCCTGAAGTTAATATGGTAAAAGAAATGCTTTTGTTTGCCGAGCACGTGAAACCCCACTAAGGAGAAGGCAGTAGCACATGACTCATCACTACCACATTTTTAAAGTGAAGTGTTAATTTCTTAAGCAAGCAGGTGAAGTTCTTATCCAGAGATGAAGTTGGTGCTGGCAAGGTATGTGAGAAGATGAAGAAGTAACAGTTGCATGAACGGATTCCAAGGGTCTTGTTTGGCGTTAATTGATCGAGGAGATAATAAAAGGAGCTGCTGCCATGTTTGTTGTTCTTAACTACGAAGGAGTTAGATGGCTTATAGAAAGAAATGTTGCCATGCCCGTGAACTGCAAGGAGAGAATGAAGACGCCCACCACTGCAGCAAAGCTCAACATTGGTGACCCTCGAGTTCTGCGCAACAACAACAATGGCTCTGGTGATGTTCATCTCATTTGAAAGCAAGGGTACTGAGAGCAAAGAGTTTCGGATCATTGAAGATTGATGGTGGATGTCGGCTGAATGATGGTGGAAGATAAGTGTGGTACTGAACTTGTTCTATCTAAGAAATCAATTGGGTTTAAACGAGATGTTGCTGCCATGGTTACCGTGATTGTTAAAGGGATTTCAAAGACACTCGAGGAAGAATTTTAGTTGTGTAGGGAGCAGAAGACGTGAGTTGTTTATGAAGCTGTATTATAAAGTCTTGAAATGAAGGAGAATCGGCAGAGAACAAAGTTCCATGTGTTGAATCTGGTTGGGGGTCTTTGTTACGGATCGAGGCAAGGGTTTAGTTGAGAGATGGAGTTGTGCCTATGGAGTCAGGAAATGGAAATTAGTGCAGTCATGGATGATGCTTGTGGTGATCGACATAAGATTTAGCAATCGGTGAAACAAAGTTGGAAGAAGCCGGTGCTGGTTTGTTGTGGGGTGAGCTGTGCAATCGATGGGATAAAGGAAGGAGAAGTTTGAGTTGGATAGTGACCTGAGATGAAGGTGATGAGCTGCGCCATCGACATAAGATTGTTGAGTCGTTTGGACTTCCATCAAGAGAATATAGACGGGTTTTTTGGATCTCTCAACAACAACATCAACAAAGGACGGCATGTTGCATGGGTTAGCTAGTTCGGAAGGAGCTGATTTGGTCAGGGACTGAATTATGCCTTACTGGTGGCGAGTTTGGATTTGGCAATCAGAGCTGGTAATGGTCCCGAATGGACTGGGCCTCACCATTTTCGTTTAGGTCATAAATGGATACTTTTGCAACGCCATATAAAAAGAAAGAGGAACAGAAACAGAAATGGGGGTATCGGCCAGAGAACCGCAGCGACAGCGTCGACGAGGGAACAAAAGGAGGCGGCTAGGACGAAAACATGGAGAGGGTTTGCAGTTCCATTTCTTCATTTCCATTTTGGTTTGCTAGTGATTTCTCTCATATGTTTATGGCTTTTAAGAAAGCCATCTCTTGCTAGATTCATGTAACTAGGGTTCATGGTAGAAGCCACTTTGAGCATAAGAACAATTTGATTTGAGATATATATGTTTTGGAGGCTATTATGAATTGATTTAATGATTCTATGATTTTGTTTATTAACAAATGATGATATTAGTTGTTGCTTCACCAGGTTAAAAACCTCATGCGCTTAATTGGTAGTTTTGCAATTATATTTGTCTCATTGTTTGATAGTCCATGATTGGATTCATTTTTTTGATGGGTTATGCTTAGGACAGCCAAATAATATTTGTGAACTAAAATTAGTTTTGTATAATTTTCTCACTAATACATTTTGATGGTGCATGCTTGGATTTAATCTTTTGATGTGCTGTGCTTCTCGTATACAAGTGGTATTTGCGACTCTATGCATATAATGGTGATGTCAATAGAACAATGAATAAATAAATATTTTAGAACTATCTCTTTTCAGTAATTGAATAGAAATAGTGGTGGACACCGTAAAACCCTGGTTACTTTCTTTCATATTGATTTTATTTTATCAGTTTAATTTTATTATTTCGTCTTCAATTATAAAAGTATTAAAAACATCATTGCTGGTTAATCGATTAAAGATATTGATTTCGGTATTTCCACCGCTCCCTGTGGGATCAACCCGTACTTGCCTCTGTCTACTAGTTAGACACCGTGCGACTGCGGTTATATAACATAGGCAATCCCGAAAGCCTACCACTATTCCACATGTCTAATCTTCAACATTCCTCGAAATATTCGTCACTTACAAGTACTCCAATGATCCCAAAGGTTGTAAGTTTAGAATCACCATTGTTGAAGATCCGTAGCTATAACAATGAGAAAGCATCGGTCTCGATCATTGTTATACAGTGTCATAGTTTTATTACACAGTGTCAAAGTCCAATTGTATCACAACTTCAACAATAATACTATGGTGATATGTATCACTCCCCCTTAGTCAATACTCCATCTCACATGGAAACCACTCCCCCTTACACAATGATCCGGAAACCATATGTATTTGTAATGTGAACTACATTACAAATAAAATTGGCAAAGTTATTTGTAATTCTCCCCCTTTTTGTCAATAAAATTGGCAAAGGTACAAGAACGGGATCATAATGAAATTTCCGTAAGAGACATTTCATGACTAAAATAAAAATACATACCATCTAATTTAGATGCAATCATATAGCCTAAGCTAATATCATTCATCAAGGAGTTTAAAGATACAAGATAACCCCTTTAAAATTCCACAGCCGCACACCCCTCAAGATATGACCATTAAGCACAAGTTCAAAAGAACTCCCCCCCCCCCCCCCCCCCCCCCCCCCCCCCCCCCCCCATTAGATGTCATTCCCAAGGGAGCAACAAGAGCGACCTTAATTTCAAAAGAAAAGAAGGATTTTGATTGGACACCAAAAACCATGAGAATGATTTTCTATATCCAAAAACTCAATCAAATTAATCACAAGTAAACCCATATTTAATTTAATCGGAATACGCAATCAAATTAAACACAAAAGTGATCAACTTAATTGATTATGCTCGACATAAGAGAACTTACGGAGCATACGACTAACATAACCATTAAAAAATGAATAGGATAATCGTTCATATATTCAACATAAGAGGAATCTTACAGAGTATGAAAATACTCAACTAGATTAATTACAAGAGAACCCATAATTAATCTAATTGGAATACACAACCAAACTAATTCTAAAAGTAATCAATTTAATTGTCATTTGTTTTTCTCAACATGAAAGGACTTATAGAGCAATAACTAAATAACCAAACAAGATGATTAATTTAGTTTAAGAATGCTTAACATAAACTACCTTACGGAACACCCAACAAAGCTAATCAAAAACTAATCAACTTGGTTGTATCGTGTTCAACATAAGACAAATTATGGAGCCTCACAGTATTACATAAAATATGGATCAGTGAAGATCAATACTGTGGAATACACAAGGATTCATTATATCTTCCATCACTATTTGCATAACGATATTTAATAGACATAATCCTTGAACACAAAATATTTTAACCTATATTCCATCAAAGAATTGACAATACTTAACTTTTGTATATGTCAAAAGTCTATTCATCCTTAAATCAATACATGAATATCGATCATGAACGACTTTACTTTTGATAAAATATGGGACATCATAGTTCACGGACGTAAACACCAATATACCATAAAAAATTGCAATATAACAAATGATAAAGATTAAATACTGCAAACCATCATCCTCCAAATGTTTTTTAGAATTTAAACCAAATAAACCTAAAAAGGAACAAGAAGATGAAAAAATAATAGCTATGTGTAGTCACAATCATTGTTATTCAAGCACTAGTTATTCTTCCAACTAAACCAAAAGAAGACATACTAGGCAACAATATCTTTGAGAAATTCCTTATCATTCCCGAACTCCTTGTCGTCAACGGCCATCGGAATATAAGGTTCGTGGAGGAAGGAGTCAATACGAACAAACTGTCTTGGCTGATGATGTCGAACCATGGCCTTTTGAATTTCCAAAGATCTTAAAAAGCAAGCCTTTTTTATTTCACTAATCTCCTTTCTTACTTCCTTCAACTCATCAAGAACATCAGAAAACTTATGAGAGTTAGAAGGGACAGCCCTTGGCTTTCTTGTATTCCTCCTCTTTCTTTTCAAGGAAGGAGTTACTGGAGATTTATATTTTTCCTTGATTGATGGCTTAACAATCATGTTGACATCTTTTCCATCCAAAGACATGATGCTAAAAAACCAGTTATAAACAACTGGTTTTTGTGAGTGGAATTCACAATCTCATCAAGCAGTCCTAAGATATAAAAGATATTAGAGAGGAAGAAGGAATATATGGTTCGCAACCTTTAAACAAGTTCGTGGACGCCCAATTCTAAACCCTATAAAGAGTAGAATTGTCGATAATAAAACTTTACTTTATTTGATAGACAGGAAAAACAATCCTAAGAAAAAAAACTTTTCCTAAATCCTGAGCGGTACATAATCTTATCTCTTTTTTATCAGGCACATGAGACAAGATTTACCAAACAACACAATTAATTTGTGCTGTGGTGAACAACAATTTGTCCACCATTTTCCTCTTGAGAGGAATCCTTATAATTTTGTTTATCAAAGCGATTTGACCATACCTTCTTCTATAATGGTCTTATTTTGTCTTTGGAAACCAACTTCTTAGACGAAGATAAAATCCTACTTACCTCAGCAGTCTTCTGAGCAAGTTTAAGCTTCCTTGCCAATCGATTTGATCTTCGCTGAAGTTTGTTGGCGTGCCTCACTTGATGTTTGTACTTGTAACATCTTGATAGTTCATGACCCTTCTGAGAACAAAATGAGCACCTCAAACTTGGATAGTATTCAGGCATCTGTGGTGTGAAAGCAGCCAGACACATAGTAGATCCTGAAACATTACAACCAGAGTTTCCAAAGGATGGGTCAATTGATTCTTCCAGCTTGATTGGATTTTATTCTTCACCGAAACCATCAAGGTTGATATATGTATTGCTACAATTATCAAAATCAATGTTTTCACATAGAAGGCCAACACTTGATTTCCTATCTTCATCAGAATCATAGATCTCAGACATCTCATCAAGTGTTACAGCAAGACCTTTGTTCCCAGTGTATTTTCTACGATTTGGGCACTCGTTTGCAAAATGACCAAAACCTTTACACTTAAAGAAATGTGGCATATCCTCGTCATCAACCTCGTCAGCATCTCTGTTTTTAAGAGGAACGTGATTGTGAGGTTTATCTGACGACCTAGGTTTGTCTCTTGAAAACTGTTTACTTCTCTTCAATAGAAGATCCCTAAACTGTCTTGTGATCAAGGAGACTGATTTTTCAAGATCTTCATCCAAAAAATCACCCTCAGACTGATCATCCTCAGAGACATAAACACTTTTACTTTATCAAGTAACTTAGTGTTCTTCTGTGCTTTAAAGGCAACATCCTTTCCGATTTCTGATGTATGCTCATGATCAAAGATCTTTAGCTTTCCAACTAATGTATTTCTGGAAAGATTATCAAGGTTATTTCCCTCAACGATGGCATGCTTCTTAGACTCGTATCTAGATGGCAGCGATCTGAGAATTTTCATCACAATGTCCTTTTCAGGAATAGTCTTACCCGATGCAAAATATGCATTAACAATTTCAGACACTTTGTGATTAAACTCATTAAATGTATCTTCATCTGCCATACGAAGGTTCTTCCCATCGGAATTAAAGTTTTGAAGCCTATCTTCCTATTCACTGGAGTTTCCTTCAAATACGATTTCTAAGCTATCCCAAGCATCTTTAGACCTGTGCAATTTGACACATGGTGCTAAAGATTTGGGGTAATGGCATGTATGATGGTATTCAAACCGCATGAATTTTGCTTTGCATCAAGCATCTCGGCAGGATTATATTCACCAATATTCTTGGGAACGTTTACATCTCCAACTGCCACAACGGGAGCATCATAGCAATTAACAACATATACCCATGATTGAAAATCACGCGCTTGAAGAAAATCTCGCATAGCAATTTTCCACCATAAGTAATTAGAGCCATCGAAGAATGGTGGTACGTTAATAGAGATAGCACCTCTGTCCATAGAGTCAGATCGCTACAAACACAGACTTTTAAGGTCTTGAACATGTTTGCCTGCTCTGACACCAATTGAAAAAGCAGGGGTCTAACAACACCACCCAATATTTCGCTTAGAAATATGTATGGACAAACTCGAATATACTTTTAAGAGAATCAACAAGACTCAATCAATTACAAGTACATCAACGAGTTTATATCTCTCTTTCTCTCTCTCTTGATTTGATTTCCTCAAATAGAAACTGCGAGTACTAATCAAATACAAGGAATAACTTGGATGGTACCAAAAACTAATATCCAAGGATCAATCAATGACAATCAACAACCAAAGGTTGGATTAATCTAATTGATGATCTGACGCACAACCTGTATTACTTCAATTATAAAGATAAAACAATATAACGCGGAAACTGAAATAGCATAGACACCAGAAATTTTGTTAACGAGGAAACTGCAAATGCAGAAAAACCCCGGGACCTAGTCCAGATTGAACACATACTTTATTAATCCGCTACAGACACTAGCCTACTCCAAGCTAACTTCGGACTGGACTTTAGTTTAACCCCAATCAGTCTCCACTGATCCAAGGTCCATTTGTACTCCCTACGCTTCTGATCCCAGCAGAATACCACACACTTGATTCCCTTAGCTGATCTCACCCACAACTGAGAGTTGCTACGACCCAAAATCACATGCTTTGATAATAAAAAAATCTGTCTCACACAGACAAGTCTATCAAAGGATCAATCTGTCTCCCATAGAAAACCCTAAAGTTTTTGTTCCGTATTTTGATAATAATCAAGGTGAACATGAACCAATTGATAATACGGTCTTATATTCCCGAAGAACAGCCTAGATAAATCAATCACCTTACAATAATCTTAATCGTATGGTAGCGAAACAAGATGTTGCGGAATCACAAACAATGAGACGAAGATGTTTGTGACTACTTTTTATATCTTTCCTATCGGAGATATTAATCTCAATCCAATTAATCTGATTGTACTCGTACGATAGAAGATGCAAGATAAGATCACACAACTACGATAAAAGTAGTATCTGTATGGATTCACAATCCCAATGAAGTCTTTAAGTCGTTAACCTGGTTTTAGAAGAAGAAAACCAAAGGTTAAAGGAGAAACGACTCTAGCACGCAAACTAGTATAACACGTGAAGTGTGGGGATTAGTTTTGCACAATACTAGATGTCTCCTTTATATAGTCTTTCAAATCAGGGTTTCGCCTTGGTCACAAAGCAAACAATATCCACCGTCAAATGAAAACCTGATTTAGATTCAAGCTAATATTTTTCAACCGTTAGATAGAAAACTTAGCTTGTTATACACAAATGAAATGCACGCTTCTAGGTTTGTTAACCGTATCCAAACGTATACATTGTTGGTTCAACAATAGTTAACCAAAAGGTTAGCCATATGAGCATTTCATACCAACCATATTCTTCTTCACCATAACTAGTTCAAATGACTTCAAATGAACTAGTTAAAGAGTCGTTCAATTGTATTACACAAGACACAATTGAAGCAAAGATGATTTGATTCACTCGAATCGGTTCATGAACTTTATAGCCACGGTTTGCAAATCGCATTCCTTAGTCTTTATAAGTTTAAGTTCAGAAATCATCTTCAGATATATAACCTTCTTAAGTTCGCACACTAGGTTCGCGGACTTAAGCAACCGGGCAGAGTTTACAAACTCCAGCAGAAAATCTTGGCAAAGAATTTTCGCCGGTTCGCGGACTGGGTTCGCGGACTGGTACTCACGCAACAAGTTTGTCAACTCCAGCAGAATTTCTCGGGATGAGAAGTTCGACAGTTCGCGGACTTGGCAACAAGTCATTCTTCCGGTTTCTCTTGATCAACAAAGTTTACAAACTTTGGTTCAAGGGATATGACTTATGAACATACGTGTTTCCACAACAATCTTATGTCCACCATTGGTTATGTAATCTAAACTATCATTCCAACCATTGAAACATTCTTAGAGGACATTATGTAGTTGTTACACCATTTCTCGTCAAAGCAATTTTCAAAGTGATTGAAACATATCATGACTTTCGTCACTAGGTAAAGATAAACATGGTCGAAGCGAAATGCTTACCAACACATATTTCGAGATATAGATAGACGAGGTATACTCGACTCTAAATACCAAATCTATATAATCTAAGTCTATATATAGCATACGACTTTTTGTCTCAAGAAGTAGGAGATAGAGTAGATAGACTTTTGAGTGACTAGTAATTTCAAGTCTTCACATACCTTTTTGTCGAGAAGTTCCACCGATTCCTTGAGTAGTTCTTCTTCTTGTATGATGAGTCGCCATGAAGTCCTTGAGCTCAACTACACTTTCTATCCTAGTCCGAGACTTAGCTATAATAGACTAGAAATTAAGACTTATAGTTTTGATTACTAACATTGACAAACATACTTGAGATAGCAACGCATGCGAGTTCGACCGATCAATGCTCTAACAGGCTCCACATTCATTCTCAAGAATTCTAAATTATTATGTCGCTACATCAACATACAGTAAGCGCCACATCAGCATACAGTGATATACAATTTTAAACAGACGCTTCTGTTGACGAACAGTTGTATATGTATTAGGAAAGAAATGTCCATTCAAGATTATCCAAAGAAAAGACATGACTGTTTGAAAGTGTATATATATATATATTCAATGAGTATTTGGATACTTTTGACTTGAAACGCTCGCATTGCAATATAGCATGATCTAACCTTCCTGTAAACCAATGCTTTTAGTTTTTATCTCCTATTACAATTTCATCCATATTTTCGGTTGCAAAAGTCTCCATATAGTCGTATTCAGTTTCAATAACCAGTTTCATGTTTGAATGATAAGCTAACATTCAAAAGTTCTTATTTGGTCTTGCATTTTACAAACCATGTTGCAGATTTCCATGTTGGTTACTCATGATGAATAACGTATCGTGTCCAAGTTGGCGAAGGAGAGAACTTTTTTTGTCACAATATCACTTATGACTTGCAACGAGGTTTACTTATCATCCCAAATAAAGTACGGTCAGGTGTGTACACTGGATATATGGCCATGAAATATTTTGGATTGGAGGAGCTTTTTCGCCGGTAAGTCTCCTTTAATTTGTGAATGGTAATACATTGAAATTTTAACTTTTTCTTACTTATTGTGTTTCTTCTTGCTTCTCATTCATTGATTTTATAGAAGAAACGACGAAGGAAGTAGAAGTAACACATGATTCAGTGTCTCTGGCTCTCATGAAACTATAATGGAACATACCCATTGATCTCCGGGTTTAAGACTTTAAATCTGCTTCTTCCATGTGAAACCGTAATAGGAGAAATAGGAATAAAACTGAATGGCGTCCAAAAGCAACGTATTCAATTCGGTCGTGCACCGTATCAGCGTGACGATATATATCTGCCAGATGATCCATTTAGTGCAGTTTATACTCATAGTTTTACAAGCATACATCGTGATCTAACAGTTCTTTTGCAGTTCTGAAAGTGTTTATTTGTCGGAGACTTACAATTGGATGAAGGGGCTGATCAAAAAAAAAAAAATCAATAGGATGAAGGTTAGGAAAGTATTAATGGCAAAAAAACAAGATTCAACTTGATTCTGGACTCCTCAAGTGTTCATTTAAAAACATTTATTTGAGACTTGAACTTTCTTTTTGGATAATTTTGGATTTTATCGCAGGACAACAATGATGTTGAGGAAAGTTTATTTCGACAATCGTTTCTAGAACCTATCTTGAGGTATTACTTATCAGATTATTTACATCCGTAAGAACTTAATAATTGCATAAAATAAAAAGTCGATAAGAAGTTACGGACTCTAGGGTCCTACTCTACTTCCATTATACCGCTTCAGCGTTGACTCTTTCATTCTTCGACTTATTTATAAAATTATGTCTTGCTGATAAAAAAACTAAAAACTAAGAATAAATCCATAGATTAATTAGGGTCATCTGTGAAGTATCTCGATATTCTGGGATTTAATGAATGTAGCCGGAATATTTATTTGTGAAATAGTGAATACTGATGCATTTGTACTTTGATTTCCATCGGCAGGAGTTGTTAACCAACGCAATTTGGGTAAACTTGGGTTATGCATCGGAAGGAGGTGTAAGCGTGGGTAAAATTTTCAGAAGTGCAAAAATTAAGTTTGATTTTTATTTGGAAACGAGTGATTATATCAAATTTTTATTTAACAAAGATTGATCGGTAGAAGCCACATGATCTAATCTTGAGTTCAAGAGTTTTCCTGGTTTAGTAACTTAACAAATCTGAGGCCTTGGTGTTTGACATCCAATGGTTGGATCTTCCAATGAGACTCCATGAGAAGAAGTTTGTCGGGAACTCTTTTTAGGAAAGGCGAAGAAAAAGATTTGTGAAGCATTGGATGAAACCCCTTGCTTGCGCAGAAGTTGTCAAAGACACTTCCAATGAGGTAAAGAGAATACTTGCTCGAACTATTCACATCAACTATACTAGATCAGGGAAACAACCATTATAAAGTGATAGTGGCAGATAGACACAAAATTAGAAATACATATCCTGGAAGCCAGTCACAAAATGTTCTTTAAACTGAAGCTCGAATTAATCTCATGTAGTATGAAGTTCTTTTATCCCTTCAACATTATGTAAAAAAATTGTACGTAAATGCATGCAGTTTTCTTGCTGAGTGATTCCTGAGTAAGTTAACGCGTTCATAGTCTTGAAACAGAAGCCTGGACGGATGATAAATTTCTTATTGGAAATTTGGAACATAGCAATAATAGTACTGAGAATCTCATAGAGTTCTCACGTGTGTCTGAGTGTGTGAGAAATGATCCTTATTGGATGAGTGTGAGCTGTCCACAACCTGTCCTGTTCTAAACATCTCTTGTCTTAGTTAGGACATGTATAAATGTAGGTCTGTGTAGTTTTCAGTCTGTAAGAAAGAAATCAGATTCTTATTTTTTCAATCAATACATTGTGTACTACTATGGTATCAGATAAAGCTTCCGCAATAGCCATTAATGGTGTTCAACCTATCAACCAATTTTCAGATCTATTTTCTTCAATACAATCACAACTTTAATCAATCATCTTACTTCAATTAAATTTTTCAATCTATTTTCATTACTTTCTTGTTTGTTCTTTCAATGGCAGCATATGAATCAAGAATCTCTCAAGTTCCTCTCAATCAAATTTCACAAATACTCAGTTACAAACTCAAGGATGACAATTTTCTTACCTGGAAATCACTTCTTCTACCACTTCTGCGACGTTACAGAGTAAATGGTTTTCTTGATGGATCTTTACCATGTCCACCTTATCTGCTCAATAATGGCGTCAATCCTGGTTATACAGCTTGGCATGACGATGATACTACTCTTGTACTCTGGATTCAGATGTCTATCTCTGAATCTGTAATTCCATATGTTGTTGGAGCTGATACTTCAAAAGATTTATGGGATAATATTGATTCTAGGTATGCAAGAAGCTCCTCTACACATTCAATTCAACTTCGTCTCAAACTTCAATCCACAAAACTTGGGTCAGGTACAGTTTCTAATTTCCTAAGTGAAATCAAGAAAATAACAGATGAATTGTTTGCTGCTGGTTCACAAATTCATGATGATGAATTGGTAGTTACTATACTCAATGGTTTAGGCCAAGATTATAGTTCTTTCTGTACATCTATTCGTATTCGCAATCCACCAATCTCTTCAAAGGAACTTCATAATCTGCTTCTTACTGAAGAAATAATTGTTACAAATAAGCAAAAGAACTTACTTACTGAGGCCAATTCAAAAGCATTTGCTGCTACAAGACCTTTTGTTCAAAATTATAGAAGTAATGGCAGAGGTTATCATAATTCTTCAAGACCTACAGTTCCATATTCTGGATACATTAGACCACCCCCATCTTTTTATCCAAGAGGTTATTCTCAATTTCAGATGCATTCTGCTTCTACATCAACATCATCACCTCATTTCAATCCAAGACCTCACTATAGTTCAGCTCCTTCTTCTTCTGCTCCACCACCAATAACTGACAAGATTTGTCAGATCTGCAACAAAACTGGTCATCTTGCTTTGGAATGCAGACACAGATTAAATTTTGCCTATCAGAACAACTATACTCCTCACAATCTCAGTGCCATGCTTGCTACAGCCAATATCATGGGTGCAAATCCTTGGTATGCTGACTCTGGAGAAAACAGTCATATCACTAATGATGAATCTGAATTGCCTGAAGCAACATCTTTTGAAGGGGAAGATGAGATTCAAGCAGCTAATGGAGAAGGTATGCCAATTACTCATATTGGTCATGTGTCTAAAACAACTTCCTCTCATTCTTTTAATCTAAACAATGTACTTCTTATTCCAAAATCATCTCAAAACTTATTATCAGTGCATAAATTCACTAGTGATAACAACTGTTCTATTACCTTTGATTTTATTAGTTTTGTTGTTAAGGATTACTCAACTGGGAAGATCATTTTACAAGGACCACATAAAGGAGGATTATATCCAGTGAATTTTTCCAAGTCTACTAAGAATAAAGCTTTCTTTAGCAACAAGAATTTAGCTTCAGTTTGGCATCAAAGGTTGGCTCATCCATCATTTCAAGTACTTCAAAAAGTGTGCAGAGATATGCAACTGTCTAGTTTAGTCAAAACACCACTATTTTGTAATGACTGTCATCTAGGGAAAAGTCATAAATTGCCTTTTACTCTATCTTCACATAGGGCTCAATCTCCACTAGAACTAGTGCATATGAACTTATGGGGTCCTAGTCCTGTAATCTCTTCAAGTGGTTTCAGATATTATGTTAATCTCATAGATGACTATTCAAGATTCTGTTGGATATTTCCTTTGTCTGAAAAGTCTGAATTCAAAGATATTTTTCTACATTTCAAATCTATGACTGAAAAGTTACTGCATACTTCAATTGTTAAAATCAGAACTGATGGAGGAGAGGAATTCATAAATAATGCACTACAAGAATTTCTTAGTATACATGGAATTATTCATGAGGTTTCTTGCCCTCACACTCAAGAACAAAATGGACTGGCTGAATTCAAACATAGACATCTTGTAGACACAGGGAGAACTTTCTTAATTCAATCAGGTCTGTCAGATAAATTTTGGGTTGATTCTTTTCATACAACCAATTATGTTATTAATAGACTGCCTGTCAGAAGTTTGGATTACTTATCTCCTTTTGAAAAGTTGTTTGGACAGAAACCAGATTATTCCTTCTTCAGATCTTTTGGTTCATCATGCTTTCCATGGATAAGGCCTTAAACTACACATAAACTCCAACCAAGAAGTGTACACTGTGTTTTTATTGGTTACAGTTCTATGCACAAAGGATACAGATGTTTAGATATCAAAACAAGGAAAGTATATGTCTCTATACATGTAGTATTTAATGAGACTTTCTTCCCATTGATATCTTCAGATACAATACTTCCTGACATTATAAATTCATCAGCACCAACTGATACTGCTTCTACAACTCCATCTGCCAAGATATCTGCACCAACACCTGCAACATCAACCTCATCAGCTGCATCTATTGATACTTTTTCTACTAATTCTTCAAGCATTGTCAAGCCATCTGATACATCCACTACAACTATTTCTGAACATACTTCAGCTCCTGGTATTTCTTCACTGGCTAATTCTCACTCCATGGTAACAAGGGGTAAAAGAGGTATTTTTAAACCCAAAGTTTTTAATACAAAGTATGTTCTATCAGCAAACTTTACCTCAGATATTCCACCACCAACACCTACCTGTTATTCTAAGGCAATAAGAATACCTCAATGGAAACAATCTATGGAAGAAGAACATACAGCCCTTAAGGATGCAGGCACATATACACTTGTTGCACCAGATCCATCCTATAATGTTGTAGGATGTAAGTGGGTATTTAGAATCAAATATAAGGCTGATGGTTCTTTAGATAAATGTAAATCTAGACTGGTGGCCAAAGGGTTTCATCAACAAGAAGGAATTGACTACACAGAAACTTTTAGTCCTGTAGCCAAACTAACAACTATTAGACTAATCATTTCATTGGCAGTTCACTTAAACTGGGTAATGAAACAATTAGATGTTAGTAATGCCTTCTTACATGGGGATTTAGCTGAAGATGTTTATATGCAACAACCTCCAGGCTTTGTTGATCAAACCAAGCCTCATTATGTATGTAAACTACATAAATCCATATATGGTCTGAAGCAAGCTCCCAGAGCTTGGTATGATAAATTATTACAAATTCTTCTCACTCATGACTTCAAACCCTCCTTAGAAGATGCTTCCTTATTTGTTCAAAAGTTTGGATCAAGGATTACAGTTCTTCTGGTCTATGTAGATGACATTATTATCACTGGGAATTCAACTGAGTATATTTCTCAGTTTATCAATCACCTTAAGACATACTTTCCTATCAAAGACTTGGGATCTCTTCATTATTTTCTTGGTCTTCAGGTGAAAAGAAATTCAGACAACCTTTTTCTTAGTCAAACTAAGTATGCCTTGGACTTATTGGAGAAATTCAATATGACTGGTGCTAAACCCTGCAGTACACCAGTCTCACTCTCTACTTCACTCACTGCTTCAGCTGGTACTCCATTAGCAGATCCAAGTGAATACAGATCATTAGTGGGTGCTCTACAATATCTTACTTGGACAAGGCCTGAAATTAGTTTTGTTGTGAATCAGGTATGTCTTTATATGCAAGCTCCTACTGATCAACACTTTATTGCAGCCAAGAGAATTCTAAGATACATCAAAGGCACCCTAGATTATGGTATACTATTTTCCAAAGGTCTTCTTACATTACATGGCTTTAGTGATGCTGACTGGGCAGGATCAATTGATACAAGAAGATCTACAGGAGGTTTTTGTATATTTTTTGGTCCAAATCCAATTACTTGGTCTAGCAAAAGACAAGGTAGTGTATCAAGAAGTTCCACTGAATCAGAATACAGGTCTCTAGCCAATACCACAGCTGAAATTGTTTGGGTCTGTCAGCTACTCAAAGATCTTCATCTCTTTCTTCCTGCTCCACCATTGATATCTTGTGACAATCAATGTGCAGTTTCTCTGTCATCTAATCCAGTATTTCATAGTAAAATGAAACATCTGGCCATTGATTATCATTTTGTCAGAGAACTTGTTCAGAACAAAAACATTTAGGTCACATACATTTCAACTTGGAAACAAATTGCAGACATTCTCACCAAGGGACTGGCAGGACCAAGATTTTCTACACTCAGAGACAAGCTGAAGGTAATTTCCAGTAACAACCTCCATCTTGAGGGGGGCTAATAGTACTGAGAATATCATAGAGTTCTCGCGTGTGTCTGAGTGTGTGAGAAATGATCCTTATTGGCTGAGTGTGAGCTGTCCACAGCTGTCCTGTTCTAAACATCTCTTGTCTTAGTTAGGACATGTATAAATGTAGGTCTGTGTAGTTTTCAGTCTGTAAGAAAGAAATCAGATTCTTATTTTTTCAATCAATACATTGTGTACTACTAAGCAAGTGTTGTGATCTAGAGGACGTGAGTAATTCACAAATTCAGGAACCCAGCCCGTGAATTTGGCATAAAAGTCCTTGTCTATAATATAAAGGAAAATGATTTGTTTGGTGTTAGTGACAGAAATTTTGGTTTAACAATGAAAAGACGAGAATGGCCCTCCATGTTTTTCCTTCCCACTGAAATTCCCGTAAATATTAAAAAATCCAGTGGCAACTACAATCATTGTTGGTGTTTTCACTTGGGGAAAACAGATCTCCTTCAATCGTAAAAACACAAATCTCCTTCGATCTCGACCAATGTAGTCAATATCGGCCGTATCGGCCGATATATCGGGGATATTTCGGATATCGGCCCAGAACGATACGATAAGAAGGATATCGGGGATACGATATTCGCCCGATAATATCGGCCGTATCGGTCGAATATCGGCCGTTTCGGTCAAATATCGGCCGTTTCGGTCAAATATCGGTCGTATCGGTCGATACGAAATTTTCCTACATTTCCTGATATGAGACGGCATTGGTCGTTTTCTATAAAGTTTAAGGGTAATTTTGGCGAAGAAAGTATTTCAGGTGGTAGTAGAGGTGCATGTAGCTCTCGAAGCAAGTCTACTAAAGTTACTCTTTTGTTTTTTTGATAAAATTGATGTTATCTATTATATCTTATCCGAAAATGTGTGGAGAAATATTTAATATAAAATTATAGTCTCTAAATTTAGAACCGATATTTCAATGATAATATCCCCGATATAAAATCGTACCAGTATATCGGTCCCGGCCGAGATGAACCGATATCCGATATTAACTACATTGATCTCGACAACCTTCCTTCGATTCTCCAGCAACACCATCACTGAAACATGCCATCACCACCACCGTAACCAGCAACACCATCGCCACCACTTTCTTACTCTTTTCTTCTTCTCCAATTGAAATTGTTGTTTTTTTTTTTAATTCTGTTCCAGTAATCGCCTCATCTCTCTCCATTCCTTTCTTCACCTCTGAAATCAAAATCCATGTCCATCCTCATCAATTTCCTCAAGTTCCCTACCTTAAACTTCGAATAATCTGTACTTGATTTCGAATTTAGGGTTCAGAGTTTTGATTTGATTAAATCACTTCAGAAACTGTAACCCTAAATTGGAATTGGGTGAATAGATTATATCACTTCAGAAGTATCTCCACAAATACTTCCAGATTGGTTTGGTTATTAAACTCATCTTCTTCACTTGAGGTAATTGTTTGATTAACTGTTTGTATTTTTGTAAATTCCTAATCAATGGAACCACCACCACCACCAACATCGTTCTCCGCCTTCTACACCATATATTAACTGTTTGTATTTTTTTTATCATCAAACTCTAAATTAGAATTGGGTGTGGATTGAATTTGTTGAAATGATAGGATTGAATTGGTTGAAATCATATGATTGAATTGGTTGAAATGATAGGATTGGATTGATTGAATTGGTTGGATTTAATTGATGGTAGGCTTTCATTGATTTAAGTTTGTGAACATCTCCTGTTTGTGTAAATGTCCAAGTGAATACCATTGTTCAACTGCATAACATCTTCTATTACCATTCTGATACGAGTTTGAAAAGGAATGTGTTTCGAAATCCAGCTTTTTTTTTTTTTTCTATCATTTTCTTATATATTTTTGATTTTTTTTGTTGGATTGGAACTCGGTTTTGGATTACGGGTGTTTGAATTATAGGAGGGTGGAAGGAGTTCATGTCATGATCTATGGGGTTCTCATTCCAAATTTTTGTATGAATGTAGCCACCAACGCCACCCGCACCAGCAGCACTGCCACCGCCACCAAGAAAATACCCCCTCAAATATACAATTCGCGGTGCCATTATGGCTGTGCCATCATTGGTATTCTTACATTTCACTTCTCTTTCGGTTATTTATCTGTAATTTTGAGGATATTAGTTATCTGTTGTATATATAAACAAAATAGGATGCAGGTTTCATAGGAAATTCTATTCTAGAAGGAAGTTCAATTGTTGCCAAATACCGCAAGGGCAGTCTTTTTTGACACTTACTAGGATGTACATCTCAATTGCTCATAGTTTTATTTAGAATTCATTAAATGGTATTGATAATAATTATCAAAGGTCACTGTATATCACCATTAGATAGGCGCTTCGCACTTAGAACACAAGTTGTTTGAGTCAAAATATGGGTTCACCGTTCATATCACCATGTCAGGTAGCAATTCTGCATCTCCCCCTGCACTTAATATAGAAATCGTACCGGTTGGTGCCACGAATGGCCTGCTTGATGAGAGTCCTGCAAATAAGGCTCGCAAAGCTCAAAATATGGACATGGATATCCAGTTTTCCTTTTTAAGGGAAGCATTGGTATAAGTCTTGCTTTTTCGTGCATGGTTCGTGTGTGCAAGAGAAACCCTCAAACATCTTTATGGTCAAGAACAGACCAAAATCCGGGAATTGCTACATTTTGTGATCTGTAATGTATTATATCATCACAGGTTTTGTATAGAATGGTCCATAATGCTGTACTATTATGGTATTTGTGAAACATCTGTTATCCAAATTGATCTAGGGTTCCACACGAAGATAAGCAAATTCCGTGCAAACCAAATCCCTACTATGGATACAATTTCCATGTTCAAGAACAAACCAAATTCCGTGCCATTATGACTTCAAGAGTATGTTCTCTTGATATTTCTTCATGCTATCTTCAGTATACTTGAATCCGCCCTATTAGGAATTTTAAAGCCCCACGGGAATAGTTGACCTGGTAACATATTTGTTATAAGATCAAGCCCTGACAAGTACCAGTGTGTTTATTGATTTTTGTTGCCAGTACTTTGAGGTCAGGATTACCCGTTTCGTTAAGCCTAATGTACTTGATTTTACTTTATATACAGGTTTTGATGCAAGGGAAAGGAAAAGGAAATTTCGAAGTGTTTCAGCAACTCCAGAAACAAGGAAGATTATTTCATGTGTCCATGCCTCGGAAATGTAGCAAAAATGTTCAGGGAACTGCTGGTGGTCTTCTATTCCTCCGGAGATGGAACAATTTACAGTTTGTTACAAGTGCTGCTTTCTTAATGATTGTCTCTGCCGACTATTTTACTAAAGCTGGGAAAAAATTGTTCAGTGGCCTCACTACTCATAATTCCACGCTTTGTTGCACTAAAGGTCATATTGCCCCGTAATCTTCTGGTAAGGGAACTTCCAGTTTCGATAAAGGCATGTCATCTTCTCTACTAATAATCTGTGAAATAGTGTTACTTCCATGTACACATATATGTGTTCCTATAAAACTTATAGAAATTTTGGTTTTGGTGTCCATGCAACATCTTTTGGATAGATAATACAATTTCTTTGGGTTATTGTGTTCTGAAGTTTTAGTAACTGCTTCTAAGATGAGAAGAAACAATTAGGTGCAGTGTTAATGAAAACTACTAGCACCAGCACCCTTATGTCCCTGTGCCATTATGGCACGGGCAATCCACTAGTATACCTGAATTTAAAATGTCTTGTGATAATAGACACGGAATTGTGAAGATCTTCATCTGATAATTCGTAGTCATCGACATGATGTTTCTCAGAAACACTGACACTTATTGTTAGAGCACTGCTCGGTCGAACTCGCATGCGTTGCTATTTCAAGCATGTTTGTCAATGTTAGTGATCAAAACTATAAGTCTTGATTTCTAGCCTATTTATATAGATGTCTCAAACTAGGACATAGATAGTGTAGTTGAGCTTAGATTTCACAGAGTTCATCATTTGAAGACGAAGAACTATTAAGGGGAGCTTGTGGAACTTCTTCGACAAAAGGTATGGGAGACTTGAACTCATCTATCACTTGGAAAGTCTATTTCTACTATCACCTATATTGAGACATAAGTAATGTTAAGATATAGTTTTCTCTATACACATTTGAGATTTCGAGCCGATTATATCTCGCTTACATATTTATCGAAATATGTATTGGTAAGCTCTCGCTTCGACCAAGTTCATCTTATATCATGAGAAAATTGCCGAGTAACATCTTACATGGTTTCTGTGATATAATCATTTGATGTAGGCTTGGAATGTTTCGATAATGATTATTTCAATATCTTGAAATTGCTTTGATGTTAATAGTGTGTGAAAACAACTATTGTCATTATAGAAGAATGTTTCAATGATTGAAATAAAGAGTTGAGAATGTAACCATGTTTGGATATAAGCATATATAGTGTGTTCGCACATTAGTGTATAAATCCATAAGCCGGGAGCCAAGTGTATGCATATGTGTGTATACGAAATTGGTGAAGGAGACGGGTTAAGTATGCGTACTCGTACGCATATTGGCAGAAGTTTTCGAACCGAAAATTTCGGCTGAGTTTGGTTTTGACAAACTCTTAACTAGTCACCTTAAGTATGCATAACGCATACTGGCGGAAGTTTTCGAACCAAAAATTTCTGTTGAGTTTGGAAACTAAACAAACTCAAATCTGGTTGCTTAATTACGCATACCCGTACGCATACCTAAGTTGGTTACTTTGTCAAATCGGTCAGTTCATGGACTTAAACATTTAAATCATAAGGAATGCAATCTTTGCGAACCGTGGCTAGAATGTTCATGATTGATTCAAGTGAATCAAACCGATTTGGTTTCAATTGTGTTTTCTATAGCAATTGAACAACTCTTTAACTAGTTTCATTTGAGTCATTTGAACTAGTTATGGTTGAGATGATTAAGGTTGATATGAGAGTAATCATATGGCTAACCTTGGTTAACTATTTGTGAAGCTTGGTTGAATCAGATTTTTCATCTAAAGGTGAATATTGAATGCCTTGTTACCAAGGTAACTTGGATTGCAAACCCTGATTTGAAAACTATATAAAATAGAACTCTTGCAAGTGGGAAACCTAATCCTCACACCTCTTGTGTGTCACTAGTTGCATAACTAGAGTCGATTCTCCTTTAACCTTAGGTTTCGTCTCGAGACCCTGTAGGTTAACGACTTGAAGACTTCATTGGGATTGTCAAGCCAAACCCAACTATTATCTTTGTAGTTGCGTGATCTGATCTTGCTGTTTCTATCGTGTTGAGTACAATTGAAATAATTGGCTCGAGATTTTATATCTCCGATAGGAAGATAGAAAAGTAATCACAAACACTTCGTCCCATCATTTGTGATTCCGTAATAACTTGTTTCGTTAGTCGATTAAGTTTATTGTGAGGTGATTGATAATTCTAGGTTGTTCTTCGGGAATATAAGTCCGGGTTATCAATTGGTTCCTGTTCACCTTGATTTATCAAAACACGGAACAGAAACTCTTGGGTATTTCTGTGGGAGACAAATTTATTCAATCATATAAACTTTTCTGTGTGAGACAGATTTGTCTATCAAGTCTTTGACTTTGGGTCGTAGCAACTCTTGGTTATGGGTGAGATCAATTAAGGGAATCAAGTGTGTAGTATCCTGCTGGGATCAGAGACGTAAGGAGTGCACCTGTACCTTGAATCAGTGTGAGACTGATTAGGGTTCAACTACAGTCCAGTCCGAAGTTAATTGGTAGCAGGCTAGTGTCTGTAGCGTCTTAATACAGTGTGATGTTCAATCTAGACTAGGTCCCGGGGTTTTTTTTACATTTGTGGTTTCCTCGTTAACAAAATTCTGATGTCTGTGTTATTTCTTTTTCGCATTATATTTTGTTATATAATTGAAATATCACAGGTTGTGCGTTAAAATCAATCAATTAGAATATCCAACCTTGGGTTGTTGATTTACATTGATTGACACTTGAACATTGGTCTTTGGTACCGTTCAAGTTACTCCTCTTATTCAACCGGGCTCGCAGATTTCTATTTGATGATTGTGGATTGAATTAAGAGTTAGAGATATTAAACTCTTTGATATACTTTACTCTAGATTGAGTCTGACTGTCTAGTTGATTCTCTAGAAAGTATATTGGAGTAAGTCCTCTCAGATTGCCGAACGAATTCTTGGGTATGGTTGTTTGACCCCCGCATTTTCAATTGGTATCAGAGCAGGCAAACACATTAAAGGCCTCATAAGTATGTGTTTGTAGCGATCTGATATGGACGATATTGTCTCTGAAAACGCTTCACTGGAAATGGATAAACTCAACATTGAGTGTGTTCTAGAAACCATCGAAAAGGTTGAGAATCCTGATTTAAAAAAACCCATCAAGTTCTTGTGTCTCGAAAAATTTCGATGGATAAAGTAAATTGATAGATCTCTTTGCGAAAAGTATATAAAAAAACCTAATTCTCAAGATTGCTCTGAAGAGGTTGTTGTGCTCTAGAAAAAGTTAAATAAACAAATCCAGATCAGTTCTGATCTTGATGCAGAAATTGCAAAGCTTAAGGATTTGAAGTCTGTAAAGTCTTTTTCAAAGGTTTTAAATGACAACTCTAATTCTTCCTTGAAGAATTTCCGTTTTTCAGGTGATAAGCAAGGTCTAGGCTTTGTGAAATTTGACAGTTCTCAGAACTCTTCGAACAAGGTTGATGATGTTGGTACATGTTTGTTTTGTGGTTCTCACAATCACTTTAAACATGTGTGTTTCTCCTTCAAGAGAAGACTAAAAGTTGCTAGTAATTTTCATAAAAAAGCTATTCAACTTGTGTCATCTCTTAAAAGACATTCAATACTAACAAGAAAGACCAAAATGGTTAGTAGTGCTAGTATGAGAGCTTTTGCTCTGAAGTCAACATCACCCTTTCAATGGTTCCTTGATAGTGGATGTAGCAGGCACATGACTGGAGATCTCTCATGGTTTATCAACTCAAGCGATTTTGATGGTGGACCTGTAACTTTTGGAGATGGAAGCTGCTGTTACATAAGCAAAAAAGGGACGATCAAATTATCCGGCATTCCTGAAATTCATGATGTCGTATACGTTAAAGGTATGACTTCTAATCTTCTTTCTATAAGTCAAATATGTGACATGGGCCATAAAGTTGTCTTCAATGATAAAGGATGTGACATTGTCGACAAATCTGGTAAAGTGATTTTTCAAGGATCACGTGGAAAAAATAATTGTTATCTTCTAGATACTCAGTTCAGTAATTGTTGCAATTTGACTGAGGTAGAATCTACACACCTTTGGCATGAACATTTTGGTCACAAAAATTATCGTCTTCTAACTAAGATCATTAACAAAGATCTTGTTGGAGGCGTTCCCAAAATCAATGCTAAGGTTGAAGGTGTATGTGGTGACTGTCAAAAAGGTAACCAAAAAAAAGTTTCACACAAATCATCCCGAAATATTCTCACCAAAGCTCCACTTGATTTAATTCATATGGATGTTTTTGTCTCAATTCAACAATCTACAGTGGCTGGGAAGAAGTATGCTTTGGTTATGGTAGATGATTACACTAGATTCACCTGGGTGGAATTTTTGGCTCACAAGAATGAAACTCTCAGTGAGTTCAAGATTATTGTTAATAGAATCCAGAATGAGCAAGGTCGCAAACTAAATAAAATTAGAAACGATCACGGCACATAATTCAAAAATACCAAGGTATTTGAATACTGTGACTCTCTGGGAATTATTTAACAATACTCACCACCTATCACTCCGCAAGAAAATGGAGTTGCAGAAAGGAAGAATAGAAATATTCAGGAAATGGCCAGGGTAATGCTCCATAACAAAAACTTATCATCAAGGTTTTGGGTGAGGTTGTTTTTACGGCTTGCTATTTGATCAATCGTGTTTACTTACAGTCAAATACCTTAAACACTCCCTATGAGTTGTGGTACGGTAGGAAACCCAACTTACATTATCTCAGAGTGTTCGACAGTAAGTGCTACATTCTAAAGGATCGAGAACAGAAAGGGAAGTTTGATTCAAAAAACAATGAGGGTATTTTTCTCGGTTATGCATCTGACAGTCGTGGTTTCCGAGTCTTTAATCTCAGAACCCAAGTCATGATGGAATCAACTAATGCTATCATTGATGATCTAAGTAAGTTTCATCATGATGACTCTCCTACTGAATTGCCTCCAACCGAGACAATTGCGAATGTTAAAGAAACGTCAGAATCAGAAGAAGTTGTTCCAACGGTTGCTGATCCTGATGTCTCTAGTGATGAGGAGAAAAGATCTAGCCAGGATATTCCTCTTGAACAAGAGCGTGTCTCTACACGACACCTTTGGGTTCAAAGGAATCATGATACTAACAATATTACTGGTGTAAGGACTCTACTACTAAGACGAGAGGTCAACTTCAAAATATTTGCAATTTTGGTTGTTATAGCGCAAGTGGAACCTAGGAATATTGATGAAGCTCTTAGTGATCCCTTTTGGGTGAACGCAATGCATGAAGAGTTAAATCAATTTAAAAAAAAAGATGTATGGAAACTCGTACCTTGTCCCTCTCAATATAAATATTGTTGGTACCAAGTGATATTTAAGAACAAGTCTGATGAAATTGGCACCATTGTCAGAAACAACGCTAGCCTTGTCACTCAGGGTTATTCACGGATTGAAGGAATCGAGTTTTACGAAACCTTTGCTCCTATGGCACGCCTTGAGTCCATTCGTTTGTATATTAACTCATGCTTGTTTCCTTAAGGTTAAGCTGTTTCAGATGGACATTAAATCCTCCTTCCTAAATGGAAACTTAAAGGAATAAGTCTATGTCGCTCAACCTAAAGTCTTTGAAAACCCTGATTTCCCTGATCATGTCCTTAAATTCAATAAGGCATTATACGGGTTAAAACAAGCACCTCGTGCCTGGTTTGAAAAACTAACTACTTCTCTTCTTAGGAAAGGTTTTTCAAGAGGTGGAGCTGATAAAACTTTGTTTACCAAATGGAGTGGAAAAGATGTTGTTATTGCTCAAGTTTATGCAGATGATATCATCTATGGATCAACATCTTGTTTCCTTAAGGGTAAGTTTATAAACTCCTTGATGAATGCATTTAGCTTCCGCTTTATGATGACATCTAAATAATTTGATATGGTGTTCTCTTTTGGTCATGAAGTATCTCTGTGAAAATTTCATGAGGATCTCACTAGTTTTCATACCTTTGCCAATTTATATTGACAAAAATGGGGAGAATTAATGTGTAGTATGATACTAAAAATACAAAAGGTTTACGGATTATTATGTAAGGGGGAGTGGTTTTCATGTTGAGATGAAGTATTGACTAAGGGGGAGTGATACATATCACCATAGTATTATTGTCAAAGTTGTGATACAATTGGACTTTGATGCTGTGTAATAATACTATGACATTGTATAACAATGATTGGGAGCATTTTGTTTTCTCATTGTTATCGCTACGTATCTTCAACAACTGTGATGCTGAACTTACAACCTTTAGGATCATGGAGTACTTGGAAGTGACGAAGATTTCGAGTCGCGTTGAAGATTCCAAGGAGATCAAGCATTTGGATGTGAAGCTACAATTTCTATCTATTTTGTAATCCATATATATTGGTAGTTCTGTCACTAAAATTGACAAAGGGGCAGATTGTTAGAGCACTGCTCAGTCGAACTCGCATGCGTTGATATCTCAAACATGTTTGTCAATGTTAGTGATCAAAACTATAAGTTGATTTCTAGCCTATTTATATATGTCTCAGACTAGGACATAGATAGTGTAGTTGAGCTTAGATTTCACAGAGTTCATCATTTGAAGACGAAGAACTACTAAGGGGAGATTGTGGAACTTCTTCGAAAAAAGGCATGTGGAGACTTGAACTCATCTATCACTTGGAAAGTCTATTTCTACTATCTCCTATATTGAGACATAAGTCGTGTTAAGATATAGTTTTCTATATAAACATTTGAGATTTCGAGCTGAGTATATCTCGCTTACATATGTCTCGAAATATGTGTTGGTAAGCTTTCGCTTCGAGCAAGTTCATCTTACATTATGAGAAAATTATCGAGTAACATCTTACATGGTTTGTGTGATACAATCATTTGATGTAGGCTTGGAATGTTTCGATAATGATTATGTCAATATCTTGAAATTTTCTTTGATGCTAATAGTGTGTGAAAACGGCTATTGTCATTGTATAAGAATGTTTCAATGATTGAAATAAAGAGTTGAGAATGTAACCATGTTTGGATATAAGCATTATAGTGTATTCCCACATTAGTGTATAAATCCATAAACCGGGAGCCAAGTGTATGCATATGTGTGTATACGAAATTGGTGAAGGAGACAGATTAAGTATGCGTACCCGTACGCATACTGGCGGAAGTTTCCGAACCGAAAATTTCTGCTGAGTTTGGTTTTGACAAACTCTTAACTAGTCACCTTAAGAATGCGTACCCGTACACATACTGGCAGAAGTTTTCAAACTGAAAATTTCTGCTGAGTTTGGAAACTAAACAAACTCAAATCCGGTTGCTTAAGTACACATACCCGTACTCATACTTAGATGGTTACTTTGTCAAATCGGTCAGTGCATGGACTTAAACATTTAAATCATAAGGAATGCAATCTTTGCAAACCGTGGCTATAATGTTCATGATTTATTCAAGTAAATCAAACCGATTTGGTTTCAATTGTGTTTTCTAGAGCAATTGAACAACTCTTTAACTAATTTCATTTGAGTCATTTGAACTAGTTATGGTTGAGATGAATAAGGTTGATATGAGAGTAATCATATGGCTAACCTTGGTTAACTATTTGTGAACCAACATGGTGTACACGTTTAGGTACGGTTACATAAACCTAAATGAGGGCACATTTAATTTGTGTGTAACAAGCTAAGTTCGATCTAACGGTTGAAAGATATTAGCTTGGTTGAATCAGGTTTTTCATCTAACAGTGAATATTGAATGCTTTGTTACCAAGGTAACTTGGATTGCAAACCCTGATTTGAAAACTATATGAAGGAGAGCTCTAGCAACTGGGAAACCTAATCCCCGCACCTCATGTGTGTTACTAGTTGCATAACTAGAGTCGATTCTCCTTTAACCTTAGGTTTATTCTCGAGACCCTGTAGGTTAACGGCTTGAAGACTTCATTGGGATTATGAAGCCAGACCCAACTATTATCTTTGTAGTTGCGTGATCTGATCATGCTGTTTCTATCGTGTTGAGTACAATTGAAATAACTGGCTCGAGATTTTATATCTCCGATAGGCAAGATAGAAAATTAATCACAAACACTTCGTCTCATTGTTTGTGATTCCACAATAACTTGTTTCGCTAATTGATTAAGTTTATTGTGAGGTGATTGATAATTCTAGGCTGTTCTTCGGGAATATAAGTCCGGGTTATCAATTGGTTCCTGTTCACCTTGATTTATCAAAAGACGGAACAAAAACTCGTGGGTATTTCTGTGGCAGACAGATTTATTCAATCCTATAGACTTTTCTGTGTGAGACAGTTTTGTTTATCAAGTCTTCGACTTTCGGTCGTAGCAACTCTTGGTTTTGGATGAGATCAACTAAGGGAATCAAGTGCGTAGTATCCTGCTGGGATCAAAGACGTAAAGAGCGCAGCTGTACCTTGAATCAGTGTGAGATTGATTAGGGTTAAACTACAGTCCAGTCCGAAGTTAATTGGTAGTAGGCTAGTGTCTGTAGTGGATTAATACAGTGTGGTGTTCAATCTTGACTAGGTCCCGGGGCTTTTTTTCTGCATTTGCGGTTTCCTCGTTAAAAAAATTCTGGTGTTTGTGTTATTTCTTTTCCGCATTATATTTTGTTATATAATTGAAATATCACAGGTTGAGCATTAAGATCAATCAATTAGAATATACAACCTTGGGTTGTTGATTTACATTGATTGACACTTGAACATTGGTTTTTGGTACTTAAAAAAGCGGGGGTCTAACAACCACACCCAATATTTCGCTTAGCAATCTGTATGGACTAACACCAATATACTTTTAAGAGAATCAACTACCCAGTCAGACTCAATCTTAATAAAAGTATACAAAGAGTTATATCTCACTTTCTCGATTCAATACATACTCAAGAAAATAGAAATCTGCGAGTCTAAGTGAATACAAGAGAAATCACTTGAACGGTGCCAAAGACCAATGTTCAAGGATCAATCAATTTCAATCAACAACCCAAGGTTGTATATTCTAATTGATTGATCTTAATGCTCAACCTGTGATATTTCAATTATATAACAAAATATAATGCGTAAAAGAAATAACACAGACACCCGAAGTTTTGTTAATGAGGAAACCGCAAATGCAGAAAAGCCCCGGAACCTAGTCCAAATTGAACACACACTGTATTAAGCCGCTACAGACACTAGCCTACTACAAACTAACTTTGGTCTGGACTGTAGTTGAACCCCAATCAATCTCACATTGATCCAAGGTACAGTTGCGCTCCTTACATCTCTGATCGTAGCAGGATACTACGCACTTGATTCCCTTAGTTGATCTCACCCACAACTAAGAGTTGCTACGACCCAAAGTCGAAGACTTTAATAAACAAATCTGTATCAGAAATAAAATTCTACGGTAATAGATAAATCTGTCTCCCACTGAAATACCTACGAGTTTTTGTTCCTTCTTTTATAAATCAAGGTGAACAGAACCAATTGATAACCCGTACTTATATTCTCGAAGAACATCCTAGAATTATCAATCACCTCATAATAATCTTAATCGTCTAGCGAAAGAAGATATTGTCGAATCACAAACGATGGGACGAAGGTGTTTGTGACTTCTTTTATATCTTTCCTATCGGAGAAATAAATCTCAAGCCAATCTTACGATTGTACTCAAACACGATAGAAACAGCAAGATCAGATCACGCAACTACATAGAAAATAGTTGGGTCTGGCTTCACAATCCCAATGAAATCTTCAAGTCGTTAACCTACAGGGTCTCGAGAAGAAACCTAAGGTTAAAGGAGAATCGACTCTAGCCAATACAACTAGTATCACACAGAAGTTGTTGGGATTAGGTTTCCCAGTTTCTAGAGTTCTTCTTTATATAGACTTTCAAATCATGGTTTGCAATCAATGTTAGCTTGGTAACAAAGCATTCAATATTCACCGTTAGATGAAAACCCGATTAGATTCAATCTAATATCTTTCAACCGTTAGATCGAACTTATCTTGTTACACACAAATAAAATGCACGTTTATTTAGGTTTGTGTAACCGTACCCAAACATGTACACTTAGTTTGTTCAACAGTAGTTAACCAAATGGTTAGCATATGAGCACTTTCGTATCAACCATGTCCTTTTTTACCACAACTAGTTCAAATGACTCAAACGAACTAGTTTAAGAGTTGTTCAATTGCTTAGATCATATAGAAGTATATAAGACATAATCGAAGCAAAAACGACTTGAGTCACTCGAATCAATTCATGAACTTTATAGTCACGGTTTGCAAGTATGCATTCCTTAGTTTATATAAGTTTTAGTCACGAATAACCGTTTTTCGAAAATAACCAACTTAAGTACGCATACTGGTATGTGGACTTAAGTACCCTGAATAAGTTTGTTTTCAGTTCATAAACTCCAGCAGAAATTCACGGGACGTGAACTTTCGACTGTGCGCGTACCGGTACGCGGACGGTTTTCCTGAGAAGCAAAGTACGCATACTTTGGTTCAAGGAATAAGGACTTACGCACGTATGTGTTACCGCACAATGTTTGTATCCTTACAAGGTTATATTCTAAACTCTCATTTAAATCATTGAAACATTCTTAGAGGACGTTATATAGTTGTTGTTCACAAGCTATTTTTCGTCAAAGCGATTTTAAAATAGTTAAAACTAATATGACTTTCGTCACTAGTAAAGATGAACTTGGCCAAAGTGAAAGCTTACCAACACATATTTCGAGAAATAGATAAGCGAGATAAACTCGGCTCGAAATAGCAAATGTGTATAATCAAATTCTATACAGCAATACGACTTTTGTCTCATGATAGGAGATATAGTAGATAGACTTTTGAGTGATAGATAAGTTCAGGTATCCACATACCTTTTATTCGATGAAGTTCCACCAGTACCTTGAGTATTTCTTCGTATTTGTATGATGATCTCCATGGAGTCTTGATCTCAACTACACTTTCTATCCTAGTCCGAGACTTATCTATAAGTAGACTAGAAATCAAGACTTATAGTTTTGATCACTAACATTGACAAACATGCTTGAGATAGCAACGCATGCGAGTTCGACCGAGCAGTGCTCTAACAGGTAGCATTCAAGTTACTCCTCTTATTCAATCGGGCTTGCATATTTCTATTTTCTTATTGCGGATTGAACTAAGAGTTATAAATATTAAACTCTTTGATATACTTTACTCTAGATTGAGTCTGACTGTGTAGTTGATTATCTAGAAAGTATATAGGAATAAGTCCTCTCAGATTTCCAAACGAATTATTGGATGTGGTTGTTAGACCCCCGCATTTTCACTTACATTTTGATCAAGTACCTCGATGTTCATTAAGGCTTTGAAGGAAATGTCTTTACCAGAATTAATGTGATGTTCATTATCAAAGATTTTTAACTTTCCGACGAGGATTCTTCTACAAAGAGTTGAAAGATCATTTCCTTCAATGATGGCATGTTTCTTAGACTCATATCAGGCTGGCAAAGATCTCAGAATTTTCATCATAATATTCTTTTCAGAAACCATCCTACCGAACGCATGAGAGGCATTCACTATTTCGGATAACTTTTACTTAAATTCCTCAAACGAATCTTCGTCAGCCATGCGAAGGTTTTTTCAGTGAGAAGTTATATTTTGAATCCTTGCTTCCTTTTCTGAGGTATTTCATTCAAATGCGGTCTCTATGATATCCCAAGCATCCTTCAACGCGTAGACACATGATGTTGAAGATCTTGGCTTATGACATGGATATATAATAACATTCACTTCGTCAGAATTATGCTTTGCAGCACTGATTTCAACTCTGCTATATCCAGCTATATGCTTAGCAACAGTTTTTCTGTCTTTTAGAACTGTTAGAGGAGTATAACCCTTTACAACCTGTACCCATTGTTGACACATTTTTGAATTACAATTGTTTTGGGTTCATGAAAGGTTGTACACACACCTACATCAGTCACTTATCCATCACATGTAGAGTGAATGCACGCGTGATATGGCTGCCACTTGAGTTGGTGATTAGGCAGCCAAAACTGATGCAAAAACGCAAACACAAATTCAATTTGGTCCTTCTCGCTAGACTTGCTTGGAGACTAATAGAGAACCCAAATAAACTTTGGTGTATAATTTTCAATTGTAAGTACTTTCCTAAATCTGACCCTTTAAGGTAAACTCTCTTTGTTGTTTTTATTTTTTTGCCACCAAAAGTCCCTTTGTAAAGTACTAAGTCTATCTAAGGTTTTACGAGAGAGAAGCACATCATTTGATACATCGGCATAGTACTGGTGACAAAACTACTAAGAGTGGTTTTATCATCTTGAGATAGTAATTTGGATTTCCAACCTTGGATTCTACTTTAAACATAATCAAGCATGTTTTGGTAATTAGATATTTTAATGGTATTGAAAAACAAAGGTGTACCCATATAAGTATCATTTTTGGTTATTTTATTGACTCTGAGAATTCTAGCTAATAACTTATAGTATTTGCTTTGGATTTTTTTACTAAAGTAAGTTCTCGATTTCTAATAGTTTATAATTTAGCCTGAAGAATCACTAATCAAATTTAGAATAGAGACAGATGGGGAGTCTCTAGTGACTTTTACTCATGTAATGCTTCTGTTGATGGTGGTTTTTCGAATAGGGTAAAATTGTAAAACCCTGTATTTAATGCGCTAATGCCCTGCAAGGGGATAAAGCCACTTAAGAAGTGATGAGTGCAAAAAACCTCTTCACTCATTGAGCAATTCAATATGGATGGAATTCATTCAGAATGGTACAACAATCCCGAATATTCTATGCATTTTCCTAGTAGCATTATCCATTTAATGCATTGTGCGCCTTGTATTTTCCTACTCTATGTTCCGCAAGAGAACCCTCAATGTTGGCATGACATGACGATTAATGTTCACTCTCAGCAGAGTAGCATGAATCTCCCGAAGTGTCAGTATTGAAGTATGAATGAAAGTTCACACAGGCTGCATCGTTCTCTGACAAAGAGATCTTCGTATCGACGCGCTTTTAAAAGCTAGCTCGATCGAACTCGTTTAACTTCCTCAAAGAAAAATCCAGACTGTCTATATCAGTCTCAAAAAACGATCACGGACATACAATTTGGCCGCATGATCCAACAAGTGTAGCCTACTCCTAACAGAGCTAGGAAATAACCGTGGTGACCACCAGCGGGCCCACTAGTACCCTAGTCGATCGAGTCCCACTAGGTGAATTCCTAAGCACTACGAACGACAACCCTTATGGGTGTTCGCGTTGTTAAGAAATTAGCTCAACCGAGCTAAGACCGTTAAAAAAGGTCTTTAATGCATCATGACCGTCCAACTTAGCCAGCCTAGTTGGACGACTAAGATATTCCATGGAATGACCAAAGAGGCGTTTACATGCACATTGGCGGCCCGACTTTCACCCTGCTCAATCGACCTGGCCACGGCAAGTTCATAGAGCAGCAAATCGTTTGCCATATTAAGGAAAACACGCTTGTTTCCAAAACCCTAACTAGGGTGCGGCGCTAAGAAACTGTCGCAAATCGATCGTGTCCGTCCAACTTGGCCATCCTAATTGAACGACTTAGATCGCATTACAGACGAACAAGGAGGTGCACATAAGATCATCGCCGGCTCAACATTGTCCCCGTTTGATCGACTTACCTGTGGGAAGTCAAGGAGGCAGCAAATCGCTTGATCGAACTAGGGTGGACGCGGCTTTCCTGAAACCCTAATTATTATTTGCGGCAGCATGCTACTGTTGCAAACGATCGTGAACACTCGTTTTCGCCAGCCAAATCGAGTGGCTTAGATCTGATTTTAGATGACCTAGGAGATGTCAACACGCTCGTTGGAAGCTCTTCTTTACATATGGCCAATCGACCTACTCGAATCAGCGCACGACGCTTGGATTCGATCAGTTAAAACAGGGTGGTCGCGCGTCCACCAAACCCTAAATCAGCGAAAGCTGATCGCTGTCTCAAAGCCATCTCGTCCGTCCGTCTTCGCCGACCTGGCCAGACGGATTACATTGAGTATTAAGTGATCTATGGGGCGTGGAAATGATTACCGCCCCCCTCCTCCACAAGGAATAATCGGCCAAGATATACCTGTCTATCGTGCTTTGTTGAACTTGCGCTTTCAGATATCCTATAAACTTCGTGAAGCTGCTAAACGCTCAGCTGCAACAACGCCTGCCCAACTCGAAAGATTTAGGCCTTCCAGGAATGAGGAGCCTCATGTTATTCGTGGAATCATACATCTCACCAACAGGCAATACAACCTTCAACCTTCTGTAAGCAGTTTCACTGAAGCAGCGAAGAGAAAAACCATCGAGATACAACATATTGCGCGTCTAAAATCGCCCACTCCAACTCCAGTACCATGTGCACGACTGCCACAATGATAAAACAACTTCCAAGATATTCCATATCTGGCTCGATGGCAACAACATCAATGAAAGACGCTTTCAGAATTTCGTCTTCCGTAGAAGAAGTGGTTGCGTTACCAAATGAGATTATGCCTGGGACTTAAGAGGTACATACAGGCTCTTCATGTCATGAGCTTCATCATATTTGAAGAACCTATTAGTTAAGTAATTCTCATGGGAGAACTTCTCTACTCCTCAAAGACACGATTCAAAGATGATAAAGGCAAAAGAGCGTCGCTGGGGAGTGCTCAGCACTACCCATCTCGAAGATGTTGAATTTAGAGAGACGTAAGCACTCTATCGTTATGGTTCCAATATGTCCAAAGAAATAGACATACTCAAGAGAGCAGACGTATTTTTAAAGACCAACGATATGCCTGGATGTCTGTGAAACACAACGTAGATGCAAAGACGACCTCATGATAAACAACTCGTACGATCCTCATCAACGTTGGGTTCAACTCCAACTCTCATCCAAGTTATTTCTTCAGAAACCTAGTATGACAACATCTATCAAGTTGAAAGCTCAGTAGATACTCGTGGTTAGGAGACTGTCTCCCTCTTTTCCATTCCATGAGGAAATATCGAGGAAGCTAGTGGTTCCATCATAAGCTTCTTTCTCTAATAACGAGACGATCTCTACCATTATATGAACACTGCCAAGATCGTGCAAGTAGCTACCACTCCTCTCCCTGCCAGTCTCTTCTGATCACACCTGCTGCAAAGAACCGTTGTTGCTCGTTGATTGATATCATCCAGAGCTTCACCATAGCAACAATCACTACGGACAGAGGTAATCTGAACTTCTGCATAATTTATTTTCCCATGGATAAGTAATCGAGTCACGTAGGCGAGATGGCGGTATCTTTGTTATGGTAAACTCACTATACAAGATAGAACCATGTAAATCACGCTTGGGGACTGAGGCTCAGCATGAAATTCCTTCACCGTCAGTCAAGGACTTCTTCAACACAGGAGAGACGGTCAATCAAGAAGCATGTATTTGCAAGGGAAAATCAATCTGAAGAAGAAGTCGCTTCAACGCTCTCTCTCCAGAAGCGCTTCAATGCACGATCTCTCTCCTGAATCCGCTTCAACGTTCTCTCCAGAAGAAGCCGCTTCAACGTTCTCTCCAGAAGAAGCCGCTTCAATGCTCTCTCCAGAAGAAGCCACTTCAATGCTCTCTCCTGAAGCCGCTTCAACGCTCTCTCTAGAAGAATCCACTTCAATGCTCTATCCTGAAGCCGCTTCAATACTCTCTAGAAGAAGCCGCTTCAATGCTCTCTCCTGAAGACGCTTCAACACGCTCTCTCCAGAAGCCGCTTCAACGCTCTCTCCAGAAGAAGCCGCTTCAACGATCTCCAAAATAAGCCTCATCAACGCTCTCTCCTGAATCCGCTTCAACGCTCTCTCCATAAGAAGCCGCTTCAATGCTCTCTCCAGAAGCCGACTCAACGCTCTCTTTCTCCTACAGCCGCTTCAACGCTCTCTCCTGAATCCGCTTCAACACTCTCTACAAAAGAAGCCGCTTCAACACACTCTCTTGGAACCGCTTCCACGCTCTCTCTCCCGAAGCCGTTTCAATGCTCTCTCTCCCGAAGCCGCTTCAACACCTCAGCAAGCCACACAGACCAACTGCATCATGTCTGCCACAACGACCAACAAATTCAGATTTGGTGTTTCCAATTTCATATGGAAATGGTGCATGGACGGCCAGATGTTTGGATAAAATACATGTTTATCAAGTGCGACTCCCGCTCATTAATTGACAAATGACGAATCCAAAATATTTCCGCCTTCATCAATTGGTCAACCACCTTACATTTTCAGTAGAAAATAGGCTCAGGATAATTACATCTGGGGATTTATAGCATGGGATGTCTTCACATCCCTCAACCAGGTTGTTTCTGATATCAACATCATCACTGTCAAAGCTTTACGATCCGTAGAAATTTCTCAACATGAAGCTGTACATGTGCAACAAATGCTCCAAAAGTACGCCACGGAGATATTTTCACATATCCCGCCACGCCATCGGATCTAAAGTATAACTAGGGACTGCTCAATCGCATCCCGTTCCATAAAACAATCCAAGATTCAGAGGATGGTTCAATGGATGTCGCTTAGAACGAAGTCCATGAAAACCTGATAGCAACATGTCGGCAACAGAACACCTCTCAACTCGTTTACTTCACTCAAAGACTCTAGAATATTTTGCTGATACAAGCATTCCAAGCATTTCACCATCGCAATTAGAAGGGAAAGAATGAGCCTATGAGATAAAGGGTCAGAATGAACGCAATTCCATTCCAGTCAATGCTCAGGAATTTAAATAAGATTTTCGTTGTGACTCAGCAGTACGGACTCCAAGCAACTTAAGTCAAGGCCTCTCGCAATCGAGCGCAATGGAGTTTAGCAAATTTCAAAATCTTCCCGGAGGAAATTGACGTATGATAGGAGGACGATCACTACAAGCTTTGATACTTCGTTAAGCGTATCTTGCTCAAAGACCTAGCCGTCCTCTATCGTGGTAACATCTTTCTACCTTGCCTCATAAGTTTTATATTTAACCGTCACCATCCATTCCTTACCCCGCAACAATGTCACTGTTACGTGCTAAGCAGGGGACTTAATGTTGATGGTGGTTTTTCGAATAGGGCTAAAATTATAAAATCCTGTATTTAATGCGTTGATGCCCTGCAAGGGTATAAAGCCATTTAAGAAGTGATGACTGCAAAAAACCTCTTCACTCATTGAGCAATTCAATATGTATGGAATTCATTCAGAATGGTACAACAATCCGAATATTCCATGAATTATCCTAGTAGCACTATCCATTTAATGCATTGTGCGCCTTGTATTTTCCTACGCTATGTTCCGCAAGAGAACCCTCATTGTTGGCATGACATGACGATTAATATTCACTCTCAGCAGAGTAGCATGAATCTCCCGAAGCGTTAGTATTGAAGTCTGCATGAAAGTTCACACAGGATGCATCGTTCTCTGACAAAGAGATCTTCGTATCGACGCGCTTTTAGAAGCTAGCTCGATCGAACTCGTTTCCTCAAAGGAAAATCCAGACTGTCTATATCAGTCTCAAAAAACGATCACGGCCACACAATTTGGCCGCATGATCCAACAAGTGTAGCCTACTCCTAACAGAGCTACGCAATCACAGTGGTGACCACCAGCGGGCCCACTAGTACCCTAGTCGATCGAGTCCCACTAGGTGAATTCCTAAGCACTACGAACGTCAACCCTTATGGGTGTTCACGATGTTAAGAAATTAGCTCAAACGAGCTAAGACCGTTAAAAAAAGGTCTTTAATGCATCATGACCGTCCAACTTAGCCAGCCTAGTTGGACGGCTAAGATTTTCCCTGGAATGATCAAAGAGGCGTCTACATGCACATTGGCGTCCCGACTTTCCCCCTGCTCAATCGACCTTCCCACGGCAAGTTCATAGAGAAGCAAATCGTTTGCCCAAATTAAGGCAAACGCGTTTTTTTCCAAAACCCTAATTAGGGTGCGGCGGTAAGAAACTGTCGCAAATCGATCGTGTCCGTCCAACTTGGCCAGCCTAATTGGACGGCTTAGATCGCGTTTCAGACGATCAAGGAGGTGCACATAAGATCACCGACGGCCCAACATTGTCCCCGTTTGATCGACTTGCCGGTGGGAAGTCAAGGAGGCAGCAAATCGCTTGATCGAACTAGGGTGGACGCGGCTTTCCTGAAATCCTAATTCTTATTTGCGGTAGTAAGCTACTGTCGCAAACGATCGTGACCACTCATTTTAGCCAGCCAAATCGAGTGTCTTAGATATGATTTTAGATGACCCAGGAGATGTCAAAACAATCATCGGAAGCTCTTCTTCACATATGGCCAATCGGCCTACACGAATCAGCGCACGACGCTTGGATTCGATCAGTTAAAACAGGGTGGACGCGCGGCCACCAAACCCTAAATCAGCGACAGCTGATCGCTGTCTCAAAGCCACCTCGTCCGTCCGTCTTCGCCGACTTGGACGGAAGACTTACATTGATTATTGAGCGATCTATGGGGCGTGGCAATGATCACCGGACATCCCCCTTCTGCAGTGAATCGGCCAAGCTATGCCTTGCCTATGCGGCTCCGGATGATCGCCCAAAAATGGCCCCTCGCTCTGCTTCAACAGCAGCCATTAACTGCCGCAAATCGTCTCAACCATTCAACTTGGCTAGCCGATTTGAGCGATCCAGATCTAATTTAGATCGACCGATAGGATTTTAGAGTGGATACCATCTGCCACTCGCCTACAACGAGTGATCGACTAAGCAATAGCTCATCCCTGGAGCTACCAAACGATCGCCCAAACATGTCTAGTCACGCTCTTCTTTTAAGATGATCGACTCGTGACTAACTTAGACGAGATTTAAAACAACGATGCTTCATCGACTATTTTGAGCTTCTTAAAAGCGATGCTTTGCGTGAATCGAGTACATACTATATCTTATATCGGCTTCACAAACAACTTAGTTGTTTAACCTAATAGCGTAACGTGATATTCTTTGCGGCAAGTCCCACAACTTGACTTACTTACTGGAGACATCAAACGTGTCACAAACTGGGGATGCTCACTGGGGTATTGGTCCGGCGGTTTACAGCGTGCGGCGTGCAGCGCACCCACTACGAGAAAGTGTTAGGAAAATACGGACGGTCAGCAGTAATGAGAGTAGTGGGTGAAAGAGTGACAGATTTTCCATCATAGCGGAAACTTGACGATCACCACCACCTACACAACCCCATTACTCCATTACTCAATCTCCTCCACTTCCTACGAGATCATAGGTTTGCGTTCAATGACTCGTATAAATAGGCTTTCAGCCTATTTCAACAATAACACGAAAAAACACAAGTGTTATCAACACAAGTAACCAAAAAACATTTTTATGATACACAAGTCATAAACAGCCACACCTTCATAATTCAACACTCTTATCTCAAACACCTTCTCTGCTTCCCTCCTAAGATCAACCCTTCTCCTTCACCTTGTGACCGAATTGAATCTGGAACGACCATTTCTTGGTTTAGGCCAGAGTCTTACAGATTGATTTCTAGAACCTAAAATCATTCCTGTGAAGTGCATTTGTTTAGGGTTTGAACTCGTTTCTCATCAACACACCCCAAATTACCAAAAACAGCAGAATCAGTTTTTACCCCAAAACAGCTTCATAAACTTTCAGCATGCAATAAAAGTCTAGATATCAATTCCATGCAAACAATAAAAATAGTAGGTGACAGAGGGTCCCCTTGTCTGATACCCTTTGATGGAGAAAAAATTCTCCATGGATACCATTAACTAGAACAACATACGAAACAAAGGAAATGCAAGCATAAATGAGATCACGGCTTCTTATGAAAAACCTAAAGATTTCAAACATTGATTATGAAATTACATTCTAATTTATCAAAGGCTTTAGATAAGTCTAGATTTAAAACCACATGATCATTATTCCTTTTACTAATTTTCATCATAAGCAAAATTTTATGTACGACTATCATAAAATCCGTAATTTGTCTTTTAGAAATAAAAGCCAATTTATTTTGTGAGATAAGTTTATCAAGGCGTTGTTTAATTCTATGATTCTGGATACTATTTTGTATAATGCATTATTTAAACTGATGAGACGAAAATTGTTTGGTTTGGGACGGAATTGTATGGTGTTTTAGGCGTTTATTTTTGGTATTAAGAAAATGTAAGTATGGTTTATTTTTCGATTGAAACAATTTATTTTGCAAATATCTTGAACCCAATTGAAGATATCCTCGTGAAGACTATCCCAATGGTGTTGATAAAATTCTGGGAGGAATCCATCAGGACCCAGAGCCCTCCGAGAGTTCATCATAAATAAAGCTTCTTTAGTCTCTTTTTTATCAGAGATATTACAGAGATTGTTGTTTTCACCTGTATTGTTGTTTAATAATGTTGTTAAATATAGGATCAATGTTGTTATCATTAGTTTGAAATATTTAGTGATTAAAGAAGCTAAGTTTTGCTGGCCCTCAATCCGCAGACTAGTATTATCCCTAAAGGTATGAATACTATTTATTCTTTTCCATTCAGAAGTATTATGGTAAAAGAATCTAGTATTATGGTTATTTTCTTTTATCCATTTTTCCTTTACATATTGCCTATATATTTTTTTATAGATTACCATGAACTTAATCATCTTGAAGGTTTTTTAATATATTATTAATTTGTATACTATAAGGTTTTTAATTTTCACTTTCAATTTCATTAAGAATGTTAGATATATTTCTGAAAATATTACCAAACTTCGGCTGATTCCAATGCCCGAGATCGTTTTCTAAATTGTGAAGAATGCTACTTGTATTAGTCTTCCTACCTCTACTGTTTTCAAAATATTTTTCTATTTTATTATTTTATGTTTTGTGTTCTCTCTAGCATATCATATATCTATAGGTTTTATTCATTTTTCTTTATAAGGTATTAGTAAAGACGCACGCGCGACGCGTGTGTCGCTTCGTTTCAAGACCTGCAAAATAACAGTAAAATTCAATAAACCATCTCCAAATATTTATGTATTGTGTCAAGACCTGAAAAGTATGTTGCAGTAGAATCCAAAAAAATGAATTTTCGAATACTTGATTATTGAAAAGATATTTAAATATTGACACATTGTTGAATTGTAATTGCTTTGGGTTCATGAAAAGTTGTACACACCTACATCCATCATATCTGGAGTGAAATCGCACGTGCGATGCACCTTCCACTTGAACCGGTGATTGGGCATCCAAACTTGATGAAAAATATAGGCACTACCTTCCGGTTGAAAAGCTGCAAGCACATGGGATATGTAAAATCTTGACTTTGTTTAAGATGGTAACGATATTAAGCATCCAACTGGGGAAAAAAACTGCTCTAGATCCATCTGGTATAGTCAAACAAATATCTTAACAAAGACCCATACACAATGGGAAGGGATTGGTTACATGCAATGCAGGCGGTTCCTTCAACCTATCACCATAAGCTGAAAATCATAACGAACTCTGGAGAGTACGTGATCCGAAGGAATCAAGCAGTATCAAAAGAATTAGCAGTTATCTCTCTAGATCAGCAGGAAGATCCATATGGTGGACAGAGAGGATAACAACTAAATCTGCCAGGTAGAAGAGCGAAGCTAAAAAAGGAAACTAGAAGACCTAAGATACTTGATGGCCAAACCAAATCGAGCTCTACCTGAAAATCCAGATATGAAAAGAGAAATACCAGGAGTTCCGGAATGTGTTGAAAGCTGAGGTCATGGAGCTTCTGAAATAAATAAATCTTAGCACAATTGTGGAACCAAAAACAACTTTCATTGGAAAAGACTTACCATAGGATGAAAAAAAAAGTATGATCGAGCTACTAAAAGAGAACATTAACATCAGGCATAAATCATAATGTCGCATGTCATTCTCTGAATATCAATCCAAACTTTGATCTGAAAGGATGCTAGAGCAGGCATACTAAGGGAATTCAGATACCCGGTCTAGATCTCGAACATCGTAGCAATCATGAAAAAGAATCAGAAAGTTCGAGTTTGCATCGATTTCACCAACCTAAATAAAACCTGGCAAAGGATGGATTCCCGCTTTCTGACATGGATCGACTAGTGGAGTCAATCCAAGTCAAATTTAGGTGACTACATTTAGGAATCACATAATCTTAAAATATATTAAGAAAACCTAAGTCAAATTCATTAAACCACCTTTCTTCAACTTCCAGAGTTCGATAAAATTAAACACCACCATAAGTTTCATCACCAAGGATTTGATCTCACCTGTAGTTTCATCCCAATACACCCGATCATCTAATACCATATGTAATCATCCTATTAAAACATCAATTTTATCTTTTAAATATTTTTTGAGTTTCTCTTACGAAACCCTTTAGTTCTAAACATATCAACAACTCGATTTACATCTTCATTCCAAACAAACTCAAGATTCAAACTGAAAACCCTAAGTTCTGTTTTTCTCTTATTCATTTATTTAATCTCTAATTAATGTCCTCTCTGATTCAAAACAACCATAACTCCATCCTCGTTGCTACATCTTCATAAAATGATTTTCTCAACAAATCCTCACACATGGCACACAAATTTTCAGCTGGAAAGAAAAAAGATGAGAAGATGCAATTGTCATCAAAGTTGAAGATCAATGGAGTTCCCATGAATCACCTTGACGGAACCAATGAGAAATGATGAAGACACTCATCCAAATTATCTTAATACCATTCAATGCAAAATAGCCTTGCCCTTCGTACTATTTGAATAATTTCTTCTTCGTCCGGTAACCGAATGACACGTTCGAGTAGTCCATCTCGCATAACTTTTCGAGACCTATCAAGTGGTACTAGTTTCGTATCTGAATTATTGTTGATTAAATTATATTGTTTACTTTAAATAAATCAAGCCGTTAACAGTTAAATCATCTCTTGACCGGTCTAATCATCCCTTATAGCCCAATCCTCGTGTATCACGATGATTTTTACTTGCTCCAAGCATATGGGTTAATTTGCTTGAACTAGTATTGAACTTTTTCAAGTCATCTTCCAACATCTTGATTTTATCAAGAGCAGCAGCTAAATCATCCTCAAGGCGTTTTTCTCGAGCGAGACAAGCACTTTCTATGTCATTAAAAATAATTTGTTGAGAGTTAAACCTTGCTTCAGATTCTGCAAGTTTCTCTTCCAACAAAAAGTACTTTTGATAAAGATTATCACATTCAAGTGACTTCATACGTAGGTTTTCCTCAGAATCCTTGATGATCGATTCGTTAGAACGATTAGAAAAATAAACACCTGCGTAGCATCTTCTCAACATCTTGTTTTCTCTACAGAGAGGAGTCAGAAGAGGTGAAACATGAGAAGTTGTAATCTTCTTCATATTCCACGTATCCAAAAACTTAACATACTCTAAGACTTCCTCATCAACATCTCTATCAATATCTGAATCACCTTCATCAGAAAGTTCATCCAAGTGTTCTTCTAGGAGAGTTTCCCAATCAACAGTTTTTACATCAAGAGAATGTTTAGATATTGACTTAGATGTGACAGTTCTCTCAAGTGAATTTAAGCTTTAAGAATCATATGGTTATTTCTGAACTGGTACGTTATTAGAGATAACACCTCTGTCCATAGAGTCAGATCGCTACAAACACAGACTTGTAAGGTCTTTAAACGTGTTTGCCTGCTCTGATACCAATTGAAAAAGCGGGGCTCTAACAACCACACCCAATATTTCTCTTAGCAATCTGTATGGACAAACTCCAACATACTTTCTAGAGAATAAACTAGACAGTTAGACTCAATCAATAGAGAAGTATATCAAAGAGATTACATCTCAATCTCTCGATTTGATCTATACTCAAGCAAATAGAAATCTGCGAGTCTTTATCAAAGAGAGATAACTTGGATAATACCAAAGACCAATATCCAAGTGTCAATAAATTTAAATCAACAACCAAAAGGTCGGATATTCTAATTGATTGAACAACGCACAACCTGTATTATTTCAATTATATAAGCAAATATAATGCGGAAAAGAAATAACACAGACACCAGAATTTTGTTAACGAGGAAACCGCAAATGCAGAAAAACCCTAGGACCTAGTCCAGATTGAACACACACTGTATTAAGCCGCTACAGACGCTAGCCTACTCCAAACTAACTTCGGTATGGACTGTAGTTGAACCCCAACCAATCTCACACTGATCCAAGGTACATTTATGCTCCTAAATCTCTGATCCCAGCAGGATACTACGTACTTGATTCCCTTAGATGAACTCACCCACAACTAAGAGTTGCTACGACCCAAAGTCGAAGACTTTAATAAATAAATCTGCATCACACATAAAAGTCTATGGTAATAGATAAATCCGTCTCCCACGAATATACCTACGAGTTTTGTTTCGTCTTTTGATAAATCAAGGTGAACATGAACCAATTGATAATCCGAACTTATATTCCCGAAGAATAGCCTAGTATTATCAATCACCTCACAATAGTCTTAATCGACGCAGCGAAAAAAGATATTGTGGAATCACAAACCATGAGATGAAGATATTTGTGATTACTTTTTATCTTGCCTATCAGAGATAGGATTCTCAAGCCAATTATTACAATTGGACTCGTACGATAGAAACCTCAAGATCAGATCACACAACTACGAGAAAAGTAATATCGGTCTGGCTTCACAAATCCCAATGAAGTCTTTAAGTCGTTAACCTGGCTTAGAAGAAGAAACCAAAGGTTAAAGGAGAATCGACTCTAGCTTAGCACAACAAGTATCACACAGAATGTGTGGGGATTAGGTTTCCCAGTTGCTAGATTTCTCCCTTATATAGTCTTTCAAATCAGGGTTTGCAATCAATGTTAACTTTGTAACAAAGCATTCAACATTCACCGTTAGATGAAAACCTGATTAGATTCAAGCTAATATTTATCAACTGTTAGATCGAAAACATAGCTTGTTATACACAAATGAAATGCACGTTCCTGGGCTTGTGTAACCGTACCCAAACTTGTACATTAGTTGGTTCAACAATAGTAAACCAAATGGTTAGCCATATGATCACTTTCATATCAACCATGTTCTTCTTCACCATAACTAGTTCAAATGACTCAAATGAACTAGTTAGAGAGTTGTTCAATTGCAAGGAAATCTTATGTACTACACAAGACACAATTGAAGAAAAAACGATTTGATTCACATGAATCGGTTCATGAACCATATAGCCACGGTTTAGCAATCACATTCCTTAGTTTATAAAGATAAGTTCACTAAACATCGTTTTTAGACATAACCTACTTTAGTTCGCGGACTGGGTTCGCGGACTTAAGTTCCCGGATGGAGTTCACAAACTCCAGCAGAAATTCTCGGGTTTGAGAACTTCGCCAGTTCGTGGACTTAGCTCACGCATACTCTGGTTCACTTGATCAACAAAGTTCGTAAACTTCGGTTCAAGCAATAAGTACTTATACATATATGTGTTTCCACAACAATGCTTATATCCTCCAAATGGTTATATAGTCTAAACTCTCATTTAAATCATTGAAACTGTTTGGGAAAAAATTGATCCATCTTCACCGCAAACAATCTTGATGATAAACAAATATGAAGTTAATTGATCTCCTCCTCCATCTGAACAAAAATTGGGGGTACCTGCAAAAGAAAACTCTCTGACGCTCAAGTTAGCATAGAATTTATCACAAGAGTTTTGGGGTTTGACATCATACATTTTTTTAGTATTTTTGTTATCATTTTATAGACTAAAGGAATCTCTAGATAAAGCTCTGTTGCTATATCTGCTCTCGCATTACTTATCCAACCTTCTCGAATCTTCCATAGGGAAATATTGACCAAATATGAAGAGTGCAGTTGCAACTACTATCTAGCAGGATAGACCGACAGATTGGGCTGGGAACTTGAATAGATGGTCTGGCCTGCCCATTATAATTTACACAGGATACACACATCGCCCCCTCTTAACCCTTAATATATTAAAGGGTTAAGAAACTTGAAGGTGTTATACATACCTGGTAGGTGTACCCTGAAGTCCAAACATCCCGAACATAATCTGTATGCCCCAATTCTCGTGCTTCCCTCACCGTATACATAGCAGAGCATTCCTTGGTGATGATGCACTTACAAAACAATCAAGTTGTGTTGGGGTGAACAATGTATTGCTCACCACAAGTGACCTTTGGATTATCATGAAAGTGATTTCTTTTATAACCTTTCACATCCAATTCCATTTTTCCAAAAAACTTGTTAAGTTCCAACATCATGGATACCGCCTTCTCCATAGTCATGGGATTTTCTGGAAGATCATTCCTTTTCGCACCCAAATCATCATTGAATTTCTTTGGTACCCACTTTTGAGTGCGTTTAGGAACAACCAGAACCTTCTTCCCATTATTTTCTTCAAGATTTCTCGGAAGGGAATTGGATTTACTATTCTTTTGCAAGTTAGTCTTTCTCTAACTGGGAACATCGGATCTTGTCTTCGTCTTTATGAAGTTATACTTTTGATAACCATTACGATTGTGAAAAGGATTCGTATGACGTTTATAGGCAAAAATATGTTTATCACAATACTGATTCCTTTTCCTAAAGATTGGACAGTTACAACCTGTAGCATTAATAGGATTAGCCTTAACATATGATCTTGGTTTCACAACTTCTTGTGATGCCCAAACAAGAACATCATGAAGTTTCTCATTTCTTATACGGAAACGACATCTCTTTTCTAGGTGATCTTTATTTCCGCAATAGTGGCAAACATAAGGAATGTTCTTACCTCGATCCGTATGTGCTGACTTTGGAGGTTGATATACTTTGCTCTTTCGAACCTTAATTGCCGATGAAGGTATTTCGCTTTTTCCATTAGTGGAAACCTTTTGTTGAGAAGAATCACTAGCCTTGACAAATTTTACCTCTTTGCTAATACTTGGAGCATCTATTCCCTTATAGCCCAATCCTCATGTATCACGATGATTTTTACTTGCTCCTAGCATAGTGGTTAATTTGCTTGAACTAGTATTGAACTTTTTCAAGTCATCTTCCAACATCTTGATTTTATCAAGAGAAATAGCTAAATCATCCCCAAGGCGTTTTTCTCGAGAGAGACAAGTGCTTTCTCTGTCATCAAAACTAATTTGTTGAAAGTTAAACCTTGCTTCAGATTTTGCAAGTTTCTCTTCCAACAAAAAGTACTTTTGATAAAGATTATCACATTCAAGTGACTTCATACGTAGGCTTTCCTTAGAATCCTTGAGGATCGATTCGCTAGAACGATTCGAAAAATAAACACCTGTGTAACATCTTCTCAATTTCTTGTTTTCTCGACAGAGAGGAGTCAGAAAAGGTGAGACATGAGAAGTTGTAATCTTCTTCATATTCCACGAATCCAAAAACTTAACATACTCTGAGACTTCCTCATCAACATTTCTATCAATATCTGAATCACCTACAACAGAAAGTTCATCCAACTGTTCTTCTAGGAGAGTTTCCCAATCAACAGTTTTTACATCAAGAGAATGTTTAGATATTGACTTAGATGTGATAGTTCTCTCAGGTCAATCCAAGCTTTTAGAATCATCTGGTAATTTCTGAACTGGTACGTAAGGTCTTTAAACATGTTTGCCTTTTATGATACCAATTGAAAAAGCGGGGGTCTAACAACCACACCTAATATTTCGCTTAGCAATCTGTATGGACAACCACACCTAATATTTCGCTTAGAAATCTGCGAGTCTTTATCAAAGAGAGATAACTTGGATGGTACCAAAGACCAATATCCAAGTGTCAATAAATTTAAATCAACAACCAAAAGGTCGGATATTCTAATTGATTGAACAACGCACAACCTGTATTATTTCAATTATATAAGCAAATATAATGCGGAAAAGAAATAACACAGACACCAGAATTTTGTTAACGAGGAAACCGCAAATGCAGAAAAACCCTAGGACCTAGTCCAGATTGAACACACACTGTATTAAGCCGCTACAGACGCTAGCCTACTCCAAACTAACTTCGGTCTGGACTGTAGTTGAACCCCAACCAATCTCACACTGATCCAAGGTACATTTATGCTCCTAAATCTCTGATCCCAGCAGGATACTACGTACTTGATTCCCTTAGATGAACTCACCCACAACTAAGAGTTGCTACGACCCAAAGTCGAAGACTTTAATAAATAAATCTGCATCACACATAAAAGTCTATGGTAACAGATAAATCCGTCTCCCACGAATATACCTACGAGTTTTGTTCCGTCTTTTGATAAATCAAGGTGAACATGAACCAATTGATAATCCGAACTTATATTCCCGAAGAATAGCCTAGTATTATCAATCACCTCACAATAGTCTTAATCGACGCAGCGAAAAAAGATATTGTGGAATCACAAACCATGAGATGAAGATATTTGTGATTACTTTTTATCTTGCCTATCAGAGATAGGATTCTCAAGCCAATTATTACAATTGGACTCGTACGATAGAAACCTCAAGATCAGATCACACAACTACGAGAAAAGTAATATCGGTCTGGCTTCATAAATCCCAATGAAGTCTTTAAGTCGTTAACCTGGCTTAGAAGAAGAAACCAAAGGTTAAAGGAGAATCGACTCTAGCTTAGCACAACAAGTATCACACAGAATGTGTGGGGATTAGGTTTCCCAGTTGCTAGATTTCTCCCTTATATAGTCTTTCAAATCAGGGTTTGCAATCAATGTTAACTTTGTAACAAAGCATTCAATATTCACCGTTAGATGAAAACCTGATTAGATTCAAGCTAATATTTATCAACTGTTAGATCGAAAACATAGCTTGTTATACACAAATGAAATGCACGTTCCTGGGCTTGTGTAACAGTACCCAAACTTGTACATTAGTTGGTTCAACAATAGTAAACCAAATGGTTAGCCATATGATCACTTTCATATCAACCATGTTCTTCTTCACCATAACTAGTTCAAATGACTCAAATGAACTAGTTAGAGAGTTGTTCAATTGCAAGGAAATCTTATGTACTACACAAGACACAATTGAAGCAAAAACGATTTGATTCACATGAATCGGTTCATGAACCATATAGCCACGGTTTAGCAATCGCATTCCTTAGTTTATAAAGATAAGTTCACTAAACATCGTTTTTAGACATAACCTACTTTAGTTCGCGGACTGGGTTCGCGGACTTAAGTTCCCGGATGGAGTTCACAAACTCCAGCAGAAATTCTCGGGTTTGAGAACTTCGCCAGTTCGCGGACTTAGCTCACGCACTACTCTGGTTCACTTGATCAACAAAGTTCGTAAACTTCGGTTCAAGCAATAAGTACTTATACATATATGTGTTTCCACAACAATGCTTATATCCTCCAAATGGTTATATAGTCTAAACTCTCATTTAAATCATTGAAACTGTTTGGGAAAAAATTGATCCATCTTCACCGCAAACAATCTTGATGATAAACAAATATGAAGTTGATTGATCTCCTCCTCCATCTGAACAAAAATTGGGGGTACCTGCAAAAGGAAACTCTCTGACGCTCAAGTTAGCATAGAGTTTATCACAAGAGTTTTGGGGTTTGACATCATACATTTTTTTAGTATTTTTGTTATCATTTTATAGGCCAAAGGAATCTCTAGATAAAGCTCTGTTGCTATATCTGCTCTCGCATTACTTATCCAACCTTCTCGAATCTTCCATAGGGAAATATTGACCAAATATGAAGAGTGCAGTTGCAACTACTATCTAGCAGGATAGACCGACAGATTGGGCTGGGAACTTGAATAGATGGTCTGGCCTGCCCATTATAATTTACACAGGATACACACATCGCCCCCTCTTAACCCTTAATATATTAAAGGGTTAAGAAACTTGAAGGTGTGATTTAGTCTTCCCGTTGTTATGAGCCATGTCGCCCCCATTTGCAGCGGTTGTAGCTGATTAGGAGTATGGCGTAGTTGTTGTCCATAATTGCATGCAACAACGATATTCATTGGAATGATGAGACAGGTTCTTATGCCCTCAATGCTTTTCATTACTAGAAACACCTGTACTACTAAATCTAGTGCAGCAGTATAAATCAATCAAGGGGACTCAAATTCAACATGGTCAAAGAGATGGGTAATATGTAAGGAGTCATTAGACGTAAATTTGTACATACGTGCCACTGCCTATATATTTGTTTCCGCATATGTGCATCTCTCAGTAAGAGACCTTTATGACTCATACCAATGACCAAACATAGTAGATACGAGGAATTTATTGAAACAAAAAGACGAGGTAAGAAGATTTTGGAAGAGCTATAATAAGTAAGATAAATTCTTACATACTTGCTATCGGTTGTGGGTTGATACAATAGGATATTAGGGATCACCCATGGTATTGTATATCTCTGGAGTGACTCTTTTATGGTGATGTCCCTGGATACACAGGTCTACCACCGTCTAACATACATTTAATTTTCGCCCCCATTAGCATTTAGCTTATGAGGTAAATTTTTGTATTGTAGGGTGATTTTGCAAATGTCATTGAGCTGGAGCCCAGTACGGCAGCCATGTCGTTCCTGTAACTATCTTGGTCGCCCCCTCTGATTAGAGAAGTCGCAGCTATAAGAATATGGACTTGGAGAACAACCTTGCCAGATAAATCTTGGGTGTTAGGGAAACAATTTGATTCAGAAATCTAATTAGTTGTCTATGGTAGGAATCTACAACCATGTATAATAGTTATATGCACTGAACACATAATTAAGAAAAAAAAAATATGCACTTAACACATGTTGTTGCGACTTGCGAGCAAGAAAAACAGTTATATGAAGCAAGTATAGAACGTCTTTGCCTATGTCTTATTTAGACAAAAAGTGAACTATTATTTCAAAGAACACATGTTAAACCACTCACACCATTAACCACATCTTTGAAGGCCAAGTTAGGCAAGGATTAATGATTTATGAAAATTGATTCTATATTATTGGATCTAGATTGGTTACCAAACAAATGTTTGATGTTAAGGCTTATCAAAAATCATAGAACTAGGGTGTAAAGCTACCACTAGTGATCGGTATATAAGCCCCTGGGTATGATAAATAAGAACAATCTCATGGATAGAAAAGAGATACCCTGTTATCATTAGAAAATATAGATAAAAACGGAACGAATTGGAAAACCAGTAAAGATATGAGGGAGGAGAAGAAAGGATAAACCAAAGCGAGCAGGTGATATCATCAGCCTGCAACATATCGATGTCTGAGCATGATGTTTTCCAACGATCCCCTTAGTCGGTGCCAAAGATGTTTGGGCAAAAATTAATCCATCTTCACCGCAAAAAATCTCGATGATAAACAAAGATGAAGTTGATTGAGCTCCTCCTCCATCTGAACAAAACGTGGGGTACCTGCAAAAGAAAACTCTCCGACGCTCAAGTTAGTATAGAGTTTATCACATGAGTTTTAGGATTTGACATCATACCTTTTTTTAGTATTTTTGTTATCCTTTTATAGGCCAAAGGAATCTCTAGATAAAGCTCTGTTGCTATATCTGCTCTCTCATTACTTATCCAAACTTCTCGAATCTTCCATAGGGAAATATTGACCAAATATGGAGAGTGCAGTTGCAACTACTAGCTAGAAGGCTAGACCGGCAGCTTGGGCTGGCAACTTGAATAGATGGTCTGGCCTGCCCATTATAATTTACACAGAGTACACACAGAAACATTCTCAGAGGACGTTATATACTTGTTATTCACAAGCCATTTCTCGTCAGAGAAATTTTCAAAGTGATTGAAACATAAAATGACTTTCTTCACTAGGTAAAGATGAACTTGGCTAAAGCGAAAGCTTTACCAATACATATTTCGAGAAATAGATATGCAAGGTAAACTCGGCTCGAAATACCAAATATGTATAATATAAATCTATATAGAAAAATGACTTTTGTCTCAAGATAGGAGATAAATACTCTTTTGAGTGATAGATAAGTTCAAGTCTCCACATACCTTTTAGTCGATGAAGATCCACCAGTTCCTTGAGTAGTCCTTCGTCTTGTATGATGATTTCCATGGAGTTCTTGAGCTCAACTGCACTTTCTATCCTAGTCTGAGACCTTAGCTATACTAGACTAGAAATCAAGACTTATAGTTTTGATCACTAACATTGACAAACATGCTTGAGATAGCAACGCATGCGAGTTCGACCGAGCAATGCTCTAACAATCTCCCCCTTTGTCAATTTTAGTGACAAAACTATCAATACATATGGAATACAAAAAAATATATAAATAAACTTCTGTAGCTCCTTTTCCACATGCCTAACTTCAACATTATTTGAAATCTTCGTCACTTCCAAGTACTCCAATGATCCCAAAGGTTGTAAGTTTAGCATCACAGTTGTTGAAAATCCGTAGCTATAACAACGAGAAAACAAGAATTCTCAATCATTGTTATATAGTGTCATAGTATCATTACATAGCGTCAAAGTTCAATTGTATCACAACTTTAAAAACAATATTATGGTGATATGTCACTCCCATTAGTCAATACTCCATCTCACATGGAAACCACTCCCCCTTACATAATGGTCCGAAAACCATATGTATTTGTAGTGTGAACTACATATTAATTCTCCCCCTTTTTGTCAATAAAATTAGCAAAGGTACAAGAACGAGATCCTGATGAAATTTCCGAAAAATACATTTCATGACCAAAAAAAGCATATATCATCTTATTTAAATGCAATCATAAAGCCGAAGAGAAATGCATTCATCAAGGAGTCTATAAGGATACAAGATAACCCCTATAATATTCCACGGCCGCACTCCCCTGCGAAAATGATTCCTTTAGTTGATACCTTTACAGCCTAAGAGTTGCTTCAACTCAATTGAAGACTTTAAACTAATTTGTCTCCCACGAATAAGCCTATATGTGTGATTTCCTTTTTGATTGTAGATCAAGGTGAGACTGGAACTCGATAGCAATAGACAAAGTCTAGCTAACCTTAAAATCCAGACTTGTGCTTCCCAAATAGCATCCTAGATGCTTATTCACCCCACAAGTATTAAAATTGTGGAATCAACATATTCGAAGACGAAGAGAACTTTGATGAATTCTATGTATCTTGATTCATGGAGCAAGCTCAACAATCGATCAAGATCGGGATACTCGATCTATCAAGATAAACAATAGCTGGACCCGGTTTCACGAATCCCTATGAAGTTTTTGTAGTCGCTAAATCCAAAAAGGGTTTTAGGAAGAGGATGACTCTAGTTTAAAACTAGGACAAACCAAAAAAGTAGTATCGGGATTCAAAGATCCTAGTTGCTTGAGGTTCCCCTTTTATAGAATTTCAAAGCATAGGTTGCTTTAGCTTTAAGCTAAGATATCTTTGGAACCAAATAGACAATATCCACCGTTAGATGAATCTTTTAATCTGATTGACATAACAAGATATACAGTCTGGTTAGGATGAACCGTAACTGAACCGTGTATAAAGACCACGTTAATTAATGGTTAATCGAGACTAGAAAACTGAACTATAAGTTTGAGCATTTTCATATAACACTTAAGACTTAACTCGAACCACACTTATGTGATCAAATATGTGTATAGTGTTTTTAGAGATTATTCAAATGCTAATTATCTCGGAGAAATAATTTTATGTGCATATGAATTTAATCGACATGGTAAGTATGTGTACTAGGTACATATACTTAACCTGTTCGTGAACAGTTATATCATGGTACGTATACCGGTGTGTATACCTTAAGACATAACCGAGTTCTGGAGTTCACAGAACTTTTTCGGTATGCATACTGGTATAGATACCATTAAAACATAACTGAGTTCCAGAGTTTACAAAACTTTTATGATATGCGTACCGGTATGGATACAAAATCGGTTCCGGGACCAACATTTCTTTTCTAGTATGCATACGGGTATGCGTACTGATCTGGGTTCACGAGTTCACAGACTTTTCAAGGTGTACATACTGTTATGCGTACCAAAAAGATGTTTTCGACATATAGATACTCTAATACGTGTACTGAGTACATGTATTACGGCTTCATACCTTAAAAAATTTCACAGTTTGTAAGACTGGTATGTATACTGTCTTATATCCGAATTTACAGTAGTTCTATATTTATCTTTAAATCAGTTCGAAACATTCCCAAATAACATCAATGACACATATCAATGTTCAAGGCTATTTTCGAATTATAATCTTGAATCACGATTTAGATTACGAACAATAAATTGTCCTTAGACTAAATTCATCAAGTATGAAGAAATTTTCATTAAGCTTAGTCATATATTTCGAGTACTAATTATAAGATAAACTTGACTCGAAATTCTTTATATGCTTATGATAGTCTAATTAGTTATGCGACAACGTATCATAGATAGAAATATGAATATAACTTGAGATATAGGTGGTTCAATCTTCACTTACCTTTTGTTGATGATGGTTTTTAGCTTAGGGTTAGAATTGTAAAACCTTACGTCTGATGTGACGTCACTCTGTAAGGAAACGGAGTCATGAGTGTCAACCTCTTCACTGGCACATTTATTGAGCAACTCAATACTTCCTTATGAAATTTACCCAGAATGGTGCATGTAGCAACAATCCCAAGAATTATGTAAATTTTGGCACCTTGCCTACATTCAATTAATATAAGTTTCTTTGAATGCTTCCTGTGCTATGTTCCCCCGCTGAACCCTTAATGTTGATATGACATGACAATTTGTGTTCACTCGCAACAGAGTAGCACGAGTTTCCAAGTATCAAGGATAAGGTCTTTGCATAAGGTATTCAATCAGAAAGCATGCTTCTCTCTGGCAATGAACTTAAAAAAACACTGTCTCAACACATAGAGTTCAATCAATTATGCTGACTAATTTTCAGAAGTTAGGGTTTTGCGCCTTGCGCAGTATATCAGACCTCTCTTGTCGAAATTAAGCCTAGGAAAACTAGGTAATTAATCCGCCATGGATTAGCACGAGAAAAATCTTTCCCAGAATCAGAAAACAAGGAGCCGCAGGATAGGAGCAGCAACAAAGGGAGGCGTGTCCATGCCTTAGGCCAATCAGCGCCATTGGCCACGCCCCATCCTAAACCGGCCCCATCTCCCTTGACCAATCAGGTTGCTCTAAAGTCGCCACGCTCACACCATAAAGTGTAGCCACGCCCATGCTTGGACGGCCCCTCTACTTTCCACCGACCAATCAGGTCACTTTAAAATGCGCCACGAACACTAGAGGTGTGGCCGCACCTTATGTTTGGCCGGCCCCTTTTCTTGACCAATCAAGTCGCTCTAAACTTGCCACCATACATTAAAGGACAAACGCACCTTGCCGCGCCACCATACTAACTGGAAATCCAAACACGCCCTGCCACAAAAACATATTAATCGGCATGCCAACATGCCACTCTGTCACAGTAACATGCCATTGTGCCGCATTAACATCCCAATGTGCCACAAATGACGCCATTACGTGCTAATCCACTTTCTGTTAGTGTCCAATGCCATAACGGTCTCTAATTAGGATTTCATGATCGAAACAAGACTTTTGCTTCAGTAGCGTTAGCCGAAACCCTAATTTTGGTCATAGTCCACAATATGCCACGAGCCACTTTAGCCTTGGCCATGCCACCAAGCCCTAACTTTGGCCACGGCGCCAAATCCTAGCCTTGGCCATGCCACCAAGCCCTAACTTTGGCCACGATGCCAACTCCTAGCCTTGGGCATGCCGCCAAGACCTAACTTTGTCCATGGTGCCAAATCCTATCCTTGGCCATGCCGCCAAGCCCTAACTTTGTCCACGACGCCAAATCCTACCCTTGGCCATGCCGCCAAGCCCTAACTTTGGCCGCGATTCCAACTCCTAGCCTTGTCCATGCCGCCAAGCCCTAACTTTGGCCACGGTGCCAAATCCTATCCTTATCCATGCCGCCAAGCCCTAACTTTGTCCATGGTGCCAAATCCTATCCTTGGCCATGCCGCCAAGCCCTAACTTTGTCCACGACGCCAAATCCTACCCTTGGCCATGCCGCCAAGCCCTAACTTTGGTCGCGATGCCAACTCCTAGCCTTGGCCATGCCGCCAAGCCCTAACTTTGGCCACGGTGCCAAATCCTATCCTTATCCATGCCGCCAAGCCCTAACTTTGGCCACGACGCCAAATCCTAGCCTTGGCCATGCCGCCAAGCCCTAACTTTGGCCACGACGCCAAATCCTAGCCTTGACCATGCCGCCAAGCCCTAACTTTGGCCACGACGCCAAATCCTAGCCTTGGCCATGCCTCCAAGCCCTAACTTTGTCCACGGCGCCAAATCCTAGCCTTGGTCATGCCTCAATGCCACAGGCATGGCCATGCCACAATGCCACAGACGCGTCTATGCCACCATGTCGTAGGCGCATGCCACTACGCCGCGGCTATGCCATTATGCCACTAACAGGTGCCAACAGAATGTGGTCATAATCAACAGACACTCTCTCTCCTGAATTACAATCCCATCCATCCAAGTTTGCCACCGAACCGACAGACTTGTGGCAACTTTTAGGCGACCCGCTGCCTAAATATAGTGGCCATGGCTACGCCAGGTGCCACTTGCGCCACCGTGCCACTGACATGCACGGGACATGCCAGCCATGCTGCAATGCCGCTGGCATGCACCAAAGGTGCCATTGCGCCATTACCAGGCGCCAACAGAAGGTAGCCATAATCAACGGCTACCCTTTCTCATGAGATGCGATCTCAGCCATCCAAGTTTGCCACCAAATTGCCATACTTGTGGCAACTTTAGGCGACCCGCCTCCTAAATCTAGTGGCCATGGCTACGCCAGGCGCCACTAGCACCACCGTGCCACTGACATGCACGAGCCATGCCAGCCATGTTGTAATGCTGTTGGCATGCACCAAAGGTTCCATTTGTGCCATTACCAGGCGCCAACAGAAGGTATCCATAATCAACGACTACCCTTCATCATGAGATGCAATCTCAGCCATCAAGTTTCGCCACCGGGCCGGCAGTCTTGTGGCAAGTTTCATACGACCATCCAAGACAAGCCTAATAGCATCGCATGCTATTTTCCTGCGGCAAGCCTCTTGATTTTAACTTGTCACACGTAGCAAATTGCTATATGTTTTCCACGAAAATATTTGAGACATCAAACATGTCACAAACTGGAGGATACTCATCAGGGTATTGGTCTGGCGGTTTACAGCGTGCGGCGTGCAATATGCCAGTTACAAGAAAGTGTCATGAACAAGGGCGGTTAGTAGTGGCAAGAAGTAATGATGTAAACATTTACTTCATCATGGAAGCATAAATTCTGACGTTACACGTTACTCCACTCTTCCACTACTCAATCGGTTTCACTTCCTACAAGCCCAGGGTACGTTTTACTAGGACTTGCATAAATAGGTTTCACCTATTTCCACCAAACAACACGTTTTGGTCAGGAGAGCAACACAGTATCCAGAAATCACCTGATAGCTTTTCATTCAGCTATCCAGTTCTATTTTCTGATACAATTCGTAAACAACCACACCTTCAGAATTAACTATTCTGGTCTCAACACTTTCTTCGCTTCCCTCCCTAAGACCAACCTTTCTCCTTCACTTTGTGACCAAAGCAAGCCTGGAATGCCCATTTCTTGGTTTAGTCCAGGGTTGTACAAATTGATATCTCGAATCAAAAGTACTCCCGTGTAGTTGTAGATGGTGGATTTTCGACAAAGGCTAAAGTCGTAAAACCATAATTGTACATACTACTGATCCAGCAATCAGATGAGTATTGAGGCTCATGTCTCTCATTGAAGCATGAAAGTTCATGCCGCAAGAACCTCTGACTGAGAATATTGTCTCTCAGAGCATATGAAGATGTGCAGTCTCTCAACTGAGACAACAACATATCTCATGAATACTGAGCGATTTCAGTAATCACTTTTATATAGAATCAAATGATTGGACGGCTCCTAGACAGCTTTCCTGCTGGTATAGAGTGATAACGTCATCAGGATGTAACAATGTTTTCCCTGACTATATAAAAGACATGTGTATAGAATCTTAATGATTGGACGGCTCCTAGACAGCTTGCCTGCTAGTATAGAGCAATAACGTCTTCAGGATGCAACAAGGTTTTCCCTGACTATATAAAAGAGATATGACGTTTCAACAAGATCATATCTCTCAATTCTCAGATAATTAATGCTCCTAGAAAACATGCCTGCTAGTATAGAGTCATCAATTAATTATCTCTAATCGTTAACTGAATATTCCACAATATTCTACGATTCTTCGTAATATTTCGTCACTTCAATTTGTGGTTCTTCCCAGCAGAATTCCACGGGTTAGTGAAAAATATTCAACGTGCGGGCATATGAGCAGCTCTCGAGTAAGCCCCGACCAAAATGGTGCAAGTGTACTTAGCAATAATGCACAAACGAGCACCTGAATGCACAAAAGAGCATTCCGAAACACGAAAGATCGATGAACCTATGCAAAATAGGAAGAAAATAATAAATAAAAAATATTACTCGAGGCGTTGGGAGACTGGGCCCACCGGCCGGCCGGTCGTGCCGTGGCCAGTCACACGCCCAATTTTATATTTTATCATATTTTTATTATTTTCCTTGATCTCATGAAAATCCCTTCATTTGAGCAAATCTCCTTCGTCTCAAGGAAACTCCCCAGTCTCATGGTGTTTCCACACCTCATGACTCCTTATTATTTTATTATTATTTCCCTCATCCCATGAAAATTCCTTGAATTCATGAAATTTCCCTCAACTCATGAAAATATGTAAAATTAGGGAGAAAACGCACGGGACCGGGATCCTTGGCCGGCCGGCCATGCTCTAGCTGTGGTCGGTCCCACGCGCCGTTGTTTCATTATTTTTATATTATTTATTTCCCTCATATCATGGAACCTCCTTCACTTCAAGAAAACTCCCTAGTTTCAGCAAACTCCTTGATTTTATGATATTTCCCTAAAATCATGAAAATAATGTAAAATTAGGGAAAAAGACATGGAACCGTGCCCATTGGCCGACCGTCCATGCCTTGGCCATAGCCGGTTCCATACTTCATGATTCCCTATTTTATTATTATTATTATTATTATTATTATTATTATTATTATTATAATCTCATGGAAATTCCCTAACTTCATGAAATTCCTCAGTTTCATGGTATCTCCCTCACATTAGGGAAAATACATAAAATTGGGAAAGGTGCTGCGGGACCGAGCTTGCTAGCTGGCCGGACGGCCGGCCATGCCCTAGCCGTGGCCGTCCGCATACCTTATAATCCCCTATTTTATTAATCATTTTCATCATCTCATGAAGATTCCCAGTTTCAGCAATACCCTGAATCCTTCATATTTTCTCAAAATGTTGCTCAAACGCGCATCAGAAGATATCGAAACTCCCAGGACTGAGACACGGACATTATGGTGACGCGGGCATATCTCCTTGACCGACCAAGGCCAGCCATAAGGCTTGCAAATAGCTGGTCCCACAACTTTTAATAATTTTGACCTAATTTGCTCAATTGTTCATATTGGGTCCAAACTATTCTCAAACAACTTAGAATTTTCTCAAACGACCATCAGATGGTCCCATGACCACCAAGAGACGGTCCCATGACCCCTTGGTCAGTCCCTCGTCTCTCCATAATTAGGTTTTACTGCCCAACGCTCACACGTGCATTATTCCAATAAATGATTAAACCAGCATTTAATCATCCTTTCACCAACTGGTCTTCAAGAGATTTTTATATTTTGCTCATTTGAGCACCTGGGAGTTACATGGTCGACTCGTCATCCCATGTAGACAGTACCTCCTTCATTATGATGATCCCATGATCAACACATAATTAGGGTTTCGAATCCAGAGCTCTGCAAAAACGTAATTTTGAGCAGATTCAAATACTAATAGTTTTATGATGATCCCGTGATCAACACTTTTATTATTATTCTCGGCCTAGATGCCAGTATCTTAAATTAATATTTTATTTTATCTGGTCCTGATACCAATAATTCATCAGACGAGCAACACTTGCTCATACTAAGGAATATTGGTTCAACTATCAATATTCAACAATTCAACAACATTTTTTCACCTTAAATTATCAACATTTATTCGACAATATACTTTTGTCTCAGCAGGCATGTTCAATTCATGAGTCAGAACATTTGCATATCACGTTCAACTCAGCAATGCAAGGACTCATTGTCCCATAAAGTCAGCAACTGACTCCACAATCACGAGATGTCAATCGTGTAACACGTGGGATATTAACTAGGGTTTTGGTATCGCGGTCTATAGAATGTGTGTTCATACACACGACGAGAATGTGAGCAAGTCGTGCAATCAGTTGGAGGAGTTAGCAAAGTAGTGGGTGGAAAATTAACCAAGTCTCCGCACGATGAGCAACTGGTTTTGACACGATTTCCCACTTCCCCACTCTTTGACTCCAACAACTGTCACACTTCATGGGATCAAGGTGTACCCAATTCCAGCAATATAAATAAGTCTCTGAATCCTGATTGAAACAGACAAGAATTTCCCGACAAGTTCACACAGACAATCTTTCGTCTCCACGAACTCATCGTTTAAGCAATCACTCTCAACTGAGTAAAATTCAATCATTCAGAACTTTCTTACGCGGAATACACAACACACCTATAATCTCGATCACCATTGATCTCATACATTTATCAGCTTCCCTCCTACAGATCAACCCATCCTCTCTTGTGACCGAATTGACTCTGGAATGGCCATTGTCTTAGTTTAGGCCGGAGTCCTGCAGATTTATCTCTCGAACTTAAGGCACTCCCTTCTTGCAGTGCATCCGTGTGAGGTTGAGCATTTTTTCGGTTCAAGGAGTTTCCTCCCCACGGTCATCTCCTCAATTCCGTAAAAACCAGCAAATCGTTTTTCCCCATCTACAGATTGGCGACCACAGTGGGAGGTTAATCTCTCGGTTGCAATCTCAATTCGCAAATATGGTTGGTCTTAGGTCTGGGTTTGTTACAGGTTCCAACACAAACGACGCTAGCACTAGCAACAATAACAATAAGGATATCCCGGAAACGATTCTGGCCTCTAACAATGACAGTGGTGATGTTATTCCTCATCACGCTAACATGGAAGGTCATCCCCTATTCGGCCGACACCCTGAGGAAGTCAGGGGGAATCCACCACCTACCATGGTTGATCTCATCAAGGTGCAAGATACTCTTGCAAAGAATCAAACTGACATGGATGCAACACAAAAGGATCTATTCAATTATCTCAAGACTCTCACTGACAAGATGTCATAGAAAACTCAAGGAAAAGGAAAATAAAAAGAAACATCCTCAGATGCTGATCCGGAAGTAGTTCCAATTCATACAGTAGATGACAGCGAAGTCCGCAAAGCTGCAGACGATCCGAAGGAATCATCAAATTTTATTACTCGGAAGATTTGGAGCGCCTCTTGAAGAACCATGGAAAAGACAAGACATCACATATCCATCGTCACTAACCTCCATACCCTGCTACTACGCGAAGGATTCCTCTTCCAAAAGGTTATACCTCCCCAACCTTCACTTTATATGACGGAACATGCAATGCTCGGGAGCATGTTTCTCGGTTCCTGGAGGCCTTGGGTGAACATGAGCATAACCATGTTGTTCGCCTCAAAGAATTTTCAAAATCCTTGAAAGGCAGGGCATACACCTGGTATAACAACATCGCACCAGGAACTATCAACAATTGGGGAGCAATGATTAACGCCTTCTACATAAAGTACTTTTTTGTGTCTGAGCAAGTTACTCTCTCTGATCTTGGAAGAATTTTTCAGAGGAAAAATGAACATCCTAATGACTACGTGAAAATATTCAGAGTCCAAGCCCTGGACTGTCATCATCCAAACGTCACGGAGCAACAACTTGTAGACTTGTGTATCAACGGCATGATCCCGGCCTACAGAGCTTTGTTGGAAAGCCTTCGTTTCCATACCTTCTTAGAGCTTCATAAAGCGGCAAAGAGATCGGAAACTAATGCACCCGCTTTACTGGAAAGAACAAAAGCTACAAAGGATGAAGAACTGCGAGACGCTCGAGGTAGCAGACGTCTTATCAACAACAAGTACAACCTTCAGCCTTCCACAAATGATGTAGCAGAAGGGGGCAAACGGAAAGCCGAACCGATGCGCAAACACATCTCAACTCCTTCGAAAGCACAAAGGAAGGATAATCAAGATACACAAGCCTCTGACCAACGCACAGGAGTTCCTGATCAAGAAGCACCTGACTTTCCCCTTTCCATTGAAGAGGTGATCGAACTCCTGGATGCTTGGATCCAAGATGGTGCTATCAAGTTGACATATGTCAAGAAAGTACCAACTTAAGAAGACATGGAAATTCCTCGTTATTGCCGATTCCACAGGTTCATCAATCATCCCACAAGTGACTGCAGAGTCTTAAAGAGCATATTCAGGGAAAAGGTTGAATCGGGAGAGATTAACTTGGGGACTGAAGGAGTACACAGAGATCCTCTCCAAGTCAGGACTTTCTCCATCTATGAACAACCAGTTAAAGAAGTTGTTCAGTTATTGATCGAACATCTGAGAATTGCTCTATCTGTCGAAGGCGCAGAGGGGAGACATGTTCATGAGTCTGAACCACATAGTATCTGGGAAACGTCTACCAATTCCAGAAGTACCTCCTGAACCTCCAGCCACTGAAAAGCAAATGTATGACTGGGTACTGCTCACCACAGTGCATATTAAAGGAAATGAATTCAAGAGAGAATTTGTTGATGTTGTCGTTGTTGTCAACATCATTCGTTTGAAAACCATCGGATCCACAGGCATCACTCGGCAAGAATCTACTCATGCTCCCATGTCAATCAGAGACCTTGAAGGAACGCTCAGAAATACTTATGGCTACATCACTCTCAAAGTGAACATAAGTTCAACCTGGACAGAAACCAAGTTTCACATAATCAGGAAGATACAGGATATGACATGTCCTTCATATGAGCGTGGATCGACGCTGAATAGATGTGTACTTACAAAGCGCCTTTGGTTACACATCTCTCCAACGAAGAAAGTTCTAATCCAGAAGATTCTACGGACTTTCCACCATCAGAGCACTTAAAGGAATTTCTAACTTTGACGAGGTTGAAACAAGAACCTGCAAAAGATGCATAATCATTCATCAAAAGGTCATGCAGTCTCATTCCTCCCATGACTATGTCATTTATTTCCCCACATGCTATTCTAGCATGGGGACTCAATTTCGCTAGCATCTCTACTATTGCAAGACGCTATAAATGGATAATCTCACTTCAGCAATATTTTACCAAGTGGTTGAACCTGACATTTCTTCGAATCGAGCATCTCACTGAGACATTCATTACTGAGATGATGTCCAAACATGGAAAATAACACTTTGGGTGTTTCTCTTGCAAGTCCATGTGTTCCACAAAATCAGAAAGCTCTGATGACTGCACAAGTGTCGAATCCCACTACCGCAACGAAAGGTATGATGAATCAACAGAAGATACTCCAGGGCCGAGATGATCAAACCCCTAATACATTCGATACTTATGGAATGTACGCTTCAACGCTCAAGAATCTAAGAAGCCTTCAAATTATACTCCCAATCAAAGAGTACACCTTCTATAATGGTGCATCTGGCTTCAGCATAAATATCTCGACGATGACACACTGATTCAACACCAGCGCAATCAAAGTGTAATTAAACTACAATCGTTAATTCTTCATTATCCCATGATAAGACTTCTGAAGCAAATGCAACATCACTCATCCATGGATGGCACAAACTCCTTCAACATACACTGGGGACTTGATCTTATTGGAATTTGCAATCTGATGTGATTCCGTGAAACTTCATCAACGGAACATCTCTACATCACAAGCCTTGCACGACCAAGGAACTTTTCTCCTCACATACAGAATGGAGACTTTTGCTGTTATCTTCCACAACAACATCGATTTCCTGACGAAGCCATTTCATAGTAAAGTCATATTCAGGAGAATTTGGGATGAAATCCTAGAACATCTTCATCTTATGAATGCTCAACTCACCAACTAGTTCGTGAATGTAAAAGGCTCACTAGATGAAGGAGCAAAGGCTATATCGATAATCATGGTTCTATCCTTTTTCGGTCTCTGGAGCAACTCCAACCATAGTATCGGCATCAACAAGGATATGTGGAGGAACTCCGTTCATGGTCTCAGCATCAACAGAATTTCTGGAGAAATTTCAATCGTGATAGCATCAACAACGGTCTCAAGAGCAACATCCTCATTACAGGGCTTCATCAATTAACTATTCTCTGAAGTATTGCTCGAGGAAGCGGACTTCTCCAAACACTAATGATTCATATCAAGATGTGTAGACCTGATAACATGCTCACATGAAAGTTTTCCCAAATCTTGCACGACTGGTGGGCACAATCCAAAGTCTTCTACAAGATGTTCTCATCACCTCTACAAATGAGATACAACACACTTCAGGCCATGGGTTTACAAAAACGTACCAATAGGTGAGGAATGGGACAATGCTTCCTCAACGAAAGATGTTCTTCTATGTCTCTTATATAACATATCAAAAGGGAACCTCAATCGGACATACGATCTGAAAGATATGTCCTTTACCATCAGGTCTACAAAATCTGAAAAATTTGTACGGAATTACAAATTACAAATGTGCACGCTTCGTTGGCTGACCTCTACAACTCCAAATTGAGTGATTCTTTTATCATGTGATAACTCAGACTCATAGATTTAAAGGTTGGGGTCAAGCATTGAATTTCGACGTTGAATGAAGTTCCTACAGCTTCCAGAGCATACAACATGCAAGCAGCAATTCTTAGACGGGATTCATAACTTCCGCAGTCGATCGGTGTCCACCAGGTCTTTCCACTAAGTACTTCATCAAGGTACCTCCAACTTCAACCACCTAGGTGTTTGCATCAATTTTATACCTGGGTCCTCTATCCATGTCTTTCCAGAAGAAGAGCAAACGAAAAGGAGAGATTTAACAAAATATTGGGGACTGACGGTCCACTGATCATGACGATCAGTTTCACAGTCCAAGACCCGTGGCACCAGACTCTCATGTGCTAATCATTCATCATAAAATGAATGCTACCACCAGTATATGAAACCATGGTCATTACATCACCACCTCTTGAGAGCAACCTCAGTTATGGTCCCGTGACCAGGGTTTCAGAAGTGATGTTTCTACGACTGACAGAAACAAGATGGCACTGCAAGCACCATGCTCATGTATCAATCAAGGGGTCCTGATCTCAAATGAATCGATGAAATTAAAACCCTTCACCAACCGTTCCAGACACAAGCGAATGGTCTAAAGACACAATATGAGTGTTTTACAACAAGCTCGCCTGAGATGATTTTACACTGTCACGCACAAATCAGATATCTGGTAGAAATTGGCGAAGAATATAGGGATGGGTCATATACCATTCTCTTCGTATGGATGTCCTATACAACATATCAAACATTCATAGCAATTGGATAAACGAGCAAAAAGATGTGGCCAAAACATTGGACTACATACCAGCTGAAAAATTTCTGGAAGTCTCCTGGAAGTTTATTGTTTCGTCAATTTCGGCCCTTAAACGTGCTCAAAAGCCGAAAATATTATTTTCCAAAGCTTGGAAATTTTCTGAGGATAAAGAAACATGGATATATCACGAAAATCCGACATCAGACGAAGATTCTACAGTATTTTCAATGAAGACCTGACTTCTGAATTTTCTGATGACGAATTATGACGAAATTCTTCATTCGTCTACATCTGAATCAGAAGCTACGCCTTCCGCGCGAGATCAGACTTCATCTTTAGCCGCTAGTCTCATTTTCTGAAGCCGGCGGCGTTTTGCTGATAAGCTTCAAGCCTTTCATCTTCAACTTTCCTTTTCAGTAATAATTCATCTCGTCCCTGCTTCTCTTCTGCATCCGCTAAGGCTAAGAAAGCGTTGATTCCACCACGGACGACTCTCAGATGATCGAGATACATACAATGTACCATATTTCCAGCGTCTCTGAAAGGTTAATTCACCTCGGCATGAACATCTGATCCTTGACTTGGTATTTCTGGAGCGTTCCCCGGAAGTGCCAGAAGAGTGGATGTAACCAGAAGTCACCACTATCTGATGCGAAAGACATGGAGTCATGGATATACCAATAACAAAAGCGTAACAAAATGGTAACAATCCAACTCTTACCTATTTAAAATTTCACTAGCTGTAGTGATTATAACGTCATAATTTCGAAAACTTGCTCGTTTCTTCAAACCTGCAAAGACAAGCAAAATTCATTGTATTCAAAATCATGAGTTGATTTTCATAAAACCGTGAACAAACCACGTGAATTTTAACATCCACTGGTTTTTCAAAAATTGGGCAGACGTCCATTCTACAATTGTGAAAACTTAATACAAACATTATTTCACCATGTATAATTGTCTACTTTCAAACGTTGTTCAAAATCAAAACATTTGTTTTACAAAAATATATATATTTAACGTGAAACTCATGTAAGTTTGAAAAATAACATATATATATATATATATATTATTTTATTTTATTTCTCCCTCGCGCGAGCATTTTTCTTTGAGGCGAGAGTATATTTTCAAAGATTTCTGAAAGCTCGAAGATAAAAAATTTCATAAAAGCTCATAAACAAAATTTTATTACTATCACGTTTGTTCAAAAAAAAATTCTCTCGTATGAGCATCCACCGTTGAAACGAGAGTTTATTCCACTTTGTGAAATCTCACGTATTTAAAAAATAAATTTTGTTTTTCGTGAAATCTCATAGACAAAATTTTTATCATTAGACTCAGGTCTATTTTGTTTGTTTCTTAAACTAACGAACGAACGTCCGCGCTAAAACGGATTCCTTTCTTGGGCCCGGATCCGTAAATCCTAAATCGACCAAGGATCCATCACCTAACAGCGGTGCTACACCACTTTACGCTCGTTAGACTCATGCCACTGGGATCTTCGTTCAAGCCATGGTTCGCTCGTACAATCGAAAATCCGGTAACATCTTATCTTACGTAAATTCAATTACTTATTTCGTTTATGACTAGAAAATCACCATCCAGTGCTGACTGAGGAAAATGATTGTCCCTCGCAGGGGACTTAATGTAGATGGTGGATTTTCGACAAAGGCTAAAATCATAAACCATAATTGTACATACTCCTGATCCAGCAATCAGATGAGTATTGAGGCTCATGTCTCTCATTGAAGCATGAAAGTTCATGCCGCAAGAACCTCTGACTGGGAATACTGTCTCTCAGAGCATATGAAGATGTGCAGTCTCTCAACTGAGATAACGGCATATCTCATGAACACTGAGCAATTTCAGTAATCACTTTTATATTGAATCGAACGAATGGACGGCTCCTAGACAGCTTGCCTGCTAGTATAGAGCGATAATGTCTTCAGGATGTAACAATGTTTTCCTTAACTATGTAAAAGACATTTATATAGAATCTTAATGATTGGAAGTTTCCTAGACAGCTTGCCTGCTAGTATAGAGCAATAACGTCTTCAGGATGCAACAAGGTTTACCCTGACTATATAAAAGAGATATGACGTTTCAACATGCTCATATCTCTCAATTCTCAGATAATTAATGCTCCTAGACAGCATGCCTGCTAATATAGAGTCATCAATTAATTATCTCTAATCGTTAACTGAATATTCAGCAATATTCTACGATTCTTCGTAATATTTCGTCACTTCAATTTGTGGTTCTTCCCAGCAGAATTCTACGGGTTAGCGATAAATATTCAACATGCGGGCATCTGAACATCTCTCGAGTAAGCACCGACCAAAATGGTGCAAGTGTACTTAGCAATAATGCACAAACGAGCACCTGAATGCACAAACGAGCATTCCAAAACACGAAGGAATGATGAACCTATGCAAAATAGGAAACAAATAATAAATAATAAAATATTACTCGAGGCGCTGGGAGACTAAGCGCACCGGCCGGCCGGTCGTGTCGTGGCCAGTCCCACGCCCAATTTTATATTTTATCATAATTTTATTATTTTCCTTGATCTCATGAAAATCCCTTCATTTGAGCAAATCTCCTTCGTCTCAAGGAAACTCCCCAGTCTCATGGTGTTTCCTCGTATCAAAGAAATAATAATAAATTAGGAAAGATGTCATGGGACCGGACACACTAGTCGGCCGGACATGCCCTAGCCGTGACCGGTTCCACACCTCATGGCTCCTTATTATTTTATTATTATTTTCCTCATCCCATGGAAATTCCTTGAATTCATGAAATTTCCCCCACTTCATGAAAATTATGTAAAATTAGGGAGAAAACGCACGGGACCGGACTCCTTGGCCGGCCGGCCATGCTCTAGCCGTGGTCGGTCCCACACGCCCTTGTTTCATTATTTTTATATTATTTGTTTCCTTAATCTCATGGAAACTCCTTCACTTCAAGGAAACTTCCTAGTTTCAGCAAACTCCTTGATTTTATGTTATTTCTCTAAAATCATGAAAATAATGTAAAATTTGGGAAAGTGACATGGGCACGTGCCCATTGGACGGCAGACCATGCCTTGCCCATAGCCGGTCCCACACGTCATGACTCCCTATTTTATTATTATTATTATTATTTCCATAATCTCATGGAAATTCCCTAACTTCATAAAATTCCTCAGTTTCATGGTATTTCCCTCACATTTGGGAAAGGTGTTGCGGGACCGAGCTTGCTAGCTGGCCGGCCATGCCCTATCAGTGGCCGGTCCCATACCTTATATTCCCCTATTTTATTAATTATTTTCATCGTCTCATGAAGATTCCCCAGTTTCAGCGAAACCCTGAATCCTTCATATTTTCTCAAAATGTTTCTCAAATGCGCATCATCTCATTATGGTGACGCGGGCATATCTCCTTGACCTACCAAGGCAGTACCTAAGGCATGCAAATAGCTGGTCCCGCATGTTTTAATAATTTTGGCTTAATTTGCTCAATTGCTCATATTGGGTCCAAACTCTTCTCAAACAATTTAGAGTTTTCTCAAACGACCATCAGCTGGTCCCATGACCACCAAGATCCGGTCCCATGACCCCTTGGTCGGTCCCTCATCTCTCCATAATTAGGTTTTACTACCTAACGCTCACACGAGCATTATTTCAATAAATGATTAAACCAGCATTTAATCATCCTTTCACCAACTGGTCTTCAGGAGATTTTTGTATTTTGCTCATTTGAGCACCTGGGCGTTACATGGTCGACTCGTCATCCCATGTAGTCGGTCCCTCCTTCACTCTATGGTTGATTTTAAATAAATCATCGACTGATCAAAAATTAGGTTTTCGAATCCAAAGCTCTGCAAAAACGTAATTTTGAGCAGATTCAAATACTAATAGTTTTATCATGATCCCGTGATAAACACTTTTATTATTATCCTCGGCCTAGATGCCAGTATCCTAAATTAGTATTTTATTTTATCTGGTCCTGATACCAATAATTCATCAAACGAGCAACACTTGCTCATACGAGCAATATTTGCTCAGACTAAGGAATATTGGTTCAACTATCAATATTCAACAATTCAGCAACATTTTCTCACCTTAAATTATCAACACTTATTCGAAAATATACTTTTGTCTCAGCATGTTCAATTCATGAGTCTCAGAACATTTGCAATCACGTTCAACTCAGCAATGCGAGGACTCATCGTCCCATAAAGTCAGCAACTGTCTCCACAATCACGAGATGTCAATCATGTCACATGGGGGATATTAACTAGGGTTTTGGTATGGTGTTCTACGACACGTGTGTTCATACACACGACGAGAATGTGAGAAAGTCGTGCAATCAGTTGGAGGAGTTAGCAAAGTAGTGCGTGGAAAATTAACCAATTCTCCGTACAATGAGCAACTGGTTTTGACACGATTTCCCACTTCCCCACTCTTTGACTCCAGCAACCGTCACACTTCATGGGATCAAGGTGTTCACAACTCCAGCAATATAAATAAGTCTCTGAATCCTGATTGAAACAGATAAGAATTTCCCGACAAGTTCACACAGACAATCTTTCGTCTACACGAACTCATCGTCTGAGAAATCACTCTCAACTGAGTAAAATTCAATCATTCAGAACTTTCTTACGCAGAATACACAACATTGTCTCTTTGACCGAATTGACTCTGGAATGGCCATTGTCTTGGCTTAGGCCGGAGTCCCGCCGATTGATCTCTGAACTTAAGGAACTCCCTTCTTGCAATGCATTTGTGTGAGGTTAAGCATTTGCTCGGTTCAAGGAGTATCCTCCCCACGGTCATCTACTCAATTCCGTGAAAACCAGCAAACCGTTTTTCCCCATCTGCAGCAGTATGTTGTTTACGGTCTAGACTCGTTTCTCATCCACACACAAGAATTTACCAAAACCAGCAGAAACCGTTTTCACCCACAAACAATTGGTGACCACAGTGGGAGATTAATCTCTCGGTTGCAATATCAATTTCCAATTTCATTTTTTTTTAATCCCGATCTCAAGTCGATGGAACTCAGCAACAAACCCTGAAAACACTAGCGAGAGCTCATACTGTGACTCACCCGACAAGTTTCCTCCTCAAGTGTACGTACCAAACCGATCCATGGTGCTGCTTTTGATAGTTTCTGATATAAAGCGACCTGAAGATAATTTTCTCAGACAATGAAGGACGACTGGGGACTTCTCACAGCCAGGACGGCATCACCATAAAGCTCGGATTTGTGCTATGAAAATCCAATTTTGTTAAAAACTCTAAAAGCGAGTAAGTTTTGTCAGACAACGTTCACACAATCTATTGTCTGAGTTTCCACATTTACAATGGAAGTCGATGACCATGTTATCCCAAATTTCACATTATCCCATATTTTCCCTTTAATACAACATTCATGGTTTCGCAGTTTTTCTGGAATAATTATACTACTCTCGGCGATCAGGGCTCCACTATCTTAAAAGTAATAATTTATTCCAAAAAATAATCTGAAAACCCTCACAGAAAGCAATCGTCTATTAAATCCAAAAACCAAAAAATCAAACCAGGAATTAAGTGTTTCTTTGCCTTCCAAAAAGAAAAAAAACTAAGAAGAGGAAGTTTAGAAGACAGAAGATATTCAAGGGAAATTATTCAACAATGGTTCGTTCTTCTTGGAGAAAGCATCCTTCACGCTTTGAAGAGCCGCCTGTTTCAGCTTCAACTTCTAAGAGAGACGCCTGTTTCAGCTTCAACTCCTAAGACAACCTTTCGATTTCTGCTTCCTGTTGGTTGATCACATCCGTAGAGGGACCTTCGATCGCTTTACCTTGTAACTTTTGGATCTCGGAAAACCTTCACAGAACCAAGAGATTTTGAACTCAAAGTATACGCACATATCCCGGTGAAACTTCCAGCTCGAGACTCATCTCCAGAAACAGTATGGCCAGTCACATTGCACATGTCATGAATCGAAGATAAAGCTTCTTCCACGCGCTTGACTAGCCCAAATCGGCTAGTGATCTTTTTGGATGTGGCAATATGTCCATACCTCTTCCATATATTGGTATACAGAGCCTCATACTTAACTGGTACATTGAAACCTCCAATCAGCACGTGATTTTCATAAGGAGTCAAGAATGGAGGGACGAAAGCGGCGCCTGCAGCTGAACCCGCAACCAACAAGGGTTCTTTGGTAACAATTGCACCAGCATCTACAAAAGCATTATTCGTCATTTGAAGCATAACAACCTCTCCAGGATGATCAACCACCATTTCCATATTACCAGCGGGTATAGCTTTCATGATTGGAGACGAAGCTATATCTTCACTGTGACGATTCTCTCTCTCAGGGTTATCTCCAGGAATGTTTCCTTCCTGCAATGTTATTGATTGAGAATTTATTCCAAATAAATAGGCCCAAAAAAAAACACATGGAAAACTCACCGGCTCGTCTGAAGGCTCGCTGGAAGAAGACTGATCGATACATTCAGAGGTGTAATTTTCATCACCACCGGATCTCGAACTTTCTTCCTCCTCGGATTCTTCTTCAAGAGATTCAGTCTTGTCGCGTCCTTCCTCAAGCGGTGCCGTCTTTTGGCTGTAGGCAAGTGTGGAAAAGATATTCGAGTTGTCAAGACCCTGAGTGAAAAAGAAAAAAAATGAGGATCAGTGACGAAATGGAAAATTTGGGTAATTCAGCCAAGTCAGTGAGAGGATCATACACACCTGCGTGTTGAAAGAACTGAAAGTTACAAGAGCCATCGAATCCGATTGGAAGCCACCTGCACGACTTTTATACCTTCGCTCCTTTCTCTGGGGACTGTCTGCATCCGAGCAAGAATATTTTTGCTTGCCTAAAGGAAGTTGTTTCAACAATTTATGCTTGGCTAGAACCGGAGAGGAAGGTTTGTCACGTGGATTTGTCACAACATCCTGCACGAACTGATGAATGGAGAGAAACTCATTTTGCCAGAAGATATTATACTTGGGAGTCGTTACAGGTTTTCATTCTGAGAGAAAAAAAGGGAGGCTTTTATCCGGTGCAAAGACGTTGTAATCAAGAATGACGGGTAGCAATTCATTTGGAGTTGTCGGTGGGCGACGAAAAGGGACTCCCTGATCAATGCCCATATGTTGAGAAGCTCTGTCAATATTATAAGAGACTACTCCACAAGACCCTCTGAAAAAGATGGCACATACCCAGGTATGCAGCTTCGCAAGAACACAGTTTCCCCAATGCTCATATTCTTGTCAGAAGAATGCAATATCACGTTCGGTGAAGAAGCAAAAGTGTTTGGTTGAACTATGGAGGCGTGGGACGGGGCCCAAGGACGAAAGTTATCTGCATGCGCGTTATCAAGAAAATCAATGAGCTTTGATCCAGGTCTTGGAAGCCTCTCCAACCAACAGAGTATCCTAGAGCCTCCATATGTATCAGGAAATGAGGTTTCCGGGTTAGGGGCATAATGTGTGAAATGCTCCCACAAGCATGCTTGTATCAAGGCGACATGGATATACGAGTCTACTTTCATGTACCCATTAGAGACGTACATGTCCGTTACCAAGCGATCCATATGGGTGTACAAAGATCCAAGAAAGAAACTTCCAATGGGAAGAGCAACGCCTTTCGCTAGTTTGATACCAAATTTGATGAGCTTCTGCCTTATCTCCTTCTTGCCAGAGCCATCATCAAAAATATCTCTGGATAGCCACAAAATTAAAAATGCAGCAACGTAGAGTGTATCATCCAGCACTTCATCCGACTCCGTCTCATCAGGGAACCACTCAGACATCCACCAAATATAGAAGCACTTTTCCTCATAATTCTTTCGAACATATCCTGTGGCTTTCGTGACCAAAGCGGCGTGTATTTCTTATTCTTCCTCAGACAAAACAACGTCCAAGTTTCATAATTATCGGAAAACTCAACAGAACGGCTACACTTTCTAAAGAAATAGTAATCTCACCCCATATACATATAGCCGTGTGAGTTTCCGGACACCATCTGGAGATGAAAGTAATCAAGCCTGCAGCGTCTTTTCTGATTTGAAGTGTTGCAGAAGCCATGACAGCATTCACGATTTGAGCCCCAGTCAGATTAGCTCTTACATGGTCTCGGCTTATCATGAACTTCATCCATTTGTCATAAGAGCGTGATGGACTATGAAATATTTTGAAGTCTATGGGAGAAGCCAAATACCCTTTCTTCTGAAGACAAAACCTCATTATACGCCCTGGATAGACTGATTGGACTTCTCCATCATTCTCTGAATCAGTCAGAAGAGTTGCCACGAATTTGGGATGGGTCCTTGTCATTGTAGCAGACTTTGTAAAAAACTCATCATCTGTGTTCGGCTTGGAGTTGTTAGCACTTCTCGATGCGGCGGCAGAACTGCTTTCAGGTGACATCTTAACAAAAATTCCTTACGTTGTCTCCACTTTTGAGGTAACTACAACAAAGTAAAACAAAAGTCACTACTTTGAAGAAAAACATGCATGGAGATTTTTTCAGGATCTCGGTACAATAATCAAAGGCCAACAACAAATTTTCTACGGGAAATTTTTCCTTTGGCCACATGTCATGGCACTCACGTCTAAAAGGAATGGGGACTGATGCCTGCTCAACAGGATACATGTGATATCGCGGGATATACGCTCTTGTACGAAACTAGACAATGCAGCGAGGAACATGTAAATCCGCGGGAAGCTTGACCTCGGTTAAGTTACGCTTGGCCACGAGAATTGTGCTCGTGGACAAAAGGAAACCCTACATCTAGGTTTTGATAAAGAAAAGAGCAAACGAAGTCGTCCGCCCATGCATGCTTACTTAACACAATAATTGGTTTCGTTGTTGTGGCTAAAACTACTACAGTACTACTAGCAAACAGAAATCATTCATACTGAAGTATTTTTACAAGTTCATGGAGGTCGTACCTATGGCTAGGGTTTACACCAATATGGAGGAGCAAACAAAGGAAGAAACATTGGAATACATACCTGAAATATGCTTGCTTCCTCTTGATGTCGTTTTCCTTCCAATTGACTGGCTCACGATCGACGCACCTTACTTCCAATCTGAAGACGCACGAACAAAGCCAACGATACAAAAAAAAAAGGTTAAGCAACGTCTTTTATATGCAAAGTACTTTTGGAATTTGAGTAGAAGGAGATTTCCTTTTTGGGCCATGCGCTGAAGAAGGAAGCTGGGCCCGCGGAGTCAACGCTCCATGGCGCTAACAGTCCGCAGCCAAGACAGTGCCAGCAACCCTGCGTCAAAGCCAGTGGCCACCTCTGCCATTCCGCGTCCAGGCCAGCAATACTACGCTCGTGCCAAAGTCCGCGTACCAAGCAAGCCAGTGCCAACACTCCATGGCTTCATCCTCACTTGCTCTACAGCCAAAGAGGAGCCATCTTAGCCGTTCAAAGCAGTGTCATCTTCACCAGCCAAGGAAGCTCCATCTTAGTCATTCAAAGCAGCGCCATCCACCGCTCTACGAATCAGGAGCCAGCCGTGCCATCTCTGCTTATCCGTGATTTAGCCAGCCAAGTACCGTCCACCGCTTCACGGATCTAGCCAGCAATACCATTCCATGGATGTAGCCAATCAAGGAGCGCCATCCATCGTTCAAAGCCAACAACGCCATCTACCTTTCCTAGCCAGCCAGCTCCCGTTCCGCGGAGCAAGTTGCAGTGCCATCTCTGCCGATCAGTAACAAAAGTTACACCGTTGATGCCTATTAGAGCATTGCTCGGTCGAACTCGCATGCATTGCTATCTCAAGCATGTTTTTCAATGTTAGTGATCAAAACTATAAGTCTTGATTTCTAGTATACTATAGCTAAGTCTCAGACTAGGGTAGAAAGTGTAGTTGAGATCAAGGACTTCATGGCGATTCATCATACAAGAAGAAGAACTACTCAAGGAACCGGTGGAACTTCTCGACAAAAAGGTATGTGAAGACTTGAACTTATCTTTCACTCAAAATTCTATCCTCTATCTCCTACTTCTTGAGACAAAAAGTCGTATGCTATATATAGACTTAGATTATACACATTTGGTATTTCGAGCCGGGTATACCTTGCCTATCTATATCTCGAAATATGTGTTGGTAAGATTTTCACTTCGACCATGTTTATCTTTACCTAGTGACGTAAGTCATGATATGTTCCAATCACTTTGAAAATTGCTTTGAGAGAAATGGTGTAACAACTATATAACGTCCTCTAAGAATGTTTCAATGGTTGGAATGAGAGTTTATATTACATAACCAATGATGGACATAAGTATTGTTGTGGAAACACATATGTGCATAAGTCCTATCCCTTGAACCAAAGTTTGCGAACTTTGTTGATCAAGAGAAACTGGAAGAATGGCTTGTTGACAAGTCCGCGAACTGCCGAACTTCTCATCCCTAGAAATTCTGGTAGAGTTGACAAACTTGTTGCGTGAGTACCAGTCCGTGAACCGGCAGAAAGTCTTTGCCGAGATTTTCTCCTGGAGTTTGTAAACTCTGCCCGGTTTCTTAAGTCCGCGAACCTAGTGTGAATCAAATCGTCTTTGCTTCAACTGTGTCTTATGCAGTACATAAGATTTCCTTTCAATTGAGAAACTCTCTAACTAGTTCATTTGGGTCATTTGAACTAGTTATGGTGAAGAAGAATATGGTTGGTATGAAATGTTCATATGGCTAACTTTTTGGTTAACTATTGTTGAACCAACAATGTACACGTTTGGGTACAGTTAACAAACCTAGAAGCGTGCATTTCATTTGTGTATTACAAGATAAGTTTTCGATCTAACGGTTGAGAAATATTAGATTGAATCTAAATCAGGTTTTCATATAACGGTGGATATTGTTTTCTTTGTGACCAAGGTGAATCCCTGATTTGAAAGACTATATAAGGGGACATCTAGCAACTCTGCAAAACTAATCCCCACACCTCATGTGTGATACTAGTTTGCGTGCTAGAGTCGTTTATCCTTTAACCTTTGGTTTTCTTCTTCTAAAACTAGGTTAACGACTTAAAGACTTCATTGGGATTGTGAAGCCGGACCGATACTACTTTTATCGTAGTTGTGCGATCTGATCTTGCATCTTCTGTCGTACGAGTACAATCATATTGATTGGCTTGAGATAAATATCTCCTATACGCAAGATATAAAAAGTAGTCACAAACATCTTCGTCTCATTGTTTGTAATTCCGCAACATCTTGTTTCGCTACCATACGATTAAGATTGTTGTGAGGTAATTGATTTATCTAGGCTGTTCTTCGGGAATATAAGACAAGATTATCAATTGGTTCCTGTTCACCTTGATTATTATCAAAAGACGGAACAAAAACGTTAGGGTTTTTCAGTGGGAGACAGATTGATCCTTTGATAGACTTGTCTGTGTGAGACAGATTTGTTTATTTTTAAAGCCTGCGATTTTGGGTCGTAGCAACTCTTAGTTGTGGGTGAGATCAGCTAAAGGAATCAGAGGCAAAGGAAGTACAACTGTACCTTGGATCAGTGGGAGACTGATTGGGGTTCAACTACAGTCCAGTCCGAAGTTAGCTTGGAGTAGGCTAGTGTCTGTAGCAGATTAATACAGTGTGTGTCTTCAATATGGACTAGGTCCCGGGGTTTTCCTGCATTTGCGGTTTCCTTATTAACAAAATTTCTGGTGTCTGAGTTTCCGCATTATATTTTTTTATCTTTATAATTGAAATAATACAGGTTGTGTGTTAGATCATCAATTAGAGTAATCCAACCTTTGGTTGTTGATTGTCATTGATTGATCCTTGGATATTGGTTTTTTGTACCATCCAAGTTATTCCTTGTGTTTTATTAAAGACTCGTTGATTTCTCTTAGCTCGAGTAAATCAAAACAAGAGAGAGATATTAACTCCTTGAGATACTTTTACATAGATTGAGTCTGACTATCTAGTTGATTCTCTAGAAAATATTTCGGAGTTAGTCCATACAGATTTCTAAGAGAAATATTGGGTGGTGTTGTTAGACCCCAGATTTTTCAATTGGTATCAGAGAAGGCAAACACGTTCAAGACCTTACAAGTCTGTGTTTGTAGCGATATGACTCTATGGACAGAGGTGTTATCTCTATCAATGTACTACCAGTCTTCGATGGCTCTAATTACTTATGGTGGAAAATTGATATGCGATATTTTCTTCAAGCGCGTGATTTTAAATCATGGGTATATGTTGTTAATAGATATGATGCTCCCGTTGTGGCAGTTGGAGATGTAAACGTTCCCAAGAATATTGATGAATATAATCCTGCCGAGATACTTGCTGAAAAGCAAAATTCCGATGGTTTGAATGCCATCATACATACCATTACCCCAAATCTTCAGCACCATGTGTCAAATTGCACTAGGTCTAAAAATTCTTGGGATATCTTAGAAACCGTATTTGAAGGAAACTCCAGTGAAAAGGAAGCTAGGATTCAAAACCTTAATTCCGATTAGGAGAACCTTCGTATGACATATGAAGATACATTTGATGAGTTTAATCACAGAGTGTCTGAAATTTTTAATGCATCTTTTGCATTGGGTAAGATTATTCCTGAAAAGGATATTGTGATGAAAATTCTCAGACCGCTTCCATCTAGATACGAGTCTGAGAAGCATGCGATCGTTGAGGAAATAACCTTGATAATCTTTCCATAATACATTGGTTGGAAAGCTAAATATCTTTGATCATGAGCATACATCCAAAATCGGAAAGGATGTTTCCTTTAAAGCACATAAGAACACTAAGTTACTTGATAAAAGTAAAAGTGTTTATGTCTCTGAGGATGATCAGTCTGAGGGTGATTTTTCGGATGAAGATCTTGACAAATCAGTCTCCTTGATCACAAGACAGTTTAGGGATCTTCTATTGAAGAGAAGTAAACGGTTTTCAAGAGACAAACCTAGGTCGTCAGATAAACCTCACAATCGCGTTCCTCCTAAAAACAGGGATGCTGACGAGGATGATGACAAGGATATGCCACAGTGCTTTAAGTGTAAAGGTTTTTGTCATTTTGAAAACGAGTGCCCAAATCGTAGGAAATACATTGGGAACAAAAGTCTTGCTGTAACACTTGATGAGATGTCTGAGATCTATGATTCTGATGAAAATAGGAAATCAAGTGTTGGTCTTATATGTGAAAATATTGATTTTGATAATTGTAGCAATACATATATAAACCTTGATGGTTCCGGTAAAGAAGAGAATCCAATCAAGCTGGAAGAATCAATTGACCCATCCTTTGGAAACTCTAGTTATAATGTTTCAGGATCCACTATGTGTCTAGTTGCGTTCACACCACAGATGCCTGAATACTACCCAAGTTTGACGTGCTCGTTTTGTTCTCAGAAGGGTCATGAACTATCAATATGTTACAAGTACAAACATCAAGTGAGGCACGCCAACAAACTTCAACGAAGATCAAATCGTTTGGCAAGGAAGCTTAAACTTGCTCAAAAGACTGCTGAGGTATGTAGGATTTTATCTTCGTCTAAGAAGTTGGTTTCCAAAGAAAAAATAAGACCATTAGAGAAGAAAGTATGGTCAAATCACCTTGATAGACAGAAGTCTGAGGATTCCTCTCTAGAGGAAAATGGTGGTAAAATTGTTGTCCACCACAATACAAATTGATTGTGTTGTTTGGTAAATCTTGTCTCATGTGCCTGATCAAAAGAGACAAGGTTGTGTACCAACCAGGCTTTAAGAAAAGTTTTTCTTCTTATTTCCTTAAGTTGTTTGTCTATCAAAATAAAGTAAAGGGTTATTATCGACAATTCTACTCTTTATTGGGTTTAGAATTGGGCGTCTACGAACCTTCTTAAAGGTTGCGAACCCTACATTCCTTTTTCCTCTCTGATATCTTTCATATATTAAGACTGCTTTATGAGATTGTGAATTCCACTCACAAAAACCAGTTGTTTATAACTGTTCTCTAAGCATCATGTCTTTGGATGGAAAAGATTTCAATATAATTGTTAATCCATCAATCAAGGAAAAATAGAAATCTCCAGTAACTCTTTCCTTGAAAGAAAGAGGAGGAATACAAGAAAGCCAAGGGCTGTCCCTTCTAACTTTCAGAAGTTTTCCGATGTTCTTGATGAGTTGAAGGAAGTAAGAAAGGAGATTAGTGAAATAAAAGCTTGCGTTTTAAGATCTTTGGAAATTCAGAAGGCCCTGGTTCGATATCATCAGCCAGGACGGTTTGTTGGTATTGACTCCTTCCTCCACGAACCTTATATTCTAATGGTTTTTGACGACAAGGAGTTCGGGAATGATGAGGAATTTCTCAAAGATATTGTTTCCTAGTATGTCTTCTTTTTGGTTTAGTTGGAAGAATAACTAGTGCTCGAATAGCAATGATTGTGACTACACATAGCTATTATTTTTCATCTTCTTGTTCTTTTTAGGTTTATTGGGTTTAAATTCTAAAAATATTTGGAGGATGATGGTTTACATTATTTAATCTTTATGATTTGTTATATTGCAATTTGTTATGGGATATTGGTGTTTACATCCGTGAACTATGTTTATCCCATACTTTGTCAAAAGTAAAGTCGTTCGTGTTCGGTATTCACATATTGATAAAAGAATGAATGGACTTTTGACAAATACAAAAGTTAAGCCTATATTGTCAATTCTTTGATGGAATATAGGTTAAAATCTTTTGTGTTCAAGGATTATGTCTATTAAATATCGTTATGAAAATAGTGATGGAAGATAGAATGAATCCTTGTGTATTCCACAGTATTGATCTTCACTGATCCATATTTTATGTAATACTGTGAGGCTCCGTAATGTGTCTTATGTTGAGCACGATACAACCAAGTTGATTAATTTTTGATTAGCTTTGTTGGTTTTTCCGTAAGGTACTTTATGTTGAGCATTCTTGAACTAAATTAATCATCTTGTTTGGTTATTTAGTTATTGCTCCATAAGTCTTTTTATGTCGAGCAAAACAAATGACAATTAAATTGATTACTTTTGTAATTAGTTTGGTTGTGTATTCCAATTAGATTAATTACGGGTTCTCTTGTAGTTAATCTAGTTGAGTATTTTCATACTCCGTAAGATTCCTCTTATGTTGAGTATATGAACGACTATCCTATTCATTTTCTAATGGTTATGTTAGTCCTATGCTCCGTAAGTTCTTCTATGTCGAGCATAATCAATTAAGTTGATCACTTTTGTGTTTAATTTGATTGCGTATTCCGATTAAATTAATCATGGGTTTACTTGTGATTAATTTGATTGAGTTTTTGGATATAGAAAATCATTCTCATGGTTTTTGGTGTCTAATAAAAATCTTTCTTTTCTTTTGAAATTAAGGTCGATCTTGTTGTTCCCTTGGGAATGACATCAAATGGGGGGAGAGTTCTTTTGAACTTGTGCTTAACGGTCATATCTTGAGGGGTGTGCGGCTGTGGAATTTTAAAGGGGTTATCTTATCTTTAAACTCCTTGATGAATGCTATTAGCTTCGGCTATATGATTGCATCTAAATTAGATGGTACGTATTTTTTCTTTTTGTCATGAAATGTCTCTTACGGAAATTTCATTATGATCACGTTCTTGTACCTTTGCCAATTTTATTGACAAAAAGGGGGAGAATTAATATGTAGTTCACACTACAAATACATATGGTTTTCGGATCATTGTGTAAGGGGGAGTGGTTTCCATGTGAGGTGGAGTATTGACTAAGTGGAGTGATACATATCACCATAGTATTATTGTGGAAGTTGTGATACAATTGGACTTTGACACTGTATAACAATGATCGAGACCGATGCTTTCTCATTGTTATTGCTACGGATCTTCAACAACGGTGATACTAAACTTACAACCTTTGGGATCATTGCAGTACTTGGAAGTGACGAACATTTCGAGGAATGTTGAAGATTAGACATGTGGAATAGGAGCTACTAAAGTTTCTTTATCTTTTTTGTATTCCATATGTATTGATAGTTTTGTCACTAAAATTGACAAAGGGGGAAATTGTTAGAGCATTGCTCGGTCGAACTCGCATGCGTCGCTATCTCAAGCATGTTTGTCAATGTTAGTGATCAAAACTATAAGTCTTTATTTCTAGTCTACTATAGCTAAGTCTCGGACTAGGATAGAAAGTGTAGTTGAGATCAAGGACTTCATGGCGATTCATCATACAAAAAGAAGAACTACTCAAGGAACCGGTGGAACTTCTCGACAAAAAGGTATGTGAAGACTTGAACTTATCTGTCACTCAAAAGTCTATCTACTCTATCTTCTACTTATTGAGACAAAAAGTCGTATGCTATATATATACTTAAATTATACACCTTTGGTATTTTGATCCGAGTATACCTCGCCTATCTATATCTCGAAATATGTGTTGGTAAGCGTTTCGCTTCGACTATGTTTATCTTTACCTAATGACTTAAGTGATGATATGTTTCAATCACTTTGAAAATTTCTTTGACGAGAAATGGTGTAACAACTACATAACGTCCTCTAAGAATGTTTCAATGGTTGGAATGAGAGTTTAGATTACATAACCAATGATGGACATAAGTATTATTGTGGAAACACATATGTGCATAAGTCTTATCCCTTGAACCAAAGTTTGCGAACTTTGTTGATCAAGAGAAACCGTAAGAATGGATTGTTGCCAAGTCCGCGAACTGCCGAACTTCTCATCCCGAGAAATTCTGTTAGAGTTGACAAACTTGTTGCGTGAGTACCAGTCGACGAACCCAGCCCGCGACCCGTCGGAAAGTCTTTGCCGAGATTTTCTGCTGGAGTTTGTAAACTCTACTGATGATATTTTTACAGTGGTTGTAGAAGTGGTAAGTAATGGTTCGTTCAAGACTTGTGAAATCATCTTTTTTAGACTTCATTTTTATAAATAAAAATAACAAACTCGAATAAAAAGTGTTGTGAGAATTATGGAGAGACTGGGGTTAGGATTCCGCAATTTACCAATTCCAAAGTGATACTAATTATAATCATGCAATTTCACACGTTCAAATTGATTCTCAACTATTGCAAAAGTAGATTTTTAGAAACAACAAATGTTAATCCAAAGCATGAGACATCAAAACCCTAGGGTAAGCATGTTCCATCAAAAGAAAATACAATTTTTTAACAAAAATCATAAAATCTATTTTCAATCTAGTCAAATAATCATAAAAAAATTGCACAAATTAAATAATTAAGAATTTCCAGTTTTTCTTTGGAAAGATAGCTTCCTC